>NC_138129.1:1795623-2395623 GCF_964188305.1 Podarcis bocagei | reverse complement strand
CGCACGTAGTTTTTAGAGGAGGAAAATCCGTAGGCATGCCACCCGTAGGCATTCCCTCCATAACACGCACAGACATTTCCCCTTACTTTTTAGGAGGAAAAAAGTGAGTGTTATGGTGCAAAAAATACGGTACTTTTCATTCCTCTGTCCATCTCTCTCTCTCTCTCTCTCTCTCTCTCTCTCTCTCTCTCTCTCTCTCTCTCTCTCACACACACACACACACACACACACACACCACATTCCTTGTCAATTCCTGGGACTAAATTCTGGGTACAATAAACAGAATTGCGTCTGCCATTGACACCGCAATGCTCCCAGCTCAAAGCATATACAAACCTCTGTGTGCTTCTATATTTAAAGGTAAAGGGACCCCGACCGGTAGTTCCAATCGTGGCTGACTCTGGGGTTGCGGTGCTCATCTCGTTTTATTGGCCGAGGGAGCTGGCATACAGCTTCCGGGTCATGTGGCCAGCAGGATTTAGCTGCTTCTGGTGAACCAGAGCAGCGCATGGAAATGCCGTTTACCTTCCAGCCAGAGCGGTACCTATTTATCTACTTGCACTTTGACGTGCTTTCGAACTGCTAGGTTGGCAGGATCAGGAACCAAGCAATGGGAGCTCACCCCGTCGCAGGGATTTGAACCGCAACCTTCTGGTCGGCAAGTCCTAGGCTCTGTGGTTTAACCCACAGCGCCACCCGCGTCCCTGCTTCTATATTTACTTACAGTAAAATCCTTTGACTCTTTCCCTATAAAGAGTGTTGTGAAACAGGGCAGTGTTCCTGCCTCAACTCTCTTTGGCATATTCTTCTTCCTGTTGCTCTCATGTGCCTTCAGTTCAACTGCAGACGTTGTGTACTTCTGTTCAAGGAGGGACTGGGGTCTGTTCAGCCTGGAACATCTCAGCGTCAATACAAAAGTGGGTTTTTATCCACAAGATGTTGTTTGCAGATGTCACAGCCTTTACAGCACACTCTGGGGAAGCTATTCAGAGACTCACCAACCATTTTGCCCAAGCCTGCAGGGAAGACCTTGGGTCAAACCTTGGGTCATAACTTCACCAGCACTCCACACATCAGTATTGGTGACCACACGCTTGAGGTGGTAGACAATTTTACCTGGACTCCACCATAACTGTTGGGATGTGATTAGATGCTAGGAGAGGATATATTTGCCTAAGCTCAGACTTGCAGGTGTTCTCACACTGCTGGCCTGGTGGAGAAGATCAGAAAGAGAGTGTGCCCAGGCAAGGAGGAGAACATATAGCTATGCTCTCTTCCTGTCAGGGCACAAGGGGAGTGTTTTCACAGGGTTCCTTCTATCAAGTTTAGAGAAAAGCTCTGTGAGCCTCAGCTCCTTCACGTGCCTATCTGGCAAGAATTGTTGGGTGAACTGCATTTAATATCCCACACTAACCAGCAACCTTTCCACTGATGCTGAGCTGGACAAGCTAGCAAGGTTATGCTTAAAATTCTACAAGGAAGGCTCAAGCAGTATGTGGACCGAGAACTCCCAGAAGTGCAAGCTGGATTTAGAAGAGGCAGAGGAACCAGAGACCAAATTGCAAACATGCGCTGGATTATGGAGAAAGCTAGAGAGTTCCAGAAAGACATCTACTTCTGCTTCATTGACTATGCAAAAGCCTTTGACTGTGTTGACCACAGCAAACTATGGCAAGTTCTTAAAGAAATGGGAGTGCCTGATCACCTCATCTGTCTCCTGAGAAATCTCTATGTGGGACAAGAAGCTACAGTTAGAACTGGATATGGAACAACTGATTGGTTCCAAATTGGGAAAGGAGTACGGCAAGGATGTATATTGTCTCCCTGCTTATTTAACTTATATGCAGAATTCATCATGCGAAAGGCTGGGCTGGATGAATCCCAAGCCGGAATTAAGATTGCCGGAAGAAATATCAACAACCTCAGATATGCAGATGACACAACCTTGATGGCAGAAAGTGAAGAGGAATTAAAGAACCTTTTAATGAGGGTGAAAGAGGAGAGCGCAAAATATGGTCTGAAGCTCAACATCAAAAAAACGAAGATCATGGCCACTGGGCCCATCACCTCCTGGCAAATAGAAGGGGAAGAAATGGAGGCAGTGAGAGATTTTACTTTCTTGGGCTCCATGATCAGTGCAGATGGTGACAGCAGCCACGAAATTAAAAGACGCCTGCTCCTTGGGAGAAAGGCGATGGCAAACCTAGACAACATCTTAAAAAGCAGAGACATCACCTTGCCAACAAAGGTCCGTATAGTAAAAGCCATGGTTTTCCCAGTAGTGATGTATGGAAGTGAGAGCTGGACCATAAAGAAGGCTGATCGCCGAAGAATTGATGCTTTTGAATTATGGTGCTGGAGGAGACTCTTGAGAGTCCCATGGACTGCAAGAAGATCAAACCTCTCCATTCTGAAGGAAATCAGCCCTGAGCGCTCACTGGAAGGACAGATCCTGAAGCTGAGGCTCCAATACTTTGGCCACCTCATGAGAAGAGAAGACTCCCTGGAAAAGACCCTGATGTTGGGAAAGATGGAGGGCACAAGGAGAAGGGGACGACAGAGAATGAGATGGTTGGATGGTGTTCGTGAAGCTACCAGCATGAGTTTGATCAAACTGCGGGAGGCAGTGGAGGACAGAAGTGCCTGGCGTGCTCTGGTCCATGGGGTCATGAAGAGTCGGACACGACTAAACGACTAAACAACAACAACAACAACAATTGTCCAGGCAGCTACAGCAATGGCTCAAAAGGGTATTGGAGGATTTGATGCTAACGACCCACACCAAGATGAAGGTCTACCAGGATTGTGTGTTGAACACGCTATTTTATGGAAGTGAGTAATGGGCAACCTCAGGAGGAATGCCTAAATGCCTTCCATATGCACTGTGTCAGGAAGATTTTGGGCATGACATGGCAGGACAGAGTCTCAAAGAAAAATGTGCTCTTCCAAGTCCAAATTCCCAGCATGTTTGCACCAGGCCAACTGGCAGACTAACTCTGTGTTACAAAGTTGTCTGCAAATGAGACATGAAGGCTGGCAACATCAACCTCTTGTGGTTGTTTAGTCATTTAGTCATGTCTGACTCTTCGTGACCCCCTGGACCAGAGCACGCCAGGCACTCCTGTCTTCCACTGCCTCCCGCAGTTTGGTCAAACTCATGCTGGTAGCTTCGAGAACACTGTCTGACCATCTCGTCCTCTGTCATCCCCTTCTCCTTGTGCCCTCCATCTTTCCCAACATCAGGGTCTTTCCCAGGGAGACTTCTCTTCTCATGAGGTGGCCAAAGTCTTGGAGCCTCAGCTTCAGGATCTGTCCTTCCAGTGAGCACTCAGGGCTGATTTCCTTCAGAATGGAGAGGTCTGATCTTCTTGCAGTCCATGGGACTCTCAAGAGTCTCCTCCAGCACCATAATTCAAAAGCATCCATTCTTCGGCGACCAGCCTTCTTTATGGTCTAGCTCTCAATTCCATACATCACTACTGGGAAAACCATAGCTTTAACTATACGGACCTTTGCAGGCAAGGTGATGTCTCTGCTTTTTAAGATGCTGTCTAGGTTTGTCATTGCTTTTCTCTGGAGCAGGAACCGGCAAGCCACTCCAGTATCCCTGCCAAGTAAACTCCATGGACAAAGACCACCGGCATATAAAACATCAACCTCACTGTGTAGGAATTCCTTGCAGATGACCACAATGCCTAGAAACAGGTAGGTAGGTTGTGGCGTCATAGCAATGACCAGAGGATAAATGACCAGGATCACAGAGAGAAGAAACAGCCAGGGCCTGGGTGCCTTCTTCTGCCCCTGCTGCAATAAAACATGTCTCTCCTTTATTGGTCTCTACAACCATAGCAGGTGCTGTAACTCTCCACTGGCATGACTTTACCCCCGATGGCATTGTCTCTCAAGGCAGACAGATACCAACAAATTTATAAAATGCTCAATGTAAGAGCTCTCTGCTTAGAATATCTTGCTGTTTTTTTAAATTATCGGAAGCTGTGGGGTGAGGGGTCTGGGATCAGATCAGAATTCAGGGGAGGGGTGGTCAACTCCCCCTTCCTGATTAAGATTGTCCCCTGACCTCAGTTTATGCATATGATTGTTCTGAAAAATAAACATGTCTGCAGTTAAAGCAATATGTGCTGTTAAGTAAACATTATAAATAATTTAATTTTGATTGTGTGGAACGTTGTAGCAATGTCTGTAAAAAGCAATGCAACAAAAGTCACGCTCTGTTTTAAAAAAGCAAAGCAAAAACGTTTGCTCCAGGTGTGTTGACAGGACCCACCTTAATGTGTCAGGAGTTCCCTCCCCCCCCCATTTTATTTGAAAGATTTTTGCATACAGTATTAATTGCATTCATTCATAACAATTTCAATATTTACATAGGGGTTCTTGCCACCTCTGACTTCCCTCAATTCCTTCCCCGGTTTCTATCTTTTGTCTCTTATCTTTTCTGCGACTAAATACTTTAATCCAATCTCTTAAATCTCCTTTTTCCATACATTTTATTACAAATGCTAATCTAACCCTGCTAACGTTTTTAAATGTTTGCAGTGCTCTTCCATGTAATCTATAAAATTAATCCATTCATTAAAAAATTTAAAATCTTGGTGTCTAATCTTCCCAGTCAATTTCGCCATGTGTGCAAAGTCCATCAATTTCGATATCCATTCTTCTTTCGATAGGTTCCAGTTACAGGTAGGTAGCCGTGTTGGTCTGCCATAGTCAAAATAAAAAAATTCCTTCCAGTAGCACTGGAAAAGACATTGGATTCTTATCCCATTATACATGACTAAGCCATTTTTCACCTTCTCACCCCTTGCCTTTTCCTGGAAGACCTATTGCAGTCGTTAAGAGTCGTCAACAGGCTCATCTCAGCTATCTGCCAATCTCCCATTCCCACCACCCTTCTGAGTTATACCCCTCCCCACCTTCTCACTATATAGAAGGATCTGGCAACTTCTGTTTCAGTGTATCTGAAGAAGTGTGCATGCACACGAAAGCTCATACCAAGAACTAACTTAGTTGGTCTTTAAGGTGCTACTGGAAGGAATTTTTTTATTCTTTCGATAGGGTTCTCTCTTCCTTCCAGCCCTGGGCATGTATCATTCTTACTACTGTCGTCACATACATAAACAGGACCAGATTTCAGGAGTTCTTATTCCCCCACCCTCAGTTTGTGGTTGTGGAGTCCTGTATCACCAGCAAAGCAGCAGAACAAGCAGCTAAGGAGAGATACAAGAAAGGTGTGCAGCTTGATCATCTTGATGGACTCTCTCTTCACTTGCTGGTATTTCTTTTGATTAGAAAACCCAGATGGTTAGAAAGTTTTGATTTAGTTTTTGTCTATTGTTATTTTGACTTTTCAAAAGTCTTAAATTTTTGCTGTTCTTTTTCCTTTTTTATAATTCTGTCTTTTTCGTAAATTGCTTTGAGGTGGGTGGGATTTTGTTTTGTTTACAAGCAAGCAAGCGGTGTATAAATTTTATGAAATAAATAAATCAAAAGTCAACAAGAGCTCCTTGGAGAGTAGGGGGTTAACAAGGCCTCCCCCCCTCCCTCCCTTTATGCAAAG
The DNA here is from genome assembly GCF_964188305.1 of Podarcis bocagei. Taxonomy (NCBI): domain Eukaryota; kingdom Metazoa; phylum Chordata; class Lepidosauria; order Squamata; family Lacertidae; genus Podarcis; species Podarcis bocagei. The sequence continues at coordinate 2,390,048 of NC_138129.1, read as the reverse complement.
CAGCAGAATTGCATCTGGCTTTGGGAAGATCACACTTGCACAGAAGCTCATTAACCACTCTGAGCTGGGGGGACGGACTTTGAGGGGGTGGGAGGCTTTTGATTCGTGCAACAGCTGAGCATCAGGAGAGGGCCAACTCTGTATAACAAGGCAGAGATAATTGCAAGCTTTGGTACCGTCTCCAGGTTCACAGCACAGAGCTGGATGCATTTAGGAGGGATCGCTTTCTGGGTGTAGATCCTGGCACGTGCACAGCTGGGAGTTGGAAATCCCAGGAGCTGGACCATAGCTGTCAGCTTTTCCCTTTCCTTGCGAGGAAACCTATTCGGAATAAGGGAATTTCCCCTTAAAAAAGGGAAACATTGATAGCTATGAGCTGGAGAGTTAAGGTGGAGGAGAGCAGTTTGGGGCTGAGCACAGGACTGGATCCTCTGAGGGAGGACTGGGAGAAGGAAAACAGCAGAGAATGGGGCTGGCCCAGGACAACAGACCCTTCCAGTCAGGGCCGTCTTTCCCATAGGGCTCAGTGGTGCGTTGCGCCAGGGCGCCGGCCTCTCAGGGGCGCCCCAGAAAGTGGGGGAGCTTTGCAGCTTTTCCGGCGGCCTCCCCTTTTCCTGCATGCCCGCCAGCTGCACCCCGCCAACCATAAGGCTGGTGGGCATGCAGCTTCCCTTCCAAGCCTGCCAAGCCTCTGTGGGGATCGCTCTCCTACCAAGGAGGCTTGGGGGGGGGGCGCAACTTCACTCCCAAGCCTCCGCGGGGATCGCTCTCCTGCAGCGGCATAGGGGAGAGTTGCGCCTCCCCCCCCCCCCCATGACTGGCAGTGCACAGCTAAGGCCACCCCAACACTATCCATGGTAATTTGGTGGCGTTGGGCGGCTATTTGCACCCCGGCACCGTATCTGCTTCCCTGCTTCCAGTGTCCCTGTTTTCAGGGGACAGTCCCTGATTTAGAGAATCCATCCGCTTTCTGATTTGATCCCTGAATGTCCCAGTTTTCCTTAGATGTCCCAATTTCATCAGAGAAATATTGGAGGGTATGGAGTTATGTGAGCCCTGAGCCAAGGAGACAATCTTGAGAAGAAATCTGAAGGCAGCCCTTATAGGGAAATTTTTAAAATGCTCAATGTTTTATTATGTTTTCGTATACCGTATTTACTCGAATGTAATGTGTACTGTTTTTCACCAAACTACGTTGCAAAAATTAGGGCACACATTAGATTTGATGGCGCATTGACCTTAGCCAGCAGATACTTTTTTGGTTTCAAGGTTTTGAAAATTGAGGTGCGCATTAGATTTGATGGTGTATTAGATTAGATTAGTAAATATGTTATGTTGGAAGCCGCCCAGAGAGGCTGGGGCAATCCAGTCAAATGGGTGCGGTATAACAACAACAACAACAACAACAACAACAACAACAACAACAACAACAGCAACAAAGTGGTACCTCAGGTTACAGACGCTTCAGGTTACAGACTCCACTAACCCACAAATAGTACCTCGGGTTAAGAACTTTGCTTCAGGATGAGAACAGAAATTGTGCAGCGGCAGCAGGAGACCCCATTAGCTAAAGTGGTACCTCAGGTTAAGAATGGACCTCCAGAATGAATTAAGTTCTTAACCCGAGGTACCACTGTAATAATAATGGAATAAGATGCCTCCTATTTTCATCAGAGAAATGTTGGAGAGTATGGAACAACTGTGGATGGGGTGGGCAGCAGGGTCACCAAGGGATTAACACAAGAGGGGAAGACTGGGGGAGGTCTTCAGGCTATAAAAAGGAAGGGCTTGCAGGGAGGGGGAGAGAAAAGGACAGGCGCCAGAGGAGGAAGAGGGGTGGCCATCAAGTGAAGAAGTGGGACTCCCAGAGGAGGAAGGCAAGAGGGCACTCCCAACGCCAGCAGAAGGCCCAAGCCAGGAACCAGAGGTGGTGGGAGGGCCATGGGAGACCCTGCTTCACAGGTGGGGGGTAAACCAAGGAAGGAGATGGCTCCACAGTGAGTGGCGTTTGGTGCCCCTTCATCTAGAGAAGGTGTGGGGAAGCTCTGGCACTCCAAAGGCTGCTGAGTGACAGCGCCCATCAGCCAGGCAGGGTTGGGAGAGACTCCTTCCTGAACTCCTGGAGAGTCATTGTTTCCGGTCAGTGTAGAGAATACTGAGCTAGATGAACCAATGACCTAACTCAGTATATAAAGATTGTCTCTTGCGCATGTACATGGTCATCGTGTTGTCTGGGCATTGCTGACGTTCTCTTTGCAACACGGGGGTTTGTTTTGCTAACTCAGCAGAAGGCCTCTTCCTATGTGCCCATGTGCTTTTCCTTGGTGCGCTGTGGCTGGAGCAGGTGCCTCTCCCAGACCTGCAAGGGGGGGGAGCAGAGGGTGGAGCCTGGCAAGGACTTGAGGCGGCTGAGTTGCGTTGCCTCATCATTCTTTTATTTCTCTGTATAAATAATTTACTTTCCAGCGAGAGAGAGAGAGGGGGGGGGGAAGGCCTTCCAAGCCCGGCCCACTCCTATAAACCACCCAAATGTAGAAAACACAGGCATCGGATTTGCATAGATTATTGCTCCGCGCTGGTACAGAGTAGGTGGCGAAGCCTTCAAATCTCGTATTAGAGACTATTAAGCTTTGATTTTATTGTATCCTCTTATGAAGGGGAACTCGGCAAAGCGGTGATTTGCGATGTGCTTCTCGCACTTTGCAGGGAGGGGGGACACGAATTCTTCTCCCTCAATATGTTGCGTGCATAATGTATGCAAACAGCCTTGCCTAATGCAGCATTTATGGGTTCTCACCATTTATATTTCATGGCCCTCACTCTTGCATTTTACTTTCCCCTATTAACAGAGAGAGATTAGACCACTTAACCAGAAAATCAGGGAGAGCAATGAATGCATTTTTAATAGCGATAAATGTGCGTCCCACCCCAAAATAGGGAAACGGGGAAGAAATACATTTAGGGATTTAATCTGACCTTTCGTGTATATATAAAAAAGTCAGCCTCCTTCAAGCTCGGTGAGCAGTTGCGGCATCAACGAAGTCAAGAACCGACAAGTCCAGGGAGATCTTGCAGCCCAACCTCCCTCCTCACCGGCCGAGGAAATTAAGGCAGGAGATTGCTGTGTCCAGCCAAACAGAATGTATAAATTGGATTCATATAAGCTGAAATAATGTGCAAGGCAAGGTTTGCTTGCTGGTGCCTTAACTTCCTCTTGCAATCCTCAACTCTCCAATAATTTGCAAACCGCCCTTTGCTTTGGATGGTTTATGCATCCTCCTTACATCCCAGAGTAAAATGGCCGCACAAGGCCACCAGGTCTGGGTCTGGGTCTCTAGAGGGAATTCCCCAGGCATTCCAACTTGGGGGTTCCATGGCAGAAGTGGCAGAAGAGGGGTGGGCTATAGACTGGGCTTCCCCCCCCCCAGCTGGAACTCAGTTCTGGCACCCCTCAGTTGGGTCCCAGCCCCTCTCAAGGGGGCAGCGTGGCCTTTCTAAGAGAATGAGGGAGGGGTTCAGGGTGAATTTTTTCCCTTAAAAAATAGCACTGGCTGTAGAAATCCATGAAAATTAAGAAATTGGAGGGCAGGATAGCCAAAGCATGTTAGCTGGGACCAGCTAAGTGGAACCTAGAAACCACGGGGGAGGATGTTCCCAAAGACAGCAAAAATGGGGAAGGGCCACAAAAACAACTATCTTATTTGGCTGAATTTTGAATAAAAATTCTTCAGGGTCTCTACAAAGAAGAGCAATTAGCCCTCATGTAGCACGCCATGTGGTGCAGTGGTTAGAGTGTCAGACCAGGACCTGGAAGAGCTGTTGTTGCTGTTGTTTAGTTGTTTAGCCGTGTCCGACTCTTCGTGACCCCATGGACCAGAACCGCCAGGCCCTCCTGTCTTCCACTGCATCCCACAATTTGGTCAAACTCATGTTTGTAGCTTCGAGAACACTGTCCCGCCATCTCGTCCTCTGTTGTCCCCTTCTCCTTGTACCTGGGAGAGACCTGGGTTCAAATCCCCACTCAGCCAGGAAGCTCACTGGGTGACCTTTTAGGTCAGCCACTCACTCTCAGCCTAACCTACCTCACAGGGTTGTTGTGAGGATAAATAGGAACTGCATACCACCTTGAGCTCTGTGGAGGAAAGGTGGAATAGAAATGCAACAAACAAACAAACAAACAAACAAACAAACAACTGTGTGGGTCCCATGTTTTTTAAACTTCCATTGGGGTTTGGTGGTAGTAGAAGCGCCCAGTGGTCTTTCATGGCACCAGGCAGTTCCCTCCATATCCTTCAACCCCAAAAGAGACCACTCAGCTGCATCTGCCCACTGGGGCTCCCTCATCATCTCTCTCTCTCTCTCTCTCTCTCTCTCTCTCTCTCTCTCTCTCTGCTAGACAGTAATTCATAAGTGATGCATTTTGCATCTGGCAGCAGGGAAGGGGGCAGCTGCAATTAGCCATAACTATTTCATTTTAGTCAAGCGTCCCATTATAATTTGCATTTCACCTTTTAATTGCATGGTGGAGAAGATGGGAGCCGGCTGCCTACCAGTTGCAATGAGAGAAATATGCCGGAGCTATAAAAAGCCAATGCCTGGAGAGACCAGCCCAGAGAACTTTATGGGGAGATTTTATTTACTGATGTAAAAGCTAATCCGGCTTCTGTGTCTGGGCTGCCTTTGTGTGTTGCTCTTTCCCTTTCAGCTGGGTGAGCACCTCTGCCTGGGCTCTGGATAAAGCCTGAGCCCCTGGGTCGGGGGGGGGGGCAGAGACACAAGAACCAGAAGGTTCCACCAAGAAACAAAACCAACCAATTGCCAGTTCCCCCACCCAGATCACCCTGAGCAGGTCAGAACCCTGAGGGTGTCCCAAGCAGGGAACCAACACAATGCTCCAGCCAAGACCAGCCCAGGAAGATGCGCTTTTTTGAGGCAAAACAGAAAATGCTGTCTGTCCCCCCCTCCCGCCACCATGAAAAGTGGGTGGGGGGTGGGTGGGTAGGGTCAGAGGAGGAAACAGGGCCTGTATCTGCCTCTCCTCCCAACCAGCTGCCCTGAGGCAACAGCTTCCCCAAGCTTCCTGGGTGGTCCAGCCCGGACTTCATCAACGCTGATTGGAAGGATGCAGCGACTGCTGTGCTTCACTCACTCCTTCCGAGAGGGAGAGAAATCAATATGTGGCTGTTTGTTTTGCATGCAGCAAATATTTATTTGTTTCATTTCATTTACATTTCGCTTCTCATTGAAACATCCTGAAGCAATTTAAGAGTAAATAGCAAGTGTACATTCCCAAATCAAATGGGATTCAGGACATTCTAGAACAAGACGTTTTTGGTTCATAGCTTTGCGGTTGTCCCGGCTGCATCACCTGCCGATATAGTTATTTGCAACCCAGAAAGGCACAGACCGGGCAAACGTCTCATTTTCCCCACATGGAAAAGAACCACTCAGCCAGCTGCAACAAAGACCAATCTCTGACCCTCTGACCCACAACTCTCCATGGCAGGTGATGGGCTAATCCGGTTGGAGGCAAAAGTTCTTCACGACACCCATAAAGAGTGGAGCTGAAAATGAGCAAAATCCACCCACCAAGCCTTCCCAAAGGAAACTGTTGGGTTGTATCCACTGCTAGTCCTACCCAGAGTAAACCTACTAGATGAGTGCCATTAATTTCAGTGGGTCTGCTCCAGGGAGGACTTGGTTGGACGTTATCCAGATTGGATTGGAGGGCAGCTCAGGGCCAATGCCCAATGAGTATCTTGGCCACAATCCAACACGGTCAGGCAATGCTCCTCTGCCAGTTGAGTCCCAAATCTTCACACATCACTCTTGTGCCAAATCATTTGTGGCAAGGAGTATGAGAAATGCATGTGTGAATGTGATCCTTCCTGCTGCCGAAAGGTGAGAACAATTTGCGCACCATGTCACATCAGGACATGTAGCTCAACAATGTAGGGCAGCCTCCCCCAACATGGTGCCCTCCAGCTGGCAGCCCATCCACCTCAGCCAGCCTCAGCCAATGGGGGTTGTCACCCAACGCAGCTGGAAGGCACCACAACTTCCACCGGGCAGTTCCAAAAGTGTAGCATTACTCAGTGAGCATTGCAAGGCATGGTGGGCTTCACTGAAGTTGGCTACAATTTCTGACAAGGTGGTTGGCTTCAGCCCACAACCCTGGTCTGTCTTCCTTGTGGCAGAACAGTCTCAGATCAGGGATAGCCCTCCAGATGTGGCTGAACTACAGCTGCAGGAGGGGAGAAGGCTCTTGCAGTCAAATCCTGCTTGTGGTGCTAATGGTATTAGTTACTTGTAGCATTTCACAACAAATGAAAACTCAGCTGTGTGAGCCTCACTTGGTTCAAAGTGTTCATTAGCTACAAAATTTAAGCACCCTCCATCTTGTTCCCAATAGTGATTAGTCAAAGGTTCTGAGCAGGTTTGGTTAGGCTATCGTGATGCACAGACTTCTAAGGCAAGTTGGTGATTAAAATCCCATTGAAATCAGTTGACCCACTGAGCTTGAAGGACAATGAACTTTCATTAGGATGGGCTAATAATGACTTTTTTGCAAGCTTTCAGGAGCCCCTGATGTTCTCTGCTCTCTCTCACCAGTGGGCTAAAACTCAACGCATGCTCAGAGTTCAGGACACGCCATTAGCCTGACAATGCTGCCCGCTTGTGTGGGCACCAGACCACTGCTGAATGTGCCATCTGGATCTCAGCATGAGGGTGCATGCAACAAGAAGCAATCTGCTCCAAGGGCAATCCTCACGCTGAGCCATCTCCACCCACAACATCTGGAGTTCCACACCACCAGCAGCTGCCAGGAGAGGCCACCAAGAGTAGTCCTTACCAACTGCAGCTACAAAGTCTAAACAAGGGGACTCCCAGGAAGACGGCCGGCCAGGCATGTGGCAGCCCCTTTGTTTATCTGCGCCTTTAAAATGACAGTCCTGGATAAGGCCTCCCAGATTTTGCTGGTTTGCAGCTCCCATCAACCTTAAGCATCAGCTATGAAGATAAGAGAAGCCTGCAGGATCAGGCCAATGGCCCATTTAATCCAGCATCCTCTTCTCACGGGGCCAGCCAGATGCCTGTGTGAAAGCTGCAATCAGGATTCGAACACAAAAGCAGCCCTCTCCCCTCCTGGGGTTTCCAGCAACTGGTATTGTTATAAGAATTTTAAGGTCTTAGATATGTAATAAATGTTCATAAATGTACCAAGCAAACACGTACATAAATATATATATAAACCGCATGTCTGAAAACCCCACAGAAAAAAAGTCCTGAACAAATTGGCCTCAAATATTTCTCTGCAAGGTCAAAGTGGGAAACCTCCCCATTGTCTCTTTCCTCACAAATCCTGTCTTAAGGGCACATTTAAGATGTGAATCATTACAAAAGACTGGCCAGGCTCCGCAGGGTATCCAGTCAAGTAAGCATTAACAGGTAACCTGCCAGACAGGAGATAAACAACGACAGGAGATAAACAACGCACTCAGATTTCTGCTGTAGACCACCCTTTCTGTGATGTAGGTATGATGTGTCTGGCAGGTGGCCTTGAGCTACGCCCCTTCTGTGATGTAGGTATGATGTATCTGGGGGTGGTCTTGGACTCCAGGGCAGGGAATTTAAAATGTCTATATAAGGCCTTGCACGCCATTGTTCTGCGTTCCTCCTCCTTCCCTGTGTGTGAGTGGAGCACCCTGTTGCAACAGATCAACAAAGATCAGGCTTACGAGCTGCTTTGCTTCTCAATATTCTCTGGTTGGCCTCTGTTATTTTCTCCTACCAATAGGGAACCTATGTAAGGACTCTGTATGGGCTCTTGGATACCCCATAAGGGGAAAAGAGGCAGATTTTTGTTTCCAACAGTATCCAGAAGCATGGCTGCCTCCAACTGTGAAGGCACAGCACAGCCATCTATAGCCTAATTCTCCTCCATGAATTTGTCAAATGGTCTTTTAAAGCCATCTAGGTCGGTGGCCATCATTGCCTCCTGAGGAAGTGAGTTCTGCAGTTTAACTGTGAGCTGCGTGAATAAGTTGCCACATTCAAGTTGCCCCTAAAAGTTGCCCCTAAGCTTGGGCTGCTGCCGTTCCCGCTTGCCTCCTGCCCTCGGTGGGTTTCTGTGTCAGGCTCTGCCTGCCTAGCAGCTGTGCCACGCAGAGGTAGCAGACGTATTAATGATCTATCTCTGGGATCCCGGTGCCGATGTTGCATAATTACATTTAAATGGCTGAAACCTGCTAAGAACTTTTATTGCATAATCAAATGTGCTTAAATCATGCTAGGTGGGAGCAGAGGAGGGCATAAATCGCGCACAAAGTTAGGAGCGTCTCCAGGTGGGGAGCAGGCCTGCTCCCCATCCATCTCCGTCTCCAGAAGATTTCTGCCTCCCCAGCCAGAGGGCAAATGGGCCCGTAAGTCATCCATGGAGGGTTGACTCGGAGGCTACGGCAGCCAGGCAGGCGGCTGCAGAGCTCAGCATCCTCTGCCCAATGATGAAGACCTTCTGTCATCCCCTCCTATCATACGAGGGAATGGGATTCTGCAGAAGGGGAGGATTCCGTCCTCTTGGAAGCGTGCAGGGGTTTCATTCACCCTGTGAAGAGGCAGAGGGCTTGTGCTTGCAGACAGTTCTGGGGGTTATATTCAGAGTGAATTCAGAATGACACTGATGCAGAAGGACAGGACACCCCCACACCCCCACACTTCCAGGAGCTTGTGCATTTGCAAGAACGTAAGGAGAGTCTGCTGGAAACTGCAGACTATTGTTCTCCTTCCTAGCAGCTAGGGGTGTGAGATGGAGGGAGGCCACCCCCATTTCTTCTATGGCACAGAGCAACTTCTTTGGTGTACAAATCTGGAGGCGCAAACCACCCCCCGACTCAAACTAGTTCATTAAGAAAAACCCCAAACTCGGTTCAATGGGTGACTCTGGGTCATCTCTCTGCAGTAGCTTATCTTAAAGTTTTAAAGTGTCTATACACTTACCGCATTTATAAAATTTAAATTTATTGTTGTACATTGTTTTAATTGTTTGTTTTCCTTCTGGGACTGTACCCCCAAGTGTGTTTTATAAGCTGGTCTCCGACCATAATAAATTATCTATCTATCCATCTATCTATCTATCTTGACAAACCTAGACAGCATCTTAAAAAGCAGAGACATCACCTTGCCAACAAAGGCCCATACAGTTCAAGCTATGGTTTTCCCAGTAGTGATGTATGGAAGTGAGAACTGGAGCATAAAGAAGGCTGATTGCCGAGGAATGGATGCTTTTGAGTTATGGTGCTGGAGAAGACTCTTGAGAGTCCCATGGACTGCAAGAAGACCAAACCTCTCCATTCTGAAGGAAATCAGCCCTGAGTGCTCACTGGAAGAACAGATCCTGAAGCTGAGGCTCCAAGACTTTGGCCACCTCCTGAGAAGAGAAGACTCCCTGGAAAAGACCCTGATGCTTGGAAAGATGGAGGGCATAAGGAGAAGAGGACAACAGAGGACGAGATGGTGGGACAGTGTTCTCGAAGAGACCAGCATGAGTTTGACCAAACTGCGGGAGGCAGTGGAAGACAGGAGTGCCTGGCGTGCTCTGGTCCAGGGGGTCACGAAGAGGCGGACACGACTAAACAACTAAACAACAACAACAATAGATCTATCTATCATCTATCTATCTATCTATCTATCTATCTATCTATCTATCTATCTATCTATATCTATCATCACCTATCTATATCTATCTATCATTTTCTTTGGTTCTTCCAATCACATTGGAGCAGCAAGTGTGAGTTTTACCTTTGCACAGCAGGTTGCTTTCCTCACATGCAACCTGACACCCTTGCCTGTCCTGCAGACAAGCTAGCCTGAGGCGTTGTCAGAGGCCAAGGTCAGATTCCAGCCCCAAAGGTGGGTGTGAAGTGAGACTGGCAAGGGGGGTGGCCTGGGGAGAGACGGTGTGACTGGGAAAGGGGTGAGGCCCCAGGAACAGCCCCAAGGGCCTGACGGAGAGGCCTGGAGCGCTGCATTTGGCCCCCAGGGCTGAAGTTTCCAAATCCTGACTTGACAAGACCCTCATGAGATGATAGTTCTGTGTTGGATGCCTTGAAGAACTGGTCTGGATGCTGAACCAGATTTGTAGGGGAAGCGATACGAATTTTGCAGAAGTTATACAAGACAAATCCTGTTTGCCTCTTTTGGGTCCCCATCTGCTTTTCTAGGACAATAAATCCAGTCTTTGCTCCTCTTGCCCTGCTGTGTTGGGGTGTGTGTGTGAAATGATTAAATGAACCAGGGAACGAGCTGAGCTGGTTGGGAGGCCCAGGCATTTTTATTTATTTATTATTTTTTAAAAGACCTCTTTAGAGATGTCCACAGCCTTGGCTGATCATCTAAGGAGCAAAGACTGTCTCCCCAAGCCTCCTGCTTCCTCTCTGCAAGCCCAGAGTCTCCAGGGAGAGGTTTGGTGGCAGCGACAGCTTGAGGAACCTTATGCAAAGCAGCCTAAATGCCTTCCTAATGGGTTCTGGGGAAAGCTCAGTTTGGGCAATGCAAGCGCTCCGGTTTTGATGTCCCACCAGCTGCCGGGAGCTGCTGAGAGGGTCCCCCGTGGGGCAGCTTCACCGAGGTGCGTATCTGCTCACCTCCTCTTCTGATCCCACCTGAGCGATGCTCTGGAGCCTCGGAGCAAGGAGGAAAACGAGCCGAAATCAGGAGTGAAGAATAATTTATGGCAGCCTTCGGACGGGGAGAGGAGCAGGGCCAAATGCAAAGAGACAACCGTCGCATTTGGGGGACGGAGGGGAGCGCAGGTTTGCAAAAGCACAAATACTCCCTCCTCCTGCCATTGTTTCCCCTCTGCTTAAGATCTCCGTGGCCAGGAATGTTTTATCCGAGGCCGAGGAAAATAAAACAAAGCGAGGCAAATCGGGCGATTCCTTTCAGGTTTTTGATTCCTGCCCCCTGAAAAATCGATATGTGAAATCGTCACAGAAATAATCCTGATCTGCGGTAATGGGGCATCCTCTGCAGGGAGGCTGTCAGCGAAATACAATGCAGCGGAACCAGCTAAATAAAGGGAAGCGAGGGGGGCAAATTATTCAAAGCAAACAATCTTTTCACAGAGAAGCAGCTTCGACGAAAAGAAAAGGGGTGTTGGGGGGGGGCACAGTGAGCTCAGTAGGTGTCTTTGCCGCATCAGATATTATCCACACAAAGCATGAGATAAGCTTCATCCCGCAGATGTCCTTTGCCCACAAATACTCTCAGCTTGCAGATTCTAAAACTCATAGGATTGTAGAGTTGGAGGGAACCCCAAGGTTCATCTAGTCCAACCCCCCTGCAATGCAACCCTTTCTCTCCATCTCTGTGCAACTCCACACCTGCCATTCTGTTGTTCTCCTCTCACAGAACTCAGTTTCCGTCTTGGGCGAGAAAAGGCTGTCCTCTTTAGGCATCCTGGTTGTCACCCTCATTTACCTAACAAAGAGGGTATCCTGCGCCTGGCTAGGGATATAAATAAAGAAATAAAAAAATTGTCCAGTAGCATCTTAGAGACCAACTAAGTTTGTTCTGGGTACAGTGGTACCTTGGCTTCAGGTTACAGACTCCGCTAACCCAGAAATAGTACCTCGGGTTAAGAACTTTGCTTCAGGATGAGAACAGAAATTGTGCAGCGGCAGCAGGAGGCCCCATTAGCTAAAGTGGTACCTCAGGTTAAGAACAGTTTCAGGTTAAGAACGGACCTCCAGAACGAATTAAGTTCTTAAACAGAGGTACCGCTGTATAAACTTTTGTGTGCATGCACACTTCTTCAGATACACTGAAACAGAAGTCACCAGACCCTTATATATAGTGGGAGAGTGGGGCGGGGTTTGGGGCTAGGGAGATGTAATTGTTGGGAAGAACTGGTTTGGCCCTCTTTTTTCTCCAGACCCCAGAAGGCATCCATCTCCCCCCCCCCTTAACAGACTGTTTCCAGATGTTTCTCCCACTCATATCGGTCCCCTCTTAAGGGTGCCTGCCCAGCCATGATGTGGGAATCAGCCCTGAGTTGTCTGAACCCTTCAGTGGTTCAGTACAAGGAGCTGCTACCTGAGGATTCTTCCCAGAGGTCCAACTAGCCCATACTCCTCTCTCCCAGGTTCTGCAGCAAAGGTATTTTCTCCCAGACCTGCTGCATCTGCTTCTGGTTTGGGGTTCCTTCTGTAAACATTAGCAGTTAATTCCTTCAATGTACAGATTGCCACATCCACTCACAGGCCCTAGGAGATGCCTTGACTTATATCTAGGGTACCAGGAGCCCCTTCCCCACCCAGCTGGATCTCTGCCTCAGCCCAGACACCCCCTCCTCATCTCAGTTCCTTTACTTACAGAATGAGAAGGAAATCTGTGCCTGTCACAGTGCATGTGTGAAAGACGACAGGCAAACACACAAACTCACGCACACACACAAAACTGCAAATACATTTGCAGATGAAACACTTTACATAAATGAAAGGAGCTGGCATTGGCCACTTCCTGCAATAGCACTGAGGGTGGAATCAAAGAACGGAATTACATTGCAGGGGGTTGCGTGGCAGGGAGGCTGGACTAGATGACCGTTGAGGTCCCTTCCAACTACAGCTCTAGGATTCTATGAGTCTAGGGCAGGGGACAGAGAAGCAAGGAAGAAGCCAAAGTTTCCGGGGCCTTTGAGGAAATACATGGCATCCCATCACAGCAAACTAACCCAAGAGAAGATGATTGCAAGTTCATTTGGCGTTGTCATTGTCAAGAGCATAGCAGCATAAGAGGTTCCTACTGGATTAGACCATCTAGCCCATCATCCTCTTCTCACAGTTGCTGAACAGTTGCCTGTGGAAAACCAGCAATCAGGATTCGAACACAAGACCAACTATCTCCCCTCCTGCAGTTTCCAGCAACTGTGATTCAGAAGCATCCCTGTCTCCAGCTATGGAGTCAGAGCAGTGCCACCCTGGCGAGGAGCCTTTGACAGGTCTTTCCTTTCATCTCCCCCCCCCCCCCCAGCAGCTCAAGGTGATCTACGTGGTTCTGCCAGTCTTCATTCTATCCACACAAGAACCCTGTAAGGTAGGTTAGGCTGCATTATAAGTGGCACTTTATATCAGCACATGGGACGTGGGTGGCGCTGTGGGTTAAACCACAGAGCCTAGGACTTGCCAATCAGAAGGCCGGAGGTTCGAATCCCTGCGACGGGGTGAGCTCCCATTGCTCGGTCCCTGCTCCTGCCAACCTAGGAGTCCGAAAGCACGTCAAAGTGCAAGTAGATAAATAGGTACCACTCCGGCGGGAAGGTAAATGGCGTTTCTGTGCGCTGCTCTGGTTCGCCAGAAGCAGCTTACTCATGCTGACCACATGACCCGGAAGCTGTACGCCGGCTCCCTCGGTTAATAAAGCGAGATGAGCGCCACAACCCCAGAGTCGGCCATGACTGGACCTAATGGTCAGGGGTCCCTTTACCTTTTTTATATCAGCACCAGGAAAATCCAGGCCTCTGCCTCCAATGAGCTTACAGTTTACATTTCAATGGTGGAGTGAGAGGGAAGGGAGGCAGAGGTAAGAAGCCTCTGTGGTTTCCGTGTCCTTGGGCTTCTATCGCAAGCGCACAATTTCCTCTCCCCCTCCCCCGCCCCTCCAGCCCACCCTTTCCCGAAGTCACCCAATCCCACCAGCGTTTAAATCCATCTCCAGCCAGCCCGGCATTATTTCTCCCATTGAATAAATAGGGCAGCTCTCCCTGCTAGCGCTGCCATAAATCCTTGGCACAGCCTTCCTTTTGATTATTCCTTTTATATCTAAAATCTGCCCTTAGCTGTCTCCATGGAGCTGTTATCGTTCTTGTAACATGCTTGTGTAATAAAACGCTGCCTATTGTTTGATCGCTGGCTGCTGGTAATGCCATCTTGTGATGCACACAGATCTCCGGGAACAAGAGGGGGGAGGGGGACACCCCCCCGCTTTGGGTGCAAATGCTGGGGGGGGGAGTGTCATTCAGTAAGATGAGGGCGGGTGGCATCAGGTCAGACATCTACAGTCACGACAACTTGCCCTTGGTGTCTCGAAGAGGCAGAAAGAGCATTAGCTGGACATGAGGGGCAGCAAAAGGTTGGCATCCTCTTGGACTGCAGCTCCTTATCTGCACAGGCCCAAGGAGCAGACCACAGCCTTCCCCATCCTGGTGCCCTCCAGGTGCTCAGGGCTGCTGCAGCTCCCTCCACTATCAGCCTCCACAGTTGTGCTGGCTGGGGCTGATGGTGGGAATTCTGGTCCAAAATTTAACAGGCAGAAATGTCAGGTTCTGCACTTAGGCAGGAAGAACCAGATGCACAAATATAAGATGTGCTTGCTAGCAGCACATGTGAAAAGGATCCAGGGGTCTTGGTGGACCACAAGCTTAAAGGTAAAGGTAAAGGGACCCTTGACCATTAGGTCCAGTTGTGGACAACTCTGGGGTTGTGGTGCTCATCTCGCTCTATAGGCCGAGGGAGCCAGCGTACAGCTTCCAGGTCATGTGGCCAGCATGACTAAGCCGCTTCTGGCGAACCAGAGCAGCGCACGGAAACGCCGTTTACCTTCCCACTGGAGCAGTACCTATTGATCTACTTGCACTTTGATGTGCTTTCGAACTGCTAGGTTGGCAGGAGCAGGGACCGAGCAACGGGAGCTCACCCCGTCTCGGGGATTCGAACTGCCGACCTTCTGATCGGCAAGTCCTAGGATCTGTGGTTTAACGCACAGCGCCACCCGCGTCCCTGGACCACAAGCTTAATATGAATTAAAAGCATGATGCAGCAGCAGCAGCAGCAAAAAAAGCCAACACTATTCTGTGCTTTGTCAACAGAAGTTTAGTGTCCAGATCAAGGGAAGTCATAGTCCCACTCTATTCTGCCTTGGTCAGACCACACCTGGAGTACTGTGTCCATTTCTGGGTGCCACAATTTAAGAAGGACATTGACAAGCTGGAAGGTGTGCAGAGGAGGGCAACCAAGAAGATCAAGGGTCTGGAAACCAATCCTTACGAGGGGCACTTGAAGGAGCTGGGTGTGTTTAGCCTGGAAAAGAGGAGACTGAGAGGAGATATGATAGACATCTTCTGATATCTTAAGGGCTGTCACATGGAAGAGGGAACAGGCTTGTTTTCTCCTGCTCTGGAGGGTAGGACTTGAACCCAAGGAGATTCTGACTAAACATTCAGGAAAAAAATTCTGACAGTAAGTGTTGTTTGACAGACCCCTTTGGGCGGTTGTGGCCTCTCCTTCCTTGGAGGTTTCTAAGCAGAGGTTGGATGGCCATCCATCAGCGATTCTTTAGCTCTCATTCCTGCAGTACTTGGACTAGATGACCCTTTAGGATTATGACTACCATGTCCCCAAAGGCCATGTCTGTATGTCAAAAAATAAGAACGTTACAGCCATTTTCATTTCACAATGCAAGACAATGGAATTTCTGGTGATTTGCAAAACTTAGATCTGCATCTGGTCGGATCAGGTCCGGAATGGTCCTGAACCAGATTTACAAATTGGAGCCACAAACTGGATCAGTGTCTCTGCGTACGTGTGGATAGGGAAAATTCTGGAGTTAGGGACTACTCAGAGCCCAGCTCGTCGGGGTACCAGTCCCCCACGGGTCCATGTGGTCAGTAAAAGAAGGAAATTCCAGCCAAGCAATTTGGAGCAAAGCAGTAGTCAGTAGACTTAGATCCTTTATTGTTGCACAACAGGTTCAACAACAGCGAGTGAACCCAGAGCATGGGGTGACATTGACTTTTAAAACTTCCCACCACATCCCAGAATACAGTTCGCACAGCATCATTGATACATCATCTTTACATCACTGACATGTCACAAAAAGGGGAGGGGTAGACAGGGACTACACTAGTTCAACCTTGGCAAACATGTCAGACAAGTCCTTGGTGCATAAGCAGACATGTCAGGGCAAGATCCAGGTATAAGATGAGCAGAGGCAAACACCTCTGAAGTCCCACCACCCAAAGTACAATAGAACTTCCTTTGCATGTCTGGACCCCTTGGCAAGTCTGGTGATGGGATTAGGCTTTCCTTGGCCAAGAACCAGCTCAGCAATTGTCATCTCTGGGCACTTCCTTCCTGGGGTAGGAGGTGTGTATACATGTCTTCATGCTTGGGGAGGTGGCAGGGAAAAGAGTCCTTTTTCCAAGGGAAAAATAGTGCTGAAATGGAGGAAACTGGCAAAGGAGTTGATTTTATATGATTTATAAAGCTAGGTATCTTCCCTGAGCTGTCAAGTCGAAAGGATACATTCAGGCATAATATTTGTAACATTTAACAACTTTAATTTCCATAACAGCGTGTTTGTGTGTGTGCACACAGGCCTCTTATTTGTCGCTTTAGGCCTAAATTTGTGGCTTACTCAAGAAAAGGGCAGGAACTCCTAGAGGCTGCCTGTTTTGATTCCGAGCCCTTCCAGAACCACCCACTCAGTGTTTAGTCTAGACCCGGCAGACGGACCCTCTGTTCGAGAGTCTGGCACTGGAAAGGAGGGAGAAGAGTCGTCTGTAGTTGCCTCTGCTCCTGCAAAACAGAGCTAAGCCTTCCTTTGCTGACAGGGAGGCTTCGCTAAGCCAGTTTGCCATGGAGATTGGAACGCGCTGTTCCACAAACGTTCAGAGC
This sequence comes from Podarcis bocagei, assembly GCF_964188305.1. Taxonomy (NCBI): domain Eukaryota; kingdom Metazoa; phylum Chordata; class Lepidosauria; order Squamata; family Lacertidae; genus Podarcis; species Podarcis bocagei. The sequence continues at coordinate 2,373,378 of NC_138129.1, read as the reverse complement.
TGAGGAGGAGATTCAAACATCTGATTGGGGCCAAAAAGATACAGAATCGTAGGACTGTAGAGTTGGAACGGACCCAGTCCAACTCCCTGCAACAGGACGGAATGAGTTAATAATTTGTCCCTTGATGCTTTTTAGCAAGCAGAGTTTCCTTGGTGAAAGGCACCACAAACTGTGGCCCATCACCTCCTTACAAGAGAAGGCTAAAAGCAGTGACAAGGCAAATACTCAGATCTGTTTGGGCTTGTTTTTAATTTTCTCAAGGCTGTACGATGATCACAGAGTCAATTTTTTGTGACTTGCTCAAAGACCACCAAAGTCCCACCTATCCAAAGGCCAAACCAGCCACCCCCATCGACCCATCTAACATCTTTCTCCCTCCCCTCTCTCTTACACACACACACACACACACACACACACACACACACACACAGAGTGAGCCTAGGCAGCCTTTCTCAACCTGTGGGTCCCCAGATGTTGTTGAACTACAACTCCCATCACCCCTAGCTAGCAAGGCCAGAGCTCAGGGATGATAGGAGTTGTAGTCTAACAACATCTGGGGACCCACAGGTTGAGAACCGCTGGCCTAGAGTGAGATCCCATGGTGCTGAGGAACAAGGGAGGGGCAGGAGCGAGGGGCACCTTTGGCCAGCCTTTCCCGACCTGTTGCCCTCTGGAAATTGTTGGATTATAGCTCCTATCTGCCTTGGCCAATGTGCTAAGCATTGATGGGAGCTATAGTCAGACCACAGCTTGCTGTGGACTTTTGCTAACCCTGGTCACTGCCCAAGAAAGATGAAGGCTGGAACATGAGGGGAGCCCCGTGCCATCCATTCCATGGATAGGCATGCAACACTGAAAATCCAGCAGTGTCTGCATGTGTTCCCCTTGAGCTAATTTTTTTAATGGGACAGTCATGTTATAAAGGGACGCAGGTGGCACTGTGGGTTAAACCACAGAGCCTAGGACTTGACGATCAGAAGGTCAGCGGTTCGAATCCCTGCGACGGGGTGAGCTCCCGTTGCTCGGTCCCTGCTCCTGCCCACCTAGCAGTTCGAAAGCACGTCAAGTGCAAGTAGATAAATAGGTACCGCTCCAGCAGGTAAGGTAAACAGTGTTTCCATGCACTGCTCTGGTTCGCCAGAAGCGGCTTAGTCATGATGGCCACATGAGCCAGAAGCTGCACGCAGGCTCCCTCGACCAATAAAGCGAGATGAGCGCCACAACCCCAGAGTCGGCCACAAGTGGACCTAATGGTCAGGGGTCCCTTTACCCTTTACCTTTTACATGTTATAAATGTGATCATTTACAAGCAGCAAGAGCTGGGATTTTGCAGCCCCTCTTGCATTCTACATACTGGAGCCCTTTTTCTCCTCCTCCTCTTCTCCCATCGCTTCACAGAGGGAGGGTCTGCAATGAGGGTTTCCAAATGCCACCCATTGCCCCCCAAGCAAGGGCAACAGCTGCTGTGGAAATGGGCAGGAGCAGCAATAGTGGCTGGGCCACTTCCCTCCCTCCCTTGCCTTCCGCTTCCACACCCCTCGCCTCCAAGTGCTTCGATCAATCATGCTTCCACTAATTAACTTCTAATTTACCTCTTTAGTCAAATCTGCTTACAAGTGGAGACAAGAAAATATGGCCCCAAACAAAGAGGCAATAAATTGGCTCCTTCCCTTTCTCCAGTCCTAGCCCTGCAGGGAAATGGAAGGAGATGGAAGGGGCTCAAGTCAGAGCCTGGCTCTGTCCCTCCCTTGAATTTCTGTCATTCGCAGGATTTGCTTTTCGAAGTGAGAAACCTCCTTCGAAGGAGGGCAGGCTTGTGTGCACCTGAAGACTTAAAAGACACCTGCATCCGTGCCCCAAATTGGCATCCCTTGAAGATGCTAAATAAGAATGAAAGATTGTTGTCCCTGGAGAACCTCAAAGTATTGTGACCTGCCACCCCAATCTTTGAGCAGTGAGAGACTCCAGGGGTTCCAGGCACTTACCCAGGTTGTGTGGGATGTGGAACACAAGAGCAGTCAAGTACAACATTCTTCTTCATCATCATCATCATCATAATTTATTATTTGTACCCTGCCCATCTGGCTGGGTTTCCCCAGCCACTCTGGGCGGCTTCCAACAAAGATGAAAAATACACTAAAATGTCACATATTAAAAACTTCCCTGACCAGGGCTGCCTTCAGATGTCTTCTGAATGTCAGGTAGTTGTTTATCGCTTTGACATCTGATGGGAGGGCGTTCCACAGGGCGGGCACCACTACCGAGAAGGCCCTCTGCCTGGTTCCTAGAGTGAACATGTTTACACATGGGGAGGAATGTTTGTCCAGCCAGCAGATAAACTTTCTGTTTCCTTCTGGGCTGGGACAGACTTCCTCTGCATGTGACTAGAGGTGGGCGTGGCCTCACCTGTGCAGGTAACCACAAAAGCACAGGGCAGGGCAGCCATCTCTCTCTTTTTGACCACATGCATCAAAGAACCAACATCTGCTTAACCACAGATGCTTCCAGCCGAGAGAGAACAAAGAGACTGTCTCCTTATTAGATAGTTTCTAGGTATATGTTACTTTTCTAAGCTAAGTCTGCCTTCTGGGATCCGATTGTGAACAGAATGATGTGTGAGTAAACCTTTTTATACTTTTATAGAAGACTGTGTCTTATCTTTTATGAGGGAATAAGGGGGAAATACCAGAATAGAGGCTTTAGTGAGCCTGAGCAAACGCATCCGCTGCAAGTTTAAAAAGGGGAATGTTACTCTGCTAAATTGTGAGCTTGTTAACACAAGTTGGAAAGGCTATAATCAGAGAATATATCCTCTCCTGCATCCCTGAACATTCCCACAGGTTGGAGCGAAGGTCAGTGGAGACTGCGGTGTCTTCAGAATAGATGGTTTTATTTGCAACCTGAGTATATAATAATTTATTATTTGTACCCCGCCCATCTGGCTGAGTTTCCCCAGCCACTCTGGATGGCTCCCAATCGAGTGTTTAAAACAATACAGCATTAAACATTAAAAGCTTCCCTAAACAGGGCTGCCTTCAGATATCTTCTAAAAGTCTGGTAGTTGTTGTTCTCTTTGACATCTGCTGGAAGGGCGTTCCGCAGGGCGGGTGCCACCACCGAGAAGGCCCTCTGCCTGGTTCCCTGTAACCTAACTTCTCTCAATGAGGGAACCGCCAAAAGGCCATCGGTGCTGGAACTCAGTGTCCAGGCAGAACGATGGGGGTGGAGACGCTCCTTCAGGTATACTCTCTACAGGAAGCACTCAGAGAGGGAAGAAATTCCTAGAGACATATAATCACTGTGTAGGAAGGGACCCCTGAGTGTCATCTATTCCACCCCCTGTCAGAAAGGACATCCTCATGCCCAGCTGCAATCTCCTTTCTAAAAATCTGAATCCATTAGTTCAGGTCCTCCCCTCTGGAGCAGGAGAAAACCAGCTTGCTCCATCTTCTATGTGACACCCCTTTGGAGAGTCAAAGATGGTTCTCTCATCACCTCTCAGTCTCCTCTTTGCCAGGCTAAACATACCCATCTCCTAAAACCAGCTCTGCTGGCTGTTGGCTTCTGGGGCTTGTGCCAGGTCACATTTGACTGAAAAGGTTTCTTTTCCCGGCAAACTGTGCTGTGCTTGTTAGATAACCAAGCACTGTTTGCCGGACGGATTCACATTCCGAACCGGAATCTCATTGCAAATGCAGGCAAGAGCTCGAGTCAGAACATCGGAGCAGGAGATCGCCCCGTTTCCCCAGCAAACCCTCCTTCCCACTGGATGCAAGGCAGCAGATCTTCGCTTGGAATAACTTGCTCTGGGGCCTTTGCTTAATGAACTTGCTGGGGAATTAGGCAGACCAAGCCGGCATGCTTGCCCCAGCGGGGGAGAGAAAAGCTTGGCTCAGCCGCCTTCCCTTCTCCATGCTCAATTAGCAGCAGAAACAGCCAGTGGAGGAGGAGGAGGAGGCACAGCAAAGGCCTCTCCATTCGGCGGGTTTCCGTTGCCTGGCGGGGTGCCAAGGAGACAGCCTAGCTGTGGAGAGGCAACAAACACAGAATTCAAATAATGGAATTGTAGAGCTGAAAGGGACCCACTGGGGTCATCTAGCCCAACCCCCTGCAATGCAGGAATCCCAGCCAAAGCATCCATGAAAGATGGCCATCCAACCTCTGCTTGGAAACCTCCAAGGAAGGAGAGTCTACAAACTCCAGAGGGAGACAGTTCCACTGTCCAACGGCTCTCGCTGTCAGAAACTCTACCCTTCTGCGATTCGATGAAATTGCTTTAAGGATTTTAAGTCTCTAAGGATTGGAGAATCTTTAAAGAATATTTAGAAAACTATGGAATAAAAGGAAACATCTTGGCAGAATTAGGCTGATCCCTGTATTGTATAAACATAAGTTTGTAGGGAGATAAAAAGAAATTACATAAGAAATATGTAACTGTGCGGTATAAAGTAATACATAGACAAAGTACAGTGAAATTAATTGGAAGTCAGTTTTAAATTTCTTTTCTATAAATTTTATAATTCTGTTCAATACCAGGAGTATATATGATGATAATTATATTAATCGTCTTATAGTGTGATGGTTTGTTTGATTTTCCTGTTATTTGTTTGTTTGATTGTATGTTTGTTTACTTGTATGTATGTCTGTTTTTCATAAGTGTATTTTACATTAATAAAGATATATTTTTTAAAAAATAGAATCTACATGGCATGGCTTCAAGCTACAAGAAAGGAGATTCAGACTAAACATCAGGGGGAATTTCTGACAGTAAGAGCTTTAAAAGAGCGTCACACACATTTGTGGAGGAGGAGACGGCGATCAATGGCTACTATCCAGAATGGCTCTGCTCTGCCTTGGAGGAAGATATGCTTCCAGTCCTGAAAGACCTACATTGGCTCCCAGGACGTTTCCAAGCACAATTCAAAGTGTCGCTGCTGACCTATAAAGCCCTAAATGGCCTCAGCCCAGTATATCTGAAGGAGCGTCTCCACCCCCGTCGTTCTGCCCGGACACTGAGGTCCAGCTCCGAGGGCCTTCCGGTGGTTCCCTCCCTGCGAGAAGCAACATCACGGGGAACCAGGTAGAGGGCCTTCTCGGTAGTGGCTCCCATCATATGCAATGCCCTCCCATTAGATGTCAAGGAGATAAACAACTAACTGACTTTTTGAATACATCTGAAGGCAGCCCTGTTCAGGGAAGCTTTTAAATGTTTGATGTTTTATTGTTTTTAGTATTCTGTTGGGAGCCACGCAGAGTGGCTGGGGAAACCCAGCCAGGTATGCAGGGTATGTATGTATGTATGTATGTATGTATGTATGTATGTATGTATGTATATAGAGTCATACCTCGGGTTACAGACGCTTTGGGTTGCACGATTTTGGATTGCGCACAGCGCCGAACCTGGAAGTACCGGAATGGGTTACTTCTGGGTTTCGGCACTTGCGCATGCGCAGAAGTGCTAAATTGTGCTTTGCACATGCATAGAAGCGCCGAATTGCAATCCATGTGTGCGCAGATGCGGCACACTGCGGGTTGCGGACACTGCGGGTTGCAAATGTGCTTCCCGCACGGACCACGTTCACAACCCAAGCGTCCACTGTATGTATGTATGCATAAATAAATAAATAAGATGCTGATGATGATGATGATGATGACAAATGTCAGCTCTCTCCAGGACGGGAGAGGGCTGCTCTTGGGCTCGGATCCTGTTTGCTGGTTTCCCAACAGAGGCATCTTCTTGGCCACTGTGAGAACAGGATGCTGGCCTGGCCTGATCCAGCACTCTTCTTTTATTTTTATGGGGTGGGTCAGAGATTCCGACCAAGAGAGGCCTTGGGAAGGAGACTGTGTGCAGATGCAGGTGGCGCATGCTCTCTCTGGAATGGCCCTGCGATGCGGCTGGTTTTGTTGCCCTTGCCCACTGGCTGGGCTGCAGCTTCTTCCTTGCACTATTGCACAAGCGAACAGGCAGTGGAGGAGCCTCTCTCCCCCACCTGCCTTTCCAGAAAGCCCACTTTCCCCTCCACTCTGAAGGGATGGCAGGTGTTCAGCCCTTGCTATGGGTTTAAAGGCTTTAATCCTCCCAAGTCAGTCTTCTGCATTCATCCACTAATAGGTTTAAGAGGAATTACACACAAAACTTGCTCCATGCATACAGGGGATCTTCGACTCTCCTCTCTTGGCAGGGGAGGAGGAGGCTGGATTGGGACCTGCGAAGGAGGGCAGAAGAGGGGCCAGGCAGACCTGGCCATGAGCGCCCACTCTGGCATTCTCCTTCTCCACCAGCCCTGCTGGAATAACAGGAAGATAGAATAGTAGAGTTGGAAGGGACCCCTGAATGTCCTCTAGTCTAACCACTGCAATACAGGAATAGCTGCTGAAGAATTCCTGCTGGATGGATCAGTGTGCAGATGATACCCAGCTGTAACTCTTTCAAATCAGAAGCAGTGAAGGCGGTGAAGGTCCTGTGTGAGTGTCTGGAGGCGGTTGGAGGATGGATGGCGGCTAACAGATTGAGGTTGAATCCTGACAAGACAGAAGTACTGTTTTGGGGGGACAGGAGGTGGGCAGGTGTGGAGGACTCCCTGGTCCTGAATGGGGTAACTGTGCCCCTGAAGGACCAGGTGCGCAGCCTGGGAGTCATTTTGGACTCACAGCTGTCCATGGAGGCACAGGTTAAATCCGTGTCCAGGGCAGCTGTGTACCAGCTCCATCTGGTACGTAGGCTGAGACCCTATCTGCCCACAGACTATCTCGCCAGAGTGGTGCATGCTCTAGTTATCTCCTGCTTGGACTACTGCAATGCGCTCTGCGTGGGGCTACCTTTGAAGGTGACCCGGAAACTACAACTAATCCAGAATGCGGCAGCTAGACTGGTGACTGGGAGTGGCTACCGAGACCATATAACGCATGTCCTGAAAGACTTACATTGGCTCCCAGGACGTTTCCAAGCACAATTCAAAGTGTTGGTGTTGACCTTTAAAGCCCTAAACGGCGAGAAGTGAGGTTACAGGGAACCAGGCAGAGGGCCTTCTTGGTAGTGGCGCCCACCCTGTGGAATGCCCTCCCACCAGATGTCAAGGAAATAAGCGGTTATCTTATCTTTAAAAGACATCTGAAGGCAGCCCTGTTTAGGGAAGTTTTTAATATTTAATGCTGTATTGTTTTTAACATTCGATTGGGAGCTGCCCAGAGTGGCTGGGGAAACTCAGCCAGATGGGTGGGGTATAAATAATAAATTATGATGATGATTATGATGATGATGATGATTATTATTATTATTATTATTATCCCCCCTCTCTTTAAAAACATCCAGTAAGAGCTGCTCAAAATTGGACTGGGCTCCTTGGGAAGGTGGTGGGTGGTTGTTAAACAGAGGTCGTGTGGCCACCTGTCAGGGATTCTCTAGTTGTGATTCCTGCATTGCAGAGGGTTGGACTAGATGGCTTCTGGGGGTCCCTCCATGAGCCAGAGCCACGCTTCCCCGCTGGAGGTCGAGGGGATGCCATGGCAGGTGGTGGCTCTGCCCCGAGACCCAGGCAAGGGCCCAAGGATGAGGCCCGCGGAGGCAGCGAGGCAGGCAGCCGGCCCCCGAAGCAGCCTGGCCGGAGATTTATGGCCCTCGCGCTGCTGGAACGCTGCAGCTTCCTTTCCTAATGAATTTTTACTGCATGTGGGAAGGAGACGCCAGCCCAGCCCAGGCACTGTCCCTATTTAGTGATTACTGTTATTTATGGGCTGGCAGCTCCAGGACTGCCTTGCCAGACACACGCTAAGCCACGCTGCTCTTTCCGGAGCATCTCTCTCCCTCCTTCCCTCCTTCATGTCCTGCTCAAGACCCTTTCAGTGGAGGGAAAAGGCCTCTCCTCTCTCATAGAAGCTCCAGCATTACTGGCCTGCCTGCACCTTCAGCTGGCAAAGGTGGCTGGGGCACAGTGGTGTGGCGCAGTGGTTAGAGTCAGACGAGGACCTGGGAGAGAGCAGGGTTCAAATCCCCTCTCAGCCATGAGGCTTCCAGGGTGTGGCCTTGGGCCAAGTACTCCCTCTCAGCCTAACCTACCTCTCAGGGTTGTCGTGCGGATTCAATGAGGCGGCGAAACCCTGTATGGCACCTTGAGCACCTTGGAGAGTAAAGGTTGGCTTATAAATGCAATACATGAACAAAATAGCAATAAATAAGTTTGGAAAGCATTGGAAGGCACTCCCTCTCAGCCTAACCTACCTCTTAGGGTTGTTGTGAGGATAAAATGGGAAGGAGGAAGACTGCGCACACCACCTTGGAGGAAAGGACCTCTTCCCCCCATAACAGCATCCAACACGGGGCAAATGCTGAAATAATGTCAAATTGTTCTAGCAGGAAAGGAGCAGCAGAGTCTCCTCTGAGTCTGCTGAACGCGACCAGTGCAGAGTGAAGCTGGAACAGGCTTAACAGTTTCGGGGGGGTGCCTTCCTTGGAGGTCTTTAAAGAGAGGTTGGGTCTGTGGGGGGGTGCTTTAGCTGCGATTCCTGCAATGCAGGGGGTTGGTCTAGATGACCTTTGGGATTCCTCCCAACCCTGCAGTTCTGCGATATTTAGCATCCGATTGCACTGAGTATTTTGCTGGAGACCCCAGGAGGGGGGAGTGTGGCTCTTGCACCCGGGTCTTGCTTGGGGATGTCATGCTGGCCCCTGTGAGAACAGGGTGCTGGACTGAATGGGCCCCCATGGGCCTGATCCAGCAGATGCTCTGCTTATATTCCTATTGCTTTTTCAATTTTTTGAACTGTGATGAAGTGGCGGATGAACATAAATCATTCAGCAAACAGATGCTAAATCTATGCTGGAGCAGGGATAGATTTGCTCGTAGCCTGAACTCTGACTGGTCTCGCCTGTTTCCAGGGCTTGTAGTCAACCGCTTGTCCCCTGTTCCTCCCCTCCAGGGTGGCCTAGTGGTTAGAGTGTAGGACTAGAACCTGGGGGGCCAGGGTTCAAATCCTCCCTCATTGGCCATAAAGTTCCCAGGTTGTGACCTTGCTCTGCTCACTGCCTCCCAGCCTAACCTACCTCTCAGGGTCGTTGTGCTGATTCAATGAGGAGGCGAAACGCTGTATGCCCCTTGAGCTCCTCAGAGAGAAAAAGGTGGGTTATAAATGCGATGCATGAACAAAATAGCAATAGATAAGTTTGGAAGGCATTGGGATTGCAGGAATTTAGCAGCGTTGGTTAGTGACAGCCAGTCCTGGCCCAGATAACAGGAATTGTGTGCTTAATGCCTGCAACATATGGAGCCTCGTTGAGCATCCATCACAGGGACGAGATACCAAGATTGCTTTGTACTCCGATAAGCTATGGCATTTCAGGTTTTTTTTTATAATCCCCTCAAACATTTCTTTCATTTGGGAGAAGAAACGCAGAGAGGGGGCGAGGAGGAAGACAACAAGCAAGAATTATCTTTGCAGGCTTTGGGCGGGGGGAGCTCCCGCTGTTCTTTAGAGCCTCCTTCAATGAGAAGGGAAGCACTTTCATCTTGAAAGGTCGGTGCAAAGCACTCCGTGTCCAGAGATCTGGTGTGTGAACTCCAAGGGTCAGAGCAGGTTCTTGACTCATCCTTTCCATTGCAGGGGGTTGGACTAGATGGCCCTTGGAACCCCTTCCGACTCTGCGATTCCATGACTCATTGGAGTTTCTTTAAACAGGTTAGATGGCCACCTGGCATGGATTCCTGAACTGTGATTCCTGCACTGCAGGGGGTTGGACTAGATGACCCCCAGGGTCCCTTCCATGATCCCTAATGAAAGCACATGTGTCAAGGAGGTCCCATTCCATAGAGCTGGGCTGTGGGGCAGCCCTTTCCTCTGAAAACCTGCCAGGAATCTCCCAGTGGTCCAGAAGCCAACACGTCTGTCTCACCAACTTCCAGGAGCAGCTGCACGGTTCCTTTACCTGCAGCTCAAGAGAGCAGCAAGCAACACATGCATGTCGGTGGTTTTTTTTCTCCTGGGGTGTGTGTGTGTTGTCAGTCTGGATGATGCCCTGAGTCTTTTCCAGTTCTTGGAGTCCTGTGCCCAGAGGGTTAGAATCCAATAGAGGGTTCTGTTGCTGAGCTGGTCAGGCAAGTCTCTTTGTGAGACAATGGCCTTAAAGGTAAAGGGACCCCTGACCATTAGGTCCAGTCGTGATCGACTCTGGGGTTGCGGCGCTCATCTCGCTTTATTGGCCAAGGGAGCCGGCGTACAGCTCCCGGGTCATGTGGCCAGCATGACTAAGCCGCTTCTGGCGAACCAGAGCAGCGCACGGAAACGCCGTTTACCTTCTGCTAGGTTGGCAGGAGCAGGGACCGAGCAACGGGAGCTCACCCTGTCGCGGGGATTCGAACCGCCGACCTTCTGCTTGGCAAGTCCTAGGCTTTGGTTTAACCCTCAGCGCCACCCAGTTAAGTGTCCTCATCAGCATCCCAAAAGAACGAGCTAGGCTGCAGGAGCTGCAACCCAGTTAGCAAGGTCCTAGTGGCTGGTGCTGATGGGAGTTGTAGTCCAAAGCATCTCAAGGGCACCAGGTTGGGGAATGCCAAATCCAATTTCTATGTGTGCGTTAGGGCATTTTCAACTATTTGATCTCCAAATATCCCTTAGCTTGGAGAGAAGTTGGAAAAAATGCAGTATGGCCACATCTCACACAGGGGTTTATGTTGCAGATGGCGCATATGCTCAAACGGCCCTCACGTGAGCATCCCTAGTGTGCTGGAGACGGTGGCACGAGAAAGACCTGCCCTTCCCCAATCCTTGGACCAGAGAGCTCAAAAGCTCCTTTTGCGCCAGGTTTTCCTGGCAGGAAAAGCGCTTTTAAGCTCCCTCCCTTGCTTGCATTTAGCTGGTGGAATTTCAAGCATTCCTGCTGCTAATGGTTGAAATCAAGTGAGCTTAATGCACTTAAGATGCAATTGTTCTGAACAATACTCTGTCTCTCTCACACACAAACACAGGTACTCATTCCATATTAATCAGTATTTTGCTTTTCTGGACGCTGCTGCTTGACATGTCTGCAACATCTCCGAGTGGGCAAGACGCAACCCACGCAGAAATGCACAATACGGGTCCACACCTCCCCACCATCTGGTTTTCTTGTGGTTCTGGAAGGAAACGAGTTGCCTGTGGCCTCATTCAACATGGTCCCAGGTCCTTTTGGAGCAGCTTGCAGCTGCCAGTAAACAGCACTGCGTGGGGAGGCCACGGGGGTCTCTCGTATGGACTCCCTCCAGCGCTCCAAAGAATGGAGGGAGGTTATTTGTACAGAAAGAGGAAGGAGAGAGGCAAAGGCCCCGAGAGCCTCCTTGGAAATGCTTCCACTGCTTTTCTCCAGCCAGTGGGCTCTGCAGATCCCAGGCTGGTGACCAAAATAACAGCCTCCCGGCCTGCGATGCCAACAGGCGCCTCTAAGCTTCCCTGACAAGGCGTTTTTTTGCAGATAAGGAACAAATGCTGCCAGCATGTAAATCTCTCCAAATGAGGCCCAGCCCAGGTCCACGGGAGATGGACAGGGACAACGCCGAGAGAGTGGAGGCAGAGCAGCTGCGGCAAATCCCCTCTGCCCCACAGGGGCACCTTGAAGGGAAAGGCACAGGAGGACCCACACCCAGGAAGGAGGCCCACATCAGGAGCAGGGCTCTTTCCCTACCCTGGAGGAAACAGGGCAGGATCAGCAGCTCAGGCTGGACAGGAAGGTCAAAGCTCTGGGAGGGAAAGAGAACGCTCTAGGGCACGTGTAAGCAAACTAAGGCGCGGGGGCTGGATCCGGCCCAACCACCTTCTTAATCCGGCCCGCAGATGGTCTGGGAATCAGCGTGTTTTTACATGAGTAGAACGTGTGCTTTTATTTAAAATGCATCTCTGGGTTATTTGTGGGGCACAGGAATTCATTCATATTCTTTTTCAAAATACAGTCTGGCCCCCCACAAGGTCTGAGGGAAGGTGGACCAGCCGCCTGCTGAAAAAGTTTGCTGACCCCTGCTCTACGGGGATGGCACGAGCGTTGGGGGATGGAAAGCGACTCCAGAAAAACCAACCGCAGCAGGAGAAAAAGTTGGTTTGGGCTCTGATCCTTAAGGAAGTTTGAATCATAAGAGTCAGAAGGGAGCCCCAAGGAACATCCTAGTCTAAGCAGCTATAACCAAAGGAGCAACAGACACATCTTATGTTGGACTCTGTTCCAAGAGTTCAGCGTAGGCATGAAAAGTGTGTGTGCCAAGACCCTTGGAGCTTCCCCCGTGGCCAGTGGGGAGAGAGAAACCTCCATACTTCAGGAGTCCACGTACCAAGCAGGTCTTGCAAGCTCTTTTTGCCAGGTCTGGCCGGGGTTAACCAGCACGTAAAGAGCTTGAAGGCTCTCTGCTTTCCAGGGAGTGGGGTGGGCAAGGCTCGCTCCGCATGGTGGCTAGGGGATGCTTTCGCTGGACCTTGCCAGGGCCATCCAACTTCTCGGACAGCATACCAGGGCAGCCCTTGCCTGCACCAGGAATGCAGAGAGCTTAAAAGCTCTTTCTGTGCTCAACTGGCCACTCCAACCAGCAGAAATGGCGCTGCTACAGAGGCCACACAACATGTATTCCACTTCTGTACAAACTTGATCATTTAGTGTGGCAGCGCCTGCACTTTGGAACTCCCTGCCTATTGAAGTAAGTGTTCATTTTGGCACCTGCTAAAAACATTCTCGTTTAGACAAGCCTACCCAAATGATAAGAAAGTTTAGGTAATTTTTATATGTTTTAGTATTTCATATTTTGTAAGCTTTTAAGTAGGGTTGTACATTTTTTATTTTAGTGTTTTCTCTTTTGTAAACCACTTGGGAGATTTTTTTCAGAATCAAGCCATGAATAAATTTTATGAAATGAATAAATATTGTTTACTGATTGTTTAGCAGCTGGTTTTGCCTTGTGCAGTTTTGATTTTAGAAATGCATAGGTTATTTATTTGTTGCATTTATATTCCGCTTCCCCTCCCACCCGCCCCAGGGCCTCAGAGTGGCATAGCACGTGGCTCTCTTCCTCCCCACTTAATCCCCACAACTGCCCTGCGACGTAAGTTAAGCTGAGAGGCAGCGGCTGGGCCCCACAGCCACCCCCAGTGAACATCATGGCTGAGTAGAGTTTTGAACCCTGGTCTCTCTCCCAGGCCCTAGTCCAATGCTCTAACCACTACACCACACTGGCTCTGTTCACAGCTCTGAGCTCCCGTGGGAGAAAGGAGAGTATAAAAATGGAATCAGTCAACCCAAAGGCACCCTGGGCTCCATACAGGGGTAAGGAAGCTGGGAAGCTGGGAATGCAGAGCAGCCACCATCACAAGATCTAATGGATGCTGCAAAGGACCACCAAATAGCATCAAGAACCCCTCAACTTTTAGCCTGCCCCAAACCTGGAAATAAAGTGGGACATAACAGATGCAGACATGGTTCACTATGACCCAAAGCAATCCATTCCACTTCAAAGAGGTGGGCCTCATCCTGTGCTCCCACAGCAGAGAATCAGTCGGGAAACATAAGGAAAAAACCAAAACAAAATATCCTTTAATATCTCAAAAAGCCCAGAGGCTTATTTCCTCCAGCAAGTCCTTTCTGTGGCTCCAGAGTTGCAGCACGAGGTCACGGGGTCCTGAAAGGGGTGGTGTTGCAGCCGCTGAGTGGAGGACCCTCAGAAATTCTCCAGCAGCTCCACAATCCGCTTCTGCTCGCTCTCCCGGAATTCGGGGTTCTTCCCGTCCCCGATGTTCTCCGCATACTCTGCAGGAAGACAAGAGGTGGCGCTCAGCAGAAGAAGCCGCGGCTGTAGCTCCACAACTGGGGCAACCCCCCCAGCAACTGAAATCCAGGTAAGATGGGAACAGAAAGGGAGAAGCTTTGTCTTCTGAGCTTCAATTAGGAGGTGAGGGGCCCTATTAAGCAATGCCTCACCCCCCCTTGAAATCAGCAGACATACTTGGTGCCATGTTTGGGGGCTAGTTATGGGGGTGGGGTGGGGATATTCATTATGGGAAGGAGGGCAGCTGAGGGGAAGCAGAGGGAGGCAGCCAGGAGCTGAGCAGGGCATGGCAAACCAGCCCATCCTGTGACCACATAAGAACTCAAGCAGATTCTGCTGGATCCGGCCAGTGGCCCATCTAGTCCACTATCCTGTTCTCACAGCAGCCACCCAGATACCTGTGGAAAACCTGCCATTCTCCCAGTAATTCCAGAGGTGCCTCAGAGGGGAAAGGAGCAGCTTTCTCCGTTCCTGTGCAGGGTGCCACCCGGTCTCCAAAACAGAGCCCTAACAGCTTGCGGGGCAAAGGGCTCCCATTAATACAGGGCAGGGGGGTCTGTTAGCCCCCTAATGCATGGGGACGCTGCTCCCCCCTCACCTCAAGCAGCACACACAAACAACGCTGCTCTGCTGCCGCCTCTGCCAGGGCTCCTGGGAGGAGAGCCTTGAATATGCATGAAGCCCAAGCCTGGCAGCAGCTGCTGCAATGGGGGCTGTGCCCTCCATGGCTCGACTTGCTCCAACAGGCAGGGCAGGCTCTGCTCCTCACTTCCAGAGACTGCAGGGAGGAGGGGAACCGAGAGGGAGAAGTCACAGCAGCAAGCAGCAGCTGCCCCTCTGGGCTTATGTGAAAGAGAGGAGAGACCTGCCTGCTCAGCAGCCCTTGCAACATTTGCAGGGTGGAGGGGGGCAGAGCGATGGCCTCAAAGCTAGGCTTAAATCCCTGGACCATTTGCACATCTCTCTCTCTCCCCCCCCCCCCAGTAACTGGGGCACTGTAAGCACAAAAGGGGCAAGAACCGCAAAACACCTTGCTAGTAAGTGGTGTATTGATTCTACAAACCAGCCCCCCCAATCTAGGCTTGCTCATCCCTGCTTCTCCAAAGAGCGCCTTCTCGTCTCTGGTCTTGTTCCACCACAGCCTCCCCCAGCTTGACCCCCTGCAGATGTTTCGAACCAGCACTCCAGTCAGTCCCAACCAGCAGGGCTGGAGTCCAAAAGGTCAGCAAGACACCAGGCCAGGAAAAGCCCTTCTTGGCTGGGAGTCCTGGGAGACCTGCTCCCTGCCTTGCAGGCCTTTTCCATCTGGCATGAGAAGTGGGTCTGGGACTGACTCCAGCTGCAGAAGCTGAAGCTGCTGAACAGACTCTCCCAAAGGGGTCTTGTTTGGGGTTTTTTGTTTCAGGTTGTTGCTGCTGCTGCTGCTATCAGTATTAATTTGTTGTATCTTTAGATTTTATTATGCCATATGTGGAAATCGTTCAGTTTGGTTGCATACTTTTTGATGTTTTATTTATTGTTTCTGCTTATGGTTATGTTTGTAATTGTGTGTTTTTTTAATGCTGATGCAGGTTGTGGGATGCCAGTGGGAAGTGGGGGCAGGGACTGGCTCAGAAGAAGTCCGGGCTGAAATCTGCAATTCTTTCTCCCTCTCTGTCTGCCTTCTCCTACCACACAGGGCTGCTGCATGGATAAGTAAGAGTTTCAAAGCATTTTGCAGACAACCGGTACAAGAGAGGTTATTTTTGCACGAGCCGATTCTGGCATTTCTCTTACTCTGCTTGGAACTCAGACAGGAGGCTCTCCTATCACGCTCAGAAGAAATGCTACAGCCACCATTTCCTAAGGTGTGAGTCTCACCCCCCTTCCCGTTTGGCCTTCGCCCAGTGCTGTTCTGTGCCAAACAAAAGCATCCGCGACCGAGAGCACACCTGGCAAGATGTGTCAAACTGCAGGCCATCACTCAACTCCTGGAGAGCCGATTCTGGCCTTACACGCCCCACGAACCATATCCACGAGTCCTGAGCACAACGAGGCTCCATTAGGGAGAGAAATGGCTTCTCCACATCACTTGCGAAGGCACCTCAAGGTTACTGCTCTCCCCTGCATCTTCAGCGCTGGGCTGACGAGATGCCATTAGCCACCTAAGGAGGCTGAACTGGAAGACGCAGACAAGCGAGCCAACACTCTTCTTAACTAACCACCAGGAGGCCACTCTTTTGGGGTGGCAAATTCTGCAGCAGCAGCAGCAGCAAGTCAAGCATTCTTCTGGAGAAGGTGGGAAGGCCTGCGGGCTTCTGATGCCTAGGGAAGTTAAGGTGGAGGTGGAAATGGGAGGGCTACTCCTTGCTCTGTCTGGTGGGATGTGCCTCTCCCATGTTCCCCTTCCCCCTGGGAAGTGAGCCCACACCAAGGCACCCAAAAGGAAATCTGCTCCCACACTTTGATCTTAGGGCAGGATCCACACACAGCCAAACTGATTAATCTGTACTGTTCAAATGACTGTGTGTCCCAGGGAGTGAACGAGACACAGAAGAGGCAGGAAGTATCTACAGGCAAGGAACAATTTAATGCATTCAAGCTCAAGCAAATAAGCAGAGGTCAATATATGAGAACAAGAGAAAAGCCTCCTGGATCAGGCCCTGGGCCCATCTAGTCCAGCAGTCAAAGAGATGGGAACGGCAATTTCATCTGGCTCTCTCTTTCTCATTCTTTTAAAATGTCTACTTTTTTTTGTTAACTCTGCTGACTCAAATGTGCATTTTGTAGTTGACCTGTTTTGCAATGTTTTATTTTGAAAATTTTAAGATAGCATTTTAGTTTCCTGTTAATTCCTGCTCTGAATGTGTACTTTATTCAGCAATGTTTCGTTGTAGATTGTTTTAATGTGTTGTAGACTGCTTTGATATAAAGTGGTATAGGAATGCTAATGCTAACAATGATGTTATCTAGCTTGGTGGTCACCACTCCCATCAATATAGCTTTAACAAATCCCAATAAACAGGACCCCATACATGGCACTCAGAGAGAGGGAGAAGGAGCTCAACCTATCGCCAACACCTGCTTCAACAGTTATTGGATCTCTCACACCCCAAAGTCCCCTGCCTCAGTGGGGCACCCAGGCTGGTCTGTCTCTCCTAGACGCTGTCGGTTCCCACACCAAGGCAGCTGCACCCCCACCTCCAAAATTTCTCCCCAAAGCCCAGCCTGGTCAGCCATCAGAGAGGAGCCTTAATGAGGCTGTTCCCCTCCCTGCTTGCCTCCATCCCCACTTAAAATAAATGGAGAGCCCAATTTCTCTCTCCCTTTGCATCCGAAGCAATTCTTGGCCCTCCCCAGGGACCCATCAGCTGTCAGGCTGCCAGAGAAACAGGAAAAATATGTAGGCCATAAAAATCAAACTAAGAAACAGGCTTCCAATTAGCATGCAAAAAAGCAGGAGAGAGAAGGGGACCGGAGCCCTGCATGCAAAGCAGGAAAAGGGAAGGAGGCAGAAGATGCTGAATTAGCTGAGCCTCGGCTGATGGGGAGGAACGGGAGCGGCTTCAGCTGCTGCTTGGGTGCTCCTGCCACTCCCCACCACCATCTGGCTCCAAGCCCCAGAGAAACCCCCTCCCTCAAGAAGAACCTGTCTTCTTCCTGCAGCAAGAATGGCTTACGACTCCAGCTGTGCGAGGCTCAAGGTGAGCAGAATCCCACACCGGTGGAGAAAAGCAGGAATCCAGCTCTGCCCCCCCCACACACAGGGGGAGGGGGGTGGCTACCTGGAGCCTGATGGGGGACTTGAGGAAGCCCCACTTGCCCTGGACCCTCCTAAGGTGGGTCAGACCACCTGGGTGCTGTTGTAACCTCACGTGTGCCAGTTCAGGTCAGAAGGTGAACTGTGCATTTCTCAGGGAGACTCAGGACCCTGCAGTGGGAGATCTAGGGCTGGGAGGCTAGAGGTGGTGGAAGAGGAGCCAGGGCTTTCTCGGCTGCGGCTCCAATCTGGTGGAACGCTCTGTCACAAGAGACTAGGGCCCTGCGGGACCTGACATCTTTCCACAGGGCCTGCAAGACAGAGTTGTTCCACCAGGCCTTTGGTCAGGGCGCAGCCTGACTCCCTCCTCCGGCAACCTGCACAGAATTTGCTTAACGGTTGCCATCAATTTGATTTTAATTAATTTTTATAATGAAATGTTTTTAGAATGTTTGATTATTTGATTGTTTGATTGTTGTTAGCCGCCCTGAGCCTGGCTTCGGCTGGGGAGGGCAGGATATAAATAAAATTATTTATTATTATTATTATTATTAATTTTGTTTTTAGTTATTTATTGCATTAAGAGTCGGACCTTCTAAGCACTACACCACACTGGTTCTCTCCCCAAGCCTTGCCTAGCAGGCCTGCCATCAAAGCATCCTGCATCTAAATTTAGGGGTCTCCTAAATGCCACCGCTCCTCTTCAGTGCAGAAGCATAGCTGTCAACTTTTCCCTTTTCTTGCGAGGAATCCTATTCGGAATAAGGGGACTTCCCTTTAAAAAAAAGGGAAACGTTGACAGCTATGTGCAGAAGCCCACAGGCCAGGAGCCACAGAGGCCAGCCCAGACCTTGCTGTTGGCGACGGCTTTGAACCGAACATTTACTTTCGACAATCTCGTAGGCAGCACAATGGGGCTGGAAGGCAAGGTCTGCCCAAAGGGACACGGCGGCTGGAGGAATAGGCAGAGAGGCGGTCTCTTGCCCGGCTCCACGTGCCTGAGTCTGAGAGGCTGGCTCCCTGCTTTCTGCTGGCCAAACAGGAGCCTGAGTGGGACCTCAGAGGAAGCCGTTCCCCCACTCCAGGGCTCAAGGACTCACCTTTGATGATGTGCCGAACTATTTTGATGGAGCTTCCCCTCATGTTCAGGATCTGATGGACTCGCTGACGAATCTGGCCAGGGAATGAAAAACAAGAGAGGGTGGGAGCAAAAGAGAGAGAGAGAGAAATCTGCCGTAATTGTAATGGAAACAGAGAACAAAAAACCCACAGGAGAGTTGGGTTTTTCCCCCCAGGGAGGCAGCTTGGTTGAACTGTGCCAGGATCTTGACACAGCACACTCACACGGCCTTTATCTGTGCGAGCAGGAATGAGCAGCCCTCCATATCTGGCCTTGGGATCAGGGCATTGCAGGGGGTTGGAGTAGACGACCCTTTGGAGGCCTTCCAATTCCATGATTCTGCATGTGGCAGGAAGCAGCCCGTGTGGGCAAAGGAATACCTTGCTGAATCCCTCCCTCCCTCCACCCAGGTGTGTTAGCCCAAGGAGGGGAGGGGAAACAGGGACACCCACCTTCTAGAAAGGCTGCCACCTTAAATAATAATAATAATAATAATAATAATAATAATAATAATAATAATAATAATAATAATTTATTTATATCCCGCCCTTCCCAGCCAAAGCCGGCCTCAGAGCGGCTAACAACAATAAAAGTAACACAGCACTCTAAAACCAATTCATTCTAAAATCACTTCAGGATCAAATTAAAGGCAACCAGTGGGCTAGAGTTCTGTGAGGATTACCAAAGGAGGGGTCAGACTGTGCCTTGGCCAAAGGCCTGGTGGAACAGCTCCGTCTTGCAGGCCCTGCGGAAAGATGTCAAGTCCCGCAGGGCCATAGTCTCTTGTGACAGAGCGTTCCACCAGATCAGGGCCACAGCCGAAAAAGCCCTGGCTCTGGTTGAGGCCAGCCTAACCTCTCTGTGGCCTGGGACCTCCAAGATATTTTTGTTTGAAGATCGTAAGGTCCTCCGTGGGACACACCAGGAGAGGTGGTCCCGTAGCTACGAGGGTCCTAAGCCATATAGGGCTACTGCCTTCATCCCTAGCCAAGGGGAAACTCAAAAAAGAGGTTGCAACATAAAATGTGTACACCAAGCACCTCCTGATGCAAATGCGCTGAGTTCTGGGTCCTCTCTGGTAGGGAGGCACAGAAGCAAAGACACAGTCCAGTGGGGGCCCCCAGACCATGAACACTGGGGGTGGGGTGTGGGGTAATGTGGCAGCCGTGCTGCCCTCACCTGGGGAATGCTGGCATTGCAGATCTCCGCCATGATGTAGCAGATGAGCTGGAGGACGAAGAGGCCGGCGTCCAGGCGGCGGAGGTAGAACTCATCCTCCATGTCATCATCAATGATCTCTCCCCGGCGGACCATGTCCTGGAATCACAGAATCATAGCGTTGGAAAGGTCCCCTAGGGTCCCCTGGGACGCGGGTGGCACTGTGGGTTAAACCACAGAGCCTAGGACTTGCCAATCAGAAGGTTGGCAGTTCGAATCCCCGCAACGGGGTGAGCTCCCATTGCTCGGTCCCTGCTCCTGCCAACCTAGCAGTTCAAAAGCACCTCAAAGTGCAAGTAGATAAATAGGTACCACTCTGGCGGGAAGGTAAACGACGTTTCCGTGCGCTGCTCTGGTTCGCCAGAAGCGGCTTAGTCATGCTGGCCACATGACCCGGAAGCTGTACGCTGGCTCCCTTGGCCAGTAAAGCGAGATGAGCGCCACAACCCCAGAGTCGGCCACGACTGGACCTAATGGTCAGGGGTCCCTTTACCTTTACCTAGGGTCCGCTAGTCCAGCACCCCACAATTAAAGTCTCAACCAAAGCATCGCGCAAGACCCAGAAGAGAAGCACCAGGAGGAACTCCGATTGCAAAGTCCACAGAAATCCCTCGCGCAGTGAAAGAGCCCTTTGTTCCCGGGCAAAACACGTCCTTGCGGGCCCCCCACTCCCCGGCGCAAGCCTGCCAGCCCACCCTCCGTTTCCTGCTGGCCCTGCGCCAGCAGTAATGCATGCCACACGTGACCTTTTGCTATCCTCACGCTGGAATTTTGTTTTGCCAACCCGCGAGCTCCCTGCTGCTGCTGTGATTTATTATATGGCGGCCCAGCAGGTGCGTGGCAGTCCGCCGGAGCTATGTCTCCTCATTAGAGCGGGCACCCGCTGTACCTGCAAGACTTGGCAAGGAGGGACCCCCCCTCCTGTGTGTGTGTGTCGCAAGCAAAAACAGGGGAAAGGCAAGGCTGCTTGGCAGTGGCAAGCTCCTCTGGCTCCCCCAGCCAGCTGCCCAGCCCCAGACCTTCCTTCCCCAGAGCCCACACGAAGCAACAGAGGTCCTAGACTGAGGAAGGTCTGCAAGCAAACTGCTAAGCAAAGCAGCAGCCCACGGGAAGAGTCCAGGGACAGCAGCGATGCTAAGAACTTAAGGCCCTAAGAACAGCCTGCTGGATCCGGCCAATGGCCCACCCAGGTCAGCATCCTGCTCTCACAACGGCCGACTAGATGCCTTTGGGATCTTGCGCTTTCCAGAAATGGGAATTCAGAAGAATCGCTGCCTCTGACCTTGCAGGCAGAGCCCAGTCATGATGGCTAGGAGCCACTGAGAGCCCTTTCCTATGTGAAACTGTCTAAACCTCTTTTAAAGTCATCCATCCTGTAGCAGTGAGTTCCATAGTTTAACGAAGGGTATTATCAGGAGAGAATGGTTTCTATTTACCTATTTATTTATTAACTTTCACCCGAAGATCACAGGGTGGCTCGCAACAGAAAAATACAAAACGAGAACACAAAACACATAATAAAAACAAAAATAAACCAATAACCGCCCCCGCCCCCCAGCCAAACACACTGGAAAGGACACAGAATGTGAATCAGTCAAAGGCCTGGTGACAGAGAAACGTTTTTGCCTGCCGCCTAAAGATATGTAATGAAAGTGCGAGGTGAGCCTCCCTGGAGAGAACATTCCACAATCAGGGAGCCACCGTAGAAAAGGCCCCGTTCTCATGTTGCTGCCCTCTGGAGCTCTCGTATTCCTATACTGTCCTCCGACTTCCACCCAACGGGCTTCTTTTGCCCACCTGACCAAGACCAAAAGCCAAGCAGCACAGCGTAGGACTCGCCCAGCTTTATCTTGTGGTCTGCCAGGGCCTTGGAAACACCCCCTCTTTGTCAAGGCAGGTGAGACAAAAACAGGTGTGCTCCCCTTCCCCTGAGAGTTTGAGACTCAAAAAGGGACCGCCCTGTTCAGCTCCATTCCTGATTTTTCACTTCTTCCGCTTCCCCGCTCCAGCTTTTCCAGAACCACACCTTGCAGTCTCTCGGTTTTGGATGTTCAAAGCCCGCCGCCTTTTGGCAAGCCACCCCACCCTTTTCTGGTTTGATAGTTTTAAGGAGAGGTTGGGTCGCCATCTGTCAGGGACTCTTTAGGTGTGGCTCCTGAATGGCAGGGGGTTGGACTAGATGCCCCTTGCACCTCTACAGTTCTATGATTCTGTGACCCAGACCCTTTGCTACAACAAGGACCTGCCCTCTTGTAACCAGGCACTGACCTGGCTTGTGGCGGCTGCCTCTCGGAGAATGCGCTGGAGCCTCAAAGACCCTTAAAATCCTGGCTCAGGATTAGCAGGAATGTCACTGGCAATCTACAAGCCCTGGCAGGAGGCTCCCCCCCCCTTGCCTCTCCAGCTCCTAATTTCTGCCCTTCTGCCTTGACAGCTCTTGGTTTTTATTTTTTAGAAATGCGAATGGCAAGTGTTTTCGAAGCCATCAGCCGTGGCAGCTCAAGCTGACATCTGAGGCGCAAGGCGCACGACACCTGCAATCCAGGATAACGAAGTGATTTGGAGGCCGGATCCGCTGATTGCGCAGGCGGAAACCGGGACGGCTCTTCTCTCGTGCAAGGCGGGAGCCTCTCCCTGCGGGGCTGGCAGCAAGGCAAAAAACACGGCGAGCTCCGGGAAACTTAGCCAAAGCTGCTTGCCAGTGTGCAGGGAGCTGGTGCGTGGGTGGCTGCGGCACCACCATGCCATTTTTTTAAAGCCCTGTTCACAACCACCATTCCTCCCCCTCCAAACTGTTGTTAATCTTTTCCCCGTGCAAACAGCCACTCTGCCTCTCTCTCTCTCTCCCCCCCCCCCAAACCCTGTGCAGCCGTCAAGATGCTAACCTCCAAATGAATGCTCAGGTGCCATTCCTTATCTGGCGTGAGATGCCCCATGCTGATGGGAGACGACAGCAGTAAGATGGGCTCCTGTGAAACTGAAGCAAGCTCCCCTCACAGTAATGAGGCTGGACTGGCAGTCGGGGAATGGCAAAATGACGATTGCCAAAGCCCAGCGGGGCCTGCTGCAGAGTCAAGCAGAGAGGCTTCCTGATCCCAGAGGAGATTCTGCCCCTGCTCCTCTCCTCTCAGCCACCCCGGCCTGCCACAGTGGGTGGCAGGATTCTGGGTGCTGGAAAATCAAGCATCAAGGCCATTTCCCTTGGGTACTCCGCGGGTGTGCAAGGGGACAGGAAGTGGCTGGCTGCTTTATTGGGGCTTAGGAAGGATCTTCCTCCTAGTCCTCTGCCAGGGGGTCCAGGAATAATAATCATCATCATCATCATCATCATTATTATTTATTCCCCGCCCATCTGGCTGGGTTTCCCCAGCCACTCTGGGCAGCTTCCAACAGAACACTAAAATACAATAACCTATTAAACATTAAAAGCTTCCCTAAAGAGGGCTGCCTTCAGATGTCTTATAAAAGTCTGGTAGTTGTTCTCTTTTGACATCTGGTGGGAGGGCTTTCCACAGGGCGGGTGCCACCACCAAGAAGGCCCTCTGCCCGGTTCCCTGTAACTTGGCTTCTCGCAGCGAGGGAACCACCAGAAGGCCCTTGGAGCTGGACCTCAGCGTCTGGGCAGAACGATGGGGGTGGAGACGCTCCTTCAGGTATACTGGGCCTTTGAGGCAGTTTAGGGCTTTAAAGGTCAGCACCAACACTTTGAATTGTGCTCGGAAACGTCCTCGGAAGGCTATTTTGCTGCTTCTTCCACTGCTTAAAAATGAAAGAGGATTGTGCTGGATCAGGCCTGTGGCCCATCTCGTCCAGCATCTTGTTCTCCCAGTGGCCAACCAGGTGTCTGTGGGAAACCCACAAGCAGGATATGAGCACAAAAGCCTTCCCGTCTTCTGCAGTTCCCAGCAACTGATATTCATAAGCATTGCTGCCTCCAAGTGTCCATAGTCTCCTCCACGAATTTGTCTCGTCCCCTTTCAAAGCTCAAGTTGGTGGCTGCCACTGCCTCCTGGAGGAGCAACTTCTGCAGGACGCGGCTCGGTGGCACATGCCCTGTTGGCACACCTTTTCGCGGCCAGGGGGCACAGCAGCGCAGACCGCTCCGGCTGCTCTGTGCAAGGTAAGCACGAGTGTCAGGCTAGATTATCTCTTCCCGCTGCCCAATTAAAATCAGCTGTCAGGGTGACAGACAGGTTGGGACAGCCCGTCAGGCCAGCTGGGGTGTGAGGAGCAACTGCGGCGAAGCTGAGCAAAGGCTGATGAAGGAGGCTGGCAGAGGCAAGATCTTCCTGCTTCCACCAGCTGGGGCTGCTGGAAGAGGGGAAGAGGCCGAGGGGGCCAACTCAAATCTATGCCAGGCGGGGGGAGGAGGACTGATCCTTGAAGGCCAACACACACACACACACACACACACACACACACACACACACACACACCGGCCCCATAAAGGGGCGCTCAAACCAAGGGAGGAGAAAACACTGGACTGAAGGCCTGATTTCTCTCTCCAGCTTTCAGAGTTGGCACTGAAGGGGCATTTATGTAACAGCTGCAGCCTCAAGAAGGAGGGCTCAAAACTTCCTTTAGAGGCTCAAGTGTGGGGGAGAGCTGCAAGTTTGGCACCAGATGTGAGACCCGACACTTGCAGGGCAAAATGATAAGCGATGCAAAACGCACACAAATGTAGAAGCCCTGAAGGAGGAGTCGGTGTTGGGCTAATGGGAGGGACAACGTTGCTTGTTGCTAGTCACATTTGCAGAAGAACATAAGGAGATTCCTGCAGGATCAGGCCCGTGGCCAATCTAGCAAAGCGTTCCCTGTGAGCTGAGTCAGCCCATATAAAACAGGTGCAGGCCTTGCAAGTTCTTTCACTCTGTTTGGGATGAGACATCATGGGGCTTTTAGGATGAGCAGCTGTGCTCTCAGCCGGCAACGGATGTAAGGGGCTTCAGCTCAGAGCCCAGGTGAGGAAGGTCTGAGCAGCTGAGGAAGTTCAGCTGGGCTGCGGAGCCTCCGGCAAACGCTGCTGTTCCGCATTAACCCCTTTCATGATCACCCTCTCGCAAGGCACTTCTGTGCAATTCAAGCCATTTGCTGCCCCACTCAAATGCCAGGTTAATTCCAAAACCCCATTTAGGCTATCAAAGCCCACGGAAGCCGATTCTCCCTTTCAAGGATGGAATGACTTAACAGTGGCACAATTAGCATCTAATTTGTAAGTCGTTATGGCGCAAAGTATCCGGCGAGAGCGCTTTTATTGAATAAACCTGCTGAGCATAATTTCCTCGCAGAACTAAGAAGAAATGCATTAAGTCATCACCTGCCTTTGCCTCCCTTTCTGCAGAGATCACCGCTGAGGCTCTATAATTGCACCTCGTCTCTGAGGGAGTTAAAGAGCTGTGGTGGCTTGCCACTTTTTTTCTCAAATAAAACATGAAATGGACTGGGGAAGAGGGGAGACTTGTTCGCCAAAACCTGACACATTGAGATTTTCTGAGCGGCAGCATTCCTTGGGGTTCTTGCCATGTCCTGCCTGCAGGGACACCTGCTTCCTCACCTGTGACTCTGCTGTGTTTCAATGCACAGGGACGGATGCCTTCTCCACGGGACAATGTGGAATCTGGCTTCCCTAAGTCCTCTACCAACCAAATATAAAGCCACTCTTGGATACACTGTGCTGCTTTTTTGCTATTATTTCTGAATGGATTTGACAGACTTCGATAAAATATTTTAAAAAAAACTTTAAAAACCAAACTCGTGGTAGGTATTGTTATTGCTATTCTTATTACTACAGTGGACCCTCTGGATACGAATTTAATTCGTTCCTGGGGTCCAAGCGCCCCCCAAAAAATTCGTACCCAGAGGCGCCGCTTCTGTGCATGCGCAGCGGCGAAACTCAGAAAAAGAATTCCAGGTTTGCTGCGTTCACAACCTGAAGTTTATGTTACTCGAGAGTAACGTAACCCGGGGGTCTACTGTATTATTAATTGGATTTATAAACCGCCCTATAACTGCAGTTTTTTTGCAAATTATTCTCCAGTGCTTAACTGAATGGAGAACAACCCACGCATGCCCCCTTGCTTAAGCTGGGCAGCAGGCCTTTGTGTCTGGAGGACGCTTTTGGTGAGCTCGCAAGCAGTGGGGCAGGAAGCAAGCGAGCCCTTGAGCAAACCGCAGCTGTCTCTTTAAGAACCTAAAAATTATTAATACTATTATTTATTATTAATAATATTAATTAAATGTGTTAGGCACTTTACCTTGCCCGAAGCAACTCAATGCACTAAAAGCACAAAGAGGTAAAAGGAAACCTGACATATGCATCAAATGGGGGTGCGTGTGTTTACATTAAAAACATCCCGCTCACTTCTAAAAGGCCACTGATAGTTAAAGGCTGAAGGCCTGGCTACAGAGCAAAGTTTAAGCTAGTGCCCAAAGATAATGTAGTGATGGCGCCTAGCAAGCCTCCCTGGGAGAGCGTTCCACAAAGGGGGAGCCAACGCAGAAAAGGCCCTGTTCTCGCGTTGGCGCCCTCTGGATCTCTCACCGAGGGGGAGGGGGGGCACACGAAGTAGGGCCTCGAATAATGGCCGCAGGGTCTGGGTTGGTTCATATGGGGAGCTTTTAGCATTTCAGGGAACTTGCAGGCATCATTTCATAATGAATTGACAGGAGGGGGTGGGGTGGGGGGTGACGACACCTACATGCTTTTCTCCTTCGATCTTCTTATCGGCTGCTTGCATTGCATCCAGGTACTTGAAATATAACTCCATCAGTCTGTCAACCTGCCGGCCGGGGGGGGGGAGGGGGGAGAGAGAAGAAGAGTGGAAAAGGTTTGAACTCATCACACAGCCATCCCACAATAATAAATAACAACAACAACAACAACAACAACAACAGTTAAATATTTATACCCCGCCCATCTGGCTGGGTTTCCCCAGCCACTCTGGTCGGCTTCCAACAAAGATAAAAAACACATTAAAATGCCACACATTAAAAACTTCCCTGAACAGGGCTGCCTTCAGATGTCTTCTAAATGTCAGGTAGTTGTTCTTCTCTTTGACATCTGCTGGAAGGGCGTTCCACAGGGCGGGCGCCACCACCGAGGAGGCCCTCTGCCTGGTTCCCTGTAGCTTTGCTTCTCGCAATGAGGGAACCGCCAGAAGGCCCTCAGCGCTGGATCTCAGTGTCCAGGCAGAACGATGGGGGTGGAGACGCTCCTTCAGCTACCCTAGCAAGACGAAGGGCCCATGGATAGCGAGGCGCCTCTGCACTGAACAAGTTGGGCTTTTAAAGCCGGGGTGCCACATCCGTAGTGAACGGGACAGGTCCTGCTGATTCCCTGCTCACAGAATGCACGGCACCCAACAGCCCCAGATGCTCTGAAATCGCACTGATTCTGCTTACCTCAGCACCCAATTCCCTTCCCGCCCCCTTGATCATTGCTCCTCTAAGCTGGCCTGACCTAGGGGCTCCCTTTACACCATTCTCTCAGCTGCATCCGCGTCTCCCGAGAGGCAAGATTTCCAAGGCCAAAAGGGGAGAAATCAGCACTAGGCTCCCAGGCAGGTGCTGCCAGGAAACCCACAAGGAGGGCACAGGAGCAACCTCCCTGCCTCTGCCCCTCGTTGACAGCTATCTTGGCCAGCAGCCGTTGCCAGACCTGCTCTCCCACATATATTTCAGGGTGGGTGCGTGTGGAGACGGCAGATTTTATTCCGGCGGCAGACGTCTGAAGCTCTCAGGATGCATTAGCGGCTGCTCTTTGCAGAACAAAACCAACAGCAGCCCCTGGGGACCCACTTTGCAAGTCCCACCAGAAGTGCAGGCTTGCTCAGGCCCTCCCCTCCAGCGGGACATCCCTGGTTCCCTCTCCGCTCCTCTAATTGATTTCCAAAGAAGATACAGGTCCTCAGAGCCAATATCAATTTTCAGGAGCACTGAGAGCACTAACCATTTCCTTAGCTTGAAATGCTGGTGGTTGAAACTGCAGGTTTCCCCGGGGAAGCCAAGGATTAAGGACTCCGGCAGCCCACCCTATCCATGCAGCCAGGGCAGGGCTGCGCTCCAGGGGGTTGGTGGTCTCAAGAAGGGTCCCTGCAGGAAGCCTATGCCACTACAGTCATACCTCACGTTACGTCCGCTTCATGTTACGTTCTTTCAGGTTACCTCCTGCAGAGATCCGGAAGTACCGGAAGGGTTATTTCCGGGTTTCACCACTCGCACATGCGCAGAAGCGCAAAATGATGTCATGTGCAGAAGCGGCGAATCGCAACCCGTGCATGCACAGACGCGACGCTGCGATTTGCGCTCTTTTCATGTTGCGAATGAGCCTCCGGAACGGATCCCATTCGCAACGAGAGGTACCACTGATTTCATGCCACAGGACACCCACGCAGCACACACCTGGCAGTGAGGGGGAGCCATGAAGCCATGACCCTGCCATGAATCTGGCAGAGGGGTTGGCAGGATGTGGGCAGCAGTGTTGCACCACGGGGCACAAGCCCCACTGAAATAGGAAAGGGGCAACAGCACGGTGGGTCTTGCGCAAGGGAACTCCTTTGGAGGACTGTCATAGAATCACAGAATTGAGCAGCTGGAAGGGACCCTCAGGGGTCATCTGGTCCAACCCCCCTGCAATGCAGGAATCACAACTCAAGCATCCATGACAGGTGGAACACTGTGCCAAATGTTAGCAGAACTTGTGGGGGCAGGAAAAAAGATAACTGGTTGAACTAAAGGTGGCATGCAAGGGGGTCCCCACATTTAATCCCAGCCTGAGAGGCAGTGTTTGCCCGCTCACCTGGTGAGCTTTTTATGGCTGAGTGGGGGATTTGAACCCAGGTCTCCCAGGTCCTGGTAGTCCAACACTCTAACCACTACACCACACTGCCTCTCACCACCCTGGTTACCATTTGGACAGTATCACTGAGGCAGTGCCCAATTTCTCCCGCCCCCACCATGCTCGTTTCCTGTTCCCAGCTCCCCAACACTGCCCCCCATCTCTCTCACCTTCTCGCTGTCGTTCTCCGTGAACTTGTTGAGCAGCCGAGTTCTCTGCTGTCCCCTCAGATTCCTCAGGAGGGAGGCCAAGATGGAGCAGATGTGCTCTGGGGGAAGAGAAAGAGATGCACACACTCAGGTCGGGTAGCTAAGACTGCCCCCCCCCAATCTCTTTGCCAAAGGGCAGAGGAGTCAGCGGCTTCCTGCGCAGCTGAGTGTGACGGAATCATAGAGTTGAAAGGGGCCCCCAGAAGTCATCTAGTCCAACACCCTGCAGTGCAGTACGAAGAGAAGCAACTCGAGAGAGGCTTGCCTCTTCTCCTGAACAAGTTCCCATTGAAGGGATGGCAATTGGGACACGACAGGAACAAACGACTCCTGACCGCGGAGCCTGATTTAGCTGCAGCGGGAGCGGATTCTGCAACTAGGCTTGCATCTATTCACAGAAAGGCCATTGTGCCAAACACGGAGTTAGGCACAAAGGCTGCCCAAAATAATGAGCTTTCTCTTGCCTGCTTTGCAGCCTCTCAGATTTTGCTGACGGGTCAAGTTCAAGGCAGCACAAGTCTTGGGAAAAGAGGGAGAGCAGAAGCCCCAAAAGGAAACTACTATTCTTCTGCTTCTGCCTCCGCTGGGCTCTTGCTGGCACCAAGACCAACAGTTCCACTCCAAATCTCCATCCTGCACCTTCACAGGCCTGATCCTGAAGGGCCCAAGGCAAAGGCATCCTTCAGCGAAATGGGAATTTAGAGATGGAAGAAGAGCCCTGCTGGATCAGACAGACATCCTGCTCTCCCAGTGGCCAACCAGGTGCCCCTTGTGGGAAACCAGCAAGCAGGATGCGAGCACACGAGTCCCCTGCCCCCCTGCAAGTGGTATTCAGAAGCACTGCTGCCTCTGACCCTGAAAGCAGAGCACAGTCCCCAATAGCCGCCTCTCCTCCTCCATGAATTTGCCTATTCCTCTTTTAAAGCCAGGCGGGCTGCTAGCCATCACTGCCTCCTGCAGGTCGGAGTTCCACAGGTTAACCATGTGCTGTGTGAAGAAGTCCTTTCTTTAATCTGCCCTGAATCTTCCAACAACACTTTGCTTCCTTGGGTTCAGCTGCAAGCAGTGGGGCCAGCAGCTACGGCTAGCAGTTGCTTATGTGGCCCCAGCAGTGGCCTCTGCTAACCTGGTGCCCTCCTTGGGTGCCAGCTCACATCCCCAGACAGCACTGCTGTTGGCAATGACAGGCAGCCATGGTCTAGAGGCACCAAGTTGGGTTTAGCAGGCACTGAACAGTCAACATAACAAGCAACACCAGGGTGCAAAATTGTTCCAGGTTTTGCATGACAAGGGCCCAGTGGGCTACTGTTCCAAGCCTGCGGATTGGTTTGCTAGACCCTAAAAGGGAACACTGAACGCTCACTGCTGTGAACACCTTGTGTCTGTCTTCACTGTAAAAGAGAAGCAGAGCTGTCCACTTTTGCACTGAGGGAGCCCAAGCGCAAATCCTCTTGCCAAGGCAGGTGCGGCTGCTCCCTCCTGCGCTCAGAGCCGGCCTCGCCTTGCAGGCATTTCAGAGCAAATGCAATTCCAACCTCTCCACGCCACCTTTGCTTTAATCCCGCCGATTAAGATTGATGAGGCAAGGGGGGCCATAAAATTTGCCTCTATTGGCTTGCCGGAGGAGAGGGGTGTCAGAATCTGTTATTTTTCAGAGAGGAAAATGCAATGTACGGAGAAGAGGGATCATCTCCTCATTGCTGTCAAGACAGATTAACATGAGTTTCCACAGCTCTGCCTTAGCCCGGGGGCCTGAGAGAAGCCGCGATCAATTGCTCATGGAACAGGAGCGACAGGACCTCTTTGCAAGGGGCTTTCAATAAACCGGTGTCTCGGCCTTTCGCAGGAAGGGCTCTGCAACAGGCATGGGGGATCCCAAGTGACAGAGGAGACCCTCTCTCGTGCCGGGGATCCCACACTCTGCACCTGGGCAGCGCAGGGCGACAAGCAAAAGGAGAGCCTGCTGGGCAAACAGGTTTTCTAAGCCGCTAATAAATGTTCCTCCTTCAGCAACAGATTTCAACTTGAGGGGGTGTCAATTTTTCATGCACCAAGGAGATTGGTGGAGGGGAGAGAGGAGCTGACAGCAGGAACAGGAGAGGCGATAAACCTGTTATCTGGTGGGCAGCCCAGCTCAGTGGCTCCATTACTCCGACGGAGCAAGATGGAGGTGAGCTGGAGAGACACCAACGCACAACCTGTTTGAGCAAAGCGTACAGTGGCAAGCAACCACATTGTAACACATGCGCGCGCGCACACACAGTCGCTCTATCAAATCAGAACCTTCTGCTCTAAAGGAGTGTGGGGAGAGAAATTCAGAACCCCAGGCAAGGCTATTTGCAAAGACTACCAGTCCCGGGAGTTCTTGCCTTTATGTGGAGAGATGCAAGGGTGCATTGCCAACGTGACTTTGGTTCATGCCAAAAAACTGAAGATAATCCCCTTTCCCCATGAAAGACAACAGCAAAAGGGACTTTTGCACTTTCTTTTTAAAGCACAGACACCAACAGCCTAGGAAATGCTGAGGTGTTGACATGGCTCAAGAATTGGCCCACCTTCCCTAAGAAAGGTTCCCTCCTAGCCAAACCTGAGATCCTGCTGTTTTCGCAGCATCTGTGGGGAGGGAGAAAGGGGGAGACGGAGCCACGGCTCTCTCTCCTTGCTCCATGCCTGGCCAATCTGCTGTGCATTTGGTTTGCTTTGTACTAGCAGCGCCAGCCGCAGGGGAAAGGGGAACAACCAGAGGGGTGCTCCTGCCATTTTGGTACCTGCTGTTTTCGTACTGTCACCAAACTCAGCACACTCAAAAGAAACGCACCCAGCACCAGGCTCAGCTCTCAGCCGGATGCGAGAGGGGCCGAAGGCGCCAGCGCACACTTTGAGCTCAGTACAAAGCGAGGCGCCTGCAGCAGATCACATTTGATCTCCCCCCCCCCCCCCGCTGCGGGGCCAGTTTCAGCTTTCTGCAGACTACTGACAGGCCTTGGGGCGACACTCCAGGCATCGCAATTGAGAGCCTGCAGTTTTGCAAAGGAAGCTCCCAGACAGCGGCAGCGACACAAACAATAAAGTTAACTTTCCCAGCCTCTTAAGTCCCAGGGCGGGATGGAGGAGACAAGAGTTCTGAGCCAGATAAGTGGGCTGCCATAGGCCTCCGCTTAACAGAAAGGCAGTCGATAATTCCCCGTGGAGCTCTGATCTCTGTCTCCAGCCTTTTGGCAGGGTCCACCTGTGCCAGACCACTGGGCTTCACCTAGCTCTGTGCAGCTCCTACTCTGACTGGCAGCAGATCTCAAGGGTTTCCAGGCAGGCAGTGTTTTGCAGCCCTACCTGGAAATGTTGCCTGGGATTGAACCCGGGACCTTCTGCCCTCCAAGCATGTGCTCTGCCCCTTCCCCCAATTAAAGAACGAAACCAAACCCCACACAGATCCAGAGCCCCATGAGCATCTCTCCAACGACCACTGTTCTCCTCAGATAAGAGGGATGTTCTGCAAGTGCGGATCAGGTGTCAGGAAGCCGGCTGCCCTGCTTTGCCATTTGAACCAGGGTGCTGGATGTCTTGCCCCACTCTACCCTGTGGAGATTGTGCTCAGGCCAGTTCCAAGCTGCCCACCCCTGGGCAAGCGGATGGGGCCGGGCTGGGGAGAGACTTTGGGATGCAGGGAGTGTCGAAAACATCCTAATGAGATTGATCTTGGCTTTGGCGGCTGAGCGGCGGAATGCAGATGAGTCTATTCCGTGGCTGGCGTGCTGGCAGCTGCAGGAGGTCCCGTCAAACCGTGCCTCAACCCGGCAGCGTTGTTCTGCCTTTGTTGTTGTTGTTTCCCCCCTTCTTCCCACCCCCTTTTGCACTGTGTTATAATGGACATCTGCCCAGCAGGGGAGGCGAAAGGCAGCAGGCCGAGTGGAAGCCTGTGCACACTCGGGCAGAATACTGATGCCGGCTCAGAAGAAAACACACAGCCCCCTCGGAAAAACCAACACGGCAACACACAAAGCGCTGCGGATCCTCACAAAGGGAGGGTGTTGTGGACTTCTTAGAGCAGATCCAAGATAAAACGCGGCAAGACAGAGGGTGGAGGGAGCTGGGAGGACAGTTTCCTCGCTAACAAGCTCAGGAAGGGGAGTGGAGCGAAGCCACAGGAGCTGCCTGAAGACCCTCTCCAGATCCTGGCTTGATTTCTGATGAGGAGCAGAAAGGGAGGAGAGGAGCTGGGCTTCGTGCCCTCCATGCCAATCGGCTTTGTCCGTTTGCTGTGTTTGCCAGGATGGAACAAGGTGTTTGCAAGAGGCTCCGGAGAGTTGCTCCTCACCGCCTGTCATTGTCCCCGCCCCCCCCCCGAAAAAGAGGATCAGGCTGCCTCTTTTGGGCAAAGTGCTTCCCGGATCCACAGCTGAGCTGCTAGAACGGAAGGAGCCCCCCACAAAGGTGCTTTGCATTTGCCAGAGACTGTCCCCCCGAGCCACTCCCCATCTCCACAACAGGCAGAGGCTCCCTCTGTGCCACTGGCACGAGTCTGTCTTGAAAAGCAATGGTCAGATCACTGGCTTTACCATGTAGACACAGAGATGAGAGCAGCTTTTGACAAGGGCATGGAATGCTCCCTTAAAGGAAAAGCTCGCTGCAGCCCGCACTTCACCCCAGGTGTTGGAAATCAAAGCCAGGCCAGCAAGAACATCCGCCTTCTTTATATTTAGCTATAAAGACAGCAGTGGCAGTGTCTGCCTGATATTTAAGGGGAGGACATTCCAAAGGCAGGAGGTGCCACAGAATTGAAGACCTGGTCCCTATTTCATGGGGAATGAACCTCCTGAAAAGATATCTGCAGAGCACAGTGATCTATTGGGTACACAAGGGGTATGAGACCAGGTATCCTGGTCCCAAAATGTATAGGACTTTGTACACCAACGTTGCTACCTTGAACTTGGCCCAGTAGCTAACTGGAAGCCAGGGCAATTCTTTCCACAGTGGGGTGGCATGTTGGGGGTATCCTACCCCAGTGGGCACTCAAAGCACTGCATTTCGCACCGTTTCAAACAATCAGCTACTTTTAAAATGCATTTGCACAATATATCAACACTCTCAACAGATGCCTTTGTGAGGTGCTGCAGGAATCACAGAACTGTGAAGTTGGAAGGGACCCCAATGGTCATCTAGTCCAACCCCCTGCAATGCAGGCGCAAAGGTAGTACAGGATGACTTACAATGCAAAACAGGCAAAGTTGCCACTCATCGCCTACAGGTGAGGATGATCTCTGGGGCAAGCAAAGTCATGGTGGTCCTAACTGAATTTGAGGCTGTCAAGTGTCCCGCCGGTGTGGCTGCTCCTTGGGCTTGGCCAGAGAACCCTGGCATGCTGACTCTTTTGCAAGATCACAAACAAGGGCACAGTTCTATCAAAGTGCTGCAAGGCGCACCTGGCTGCAGCAATATATTGATAATGAGCCCGTAGTTTTCAATAAAAGTATCATTACAACTGCAAAGTGCGCATTTCAGCAAGGTTCACAAAGTGCGCATTTCAGCAAGGTTCACAAAGAACCATACCGGACAAAAATAATTATTATAGCGAAGAATGCTTCAAGCAGCTGACAACAGACAGCCTTCCAGATAAGGTCCTGTCTGGAATATCTTCCTCGGATGATAACGCCTTGAAAGCATTTCAAGGCCCTGATTGCAGTTTTCACTACTGGGGTGGACTTCAGGAGTGCTTCTCTCTCTGAAGAAGTTACCAGATTCCAAGAGGATAATGACACTGCAAGACTCAAAAACCATAGGCAGGCATGTGTGTGTGTACACAGACAGAGACTCTTGTGACTGCAAGGAAACAAAGCATCCTGGCAACAGCCTAGAATGTGGAGCCGCGCTGGACTGAGAGGGAGCTGGTGTGATGGCAGCCTTGAGACACGTTGCACATTGCCTCTGTGTGCAAAAAACAAAACAAAACAAAGCCCCTCTCTTGGTTCTCAGAGCATTGTCAACAGCCGTAGATGTGCTAAAGGGATCTTGTTAAGGTATTATGAAGCTGAAGAGACTGAAAATATTTGCACTGTCAATTAACCATGGTGCAGTGTGGGAGGGGAAAGAGCTTCCATGTAAGACTCGCTGAAACAAACAGGGGCTGCAGGAGAGCTCAGCTGTGCTTTCCGCCCCCAGGCTGGCACAGAAGCTCCAGCTGAGGCACAAGCAAGACTGTTTCCAAAGGACCACATGAAACGCAACTGTGGATTTAGGATCTGGCTCCCTGATAAGATCCACCCCTGTCTGAAAACCTGCCAGGGAGTGTTTGGGATTCAGCTGGTGCACTTATTTGAAAGAGATCCTTCCATATTTCCCCAAAGGCTCAGGGCAGGCAACACCTCAGAGCGTGTAATAAATGCAGCGTCTGCCCAAAACAGGCTTGTCTCCAGCCCCAAATGCTGGCCCAAATAAGCAATATTTTGCATCTGCTTAGGGAACCATTTCAGGCTGTGCAGGCAAGGAATGTGGAAACTAGGGAGCAGCCGCCAGGAATGCCTTGCTGTGTGACTTTGCAAATTTTGTGTATGGAAGGGAACCCCCTCAATTGTCCGAAGACATCCCGGTGGGATACAGAGAAGGAGGCAGATGCAGAGAGGGGGTCTGACTCGCTGATGGACCAGTGAGCTCTTCAGCCTAGCTTGGAAATGTGCACTTGAGAAAGCCTGTTGGCAACTCCAACATGGTGCCAACTCCCAGAGCACAGACCATTCACCCGTGGATCTGACTCCCACACCTGCGAAGACAGGAGACACACCCAATATCCGTAGGGTGAAAGAAGCGGATATCGAGGCATTCCAACACAGCTTGCTTGCTGAGAAATGTATTTGTTACATTTATATCCTGCCTTTCCATGCTTTCTCACTTCCTGGAATAAACAGAGCCTTCTGGATCAGGCCAGAGGCCCACCCAGTCCAGCATCCTGTTCTCACAGTAGCCGCCCAGACGCCCATTATGGGAAACCCATAACCAGGATCCAACCACAAGAGCAATTCTCCCCCTCCTGTGGTTTTCAAGAACTGGGATTCAGAAGCTCTGCTGTCTCCAACTGTGGAGACAGAGCCATCCTGGCTAGGAGCTATCCATAGTCCTCTCTTCCATGAATTTGTTTAATCCCCTTTTAAAGCAGTCTAGGTTGATTGGCACCCCTGCCTCCTGTGGCAGCAAGTTCCACTGTCTAACTTTGTGATGCATGAAAAACTAGCACCAGAATGGCTTTGTTTATGCCCAGCTGCTGGCTTGTTATGGGCGCTGCTCAGACCCAGAACAATTCCATAACCTGCAATCTTGTGCTGGCTGCTTGGAGGGGCACCCAAGCCTCTTCCGAGGTGGTGATTTTATTATTCTGATCACACAGCCGCCTCCATTTTCCGCCTCCTGCCAGGGCTCAGTAACAGCAATGAGGTCACAGTTTGCCTCCTACTTGAGCGTTTCCAAGTCTTCCCTTTTATATTACCCCGAGTCTGAGTATGCAGGCAATTAACAAATTCATTTTCTTCAAGCTACTTGACACTTTGATTCATTACTTTCGTGATGCTGCAAGTGAGATGCATGTTTTGGTGGCGAGGCGATTTACACATTTGACGCTGGATGTCAGCTTAGCTTGTCACAGGGAAAGTTAAACAGGCAGCTGATTGAAGCTCAGAAGCACCGCAGCTCTGTGGCCCAAGGACATCTGGCACCGCCAGGCTCTGAAGCTAGCTGAGAAAGGAGGATTCAGGAGCAGGACCGGTTTGTGCCACCAATTATCCTGGGACAAATCCCTCCACACGCAGAGAACCAATGAATTGTAGAGCTGGAAGGGACCACAAGGGCCATCTAGTCCACCCGCCCTGGCAATACAGGCATTACAACCAACAAATCCATGACATCTAGCCACCCAACCTGTTTAAAAACCTCCAAGGAAGGAGAGCCCACCATCTTCTAAGGTGGTCCATTCCACTTTCAAATAGCTCCTACTGTGAGAAAGAGCATCCTATTGTTTAATTGGAATTTCCTTTATTGTCCTCTGGAGTAGCAGAAAACAAGTCTGCTCGCTCTTCCAGGGGACAGCCCTCCAGATATTTGAAGATGGCTATCACCTCTCAGTCTTCTTTTCTCCAGGTTAAACATACCTAATTCCCTCAACTTTTTCTCATCAGGCTTGGTTTCCAGACCCTTGACCATCTTGGTTGCCCTCCTCTGCACATGGTTCCAGCTTGTCAACATCCTTCTAAAATTGTAGCACCCAGAACTGGAGGCATATCAACTTGGAATGTGTTTCCATGTCCCCCAAGCATATCCGTGCATGAAGTGACATGAAAAGCGATCCATGGCCACTGGAAAGCTCAAAAAGGGT
Organism: Podarcis bocagei; assembly: GCF_964188305.1. NCBI lineage: Eukaryota > Metazoa > Chordata > Lepidosauria > Squamata > Lacertidae > Podarcis > Podarcis bocagei. The sequence goes on along the minus strand of NC_138129.1, from coordinate 2,336,128 downwards.
TTTTTCCACTAGCTCCTCTTTCATCTGTTCTACAGATACCACACAAAGAGCTCTATGAATGGCCCAGGTGGGTGCCTGAAATATCTTTTTGCATGCACTGGAGTGCTTGTCAACTCTTCATTTTACCTGTGATTGCAAATTCTGAGTGAACCAGCCTTCAAACCCCACCACCTGTGAGAATGAAAGTGCTGTTTCATAGAATCATAGAACTGTAGAGTTGGAAGGGACGCCGAGGTTCATGTAGTCCAGTGTTTCCCAAACGTTTTTGGGCAACGGCACACCTGTTAGCCGGAAAAAAATCTCGCGGCACACCACCATTAAAGCCCCGCCCCGTGACGTCAGCGCGCAGCGTCACGCCGGGAGGGACGCACAAAAGCGAAAGTTTTTTCCCTCCCCCTTGCCGGGGTGGGAGGAGGCAGCAGAGCGAGGGCAGCTGAGGCGGAGGCGGCTGTTGTGGTGGTGGCGGCGATAGCGGGCGGAGGAGGGGGCGGCGGCGGGAGTTGCTGCTGCTGTTGTTGCTGCTGCTGCCCGGACATGCCGGCCTCCTCCTCCTCCGCTGTCTCGCGATCCTCCCTTTTGCGCGCGCTGCCCCGCCGCTCGGCACCACCACCACGGAGCCGCCCCCGGCTCGACGCGGATCCTCGCCGCCGCCGCCGCCTCTCACCGCCCGACTCGCCCGCCTTCCTCCCACGGCACACCAGCCGATGTCTCACGGCACACTAGTGTGCCGCGGAACACCGGTTGGGAAACACTGATGTAGTCCAATCCCCTGCAATGCAGGAATCTCAACTAGGTGGCCATCCAACCTCTGCTGAAAAAACCTCCAAGAAAAGAGACTCTCATCCCCATCAAGAGCCAAAGGCTTCCTCTTGACAGGTGATGGAAGTCACTTGCTCCAAGAAGGAGGCCTCAACTCGGGATGGGGCTGCCTCTTGCCACATGCACGACTCTGAACATTCTTGTGTATCTGTTGCCGATCCACAAATCTCAGGTGCAACCATACCTCCACATGTGGTGGGAGTGCCCCAAAATCCAACTATTGTGGACAACAGCCATACAAGAAATATGTAAAATAACTAAGCAAGTATTAGACACCACCCCAGAACTGGCCCTACTAAACATCTTCCAAGACAACAATGCCCATATACACCACAAAGAACTCATAACCCACCTACTTTCAGCAGCCAGAAACACCATAACCAGACACTGGAGAGACCTGTCAGGAGTAAGCATGGACCAATGGTACCAAATAGTATGGGAAACAGCCTTACTAGAAAAATTAACCAATAAACTGAAACTGACACGGGGGCAAATAGAAGAAGACGCCTTTACCCCGGTATGGCTCCCCTTTATCACATACACAGCCCAACAAGACAATGACAATAACCCACCAACAGAATACAAATCAATATGAATAACCTGATCCAAAACATCCACCCACCCCACTCACACACAAAAACAAAGATCACCACAGCCAATCACAAACAAACAACCACACCATAGGCCAACCCCAACCTCTCTCAACACCAAAGAAACACAAATGAACAGCCGAGAACCTGCACGAGCAATGCTGACATGGAACCCTACATACATTAAGCAAATTAGAAACATTGCCACCCGACCCCACCCCCACCCCTCTTTCCCCCTCCCCCCTCCCCCTCCCAATGTCTCAACAAATGAAACTGATTTGTAAAAATGTTACATGGAAAAAATACGAGAGACATTACACATACTTCTGTAAAACAAGAAAATCTTTAATAAAATTTAAAAAGAAAAAAAAAATCTCAGGTGCAACTATTTCCTCAGAGCCACAAGATGTAGGCGGGAGTTCACGCAAGATGCCGGGCCTAAGATCTGAGCACAGGTGTGCTCTTTGCAGGGGCAGACATCTCCCATCAGTGGGAAAGGGAAGGAGCAAGAGCCTCGGCTCCCAGCATCGGCCTTGGCTCTCTCTCTCTCTCTCCAAGCAGCTGACCATCGAAGGCATGAAGACATCTCCAGCCTGTATACGAAATACAGGGCGTCACTTGGCTTCAGGAGAGCCTCCCGCAGCCACTGGTTTGTCAAGCGTTTTTCTAGTCCCCGCTGGAAGAGAGAAGAGTTTCAGATGCTGAAGAAGCTGGCTTTGGTTGGCCCTCTGGGCACTGTTTGCCTCTCCCACCGCTGAGGAGGAAGTGCCCACCAATGCCTCCAGGTGGCACGCTTCCTTTCAGAGGCCAGCTGTGCCCTGTGCCAATGGAGCCAAGAGCAAGGGCCGCTACCCTCGGCCACAAAACTTCTGCTGAGCTGTCTGGATTAGCTGCCTGCCTGGGAAAGGTCACTCCCTCCAAGTGCGGCGCCGCAATGCACATTGTGCGCGGCGCTCCGTCGGCTCCTGGGAGGCTTGCCTGGTTTATGCTTCTAAAGGGATCATAATCCTTAATCAAGAAGATTACAACAAGCAGCTAATCCCAAAACAAACAGCCCCAGCGCCGGGCAGAATTAAACTTTTTGGTCGACGCTAATTTCAGTCATTAATGTGACATCACTGGAAGCAATTCCCTGTGCGGCCCCCTCCTCCCTCTGGGTAACGTGTTGTGGGGGGTGGCTAACGGGTTTCATTAACGCTAAAGGCTGCTTTTAATGTATGATACAGGGCAAACCTGAATTTGCTGCTGTGCCAGTAGATCTTGGCTCCCAGGTGAGCATACCTGTATCGTGTGATACAGGCTGCAGAGAACCGCAACAGATGCTCTCTGACTGTGATGGGCACTTCAAAAGTATATGAAGCCAAGAGATGTCTCCGTCACTAAATGATCACATTGAGCTGAGGCTACTGGTTGGGTTTCTGTTCTCGCGGCAGCGTCTGTTTTGCCTTGGTGTGATTTTCCTCCTCCTCTTCCTCCCTCTTGAGAGCCAGTGTGGTGTGGTGGTTAAGAGCGGTGGACTCGTAATCTGGGGAACCAGGTTCGCTTCCCCGCTCCTCCACATGCAGCTGCTGGGTGACCTTTGGCTATTCACACTTCTCTGAAGTCTCTCAGACTCACAGAGTGTTTGTTGTGGGGGAGGAAGGGAAAGGAGATTGTTAGCTGCTTTGAGACTCCTTTGGGTAGTGATAAAGCGGGATATCAAATCCAAACTCCTCCTCCTCTTCTTCTTCTTCTTCTTCTCCTCTTGGCCCAGCTTGCCTTGGCTGCCCATGTGTGATTTTGTCAACAAGTGACTGTGCTCAGGGCAGGTGGTGTTGCCAGAAAAATCACCCAAAGCAGTGGCACAGACTGGGTTGAATGGCAGTGAGAGCCTCACCTGAGGCAGAGGAAGTGGAGGAAAATGGCGCTAAGAAGAGCACCTGAAACAGGGCAAGGCATGTTTCGCACTGAGGACAAGGTCAGTAGAGATCAGAAGCAGTTTGCAACCGCCTTGGCAAAGAACACAAAAATGAGGCTGACAGTTTAGGGTCATAGCCTAGGTCTACACTTACTGGAAGGCGCAAGTACAAACGCAGTGTTTTAGAGCAACCTGTTTTGGGGAGACCACTAGACAAAATAGTAACTTTAGCCGACATCTGCAATCTGCCCACCCCTGTGAAAACATTTGCTAGATTGTCCACTGCTTGCAGCATCTTCTCATCTAGAAAGGACAGTATTTCCAGGGAAATGAAGGTATTTCAGGCCTGCTAAAACCATGACCCAGCCTCTCTTGACCAAATACAGATAGGTAGCCGTGTTGGTCTGCCATAGTCAAAATAAAAAAATTCCTTCCAGTAGCACCTTAAAGACCAACTAAGTTAGTTCTTGGTATGAGCTTTCGTGTGCATGCACACTTCTTCAGATACACTGAAACAGAAGTTGCCAGATCCTTCTATATAGTGAGAAGGTGGGGAGGGGTATTACTCAGAAGGGTGGTGGGAATGGGAGATTGGCAGATAGCTGAGATGAGCCTGTTGACGACTCCTAACGACTGTAATAGGTCTTACAGGAAAAGGCAAGGGGTGAGAAGGTGAGAAATGGCTTAGTCATGTATAATGGGATAAGAATCCAATGTCTTTGTTCAAACCAGGTCTCTCCATGGTTTTAAGTTTGGTAATGAGTTGCAATTCAGCAGCTTCTCTTTCCAGTCTATTTCTGAAATTCCTTTGTAGTAAAACAGCTACTTTGAGATCTTGTATAGAATGTCCTGGGAGATCGAAGTGTTCTCCTACTGGTTTCTCTGTTCACAAGAAACAAGAATCACAAAACCAAGAACTAACTTAGTTGGTCTTTAAGGTGCTACTGGAAGGAATTTTTTTCTCTTGACCAAAGTTTGATTTGACCCATAGCTCACCTGCACCCGGTAGGCAGATTCCCCCTGCTGCCCTCAACTGAGCAAAGTTAACAGAGTCAAGCACATTTTCTGCCAACATGATTGTTGTCATGACACAAGGAGACAGTGGAAGGCATCATTGGTTCTCCTCGATGTGTTTCCAGATACATGACTACCCTCAAAACTATACGGCAGTCTCTACAGGGACAGGCAAAGGGAAAAAGCAGCTCTCCCTTTTTGACATTTGAAAAGGCTCGGGCAGCTGCAGCTCCAAGCCACTTCGTTATCAAGATTTTAGTGCCACCTGCGGACCTCATGAATAGCAATTAAATTCTAGATTTTGTCGGCTGCCAATCTTTGCTGCCCTCCATAACCTCGGAGGTTCTGGGTACAGAAATCCAGCTCATCGGGAGTGCAAAAGGTGGCAGGATTCATGAGGCTTTGTTGCAATCTTCAAACACTCCCAAGTTCACCTCGATTAAATTTATACTCCCTATCTCTGCCGCACAGCCAGGAGATTAGGGCGCATGCTGCGGCCTCCGGGCTGAGGCAGCAAAGGCAAGCAAATAATCTCTCCTATCAAAAGAAGTTTTGTTTGTACATACAAGATCAGAAGGGGGCATAAACAACAGGCAGGCTCTCCAAGCTGCAGTGTTATCACAGGAGCAGATAAGAGCAATAATTAAAAATTTATAGGAGGAAAAATTGGCTGCTTTCTCTGGATGGAGCAGGTGGGGGGGGGGGTCCTAGCAGAGATCCTTCCCATGCCGGTGTGCTCACTTGTAACCCGGAGGCTGGAAAAGAGGCAGTCGAGTCGGTTCTGGGTGTCATAAGACCTAGCTCAGGCCTCCTGAATCAGAGACCAAGGGACCCCGAGGGTCATCTAGCCCAACCCCCTGCAATGCAGGAATCTCAACTAGGTCATAATAGATGCGGAGAAGGCCTTCGATAATGTATCGTGGAATTTTTTTGAAAAAATCTATAGAAGAAACAGGACTTGGTGAAAACCTTGAACACTTTCGGCCTATCCCAGAACGGCCTGAGGGGACTAGGAGCCTCGAGGTGTCAGTCATCCCCTTTCTTCACAAAACCTCTCCAGAAGAACTTGCAAAGAACATGCAAAGAGCATCTGCTGGATCAGGCCAATGGCTCTTCTAGGCCAGGATCCTGTTCTCACAGTGGCCAACCAGATGCCTATATGGGAAACCCTCAAGTAGGGTTTTAGCATCACTGCCTCTGACAGTGGAGTCACAGCATAGCCATTGTAGCTAGGAGACATTAACAGCCCTCTCCTGCAAGAATTTGTCTAATCCTCTTTAAAAGCCTTCTAGGTTGGTGGCCCTCACTGCTTCCTGTGGGAGGGAGTTCCACAGTTTTAACTATGCACTGCTACTTACAGAAAAGTATTTCTCATTAAAGTATTAAAAATCAAAGTGGTATGGTGGCAAATAGGAGAATTAAGAGTTCCGCAGAAATTGTTCCATTGTGAGGCATTGATACCGCACCATAAACTTCCCAGAGATAAATAGCTTTAAAATTTCTCCCCTGTAATATACTTTAATGAGGGCCCATGGAATTCTGTAACAAAAGGAAAGCTGCGCAAGCCACCTTGATGAAATAATACATGCCGGCAGTTGGGGGAAGAGCTTTGGCTAAGAGGATCAATGTTATTCTACACATAATCCGACATGAAGCGCAGGAGGGCTCAGTTGTGTTCCATCTTGTCGAGTGTGATGCCAGGGTGGGCACCCCTTGTGGGAGCTCCAGGAGAGGGAGGAAAAGGCACTGCCAGCCCGCCTTCCAAGTGGGGCTCCTCTCTGCCCATGGAGACATCTGCCGTGGGAGCTGTATTGCCTTCATAAAACTCCGGGCAGGTGAAAAAAACGCCCCATCCCTTAAGGGCAACACCATCTCTCTGCCCTTGGGCTGTCACAGAATGGTAGGGTTGTTGGGGGCTCCAGGGCTCATCTGTGGAGCAAGAGTGTCTTCTGTTGCTCCACAGGGTGGGATCTGGACCAATGGCTTCAAGTTACAAAAAAAGGAGATTCCAATTAAACATCAAGGAGAGCTTTCTGACAGTAAGAGCCTTTGACTGTGGAACGGAGAAGTTGGCAAGCTCTTCTTCATATGGGTTTTTTTAAACAGAGGTCGGGTGGCCATCTGTCACGGAGTCTTTTGCGGTGGTTCCTGTGTTTCAGGGGGTTGGACTAGATGACCCTTGGGGTTCCTTCCAGCTCTACAGTTCTATTACCTTGACAGGCAAACCATGTTTGGATTTGATCCACCTGCTGGACAGGTGTGCTCCTCTGTGCACATTGGATCTGACTCAGAGAAAGAACCAAGGGGTCATCACAGGAACAGCTAATTATCTGCAGCAACAGCCAGGAAAGCGCCCCCTTGTGAGCTGCTGCCAGCAGACCCACTTTTGTAAGACATCGTCCTCCGCTTAGTGCTTAAGGTGCCCCCTCCCTTCCGGGGAAATTTGCCCTGGGAGCGTGTGCGTCACAAGCAGATGCAACCAACACATTTTTCACTGGCAAAGCGTTTCAGGAAGGTTGTCATCTCAGCTGGCGTAATTAGACTTCTGAGTTAATGGGCCATAAAGGCGGACAAGAAGACGCGTGCCACACGCAGGGCTTGCAAAACGTCTGGCTGGCTGCCGCTTCGGCCCAAGGACGTGTCCTCCTTCCCGCCCCAGGCAAGCCCTGCCCCGCCCAGGTATCCGCTGTAGGTACCAACTGCCAGGAAGGTCTCCTGCACAAGGGAAGGGCAGGCAAAGAGGTGGGGGGATGGCGCTGAAGCATTTCCTCCTAGGATAAGAATGTGAAGTGCAAAGATCAAGAATTTTGCAAGGGAGGAGCCACAGCCTAGTGACAGAGCTTTGCATGCAGGAGGTTCCAGGTTCATTTCCTGGCAGGGTCTGCAGTTAAAAGAATTGGAAAACAGGTGATGGGAAAGAAAGGCAGAGAGACCACCGGCAAGAGCAGCTGCTGCTGGCCAGAGTAGACAAGGCAGGAATGGATGGAGAAATAGTCTGACCTGCAACACGACAGCTACCTGTTCTCCTAAGCAGAGATAAGAAGTGTCTGTTTCAGGATCTCAAGACCACTGACAAAAGAAGTTCCAAGTTTGCTTCTGCATTAGCCTTTCATGAGGATGTGCCTTTAGACCTCAAGGCCGCTGCATAGTCGGATGTTTGCAACCTCACATCTCGGCAAAGGGAGGCTATTGTTTTTCATTTGAGGGAAAGAGACACTCATGAGAGATGATAATCACCTCCCTAGGCCCAGAAAACAATGGAGGTGAAGCTGAAGGAGCTACTCCAGGAACCGGACGATTCTTCCCGTCTATTCCTCTCCTGCCTTTTCTAAATGGAAGTGGTTCTACATGGTCTTGTTCAGTCCTGGCTGAATTGGATCCTTTCAGCTGGAGGGGCCAGGGATTGCAACTAGCTCTCTCCACACGTACACACAAACACCCAATGGAGTCTACCCACTGTGTTTTGTAGCCCTTCTCCCAAGGACATGAACTTTCGAAGTTCAATATTCTGTACAGACCCAAATGCAAACCCCAAAGCACTAACCCACACAGAAAGAACACCATGAACTGCCCCAAACAGACGCATTTGCACACTCAAATTATGTATTGCCTTGACACCCCACCTTTCCACCCTAGCTCAACATGGCACACAGCGGTTCCCCTCTTTACTTAATCCCCACAACAATCCTGCGAGGTAGGTTATGCTGATCGGCAGTGACTGGTCCAAGGCACCCCAGTGGGTGAGTGGGGGTTTGAACCTCGGTCTCCCAGATGCTGATTTTAATGTACGGATGTTAATATCATGCTTGCATAGCAACACAGATATATATATATAAAAACAAGGGCAACAAAACTCAACTCTAGTGTAGCAACATTTTGAACCAAGCTATAGGGAGACCGACAGAGTCTGATCTCGGTGCTGCACTTATTACCTCATGTCAGGGCTGCCACTCAGTCCCAGCTCACATAGGACCACGTTAGCCAGCGTTCAGGTTAAAAGAGTCTTTATTGGATTACAGGTTCCATTTCCAAACTGCAACGTGCAGCCCTACTTCTTCTAGGTCAGACCGGCGAAGACCCGTCTGAGTCTCCGCCTCTAGCACACCAGCTTAATACCCTAGCCTTGCTCCACCTCCTGCGCCTTTCCTTCCGTCTCTGGGTCCTTCTGCCCCCCGGGGTCTCTTCTTTCCTACTCTCTTCTGACGCGGACCCCCCTGACCCTTCCGCCTCCTTGCGGCGGGCTTTGGGACCTGGCTCACTCTCTGGGCTGCTTACTGCGCCAGCTTCCGCTACATTTGAACTTGGCGCGCGCGCCCAACTCTCAACCTTCCTCTTGATCGTTTCGTCGCTCCCCGAGGTGGGCGTGACTACTCCTGACTCATGCCCTCCCTCCTTCTGAAAGCCTCCGGAACCCGCTATCTGGTCCCCTTTCTCCCCGCTGCTCCCGGCTGGGTACGTGGGTCCCGATCTCCAACTGCTGCTCTCTGATTCCTCTCTGGACCCTTCTTCCTGGGGTGCCCCCCTGCTTTCCCCCCTTGCTCTGACCGCTGGCGCTCCCTTCTGGGAATCCTCGGACTCACTGGATAAGCTCGGCGATCTCGGTTCGTCATCCCCACTCATCTTTCCTTCGTATTCCTCCCCCTCGCTCTCTGTCTCCTCCCTTCTCTGCGTCTCTGCTCCTGAACCCCTGACATCCATCCCCCCCTCGAAGCCCCCCTTCCCCCCTCCCCACTTTCAAGGGTGGTTGCCGGGTGCTCCATCATCACAGGAGTGAATGCCGGATACAGTTCGCTCCTCGTCGCTGGCCGCCAACTGAAGACCTCCGAGTCTTCCTCCTCGCGTTCGTCAACGTTGAGCTGCTCCGCCTCCATTTCAGTGCCGCCGTGCTCGAAACCGAGATCCTCCCCGCACACGTCCATGTCAGTCTCTGCGTCGGTCGCTGGACCTGGCATCCCCAGCCACCTCCGGCGCCACTGCTCCTCTGGCCGATCGTCCCACCAATACGAGGTGTCGGACGCCGAACCCTCCGGTGACCCCTCTGGGGAACGTGCGCGCTGTGCGGGCTCCCCGTCCGAGTCGAAGCCATGGAACGTGCTGGAGGAAAGTGTGGGCGTGAACAACCAGTCGTCGAAGAAGCCTGCTGGCATGGGTCTGTGTGGGAAAAGGGCATGAAACTCGTCCTTGAGCAGGGGTTCCTCCAAAGCGTAGTCTGGCACCCAGCTATTAGCACTAGCCCGGGTGCCCTCTCTGGCTAGGAGGTATTCCACTCCGTCTTCCCCCCATCTGGAGTCCAAAATCTCTGTGACTTCGTTGATGGGGTCCTGCTGTGGCAATCTTCCCGCCTCCGTCCGCTCCTGAGACGGACTTGGTGCTGTTCCTGGTTCCTGGAACCTGTGAGGTGTCCTGTAGGGAGTGAGCACCGACCTGTGGAACACCGGATGCATCCTGGAACCCTCCGGTAGCACCAGCCTGAAAGCTACTGGGTTGATCTGCGCTTCGACTTGGTATGGACCGAGTTGCTTGTGCCCCAACTTCTTTTTGGCTAACGATCTGGTCGGCACTGCGTGGGCTGCCAACCAGACCCAGTCTCCCACTCGGATCTCTTCGCCAACCCGCCTGTGCTTGTCCGCTTGCACCTTGTATGCGTGCTTCGCTAGCTCCAGCTGCCGTCGGAGTTGATCGTGGACCTCCTGCAACTCAGACGCGAAAGCGTCCGCCGTCTGCGGTTCCCCTTCCCCCACTCTGTCCAATCCCGGGAAGGTTCTGGGATTCCTCCCATTGTTGGCGAAGAACGGCGTCACCCCTGTGGACACGTGCTTCGTGTTGTTGTAGGCGAACTCGGCGAGCGGCAGGTAATCCACCCACGTCGCCGGCTGTTGATTGGCATAGCATCTCAGGTACTGCTGCATGATGGCATTGACCCTCTCCGCTTGCCCGTTGGTCTGTGGGTGTCTCGCTGATGTCAGGTTGATCTTGACGTTCAGGAAGCCCATCAGCTTCTGCCAGAAATTCGAGATGAACTGGCGACCGCGGTCGGACAGTATAGACCGCGGCAGCCCGTGCACTTTGAACACGTGATCTATGAACAGTTTGGCTGTTTGTTCTGCCGTGGCCACCTTCGCACACGGTATGAAGTGTGCCATCTTGGTGAACAAGTCCACCACCACTAGTACAGCTGTCTTGCCTCTCGAGCTGGGTAGATCCGTGACAAAGTCCAGGGCCACCCTCTCCCACGGTTCAAACGGCGTTTGCAGCGGTTCCAGCAGTCCCGCCGGTGGTTTGTGTACCGGCTTGGCCCTCTGGCAGGTGTCGCACCTCGCGACGTAGTCCGCGACTTCCCCTCTCAGTCTGGGCCACCAAAAGTCCCTTGCGACTAATTCCACTGTTTTTTCCGTGCCAAAGTGCCCGGCCGTGGGTGCGTCGTGCAACTGCTGCAGTACCTTGGCGCGAAGTTCATCTCCCGGCACGTAGATGGCCCCTTTACGTAAGAGCAAGCCGTCCCGTATCTGGAACTCGTCGCTCTTCGCCGTGCCCTTGTGCACCTCGGCCATCTTCGCCTGCGCGAATGAGTCGTCCTGCAACGCCCGCCGCACCGCATCCAGGTCTACTGTGGCTGAAGCGCACGCCCACGCTGTTGGCGCGAAGATGTGCATGGCTGCCGCTGGCGTCGCCTCTTCGAGGTATTGCGGTTTTCGGGACAGTGCATCCGCCATGATGTTGGTGTTGCCTGGGACGTACTCTATTCGGAAATCGAAGTCAGCAAAGAACTCCGCCCAACGTATCTGCCTCTGGTTCAGGAACTTCGCCGTGCGCCAGTGCTCCAGATTCTTGTGGTCCGTGCAGACCTGCACCGTGTGCTTGGCGCCGATCAGGAAGTGTCTCCACGCCTTGAAGGCTGCATGAATGGCAAGCAACTCCCTGTCCCAGATGGTGTAGTTCTGCTCCGACTTGCTGAGCTTTCTGGAGTAGAACGCTCCCGGCCTCCAGACCCCCTGTGGGTCCCTCTGCAGCAGGACAGCTCCCACTGCTCTATCGGACGCGTCCGTCTCTACCCGCATCGGTCTGCTGGGGTCGATATGCAGCAGTTGCTCTTCCGACGCGAAGAGACGCTTGAGTGCCTGAAAGGACTGCTCCGCCTGCTCCGTCCAGATGAATTTCTTTTTCTTGGAGCTTAGCGTGTCCGTAATAGCCGCCGTCTGCATCGCGAACCCTTTGATAAACTTGCGATAGAAGTTGGCGAAGCCGACAAACCGCTGGACCTCCTTCCGGTTGCGCGGGCTCTTCCAATCCAACACCGCCCGAACCTTTGCGCTGTCCATGGCTAGCCCCTTGTCCGACAACTTGTAACCCAAGAAATCCACCTCCGTCGTGTCGAACTGGCACTTCTCCAGTTTGGCGTACAGTCTATGCTGCTGCAACCTCTCCAGCACCTCCCGAACGTCTTGGTCATGCGCTTGCTGCGACTCGGAGAATATCAGGATGTCATCCAGAAAGCAGACACACTTCTTGTAGAGGAGTCCCGTCAACACATGATGCATGAAAGCTTGAAAACAGTGAGAACCGTTTTGCAATCCAAACGGCATCACTCTGTACTCGTAGGTGCCCAGAGGCGTGAACATGGCTGTCTTCCACTCATCGCCCTCCCTCATGCGGATGAGATTGTACGCCCCTCGCAGGTCCAACTTGGTAAACACGCGTCCCTTGCGCACCGTCGCCAGTAGGTCGTCAATCCTGGGCATGGGGAAATCAGAGGGCTTGGTCATCTTGTTCAAGAGGCGAAAATCCACCACCAGCCTTTTTTGGGGCGTGTCCTTCTTCTTCACAAAGAAAACAGGACTGCCCCCTACTGCTCTGGACTCCCGGATGAAACCGCGCTCCAAATTGTGATCTATGAACTGTTTGAGTTCCTGTAGTTCATCCTCAGACATGGAATACAGCCTCCCCTTCGGTAGCGTCGCCCCTGGTAGGAGGTCAATCTTGCAGTCATATTGCCTGTGCGGTGGTAACTTGTCTGCCTCCTTCTCGCAGAAGACCTCCAGAAAGTCTGCGTATTTGTGGGGGACTGCTTGCAACGTTCCCAACTGCAGTTGTGATTCCTCCTCCTCTCCCTCCTGTCCTGGCAGGATGCAGTGTTCTGCGCAGTAAGAGGAGCCGAAGATCAGCTGTCGCTGGTACCAAGCCAGTGTCGGACTGTGCCTGTCCAGCCAACTCATGCCCAACACAATGGGTGTGTCCGACAGTCGGGTGACGTTAAAACTGATGACTTCCCTGTGGTTGCCAAGGCGCATCACCATTGGCGGCGTTTGCTTCACCACCTGCCCCCCCAGCAACTCCCTGCCATCCACTGTGACGACTTGCAGGGGCAGAGTGGCCGGTAATAGCTGTATAGCGTGCTGCTCCACAAAATCCTGTGCTATAAAGTCTGCGTTGCTTCCAGAATCCACAGAAAGCGGCACTTCGATAGTGACGCCATCGGGCAGCTGGAGAGATGCTGTGAGTTGCACTACTGGTTTGGGTGGGAGGGGGTCCGTGGGTTGCAAGATCGCTGGGGACTGCTTCAGTGATGCGTCTGGCTGGGCCCCAGTGCCTCTGTCTCCAGCCAGACATCGTCGTTTCCCTGCTGGTGTTCGCTGTGTTGCGTGGCCGCTTTCACCGTTGCGGAGGCTGCAGTGTGCTTGGAGCTCCTCTGGGGACACTCTTTCGCCAAGTGTTGAGAGCTGTCGCATATATAACACTTCCTGGTCCCTCTAGGAGGTTTAGTCTTGACTGCCGCCGGTGCAGGGGCTCTGGTAGCTGACTGAGCCCTGGCGCCTCCCACCTCCATAGGTTCCACTCCCCCTCCTGGCGGAGGTGTGGATTGCGCACGCGCAGCTTCCCTGGGAACGAAAGAGAAACTTCTCGCTGCTTCGCGCCCTCCACGTCCTTCGTCTCTGCACCACGGACGTTCTTCCAGCCTCACCCCCACAGTCAGCGCCCTTTGGACCACCTCCTGCGTGCTCCGGGGCCTCTCCCCCCTCGCAATTTCGTCTTTAACAGCACTGCTCAAACCCTCCCAGAATAGGTCTCTGACTGGGGGCGAATCCCGGTCCCATTCCAAGGCACTGACCAGCGCAAAAAAGCGGGCGTGATACTGGCGTACGCTCGCCCTCCCTTGTTTCAGTCCATGAATCTCCCGTCGGGCAAGATCCACGTCAATGGTAGATAAAAAGCATGCATCCATCGCTTTGATAAAGGCATCTGCATTCTGAAGCGCCGGATCTTTATCCCTCCACAAATTGCGTAGCCACGCTTTAGCATCCCCATGCAAATGGGATAGTATAAACCCCACTTTCTCTTCCTCATCCCTAAAGTCTTTCGCCAGCAGTTGCAGTGCGCACATTACGTCTGCTCGAAAATTGGGGTACTGTTGTAAATTCCCATCGAAGTGAGCCACAAGCCCTCCTGCTCTCCGTGCCAACCCAACCCCCTCCGGTCTGGGTCCTGGCTGCCCATGCTTAACCAATGCTTCAAACCTGGCGTGGAGATCTCTGTAGGCGGCTGCCGCATCCTCCTCCCTTTTCTTGGATGCCTGTACCTCCGCGTTCAATTGGGTCACTGCCTGTTGCAGCGCTGAAATTTTCTCTGCTTCCGTCATCTCTGCCAACCGTTGTGAGCTCGCTCCCAAACACCAATTTCCTCCTCTCGCTGCTTCTGCCTCCGCTGCGAGGTATCAGGTGTCCGAAGCTTTAAGGAGACGGGTCTTACTGTCAGGGCTGCCACTCAGTCCCAGCTCACATAGGACCACGTTAGCCAGCGTTCAGGTTAAAAGAGTCTTTATTGGATTACAGGTTCCATTTCCAAACTGCAACGTGCAGCCCTACTTCTTCTAGGTCAGACCGGCGAAGACCCGTCTGAGTCTCCGCCTCTAGCACACCAGCTTAATACCCTAGCCTTGCTCCACCTCCTGCGCCTTTCCTTCCGTCTCTGGGTCCTTCTGCCCCCCGGGGTCTCTTCTTTCCTACTCTCTTCTGACGCGGACCCCCCTGACCCTTCCGCCTCCTTGCGGCGGGCTTTGGGACCTGGCTCACTCTCTGGGCTGCTTACTGCGCCAGCTTCCGCTACATTTGAACTTGGCGCGCGCGCCCAACTCTCAACCTTCCTCTTGATCGTTTCGTCGCTCCCCGAGGTGGGCGTGACTACTCCTGACTCATGCCCTCCCTCCTTCTGAAAGCCTCCGGAACCCGCTATCTGGTCCCCTTTCTCCCCGCTGCTCCCGGCTGGGTACGTGGGTCCCGATCTCCAACTGCTGCTCTCTGATTCCTCTCTGGACCCTTCTTCCTGGGGTGCCCCCCTGCTTTCCCCCCTTGCTCTGACCGCTGGCGCTCCCTTCTGGGAATCCTCGGACTCACTGGATAAGCTCGGCGATCTCGGTTCGTCATCCCCACTCATCTTTCCTTCGTATTCCTCCCCCTCGCTCTCTGTCTCCTCCCTTCTCTGCGTCTCTGCTCCTGAACCCCTGACAGCTCTGCTCTGCCTTCCCAGCTGGAGCCAGCAATGCTTCTGAATCCTAGTTGATGGAAACCGCAGGAGGTTCTTGCTTGCTGGTTTCCCATTGAGGCAACTGGTCAGCCACTGTGAGAACAAGATGCTGGACTAGATGGACCATTGGCTTGAGTCAGGAGGCACTTCTTACGTTCTTGCTCCACGCTGAAATGTATTTGAAGGAAGTATGCAAGGGCCAGAGGTCGATGGCTGAAGGTCTTGCCTTATTGTCTTCAGTCCACAACCTCAAGCATCTCCAGTAAGCAGGGATAGCCAAGCCCCTCTGAGCCTGAGATCCTGGAGAGCTGCTGATGGTGAGAACAGACACTAATGGGCTTAGATGGACTAAGGGCCTGGCCTGGTCAACATCCCTTGCAGCGCTCAAATTGCTCACCAAGAAAAGCCAGCTTTCTGTAACCTGTAGAAAGCACATGCCTTGAAGCAAATGCAGGCGTATATTTTTTGTTCGTTTGAAAGAATAGTTTCTGCTTCGACTGGTCCAAGGGTAGGGGGAATAGCTCTGAGCAGCATGGAAGAGACCTCCTTCCCCCTGCTGATGCCAGATCTTGCTGCTCAGCTGACCTACCTCATTTCTTCTTTTTTCCTTTCCTCACCTGCCCCCTCTACTCCATCACGCTCTGATTTCTGCAAGGTATTCTCTGCCTGCACTTTGCCGCAGCTCCTGGGAACAGGCTTTCAAAAACATCAAGCGGCTGTTCTGAAGCAGAGTTTTCTTTCGGGTGCCGATTTCTGGGTCCGCTTTCAAATTCTGCATTTTGCAGAATCACACCACGCAGGTCCCTAAGCGTGGAGGGTGTGGGCACAGGGGCTGGATGAATACTGGGCCCGTGGAGGGGTGGGGAGAGGTGCTTAGAGCCGGCAGGGATGCTGGAGGAATTTTGAAGCGAAGTAGATCCAAGCTCAGTGGTGAGATTTTGTAAACACCACCAAAAACCATCAAGACACACATTTTAATCCTTGTTTAACACAAAGTGCCTGTTAGTGAACGGCTTAATGCCATTCTTTAATTTAAATGGCATTGAGTGTTTAAGGCTTTATAGTCTGGCAGGAAAAAAAATCCTCTTTGGAGATTTCTGGCTCAGAAGGGTAGGTGGCATGCACACATGTATACGCACAAACAGGTGCCTAGCACATGGAGGATTTTGCACCTCTCGGGGTCCAGCTAGGTGTTGCACGCAGGTACTATCCCAAAGGCTCTGATTAAGCAGGAAAAGCTGACTCCGAAGAGGAACAGCGATAAGGAGCGATGCCAGATTCAAGATGCCCACGTTGGGGTTTAAAGCCCTAAACATCTCAGGCTCCAAATACCTGCAAGACCAGAGCACCCTCCCCACATCATATAAATTCCTGGCGGATGCTGAGGGTGACCTCTTTACAATGGCCTCCGACAGCCGAGGATTTGTGTTTTTAGGAGCCAGCCTATTCTTGTGATTGTAATTAGTTTTGAACTGTTTTTAATACAGCGTTTTTTAAAAATTGCTGCTATCTGCTCTAGGGACTTAGAGTGAAGGGCAGGTGAGATATCTTCATAATAATGGCCTTACCAGTGGGTGGTGTTGCTAGCTGATTTTATAGACACAAAATCCTATCGAGCTGCCATTCATTCATCAAGGACCACCAACGCAGACCAATTCCTTTCCAAGACTAAGGCTTCAACAATAAGAGCAAGTACTGACTCTGAGTAGCCTTTACCATATCTGAACCATGTCTTTTCTCAGTAACCACCTGTTTACCAACTTTTCAGACAAGGGTGGTGCCAAAAGCACAGTTTGAGCATGACTCAGGGTGACTTAAGATCTTAAATTCTGTACGAGAAGAACAGAAAGACGACATAGGAGGAAGGAGGCAATGAAGAGGCCGCTGCTAGAAGAGGGAAAAGGTGCTGCAATCTGTTCTTAATGTCCTCTGAAATTTGGGTGTTTCCTGACACCCATGAGGTCAGCAATGAACATCTACTAGGCGCAATGAGACTGAGGTTCATTATAGCATGCAACCCAGGAGGAATGCCTGGGTAAACCAGGACACCTGTCTTTGCAAGCAAATACCGTCAAGAATGCAAAAGGAAGGTTCTGGTGGGTCTTTGGGAGTGGAGGAGACAGTGGCATGAGATCTTGCATGCAAGAATCCTGCAGCTGGTCTTTTGAAGATGCTGTCTGGGAGGGTATGGGGGTCTGTGAAGGAGGGAGATTTTGTGGGCTGCGCTGTACAGTAATTCTGATGAGGACAGATGAGAGCAGACCAAAGCGGTTAAGTTGATGGACACGCCAAGGGACAAACTGAGCCCAGAGGTCTCTAATCAGCATGGAGGGCTCTCTGAGTGACATCTGCTAGAGGCAGGAGAACATTGGGCTTGATGGCCAGCTGGTTTGAGCTTGTAAATATGCTTGTACTGTAGCACAATTAGCCTTCCTTTTCATCCCCCCCCCCCCGATTTCACTAGGGCCATTCTATTCCCTGTTACAGTATACAAGGGGGTCAAATCTGAGCACTGGAGAGAAACCAGGTCAACCGGGGTTAACAACTCCAGAGAATTCAGAGTTTTGCCTTCCCAAAATGGGCATTATTCTGATAGATTGCTCTTTCTTAACCACTAAGCTGGGCTGGCCCCCAAACATCCAGTGTTAGTTGTATACAGTGGTACCTCTGGTTACAAACTCAATTCGTTCCGGAGGTCCGTTCTTAACCCAAAACTGTTCTTAACATGAGGTGCGCTTATGCTAATAATGGGGCCTCCTGCTGCTGCCACCGCGCAACTTCCACTCGCATCCCGGGGCAAAGTTCACAACCAGGAGCATCTACTTCCGGGTTAGCGGAGCTCGTTACCCGAAACGTTTGTAAGGACGACGGTACGTAACCCGAGGTTCCACTGTAACTTTTAAAGACAAAAATAGTTTGTGGACACTACAGGATCGCATACAAAGCAGGGGGCAAGCTCTGCATCCATTGCTTACATCAACTGAGCTGAAGATGGTCCAGCTGTAAATATAGGGCCCAGGGGAAAACAATGGCCCACCAGTGGCTCGTGTGGGGCACAGGATTCAGATTCAGAAACGGCTAGACCTAGAGACCCTCTCAAGCCATCTATGCCTACAGCCCTGCCGGGCTGTCTGAGCACAAGGAGAAATCAGGGGTGGCTTGGGAAGGATGTGAAACTGCTGCACCACACACAAACACACACGTAAACAGACACACACTCCTTCATCAGTATAATGGCCAGCCAAGCTCTAGGGAGGCCGGTTAAACATCTCTATTAACTGGAATTGCTACAATCTCAACAACTCACCTGCCCAGTGATGCAAAACAAAGAAAACTGAACCCACTTAAAAAAAAAAAATCCACTATTTTAAGTCTATCAAGTCCACTCCTAGATTCTGTGAATCCTGCCCTGCTTATTTCCTGGGAACCTTAAGAGACAGGCAGGGCCTGGGAAACAAAACTAACCCATTCTCCCCTGTAACAACTTTCACCCATTGGACGCCCTCGTTCACCAACCAGGGTGGTGAACTGCATGCTGGGTGCAAGGAAAGCTGTACCCCTGCCAAGCCTCCCGTGGTTCTATCCCACCCCATCTCAGAAGGAAGTGAAAACTCCACTTTGCCACACAGAATTGGCTGCCTCTGTGTGGCAAGCAGGCCTCCCCTTCCCACCTCAAAGGCTACCATCCATGATGGCAGCTTTCCAAAGCCTCCTGCTGCTCTGCCTGGAGTCCTCTCTGCACCCGTTCCCAGCGGAGAATCCAGGGCGCAGAAGCTCAACTGGGCAGCTATTACATCCCTGTGAAAACGTGTCTTGCCAACCCATTGCCTTCATTAATATAACGTTATCGCGTTCCTAATGCTGGTGCTCTAAAGCAAATGTTCTGTTACCAGCTCACCCACTGGCACATTTTTCAGCAGGGAAACAGCTGCTCGCTGAACCAGTCACACACCCCCCCCCCCCGCCGCCCCTCGCCCCCAAGTGCAATCTTGCCAACATCACAGCACAGGCTCCTGCCCTCTCCTTTTCCAGCAGGCAGAAAAAACACACATCTCTCAGCTTATGTTCTGCTCTGGAGAAGTAAGGAGGGTGGGGAAAAAACACCCCATCTCTCCATTTGGAACGTGCATTCTGCTGTGGTTTTTGCGGCACTCGTTTTTTCAGTGCAACAAACAATACTGTCTACCTGGTTTGTGTGTGTGTGTGTGTTTAATAGATAATCCTCACTAGCCAGTGGTGAGTCATTTTCATTCACCACTGCCTGCCACAGGAGGGTCGGCCTTTCCTGCCTGCGTCTCCACCCCTTGGCAGTAGCGGCAGCGCCAGCGCCGAGACCAGCGGCAGATCAGGTTGGTGAAGATTCTGGATCTCCTCCAGGGAGCGGGCGGCTGGGTGGTGGAAGGAAACCGAGAAAGGGGTGGAGGGGGGACACAGGAGAGTCACAAGCAGTTTGTGCCTGCGACGCCTGATGTTCACGTCACACTTCAGTGCGCGGAGCCAGGAAAAAACACGGCTTTGGAGGTGACATTTGCAGTTGGCTCATTACTCTTTTCAAAAGAGCCTGGCATCAAAGAGACAGCTTCAAACGGCTGGCTCACATGCACATATGCAGGAGCTAATTAACCGCCATGCTGGTAGCAGCCAGAGAGGAGGAGACGCTGGCAAGCGACTCAGCCTTACAAGCGCTTCCTGGCTGTGCAAGTCTATTGAGGCTGCACTGCAAACTATGAGGCTGGCGAAGGGTTCATGGTCAGCAAGGCAGCCTGTGTGGGATTAAATCCTACCTTCGTGCTCCTTCTCGGAGGTCCCAACCTTCTTTATTTTCTTGGGGGACTTCATGAAGAGCGGAAAGATGGTCCGAAGGCCGAGGATGTCAACAAACTTGTGGCAGTTGTCTGCTCCCTCGGGCCCAATCATGGCGTGGTCCAAAACCTTCAGGGCACTGCTCCGGGAGATTTTCTTCTCTCTGTAGAAGCAGAAGGACTTTTGTCAGTGAACTGGGCAATGCACTTTGCCACAAGGTACAGAAGGTTTCCCTCCACCAGTAGGATGAGGCTGCACACAATAATGAACAAGCAACAAAGCTCAGTCTTAGTCCGCAGAAGAGAGAGGATCGGAGCACTCTCTACTTTGGGTTGGCCACTGAGACACAGTGAACTTCTCTGCCTCCTTTCCTCTTGCACCAACTGCAAAAGGGCACACCTGCTCTTTAAGGTCCACCGCATAAGTAAGCACCAATGAATGAGAAACTTGCTTGCACCTCAGTAGGCAAGAAACCAATCCAGTTAAAAGCCTTTCACACAGTTAGAATTAGAAATCTGCAAGTCGGAAGGGAGCCCCAAGATCAATCAAGTTCTTTTTTGGGGGTAAATAATTTGGTTTTTTTCAAGTTAATTTCCACAATTAACCACAAAAAACAAAAACAAAAATGCCCCCATACCCAAAAACATTTCAAAACCTTATCTTTGATGTTCTTTAGCCCTCATGACTTCTCTCCATTCTCTCTTCTGGTTCCTTATATTAACAAAATTCTGCATTTTCATACACATACTTCATCAGTTCTTCTTCTGATTCTAACAAAATTCTTCTGCATTTCCTTATGCATACAGTGGTACCTCAGGTTAAGTACTTAATTCGTTCTGGAGATCCATTCTTAACCTGAAACTGTTCTTAACCTGAAGCACCTCTTTAGCTAATGGGGCCTCCTGCTGCCACCACGCCGCCGGAGCACGATTTCTGTTCTCATCCTGAAGCAAAGTTCTTAACCCGATGTACTATTTCTGGGTTAGCGGAGTCTGTAACCTGAAGCGTATGTAACCTGAAGCGTATGTAACCCGAGGTACCACTGTACTTCGTCAATTCTTCTTCTTCTAATTTTATCCAAATTTTGCTGATTGCAAGTGTGTAATCTGAGCCTGCCAGTGTATCAATTAATTTATTTTGCACATATATAATAACTGTTTCCCAATCTTTTTCCTAACTTTGGCATATTTAAATTTCACTGGAAGGCGACTATCAGTTAAGTCTAATTTAAAATCCTGCTCACCTTCCTCACAGTCTTCTCTTAGTCTCAGAGGCTGTAATTTCTGCCTCATTTCAGCCACCAAGGCATTCCCAAATATTTCCTGCCCACCTCCCATGCCATCCATATATGCCCTTAGTGTCTCCTGGTATTTCTTCATATCAATCACAATTTCCAATTTTCTAAAAAAAGTTCCTCCAGCCCTTGCATCAAGACCTCCACCGCTTCTGTTTCCTTTGTCACTGGTTCTATCTTAATAATCAGTTTTGTCACCATTTCGGTATTTTTGTCCAAGAGCAAGCAAGTTCAACCCCCTGCAATGCAGGAATCACAGCTGAAGAATCCCTGACAGATGGCCACCCAACCTCTGTTTAAAAACACTACTGATCATCATTTGGCACTTTCAATTTGGAGGATGGATAGCGGCTAACAGATTGAGATTGAACCCTGACAAGACAGAAGTACTGTTTTGGGCGGACAGGAGGCAGGCAGGTGTGGGGGACTCCCTGGTCCTGAATGGGGTAACTGCCCCTGTAGGACCAGATGCGCAGCCTGGGAGTCATTTTGGACTCACAGATGTCCATGGAGGCGCAGGTCAGTTCTGTGTCCAGGGCAGCTGTCTACCAGCTCCATCTGGTACGCAGGATGAGACCCTACCTGCCCCAGACGGTCTTGCCAGAGTGTTGCATGCTCTGGTTATCTGCCGCTTGGACTACTGCAATGCGCTCTACGTGGGGCTACCTTTGAAGGTGACCCGGAAACTACAACTAATCCAGAATGCGGCAGCTAGACTGGCAACTGGGAGTAGCCACCGAGACCACGTAACACCGGTCTTGAAAGACCTACACTGGCTCCCAGTACGTTTCTGAGCACAATTCAAAGTGTTGGTGCTGACCTTTAAAGCCCTAAACGGTCTTGGTGCAGTATATCTGAAGAAGCATCTCCACCCCCACCATCGTTCTGCCCGGACACTGAGGTCCAGCTCCGAGGGCCTTCTGGCGGTTCCCTCGCTGCAAGAAGCCAAGTTACAGGGAACCAGGCAGAGGGCCTTCTCGGTAGTGGCACCCGCCCTGTGGAACGCCTCCCACCAGATGTCAAAGAGTAAAACAACTACCAGACTTTTAGAAGACATCTGAAGGCAGCCCTGTTTAAGGAAGCTTTTAATGTTTAACAGACCACTGTATTTTAATATTCTGTTGGAAGCTGCCCAGAGTGGCTTGGGAAACCCAGCCAGATGGGCGGGGTATAAATAATAAATTATTATTATTACTTAGTGCTTTACAGTCTTCATTGTGCTTGCAACCATAGGGCAGATCAATGCTCTACCCATTTCACAGATGTGGAAACAGAAGCTGAGAGAGTGACTAGACCAAGCCTGCACAACAACCACATGATGGAGACGGGACCCATGTCTCCCAGTTCCAAGTACAACTGTGTATAAGGAAAACCAGAACAGCCCCCAACCATCTCAGTGCCTGAGTTGGAACCCTTTCAATTCCAAAGCTCGATTTCGTACACTACTCCAGCTTTCCTCAACCTGCTACCTGATCCAGATGGCTTGGTCTACAACTCCCATCAGCCCTAGCCGGAATCTGGAAGGCACAAGGTCAGGGAAGGCTAGGCTAACCTTTCGAGAGAACCTGGATTGTCAACTGCACACAACCTCCCTTTCTGAAGCCAAGAGAGATTCCTGTAAGCTGTATCCCCAGTACGGGGGAGGATGGAAGCCAGCCACGATTACAGTCTAATTCTCAAACTTGAAACAAGAGTGCAAATTTATTTCGCACAAGGTGTTCTTGTTGTTTTATTGACCATTCGTACACGGGGACTGGGTCTCCCCTCTTACAGCTGTAACTAGCAAGAGGGATGAGGCGCAATGGATATGTCAAGGGGGGGAAGCACTCCCTACTCATAGCCATATTGATCCGCTAATAATGTTTCATATTTCTTGTATGGCAGCTACATGTGTGTGCAAGGAAGCAGAAATGGGGAATAGAGGAAAGGAAGAAGCCACGTTCAGGCTCTTACAGCTGCTCAATTCCGTTTCACATTTTCGTTTCAAACATACGCTTAAAGCATGCAATATGTGAAGTGGCCCTTTATAGGATGCCATCCTCTCACACCCACCCACAGAACCCAGCAATCCACAATAGTTTACCAGCAACCAACTTAATTATTTTAGGTGTATGTGTGTTTTTCTTCCCTGTGTTCAAGAGCAAAGCTGGAACTCAGCCCTCATTTTGGCCTGTGAATGCAGAACACCAGTAAGCAAATCAGCCAGGATTTTCTGCCTTTTTCCATGGCTGTTGCCAGCAGCAGGGAATGAAACAGGCACTTCGCAAAATGCTGCTGCAAAATGCCACTGCGGACGTATGTTTGAAATTCATGCCAACAAAGAGAATGCAAGGAAGCGGGCGTTTGATTGCCGACACAGCTCCATTCAGCAAAGCATAACTCCCAATTTGTTCGGGGGCGGGCATCCGATTTGGAGAAACAAAATTCCTAAAGCAAAACCAAAAGAGAAGAACAGCCACCAAGATGCTTGAATTGGAACATGAGCAGATGAGAGGAAGGGAAGAAAGAGGATGAACAAATCTTGGCAGCTTCTTGTAAGTCAAAGCCAACGCCTTCCAACACGACGCTAAAGAGGCCAGCACAGCCTCACGCTGGGCCCAGCCAAGGAGGGTCAATTCCTTGCCTCCTTGATCCCAGAACACAGGGCTGCCTTGCCAAAGGCAGAGGCAGACGTAAGACATCCTGTTTGCCCTGTGCTGTGTAGGGAAGCCTCGAGGGAAGCCAAGAAGGCATAAGGAGGAAGAGGAGCAGGATTAAGATTGCACACATGGCAGCGGCAAAGAGCAGTGTCTTTAGGATAAATTCCACCACCACTGCCCTTCCATAATGCGCTGTCCAACTTGCCCATGCCCAGAGTGCCTTTCTGCCGCGTGTTTCACAGCCAGGGATGCAAATGATGCAAAAGAGGGGCTGGGAAATGCAAAATATGATGGCACAAAGAGTATGTGTTAGATTGCAGGTCTGTGGAATCATGACTGTAGAGTTGGAAGGGACCCAAGGGTCATCTAGTCCAACCCCCCTGCAACACAGAAATCCCTGGCAGACGGCCATCCATCCAAGTAACCAACCACAATTGCACCCTAGAGAAGGAGCTCAAGGCAGCACACACACCTCACACTCCATGCCTCCATTTTATCCCGACAAAAATTCTCCGAGGTAGGTGAAGCCACTTCTGAGATCTTAACACCAAGAGGTAAACCGAGAGGTAAATTATTGCAACTTAAATGTGCAACCACATTGCCAGCTGCTTTACTAGAAGCCTGCCCTGATTCATCTACTGAGAAAATTTCTACACCCCTTTTCACAAGATGTCTCAAAGGGGAGCACAATGTAAAGCGATAAAGAAAGCTACCCAAGAAATCTGAACCTTGTACGGTGGAGCAGGCCAAGTGAGTTGATGCTTGGATAGAACGTCACTGTAAGATGAACCCATTTCACAGGCTACCCTTTTGAGTGCTCAGCAGGGCAGCACAGAACGTTTGCAGGAAGGAGCCTGCTGTGGAAAGTAATCCACTCACCTCCTCCTCCCTCTCCTGCCCTTGCCACATCCAGCTCTCCTTCACCTTGCAAGCAGCAATAATAAAAGGCTAAAAAATAAAGTTCAGGTTTTGGCTGGAGAACTTCAGGACTCCTTTTTCGGGGGAAGTAATTGCATATTGATCAGCATTTAGGCAGGTTGCAGGGAGCTGATCTCTGGAATATTCATTGGGTTTAAGTTCAGGCTTGTAGAGATCAATAGCTGTTTGACTGGACTGTCTCAGGTTGATTTTATTTGAAATATTTATTCTACTAGAGGGCAAGCAGTTTATCTTAGTCTCATCTTGGGCTTATTGAAATCTCTCTTGGGTGAGAACTAATTCAGACACCACAGCCTGGGAGCCTCACCAAACGAGCGACTGACCTGGGCCTTAAAAAGACCAGGAACAAACTCATTGCACTGACAACTTCCTGGCCCTGGAAGCCCACCAGGCCAAGCACAACTCATGTGAAGGCTCAGAAAACCTCCTGGCTTTGCTACATGTCCAAAACTGAAAGAAATGGGGGTGGTGATATATTAGGCACCCAGCAGGTCACCAAGCACAGCTAGTGGGCTGCCTTTGGCTTGGTGAGTCACAAGTTATGCAAGAAGACAGGAGAGTGAAGGTGGATCAGCCTCCAAGATGGAGAAGAGGACAGCCACAGGGATGGCGATGGTGGCGGAGGGTTCCAGGAAGGAGGCCGTCCGAAGAGCACTTCAAAAAGCATCCAGAAACCACTCTTGGCGGACTGTATGCTACATGCTCTGAAGCTGTTAGGAGTCAAGGGCAGCCCCTGTGTGGCAGTCTAACCTCCAGAATTAGAGAGGTGAGAACGGCAGCTGCTGGGTCCAACCCCTCCTTCCCTCCCCAGATACCTTGAAATCCTGGCAATCTATGGAAGAATGACCAGAGGCACCCACAGGACACTGATGCCAAATGACCAAGAACATATGAAGAGCTTACTAAGTCAAGCCAGTGGCCTCTGCCACCCAGCCTCCAGATGCCCATTATGGGAAACCCACAAGCAGGATTCCACCACAAGAGCAGCCCTCTCCCCTCCTGTGGCCTCCTGCAACTGGTCTTCAGAAGCACTGCTGTCAAACCCTGCCCATCAGGCAACTCCCTTCCTTGTCCCTGTCAGGAAGGAAGACAAAAGGCCCCAAGAAACTCCCCCAAAGCAGGGTACCAGAAGCCAAAGTCACTTCACCAAAGGACTGTTATCGCAGGATGTTTGCAGAAGGGTGCGCATTAGGAAACAGTGGCGCGAGGCTCTGATTCTGCTAGATAAACACAGCGTGAGGCTGTGCTGAAAGGAAATTTCAGTAGATACACATTAATTTTCGGGTTTCCAAGGAGCTGATGTGACATGAAAACAAGAGACGTAATGAAATATTTTTGCAGGGGCTGCTGCAGTGCGTTCTGCATGCAAACACACTCCTGACTTTCATGCGTTATTCCTGACTGGGCCCACAACCCTCTTGCAGCCAGCAAAGGTGGTCAAGGGAAGCGACCACAAATGGCTTTGCAAGAGATCCTCCCCACCCCACCCCGCCGATAAAAGCTTTACGAACCTTCTCCCCCCCACACAATATGTGTCTCCATTTCCCCCATGTGTTTCCTGGCACTTAAAAGTCAAGACAAGCTCATTCCCTGCTTGCTATAAATACAGGGTGAGGCCTTCCCAGGCAGCTGCTTGAGAGAAGGAGGGTTTCTCCTCCACACAAGAAGGGGTGTAATAAGTCTCGTGACAATGCTCCCAAGGCACTTGACAATGCGATTCTCTCTCTCTCTCTGCAAGCCTCAGAAGGGCACCTCACTTTCTCTCCTGGAAGCCTCAGGCAGCTCCCAATCTGGAGAAAGAAATTGAATTGTGCTTGGGGAGAGACCTTAATTGGATGTGACATTTCTAAACCTCCAGTTGGAGGCCACCAACTTGCAAACTGCATTTGCTCATTTGCAGCCAAGGCAAATACGCTCCCCACTGATGGAACAGAGTGCACACATGCAAGCAAGCAATCTCGCCTCCTCCCTGGCCTGGCCTTCTCTCCTCCTCCTCGCGTGGGGCGCATCCAATTTACAGGAAGGTGGTCCGAGGGCAAAGGCCCTCCCCACGTCCCTTGCTGAATAAGCAAACAGGAATCCCACCCATGCAGACTCTTCAAATCTGGACCAAAAATGATGCAGCTCCTTCCAGCGGCCTCCCCTTGCCCTGCACGGAGAGAACGTGCCCCATCTCCATACGGATGAGGCACTCCTAACTGCCCCGGCCCCCTTCAGTTCACAGGATCCACATTCACTCCAGAAAACATTGCTTTCTTGCCACTGAAACAAGCAACCTCAGTGCACTCTAGATGTTAGTAAAACCAGTGGAACTGGTATTCCAGCAATACCAGTTGCTGGAAACCACTTTGAGGAGGGTATCCTTGTGCTCAAATCCTGCCTGTGAATTAGCCACTGTGGGAACAGGATGCCCCAGCCTGGTCCAGCAGGGCTCTTATATTCTTGTGCAGAGTCAGACTCAAACTGGAACAAACTGGAACGTGTCCAGAGGAGGGCAACCAAAATGGTCAAAGGCCTGGAAACGATGCCTTATGAGGAACGGCTAAGGGAGCTGGGCATGTTTAGCCTGGAGAAGAGGAGGTTAAGGGGTGATATGATAGCCATGTTCAAATATAGAAAAGGATGTCACATAGAGGAGGGAGAAAGGTTGTTTTCTGCTGCTCCAGAGAAGCGGACACGGAGCAATGGATCCAAACTACAAGAAAGAAGATTCCACCTAAACATTAGGAAGAACTTCCTGACAGTAAGAGCTGTTTGACAGTGGAATTGGCTGCCAAGGAGTGTGGTGGAGTCTCCTTCTTTGGAGGTCTTTAAGCAGAGGCTTGACAACCAGATGTCAGGAGTGCTCTGATGGTGTTTCCTGCTTGGCAGGGGGTTGGACTCGATGGTCCTTGTGGTCTATTCCAACTCTATGATTCTATGATTCATCAAGCTGTCTTCTTCAAGCGAGAGGAGCTCTCCTAGGCCATCTAGAAATGGTTCCTGCCCATGACCAGCGGCCAAAGATGCTTTCCGCTGGAGACGCCAGCGATTTAATCTGAGCCTTTCTGTGTGCAAAGCATGCATTTCACCACTAACCTATGGACCATTCCTCCGGCATGAAGGGAAGGATATAGGCTGGAGTTTAATTCCTTCCCCTCTAGAACATGGAAGATTTAGAGTCCAGATTTTCACAACTTGCTGCACCAGGTCCAGCTCTAGCCAGTGGCAAAGTCTCTCATTGAAGCTAGTGGAGTTTGAGGAGGAGGTGAGGTTGGGTCAAGTTATACCATGATGATGATGATGATCTGCCCTTCATCACCAGGTCCAGGACAGGTCACAACCATTTAAAATTCAGATTTAAAATGAAACAGATTACAGGAAAAGGGTAGGTCCTGAAAACACGTATCTCAGGTGTCCAAGGTAGGGGTAGAGGTGCACTTTCAGCAGTCACCAAAAGCTGTAGGGTAAAGAAGCCAGATGCACCTCTGTGGAAAGGGGACTCCACAACTTAGGGACTGCTGCAGAGAATGCCTCTCCAAGACTAACTCCTCCCCAAACTTCTGAGGGAGCTGGAACTAACAATGGGGCTCTCCCTGCTGATCTCAAAACCCCAGAGGGTTTGCAGGGAAGGAGGCAGTCTCTAGGGTCCCTGGGGCCTAGCCCTTTAGGGCTTTGAACACTAGAGTGAGTGCCTTGAATTGAACGGGGCAAGAACTGGCAGCCAATGTCACTGTCTTAGAACAGGAAATGCAGGGGTTCTGAAGGCAACCCAGTCAGCAATCGGACCGCTGCATCTTGGACCAGCTGGAAGTTTCAAGAGTCGTCTTCAAGGGCAACCCCAAGTACGCAACACTGCAATAATTTGGTCCAGATTCTGTGGGCTACAACTGCAGTCAGTCCCAACCAACGGCCAAGTATGATGCAGCTGCAATCTATAGCATATGGAGGCACCATGTTGGCTGTGCCCTGGCCTTTAGTATTTGGAGGCCTTGACGCTGTGCCATCTGAAGACTCACGAATACAGCAATGGGAAATGGCTGCACATTCTGGGTTATGCATGACACACACACACACACACACCGCCACCGCCATGCCTAAGCCATCCCTATCAGGGAAAAAGACGTCCCACTCCATTCTATGGTGGAGGTAGAGGTGTTACAGCAGCAGCAGCAACAGATGGGGCTGCTGGTTTATTTACGCTTTGCCCTTCAGAGCTCCTTTTAAATGCAGCTGCGTCCAGGGAGACATTTTCTCCTTGTTGTTATTTGCCAGCTAGTACCAGGGAAGAGAAGGGTGGTGAACAGCACAGCCCCCTCCCCACTCCACCCAAAAAGGAAGGGAAGCCATTAAAAAAAATTAAAAATTAAAATGCAAGGTCCCACCCATATGGCTCAAGGACTCCAGGTGATTAGTTCTGCAAGGCTAGCCGTGCAAGCTTAGCGTTCAGAGGAGAAAAGGACGGGAAATCCAGGAGGCGGGGGGGGGGGGGAGAGAGAGAGAGAGAGAGAGAGAAGAGAGAAGAGAGAAGCCTCCCTCTTGTTCAGGGTTTCAGAGCTTTGCAGCTTTGCTTTAATTAGCCTTAAGAAAACTCAGCACTCCGGTCTGAATAATAATCCACGTTCCTG
This sequence comes from Podarcis bocagei, assembly GCF_964188305.1. NCBI lineage: Eukaryota > Metazoa > Chordata > Lepidosauria > Squamata > Lacertidae > Podarcis > Podarcis bocagei. The sequence continues at coordinate 2,307,008 of NC_138129.1, read as the reverse complement.
GTTATTTATTCAGTTCCCTGCTGCTGCTGCCGTTGCACATTACCAGCCTTAGTCTGCAGGAATAGATCATTTCTTGCCAGCCAGCACTTGCCAGCCGCCTCTCTGCGCCGCTCAGCCCACCCAGGGAAAGCGAACGAGAGAGCAAGCGGGCAGGCAGGAAGCCCTGGGCAGGGCGCGGTTTGGGGACGGGCAAGGAGAGCTGGAAGCCAGAGGGGGCAAGGAAGGCATCGAGGCTGGGACTTGGGCACGCAAAGGGGAACAAAAAAATGGGAGGAGGGTCCAGAAGCCGTTTCATTAAAAAGGCTCACTCTTAGCAGGGTTAACAGAAGGGGGGAGCAGGGATAAAAAGAGAGCCAGAGCTTTTTATCTACCTCCACAGAATGTCTGTCCATAGCCACTCGTGGGACTGGCAAGAAACAATGATTGAGCGGCCAGCAAAAGCCTCCAGCACAAAGCCTGGTTGGCAGCACTTTGATTCCAGCTGTGAATTTTGGACATGCAAAAGACAAAGAAGTCTAATGTGACAAGCGTGTGTCTTGTGTACACCGAGAGGAAGTGGGCTGCCATTCAGACCCACCTCCCTCACAAACACCACAAGGCTCCGAATAAAGGCCCATGTGGGGTGCCTTCAGTCCAGTACACACACACACCCCCGCCCCAAAGCACAAGCCGTTTGCACAGATGCCTTTGCTGCTGTATATGAAAACATCTCTGGGAGAGCAGGAGCTGGCGGCAGAGGGAGGCGTCTCCAAATGGGCCTGCAGCCTTCAGTGACCACCATCAACATCTCAGGGCGCCATACAGGCCTTCAGTCTAGTACTTAAGAAGAACATCTGCTGGATGAGACCAATGGCCCACCTAGTCCAGGATCCTGTCCTCACAGTGGACAACGAGATGTCCCAATGCGAAATGCACAAGTAGGATTGGAGCTCCAAAGCAACTCTCCCTTCCTGTGGCTTCTGGCAGCTGCTATTCACAAGCATCCAGCATCCCATCCTGGCTAATCGGCCTCTCCATCGCCCTCTCCTCCATGCAGCTGCCTAATCCTCTTTTCAAGATATCCTCCTTGCCATAAGAGCTCCACCAGCTATCGGTCAGTTTCCAGCACAATTCAAAGTGCTGGTTCTGACCTATAAAGCCCTATACGGCTTAGGTCCATCTGAAGAACCGTATTATTCCGTATGAACCTGCTCGGGTTTTGAGATCTTTGGCAGAGGCCCTTCTCTCAGCCCTGCCACCTTCAGAGGCACACCTGGTGGGGATGTGGAAAGGGGCGTTCTCGGTGGTGGCTGCTATCAGGAAGCTTTGGAACTCCCTGCCTAGAGAAGATAGTCCTAGGCTTTCTTGTTCCAACAGGCTTTGGGGAACTGACTGTTTATAACGAAAGGCCTGGTCCTTTGCTGTTTTTATTGTAATGGTCTGTATATTCTAACAGGGCATACATACACAGGAACATACTGTCAATGTTTAATTGTTCTTAAATGATTGTTTTCGGCCCACTATGTTTTTATGTTTCTGTTTTAGCTGTGAGCAGCCTTGAGTCCCTGGTCAGGGAAAAAGAAGGGATCGAAATGAATATAATGCTAGTACTAATACCCAACTCCTGGATATACTGGGGGGGGGGGGAGCTGTGGGGAGGAAGGTCTCGCTGCCACAAGGGGCCAGGCACCATGTCTCATGTCCGCCAGTTTTCACCTGAGCATGAGGTTCATCAGCTGCAGCCCCTCCCCTTTCAGGAAACGGTCCCGGTTGGAGCTCAGCATCAGCGAGGAGCAAAGGGAGTCAAAGAGGTTCTCCATCATCTCCTGCTCTTCTGCCGCACCCGGGTTGTGCCGCTTGAACACCTGCGTGGGGAGGAAGCCGGAAGGCTTTATTGTCTGTCTTGTCCCTCCTTGAAAAGCAACACCCCCTGAAACAATCTCATAAACATCAGCTGTATGTGTGCGCCCCCTAATTACTGACATCCGAGTGCAGTGAGGAAAATAAACTAGGGCAGCACAGGAAGACATAGGCAGAGGACCCACAAGGTCATATCCAGCTCTCACTGGGAGGTGGGGCTGGTCTGCTCATCGCCAGCACCACAAAGAGGTTCCTTAACAACCTGCATGCAGGAAGCTTTTTTAAAAAGGCATTCTGCGCTGACACGATGGCCGAAACGAGGGATCATGGAGGCTTCCGGGAGCAGCCGTGGGTGGGTGGGTGGCTGGCAGTGAGGGCGGTGTAATAGTATCAGACTAGGACCTGGGAGGCCAGGGTTCAAATCCCCACCACTCAGCCATAAAGCTCCCTAGATGTGACCTTGGGGGCTACTCACTGCCTCTCTCAGCCTAGCCTACCTCCCAGGGTCGTTGTGGGGATTAAATGAAGAGGGGGAGGACCATGTGTGCACCACCTTGAACTCCTCGGAGAAAAGGGGATTTGGGTGGCGCTGTGGGTTAAACCACAGAGCCTAGGGCTTGGCGATCAGAAGGTCGGCGGTTCGAATCCCCGCGACGGGGTGAGCTCCCGTTGCTCGGTCCCTGCTCCTGCCAACTTAGCAGTTCGAAAGCACGTCAAAGCGCAAGTAGATAAATAGGTACCGCTCTGGCGGGAAGGTAAACCGCGTTTCCGTGCGCTGCTCTGGTTCGCCAGAAGCGGCTTAGTCATGCTGGCCACATGACCTGGAAACTGCACGCCGGCTCCCTCGGCCAATAAAGCGAGATGAGCGCCGCAACCCCAGAGTCGGCCATGACTGGACCTAATGTTCAGGGGCCCCTTTACCTTTATAAATGCAATGAAATAAATAAAGCAAGTAACGACAAGGAGCCCCTCGTGACCAAATTCTCCATGAATGCCCCAAGAGGTTGGACTAGACCCCTTCCAACTCTACAATGGTTCTTTTAAAGTCATCCAAGCTGGCAGCAAGCAAATGGGGATGTGCCCCCCTCAGGATGGCAGGCATGCGCCTGGAAGCGCATAGATGCTGTGAAGCACCTGCCGTTGCCACTGCTGGGAGCTGCTCTCTGCTCCTGCCCTTCCTCCCCGGTTCTAAAAGCCTGGCTCTGGGGCTCCCAATGGCAGGGAAGATGGCAGCGAATTACTCACAGATAACTGCTGAAGCAGCACATCGATTCCATCCAGTTCCCCGAGCAATTCCCTGTTGTCTACAGGAAGAGGGGGGGGGGAGAATGAAGCCAACTGTCAGATTTTACAGCCATCTAACACCGATATATCAGCAAACAAAATCAATATGGCTTGACAGAGTACAGAAGCTGCGGAGAGAAAGAGGAGGGAAGGAGACAGAGAGTGAGCAGAAGGAAGGGGAAGCCAAAGGCAGGAGGGGCGAGGCACCGATGGGGAGGGAAGCAGAGAGGGAGAGTGAGTGAGTGCGGAAGCTGTCATGATCTGAAACAAGCCAGAGGCACAGCCCAGCAGAATACCAATCCGCCGAGGTCAGCTCTCTCACCGTCCTTATTCTGGAGGAGGATGGCCAGGACTTCGCTGCAGTACAGCTTGTTGGCGTCAAAGGGCATCTTTGCCTGTTGGAAGAGTCAGAGCAGAGAAGCCGGTCAGGTGAGAGCATCAGGAGAGCATCTGCTAGATCAGACCCAGCACCCTGCTCTCTCATGAAGGCCAACTGTGAGAAACCAGAGAGCAGGATCCGGGCACGAGAGCACTCAGCCTTCCTGTGGCTTCCAGGAATTTCCTCTGTGAATTTGTCTAATCCTCTTTTAGGGGAGCCAGTGTGGTGTAGTGGTTCAGAGCGGTAGTCTCGTAATCTGGTGAACCGGGTTCGCTTCCTTGCTCCTCCCCATGCAGCTGCTGGGTGACCTTGGGCTAGTCACACTTCCTTGAAGTCTCTCAGCCCCACTCACCTCACAGAGTCTTTGTTGTGGGGGAGGAAGGGAAAGGAGATTGTTAGCCGCTTTGAGACTCCTTCGGGTAGTGATAAAGCGGGATATCAAATCCAAACTACTACTCCTCCTCTTTTAAATCCTTCCAGGTTGGTGGCCATGGGCTGTGTGAAGGAGGACTTTCTTTTTTCTGTCCTGAACCTTCCAAAATTCAGCTTCACTGGACGTCCATGAGTTCTTGTGTCATGGGAGAGGGAGGGAAACCTTTCCTGAGCCACTATCTCCATGCCATGCGTGATTTTATCCAATTCTATCATGCTGCCTCTTACTCTCCCTTTCTCCAAACAGGGAGGAAAACCCTGGGAAGGTCACCAGATCACTGCCCCACGAACGAGCAAGCTCCCCATTAATGACCCTCCTCTATACTGGGATGTCTCTGCCACCTGGTCACATTTCATCAAACCCAGTGGAACCCTCCAGTGTGGGAAGTAAGAGGGGAAAGGTGTGGATCCTGCACCGAGGACTGGGAATTTTAAAGGCGACGGTGGTGCCTCGAAATGGAGGAGCTGCATTGCTATTCCTAGATGCCCCAGTTTCTAAGACACTGAGTTAGCAGGATAATTACAAAGCAGAGACCAGTTTTATGCTCAAGACAGACTTGCCTAGAATAAAATTAGAATAGTGGGTTGGGTTGGGGGGGGGGGGAAAGAGAGCAGAAAACGTAAGTTCTGTTATCACCTGCAACCAGCAAATTACAAATTGCTTCTGCTAACAAGTGCATAGGGTCACAGAGGAACATTTATGGGTTTCTGCAGCAGGCGGCATATTCCTTACAGGAGTGCGCAAGGGGACCTGTGGCAGCCAGAGAGCAGGAGAAGATGGAAGGACAATGGCTCTGCTCAAACGAAAAACTGGGCCCTTGGGCATTCCTGGTTCAGCCAGCTTTTCTGAAAGGAAAGGCATGAAGGACAAGGAGAGCGCAGACTGGGGGCACACTGCCTTCATTTGCCTCCTCATCCTAAAAGAAAGCACTTCTTCACACAGCGCAGAGTTAAACTATGGAACTCCTTGCCACTGGAGGCAGGGATGGCCACCAAAAGAGGATTGGACAAGTTCATGGAATCGGAGAGGGCTGCTGATGGCTCCTAGCCAAGATGGCTCTGCTCTGCTCTCCACAGTTGGAGGCAGCACTGCTTTAGAACACATCTAAGTTCTAGGACCTCTCCTGGTATCGATATGAAGTTGACCGGTAAGTCGGTAGTACCTAAGTCTTTCCCCCTTTTTAAAGACGGGGACAACATTTGCCTGCCTCCAGTCTGCAGGGACTCCGCCTGTTCTCCAAGAATTCTCAAATATTACCGACTCTGGGAATAAATCTGCAAGCTCCTTTAGTACCCTTGGGTGCAGCTCATCAGGCCCTGGAGATCCGAAGTCATTTAGAGGAGGTGGGAGAAGAGCTGGCAAGGAAACACCTGTCTTGGGCCACAGCTCCCTCCTTGCACCACAGGCTGAGAGCTAGCCAGGGGGAGCAATAAAAAGGGAGGACAAGAGGTGCCAAAACCAGTGTCTGGCGCATGAGCCAGGAGAGGCCTGTGTGACTTGCCTTCAGCCTCTTGAGGAGCCACTGCATGAGGCCCTGCTGGGCAGCGTCTGAGCACATCTCTGGCCGGAACTCTGCCATGTTCTCAATGATAGCTTTGGAAGGAAGGGCGGGGAAGGGACAGGTAAGAAAAAGAAAGTTACGGCACGGTTTTATTTCTTTTACAGATATTAAGGCACATGGTGACTCAGTGCTGTCACAGTACATGCAAATTTCTGGCTCATTTAATACTATATAGAAACTTTATTCTCGATTAGGATGGAACTCACAGATGAAGAACACTTTCATATTTTATAAATCTTTATTATTTGTAAAGGGAATCTCTGTATGAATTAATACTTTACTATCCCTCTTTGGAGTTGCTCTTTATATTTGAACTATTTGCCTCCGGAGCTGGGACACTTTATGGTTTAAACTTTTGATTCTTGGTGTGGGGAGGGGTTTCATCTCGTTAAGATTGCACTTTTGGGGTAGTTAATAAATCAACAAAAATTAAAAAGAAAATAAATATCCAGGCTTAAACCAGAATTCATAATTATGAACACACACACCCTACCCAAAAAACCACCAGCTGCTCTTCTTGAATTGGTAAAAAGCCTTACATAGCAGAGGGTCTTTTGTTTTTGTGAAGTTTTTTTCTCTGTTGACAAACCAACCAGCTCTGTCACAAGTGCCATTACTTTGGGGTCATTCTTTGCAATGTCGCCCAGGAAGAGCGATTCTGTGTATGGAAAAGGCATTTCTTGGTTGCTGCTTGCTCTGTTTATGGGGAGAAGCAACTTCCTTTTCCAGCATCCAAATAAAGTGAAGAACTATCCATACACAGAGAGAGAGAGAACCTCAAGTTCCTGCACTCCCCGCTACTCCCCCAGCTACAAAACTCAATTTTCATCTATCTACATCTACACCTCAATAGCTATTGCACCCAGAAGGAATTTCAGATTCCCAGACTCCAGCACCAAGTCTTCAGACATTTTCCTTCCCTCTTATCTCCTCTACAGGTATATCTAGTCAGCAAAATATCAACCTTTTTTTTTAAACTGAGTGGAAGATGACAGATTCAGAGGAGCTGCTGGCCATTATAATGTGGTGGAGCCGATTTAAGAGATTGCTCCAAGGAAACAGGGCGCTTAAGTGGATTGTCATCTGATTCCAGCACCCGGCTGCGAGGGAAACATCAGTGTGAATGAAAGCAGGGTAGTCGCAGATACACCTCAACTCATTATTTCCACTCAATAATGGATGGCTGAAGGTATGTCCCTACATTCCTAATGTTACGTGGAAGCCCTCGCTATGGAACAAGGTGAGCAATGGAGTTATTATTCAGCTGATTGCCTTCAAATATACTGCTAAGAGATAGCACAGCTGACATTTCAAGGCCTGGCTGCACTCTAAGACCTGCTCCCAGACCCCGACACCAGCAGGTACATCTGCTCTCAAATGAGATCCACCACGTGGAGCTCTATGAACATTATAAAACAGTGACACACATCTGTGTCCTTGCCGACTGGGTCCACGATGAGAGGTTGTCCGTCAAGCCCTCCTTACCCAGAGTGTTATGGACACCATCTGCCTCCTCCTTGACACTTTCATCCAAGCGCTCCAGATTCTGGACCAGCAAGGCAACCACCTGCCCATCAACCTGAGCCACAAAAGAGGGAGACATAAAGGTTAGGAGAGGGGTTCCTAAGGGAGTGGGGGTGGCAGAAATCAGTGCAAAGCAGAGGAGTTGGCGGAAAGTCAGAAGTCAAAACATAATAATAATAATAATAATAATAATAATAATAATAACAACTACAACCAACACTGCAGTGAGATGCGCTCTGATAAGGGAAGAAGCTGGCTCTCAAAGCTCCCCTCCCCCTTAAACTCCACTGCAGTGTTTCCCCCGTAATTAATTGGACAACTTTCCTACGTCAGACACGACAGAAAAACACCTGAAGAATGTGAACCTTGTCACATGTCTGCTATTCCCTAAATCACGCCTTGATTGACTTATAATCTCCCCGCATTCCAAAGTGCCAAGCGGAACAACCCAACTGGGCATCAGCTGCCTGTCAGCCTTGAAAGCAATTGCCAGTTGCGGATGGAGCAGGATTCCAGCCCTGCTCGCCTGCGGAGGGCACAATCCAAGGGCCAGCAATTACGCATAATGAAAGCCGTAGGGAAGAAATGCCGCCTTTTCAAAAGGGGGAGGGGGAGGGAACTCACACCAAGCAATCACTCCCTGCCTTTTATGATGTAGCCTACACAACGGACGCAGCTGACGGTAATTTTATCTGATTAAAATTATCTTTGGACACGAACAACATTCACTCTGAGCACAATTTAGCAAGCCAAGACATCTGCTATTATGCTGCAACCGATTTCACTGAGCTGGTTCTCATTGTTTATTTCTATTATTTACTGGATTTAAGAACGTAAGAAGAGCCGGCTGGGGTAGACCAAAGGGGGCCCATCTACCCAGCATCCTCTTCTCACAGGGGCCAACCCGATGCCCCAGTGGGAAGCCCACAAGCGGGATTCAGGCGCAAGAGCCTCTCCCCTCCTGCAGTTCCAACAATTGGTACGGAGAAGCTCTGCTGCCTCCAACTGTGGCTAGGAGCCATTGACAGCCCTGCGGGCAAACATTAGGGTGGGAAAACCTAAACACAATGTCTTTAGGCTCCGCAAGGGCGATCCATAGGACCCTGAGTTCTTGGGTGGGTAGGAGTCCGCAGGATGGACCTGAAGCAAGGAGAGTCAGTAATGGTGTGGGGGTTCGTGGTGGACTAAGACCTGGGAGACTGTCACGGTCCGGTCTACGGGCGATCAAAGTCCCAGCTGAGGACGTCGGGACTGGGGGCAAGATGGCGGGGTGAGAGCAGGAACGAGAGTCCAGAAGCCAGGGGTCAGAGGGTCAGGAAGCAGGGAGTCACGAAGTCAAGGGTCCGAGGGTCGAGAAGCAAGGAGTCAAGAAGCCACGGTTCAAGGATCAGGAAGCAAGAAGCCAAACGCAGCAAGGTAGGAAGCATGTTGCTGTGGCAAAGAGCCAAAGGGAAATGCGGACCTTATATCCCTGCCCAGCTCTTGCCACCAGGTGCAGTGAGTTACCAAGCGGCCTCACCTGTGCGGCCGCGCCTTGCCTCCCCAGAACAAACTCAGGAAGGCCCCAGTCCTGCAAAGCCCTACTGGTCCCAGGGCCTGGCTCCTGCACGCACTCCTGACAGAGACCAGGGTTCAAATCCCCACTCATCCATGAAGCTCCCTGGGTGTGACCTTGGCCCAGTCGCTGCCTCTCAGTCTAACCTACCTCACAGGGTTGTTGTGGGGATTAAATGAAGGGTGGGAGAACCATGTCCACCCCCTTGAGCTCCTCGGAGGAAAAGGTGGGGTATAAATTCAATAAATAAATGCAGTAAGTAATGAGTTTCCTTGATGCTCCATCCTGAAGATTTGCTGGCACAAGAATCGTTCAAGAAAGCATCCCCTGGAATCTAACCATGTGGACAGAGCTGAGCATGACCAACTCCTGCTCTTCCAGCAGATCTGACTAGATGGTCCGTTAAGATACCCTATCCAGTTCCACGGACCAGAGCACCCTCACAATTTGATGTCAGAACACCACAACACTCGTGGGGTGTGAAATCACGTTAGCGGGCAATCCAGTGACCTTGGCTCGAATGTCCAGAAAGTAATTATTCCCGTAAAATAAAGGGGAGTCATTCAGAAGTCAACCGTGACCCATTTCGCTCAAGGTAGACAATAAAGCACTCTCGAAACCTGGCTATTGTCAGCAGGCTTGGAAGAAAGGAGCAGGCACAAAAGGAGCTTTTGTCCAGGTTTATTGCTTCTCTGCGCAACAGATTCAGAACACAGCCTCGGCACCTACTTCTGGTCTCCCCACCCCCCACCCCCACCCAGCCTCGCCATCTCATTCATTCGGCCGGCTCTTGTAACGAAGAGCCGGTAATTAAAAAAGCTCAGAGGCCAGCCAGAAGAACTCATTTGGGGCAACGGTAATTAACCTCTGGAAGGTAACATCACAAACGGAGAGGCAGGAGAGATTGTCGGGGAGAAGTTTGCAGCCGCTGCTCTGCTCCTCCAAACTGACAGCTCCCTGCCCTCTCCACCCCCGCAGAGCAGCCAAAAGGCCGCAGAGCAGCCCAGGTGTTTCACTAGCGCAGCAACCCCTTCCCCTCGAAATGGAGGGTGGAAAGGCTCACATTGAGATGTTCGCACTAGCGCTGACAGCTGGCCTGGCGTCCCTTCCAGCACAGCCCCATACAGCCCGCTCAGCTCGGCAGTTCTGGCCAGCTAAACTTCAAGAATTCTCCCCAGGAAAAGGCAAGCTTCTGATTAGGGCATGGATGCATTTCCCGCAGTGGAGGAGGAGCGCCCTTCAATTATGTCAGCTGCTTTGCCTACCATCGCTTGCTGCGAAACAAGAGGGGCTGGAAGAGAGAGGTGGAAGGGGAGCTCAGCAGGGAAGAAACGGAAGTTTAGGAGGAAGAAGGGAACGTCAGAACATCAGAAGAGCCTTCTGGATGAGGCCAATGGGCCACCCAGCCCAGCATCCTGTTCTCACAGGGGCCAGCCAGACGCCCCAAAGGGAAACCCACAAGCAGGAATTGGGCACAAGCGCAGCCCTCTCCCTTCTGTGGTTTCCAGTAAGTGGTATTCGGAAGCATGGATGTCTCTAACCAAGGATATTCTCTCCTCTTGTTCTTATTGCCATTTAGTCCTTTCTGTCCCCAGATTTCCCGTGGAGAAACCATTTTTCAAAAGGGGAAGCGCATCCGTGGCTGCTAGACACAATGGTTGAGCTTCTCCACCTGCTGTTCAGAGCATATTCAGACGCTGTGCTCCCTTCCAGGTTGCTTGGGATCATGAGGGAGGAGGGGGTGTTGCACTCAGGGCCCACCAGGTCCAGCTGTTGGCTGAGACCAGGATGCTGGACTACGTGGGTTCTTGGCCTCACCCTGTGAGGCTTTTTGCATGCTCTCACGAGAACATCAAATGGCAATGCACACTGGCCCTGACCCTCTTCTTTCAAGCTGAGTGCTTGCCTTTGAAAGCACTGTTCATCTCTCAATAGTCGCAACCAAACAGATGGCTGTGTATGGCCGTGGTAAGGAAATCCTGGCTTGGTGTTACAAGGAAATGCAAGCCAAGAGCCAACCACAGGGGGCTCTCACCCAGGCAGGTGGTCTGGCCAGAAGGGGCTACTCACCAGCGCGTCTATGAGGACCTCAGCTCCTTCCTCACTTTCATGAAGGGTGTCGATGTCTGTAAGCTCCTGCAGAAGATCCACCACAGCTATAGACACATGTACAGAACGTTAAGGAACGCCAGATTTTCCAAGTAGGCAAGGCTGCTTGCAGCAGCAATGAAGACACCCCTTTTCCGCTGTGCACACACAGACACTGCAACCACAACAACCGGATCCCTTGCAAAACGAGATTCCAGTACTTAAGTTAGTCAGTAACCAACATGGCAATTGCTTTATTTGGTGGTGTGTGTTTTGACATGCGTTTTCTTCATTGCCTGTGGTTGCTTTTGTTATATTTTTGTAATTAGGCAAATCTTTTCATGTAGTAAGCTGCCTCAAACAGAGTTTCAATGATGGAAAAGCGGCATACAAATCAAAGGTTCTGGAGATGATGAAAGAAGTGATGTCAAGGGTGACACCTGGCTAGGAAGTGGTGCTGGGGAGCCTGGGAGTGCCAGGTGCTGCCTGCAGTAATTGCATCTGAAAGTGATCGTTAGCCAATTTAGATTAATCTTTTTAGCTATGGCTTGGAAGCAGTGGCTGAACATTTTGTTTGTGGCTAGAGTTTATCTGCAATCCCACCTGGCTCTCTAATTTCTTTGACTTCCCCTTTTCTCAGGAGACAGCCCAGAGTCTTTGCAAGGCCCATGACATCTATGGCTCTACCCAACACCACTCGGCTGCTCCTGGGGCTACAACCTGCCCTAGACTTGATAGCCCCATTTATCTTCAACACCAGTCCATGGAGCAGCAGGGGACCGAGGTACCAGGACCCATGTTTGAATTAGCTGACAGCAAGCTAGACCATTTGGGTATGGCTGCAGGGCATGTCACACAGGCAGAGTAGAATCATAGAATTTAGTATGGGCAGCAGCCCTAATTTTATTGACAAGGAAGGGAGGTGATCTGACAGCCAAGGCATCCTGCAAAATTCAAAGCTTCTGGGGTCAACCCATTCCTGTTTCTCTGTTTTTCGCTATCTTACTTGGGAATAATTTCAAAGACTGCAAAAATCCAATCTGTGGATGTCATGCTGCCATTGCGAACCTGAAAGCAAACAGACTCCTAATGAGGCTGCCGTGCTCAACTGGGCCAGGATGCTGCTGCCACCAAAAACTTCTGGTTTCCAAACTTCTGGTTTCTTGTTCCCAAACCTGTAACTCGGGGCTTATGTAACAGATAGATCCTTTAAACCACAGTGCAGCTCCGTCAGAAACATTCCCGCTCGTTAGGCCCACTTGACTATTCTCCAATACGCGACGATCAATCCTGACCTATTCTCTGCACGTCACAAAAGGCAACCCACATTTTGAGGTGTCCTACATAGAGGCCTCCTGAAGTAACTTCCTAGGGCAGCAGAGAAGCTCACTGCCTTCCTCTCGTGCTCCTCCTTTCCCTCCTTCTGGAATGCATAGTCGGACTCCAAGGCCAGGCTCCCCAACATAGCACAGCATCAGAGTTGTCGCTTCTCCACAGAAGACTGAAGCTGCCTGCAGCAGGGAAAAAAGGCCCTGCTGAATGTCGAGCCCACAAAGCCTACTTCATAAATGTTGAAAACTTTCTCTGGCCCACCAGGAAAGAGGAGTTGTAGCTGTTATTCATTAGATATGTTGCTGTTGGCCCTCTACAATGGGGTCCCAGAGAGGACTACAACTATTTAAAAGTACAGTGTAAATCAGTTACCGTATTTTTCGTCCCATAGGACGCACCTAGTTTTTTGGGGGGTAAATAAAGGGGGGGAAATTTCCATTCCCTCCCCTAAAACCAGGTCGGGGAAACCGAACCAGGTCGAGGAACAGCGGGATGGCGGCGCTGCGCCTCCCTGCTGTCCTCCGAGCTTGTGGGGCTGGCCGATGTCTGCCCGGCATGAGGGGTGCTCTGCTTCAGGGCGCCCCTCGCGCCAGGGGTGGCAGGCTGCTATCCGCAGCGTGGGGAGCCCTGCAGGGAACTCCCGCAGGGCTGCCTAGGCTGCGGATGTGTTCCCGAAGCCTTTCAGCACGCCTTTCAGCGCGCCCGGCGCTCCAGGAAGCAGGCTGCTATCCGCAGCCTAGACAGCCCTGCGGGAACTCCCGCAGGGCTGCCTAGGCTGCGGATGTCTTCCTGAAGCCTAGAGAGCGAGAGGGGTCGGTGCGCACCGACCCCTCTCGCTCTCCAAGCTTCAGCAAAAGCCTGCATTCGCCCCATAGGACGCACCCAGATTTCCCCTTCATTTTTGGAGGGGAAAAAGTGCGTCCTATAGGGCGAAAAATACGGTAAATCAATTAGGTGTCAGAAGCAAATCTGTGAGGAGAGGGCTCCACAGTTTAGAGGCTGCCACAGAGAACACCCTGGCTGTGCTAACTGGGGCAGGGGGAGGTAGAAATTCCAAGACAAAAAGTGTGATAGAAATGCAATAAACAAATAAAATACATTATATGCTGGAGTGATGGCTCCGCCAGCAGCCTCCCAGCCCACTCAAAGGTCCCACTGGGATCACCAGGAGGGTTCTATCGATCAAATAAACAGCATACCAAACAGGCACGTCATGGGCTCATGTGTATCCTGAAACTTGCTCCATCATGTAACGAACTCTCTTCCACTCTTGCACACCTCCCTCACTTTTGTTAAGACAAGCATCTGAAAGCTGGCTTTCTAGTGAATGGGGGCAAGTACGATGGGAGAAGGGATATTTAGCTTGCAGTCCTTATCTGGGTGGATCAGAGAGTGCGGCTTAGTGTCAAGATTTATCAGGGTGGGGGCTTAACTTATCATTGTAAACTGCGGCCCTTCAGGGATGCAGCAGGATAAATATCTTTGTGCAGAGCTCTGCAGGTAGGGAATCAAGAAGATGCTGAAGTCCCTGTGCCGTTAATTCATCTTGGAAAGGCCAAAGGGGGAGAAAAGGAGGGGATAAGGAAAGCAGGATTTGTCTCTGTCAGCCATGCCCTCAAGCCTCAGCTTGGCTACACACACACACACAGAGAGAGAGAGAGAGAGAGAGAGAGAGAGAGAGAGCTCTCTTCTGCGTTCCAGTTGCCATCGCTGCAAAATAAAATTTCAAGCTCACACAAGGCCTGTTTCAAGTCTGCAATCCCTCTCCATTAAGAGGCAGCTTTTTTCAGAATCAACTTGCTGCAGATGTTGCCAGCTGGGCTGAAGAGGTCTGGATAAGGAAGCAGCTTCTCTTCCCAGGAGGCTCTCAGCCTTTGCTAATTTAAGCCACCACCTGAGCATTACCGCTTTCTCGCATCCTTGGCTCTGGTTCAGCACAGGAGCTGCCTTGTCCACAAATTAATTTTATCGCTGGGGATTTTATCCACCTCGCCTCTCCGTCCTCCTCCTGCCAAAGCACCAACCTTAAATCAAGTGTGAAGAGCCAGCTCAGTTTAGCACTCCTTTTGGGGGGGAGCGGGGGGGGAGCCTTCAAAACATCTCTCTGGTCTCCCTTTCCACAAAGCCGCATTTGCCCAGGTACTTCACTTCAAATGATCCTTGCATTCTCACTTCTGCTAAAACGCAGCGTTTCAAGTCTACTGCTTTGCCTTCCAACATTTCAGAGGAGTTCCAGCAGCTCTTGGCAACGGCGCCTTCCCCAGGGGGCCTGCAGGTCACCAGCCGAGCCTCTGCCCCCAATCTAAATGACAGATACAGGATGACCCCGCTTTGCTCAATGCAGGGCTGAGCGATGGATATTCTGACAAGTCGTCAGCAGTGGCCGTCACTCCCAGGCATTAGCTTCTCAGGGCTGGAGAGACACAACACTCTGCATTCCTTCCTCTTAAAGGTCACCGCAAGCAAGACCACCAAGTCCCAGCCAAACCCCCCACTGTTTGTGTTTTTCCCCGAGAATGACAAATCCATGCTGACCTTTGGGTACAAAATGCCACTCTCAAGCTGCCCGCAAACCTCGTCTCCGGCCAAAGCTTTGCACTGCCACGAACTAAGGTGACAGAGATGGCGAGGCACAGCAGGCGCTTCCTGCTTTGCTGCACTCACTGGGCTTTAATACTCGTTCATTGTTCTGGTAACCTGCTCTTCCTGCAACTGGAGCACAGGGGGGCTAACGTAAATTGAATCAAGTGAAGCAGCAGAACAGTAAGACACAATTAAAACCACAAACCCACAAGTCTTAACAGAGTGCAACTGGCACAATCATCTCCAGCACCACTGAAAAAGCATTTTTCTCCAAACCGTATATCTGGACAAATAAAGATGTATTTAGCCTTTATCTACAGGTTTCTCCTGCAGGGTTATTTGATGTTATTGTTAAGCAACCGGGTGAGGGGGGGAGTTCTGTGAGCACAGGCACCACCACCAAGAATGCCCCGTCTCCTGTGACTGGCCCACTCACCACTCCAGCCAGCGGGACCAAAGACAATTGACTTCGCAATTTTTCCACTCCAGACCAGGGAGAAGATGAGCAGCGGGGTTTGATCTGCAGAACGTTGTTCTCTGCAGTGGTGAGCAAGCAGCAAAAAGCCTAATACAGAATCCCGCTAAACCCAGGAGAAAAGGGTTTGTCTTGCTCTGAATGCCAGGTGAGAAAGTCACAGGTTGGAGAGCTGCAGCTCACAGGAAAAGCTCTCCACAAAAACCACGTACATTTTCATGGAAGAATCTGGCCTGCACCTTTTGGACACACACTGCCCAACTTGCGATTAAACATTCCCACTGCAACAGGGTCATCCTTAAATGACTCAGAACTTTGGAAAATCCTTATAAACAAGTCGTGTGTGTGTGTGTGTGTGTGTGTGTGTGTGTGTGTGTGTGTGTGTGTTTAGCCTGCCTGCTCATTTGCAGTCCTTTTGCCATGGCACTTCTGTGCCTAGCAGACCAAGCTCGTTTCATTTGATGTGGGATGTGGGGGGAAAGGGGGTAGTACTTCTGATGAAGAACATGCTGTGCTCCTTCTGGGGTCCTTTGTCCACCTTTGGTCCCCATCCTGCACACAACTCTCACCTGTGGCTCCTAGCAGCTGTCAGCATGTGTCTGCACCTTCTGAGAAACACTGCGCTCTCTGCAGCCTTGAATTACTATTCCCAGTCTCACCTGCTCCCAAGACGTGGTCTGCTTTTTCTTTCTTCTGCTTTTCCCAGACTGGGTTCCTCCCCCGCCAAGACTGACCTCTGCAACATCAATCCTATCAGCACAGCTCACGCCCCCTCTAGCCCAAGGTCCCCCCGCTGGCTTTGAGGCCGAGTGACAATGCCACAGCATGCTGCTCTGAGCATGCATGCCTGGCTTCAGACTCTCACGAGAATCCCAATTGCGCTGTGAGTGGTAATACACAGAGAGGGGCAGCGGCAAGAAACCAGAACTACGGGGGGGGGGGGCACTGACAGCAGAGCCTGGCTCCTCCACCCCAGAAAGGATATCGGTGTTGTCGTGGCCAAGCAGCCCGAGGAGGGAGTGCACAGCGTTGAGCTCCACCAGCAGGTGGTACAGGTCCGGCATAGTCGCGATGACGTGCATCTCCTGGATGATGTCGTTGAGATCCAGCTCAGACTCCATGAACCTGCAGGAGGAAGCAGGGCAAAGTTCAGCAGGGCCAGCAAAGGTCCATGGCCCACCGGCCAGCTAAGTGCCCCCTGGGGCAGACATGGCTGCTGTCATCTCACTGGCCATAGGAAACCCCGAAGCAAAGAAGGAAGCAGGAAGGGGATGAGGGAAGGCTGACCTGTTGTGCATCTAGTCCAGCATCCTCCGATGCACCTCTTCCCCTAAGGCTTAATACATGCTTAGTAAATAGGCAGCATTCTGCAGCCCTGGACTAGCCAACGTGGTGCGAATTCCCTTTGGGGGCTCATGTACAGAGATGCACACCAAGTTCCCAACTGCTCAGACTTTATTCAGGAATGCATTACAGGGCAGAATCCAAAGAGAGCTCTCCATTAGAATGCAAACTGTATAGGCAAGATGTGTGTCCCCTTGGCTGTTTCATCTTCTTCTCAAACACCTTCTGCCAGGCCCATCACTCGTCCAACCACAATCCTTAGAAACACTTACTCAACCCTTTTCCCCCTTACTGTACATATCAGAACCCTCCTTGTACCTTATTTGGAATTGTTTTTTCACTCTAGCATTTAGCTGTTAGGTTACTCCTTAACTGGCTCTTACTGGTTTTGAGGTCAGATCATACTCTTGCACATTAGAACTGGGCCTCATTGATAATGGGTTTTGCTGGTGCTTCCAAGGCTTCTTTGCTTTCCTTCACCCATTTTCCTGACCCTTGCCTTCCTCATTTCTCTAGACCTAACCCTGCTCAGACTTACATTCTAGACTGTAAGCAGTGACAAGTGGAGCCAGATGTATGTCAGGTGCCCACACGGCCACCATCTCGCCTGCAGGAGTTCCCTTCCTATCAAGGCCAAAGACACTCCCCAAATCCCAAACCCAGCAGATCCTGTTTATGCAGACCCTGGAATCCTCCCCCTACTCCACCCCATCCACCCACGCAGCCACCAGACTACCTTGTGGGCTCTTCTGTGTTCCAGCAATCCCCAAAATTTAATTTATAACTCTGTCATTTAGAAGAGAAAGCATGCAAGAAGGATCCAGGCATTTTGTGAAATTGAAAGCTACAGGACTGTGGCGAAGACCCGATCAGCCAAAACTGCGCACATCAGCATAACTGCCCATATCAGGGCACCAAGTGCCAATGCGCTGAATAGAGAACACGGCTGCTGCTGACGACTGATCAGTAAGTTACATGCAGTGCACGTTCTATTAACTTCAATTGGAAAGTAAAGGAGACAGGGCGCAGAACTTCTCAAAGGCCATTTCAATATTGCAAAAAGCAAAGCAGAGTTTGGAGGAAGATTTTGCTGGGTTTTCATTTTGCCGGGACCCAGAAAAAAACGTTATGTTGTTCTTTCACAAGACTGCATACTTAGAGCTGTAAAAACACCCACCGAAAACGATGGCACATATTCAGCTCATCCTGGGCATTCCTAAGAGAGTGGCTTCAGATGTAAATTAATTATACAAATTCCAAATGCACCCAGTTTATACCATGGGGTTGGGAACTGGAAATCCAAATGGCTCAGCCCAGCTCTTTTGTGTGGATGCCGGCAGGTCCAACGCTTTGGGCTATTATGATATTGATCCGCAGGAGATGTTTGTGCACAAACAAAAGGAAGGGCGCTCCTCTCACTGCACGTCTTCAGAACTGCCTCCTACCACAAACAGGACTGCGAAGTCCAAGCCTGCTATTTTGGGGACACTGACTGCCTTGCACAGCGTCCAGTTAAAATGTGGTTATTTTTCCATGCAGTATTTTAACAACATTTTTTAAAAAAACACCATCCATCTTCCCCGTGTGCTTTGGCGCCATTATACTTGCCAAACAAAAAGTCCTGTTTGAAATTCAGAAAGTAAGGCTTGCAAACACAACGCTGGCAGAGACTAAATTTGAACCAGATACAATATTGTGATTCTGCCCGCGGAGCAAAGGGGGGTTTCGTTTTGTTTTTCCACACTGCCTTTAACTCGCCCACTGGGACCCTATCAATTCCGTCCAAGGCGTTCTGCTAAGCAGCTTTTTCTCCACACTTGAAGGAAACTCTGCCCTCCAGAAAGGCTCAGGGTGCCCTGGGGGATCCGGCATGGATCGACTGCTTGCAATTCACCAGCTGGGAGGAACAGCCGAAGCAGGGAGCTGCAGCTCAGCCTCAGCACACCCGCCTGATGCTCCCAGGGGTCACAAACACGGCCTGATGGGCCGCGAGAGATCTGGATTCTCACTGGGCTCTGGAACTGAGAAAGAGCAAGTGCCAGCAGAGGCTAAGCAGGGTAGCAGACAGCCAAGATAACCGGCAGGGCTGATGAACGGTGACAGCAGCTGAGGGAAGGAAGAGCTAGCAATGCAAGAGCCCCAAAGAAGGGGAAACGGTTCCTGGTCCGTAAGAAACTGCTACTCAAAAAGGTCTGCAGCAGAGTGGCAAAACCCATTCCTGCCACTGAATGGAGAGCTCCTCCTCCCTTCCTCCCTGGGTGCAGCGTCCAATGACTTTCATGAACCAACAGTCAGCTGCAGCTGGAAGTGCCATTCAGGCAACCTGGCAAGTCCTGAGTACATTCTAAAAAAATGATGGGAACCTGGTGCAGGTGAGCAGGCAGGCCTGCACCTGGCAGACAACAAAAGTCACCCTAGGCTGAGCTTACGAGGAGTGCAACAAGCCTGTCAGAGGCTAGAGTGGAGATGCGGGATGCAAAAAGACATGGACCCTGGAGCACAGGAGATGCTGGGGCATCTAAGGGGCAAGAGACCGAGCTGCAAATCAGGAAATCCCGGATTCAAATCTCACCTCTCACCTGGAGTACTGTGTCCAGTTCTGGGCACCACAGTTCAAGAAGGACACTGACAAACTGGAACGTGTCCAGAGGAGGGCAACCAAAATGGTCAAAGGCCTGGAAACGATGCCTTATGAGGAACGGCTAAGGGAGCTGGGCATGTTTAGCCTGGAGAAGAGGAGGTTAAGGGGTGATATGATAGCCATGTTCAAATATATAAAAGGATGTCACATAGAGGAGGGAGAAAGGTTGTTTTCTGCTGCTCCAGAGAAGCGGACACGGAGCAATGGAGCCAAACTACAAGAAAGAAGATTCCACCTCAACATTAGGACGAACTTCCTGACAGTAAGAGCTGTTTGACAGTGGAATTTGCTGCCAAGGAGTGTGGTGGAGTCTCCTACTTTGGAGGTCTTTAAGCAGAGGCTTGACAACCATATGTCAGGAGTGCTCTGATGGTGTTTCCTGCTTGGCAGGGGGTTGGACTCAATGGCCCTTGTGGTCTATTCCAACTCTATGATTCTATGATTCTATGTCACTAGGTAGGTGGCCTTGGGGAAACAGCTCTTGCAGCCTCAGTTTCCCCATCTGTAATATGGGGGTGATAATAACTGACTTGCCATTTAAGGTTGTTTTAGGATTACAAGAAGATATTGAGTAGGCGGAGATCTTTGAAAGCTCAGAAACACTACATGAATTCTTTAAAGGGAAAATAAAAGAATAATTGACTGAGAGGAGGTGGACAGAGAGAAAACTGAGCTGTAAGCAAGCATGAGCTCAAAAGCGTTCAAGGAGGAAGAAGGAGCAAGCTGATTTTCGGTACCCAATCCATACAGGAAAGGAGATTCCGACTAAACCTTAGGAAGAAATTCCTGATTGTAAGAGCTGTTCCAACAGTGGAATGGACTCCCTGGGAAGGTGGTGGGTTCTCCTTCCTTGGAGGTTTTTAAGTAGAGGTTGTACAGCCATCTGTCTAACTACCAATACTTCAAAATGAAGCCATAGTGTTTTGCCCCGATGCTCAGCTGGTTTCTGTACTAGCTCATGCCACTTTCTGCCTTATATAGCTTTCTTAAATGCTACTTGAGCTTCAGTGAAGCCCCTCCTGCTACTTTCAAACGCTGTTTCTGAGCTATATCTGGCATGATGAGAATGTAAAGCAAAGCACATCCCTCTGGTCAGGTCTGTTTTCTTGACACCAAGCGACAGCAGGGCAGAGCCTCGCTGTACAGATTTGCACTGAATAACAGCTTGCCAGATCATGTGCAAGAACAGAAGCTGACCTATCGAATTCACAAGCCACTGGATCCGCGAGAAATTGCTGAGAGCTTTGTTTCTGAACCAAGGAGCTGCCTGACTTTGAAGGCTTATTTCCAAAGTATAAAGAGGTCTCAGTTAAAAGCCTGTGAGTGCCTGGCTCTCATTCTGCAAAATAGGTTTCTCTGCATTAAAAAGCAACAAAGATTTATCCACCAGCTGAAGTCTCTCTCGGCCGGACCTTTTGTTAACAGGGAACTCGAGTTAGTAACCTGAGTACGTTGGACGAAGCAAAAAAAAGAAAAGGGGGAAAAAGCCAAATCATTCCAAGACTTACTTCTCTGGGTTATCAGGGAACTTGATCCGAAGTTCCTGGTTCTTGTAAGACCTCTTCTCAAAAGTGAGGATCATCTTCTTCACGGAGCTTTCGTCCAGAGGTTCCTCCTGGCCAAACACACAAATTAGCTCATCATACGAGACTGCATGATTTCCTCGGCTCTCACAACCCAGCAGCTGTGAACTGGTTCTAAGTTGTGCAGTCTCCCCACCTGCCCACCTCCCTTTACGACCCTTACACAGAAGCAAGCTTGCTAAATGTCTCTCCTCAACCCCCAAGCCTCATTCTGTCCCCTGCCAAACCTTCAACAGAAAGGGCAGGCCTCCATGAGTGTTTGGATCACCCAGGCCTATTAACTGCTACACAAATAGAGTGGGATCAGCTCCCAAGCCCCGTGGAATATCTTGCTCCTGCTGCGGGGGTGGTGGGGGGGAGAAGAGGAGAGGAAGAAGTACACTTGTGGGTCCAGAAGGAAGGGGTGCAACTCAAATCTTATCTCCTCCACATAAGCACAAAACGCTGTTCAACCAAAGAGGAAATTCAGCATCCGCAAAAAAAGTGGGTATTTACTAAGCCGAAAGCTGAAGGGCACAAATTCCTGCATTGGGGTTCCTTCCAACTCTACAGTTCTGTAATTCTACAAAATAATCCTGTCCAGCTATCAGGGAAATTCTTCCCATGCTGCAGACCACAAACCATTGTACACTGAATTCACGTGCCTTTGCTTTCCAGAGAAAGAGGGGCAGAGGGGCAGCACAGCCTCCTCATGAGAAAAGTACCTCTTCCTCTTCCTCCTCGCCCTTCTCAATGATATGAAGGACCTTCTTCCTCTCGTCCTCCGTCTCCTCCGTCACAGGTGCCTCCTCTTCCCGGTGGCGGCCACGCTCCCGCGCACCACCCTGCTTGTGCCGCACTTTGAGATCATCTTCCTCATCTTCACGAGGCCGTTTTGTCCCTCTGTTCGGCTGCGGACAGGGGGGAAAAATATATAATGATCCAAGAGAACCCACTTCCATCCCTTTCCCTCACACAGGCAAAAGTAATAAAAACAAATGGTTATTTCTTTTAAGGGTTGCTCTCGACACATTGGCACGCTTTATAAAGTCCAGATGCATACAAGAGATCCTCCCTCTAGTAAGCAGGCACCCAGATTTCTTAATGTTTGCTTCACGTTTAAATGTATTTATACATTGCTGCAATGTCATCACAATCAATTTTATAAATGTATGTGAACATTTGTAGCAGTAATTTAAAAAGTAACCAACAAAAGCAGCAGCTGCAGCTCCAATCCTACCATACAGGTAGAGGTGGGAATTGCTGGGATTGGGGAATCAAGTGGAACGGAGACACAAAGCTCCCCCCCCCCACTTGTTCAGAATCCTCCATCGGGATGTAGGGCAAGTCGAGATGCCTGGGCAATCCAGCTACAAAGGATGAAGCTGCTGAACAGGCCAGAGACCATGTTTGCTGTGCGTCTCACAGGACCTCCTGGCTCACGGTGCCCAGAGACTCTTGGGGTGGGGTTTCCTTCAGGGGTTTTTGGCTGGAGTCAAGAATTCATTTTGGAGGTGCTTACCTTTTGCTGCTATTGGTACTGATTTCTTGCATCTCTATTGTTAGGCCTTAACATGACATATGGAGATTTTGTCTTTTTACTGAGCGCTTATTGAGACATTTTTTTTACTGCTTATGATTACTTTCGTTATATTTTTGTAATTATGTATTTTTTTCCACGTTGAGTGTGGTTTAACTATGGAAAGGCAGTTACAGGTAGGTAGCCATGTTGGTCTGCCGTAGTTGAAACAAAATAAAAAAAAATCCTTCCAGTAGCACCTTGGAGAGCAACTAAGTTTGTTATGGGTATGAGCTTTCATTTGCATGCACACTTCTTCAGATACCTGCATGCACACGAAAGCTCATACCAATAACAAATAGGCAAACTAAGGCCCGGGCACCGGATCAAGCCCAATTGCCTTCTAAATCTGGCCCACGGATGGTCCAGGAATCAGCGTGTTTTTACATGACTAGAATGCGTCCTTTTATCCAAAATGCACCTCTGGGTTATTTGTGGGGCATAGAAATTCAATAATATTTTTTTCCTTCAAAATATAGTCCAGCCCCCCACAAGGTCTGAGGGACAATGGACCGGCCCTGTGCTGAAAAAGTCTGCTGATCCCTGCACTAGACCCTTTCAGTGGCAGGGATTGGCATGAGGCGGAGCAGATCAAGGCACATTACATTGCAGCTGAAGGGGGGAAAACACCCCACATTCAGTCCCAGAAACCACAGCTGTTTGGAAGTGCTGTGGGGAAGCACTGTTTGCAACCCAGCACTGCCTTTGTGATTAGAGACGCTCTTGGCCTACAAGGAAAACAGACGAGGTTCAGTTTACGGTGCCCCAAAAGGAGGTGTGCCAAGACTGGAGGTGCACATTAGTCTAGTGTTACAAAGCAAACCTGGCATTTGCCTCGGAATGAGAAAAAGAGGGGAAGGGTCCAGCTGGAGAGCAAAAGGTCTTGTGGGCGGGAGGAGGGGCTTAGCAGCAAAAATAGGAAGGTGTAGGAAAGGTCAAGCAAGCACCTCCTGCTGCTGCCAGTTAAATGCCCCTCTTTCCCTGCATGCACTTTACTTGGGCAAACAGAAGTCTGGAAATAAGCACTTAATGGAAGCAACATGTAATTCCGCCCTCACTCAGCTCCACTTAAGGGGCGAAAAAACATTCTGGCAGGAAAGATGCCCCGCTAAGCTCCGCTTCCTTGAGAAGGAACGGCTCTCGCACCCAGCTTGAAATTGCAAGTTGAAAGTTCTGAAATGGCTACAAGCGTTTGCTTTCGACTCTGCCTATCAAGGCAGCGTGCAATCTAAGGCTGCCGGTTCTTGTTTTTCTCCCTCCATTTTTTTTTTAATTAAAAAGCAATGAGACTGCAGCCGTAATGAGGGGCTAGGGGAGCACACCGTTTGGTTGGACGCAAAGTAATGTACCATAGAAGAGGGCTACATCACCAGAACAATTGCTAAATTAAAACTCCACTACAAAGCCAACTCCATTTCCTCCGAGCCTGCAATCGATGTCATTATCGGCAGTTACGATCTGCTTCGACCTCAATTGGGGAAGGCGGGGGGAGAAATCTCCTCTAATATGCAGTAACGGAGTCATTAGGATAAATTATGAAAGTGCCTCGAGTGTAATTATTAATGCTGCCAACCCACTGGCACCCGAACATAACTGGATTCCTAGACAAAAACTATGATGCGCAGATCCCAAGGCGCATGGGAGGAGTCTTCCACTTCAAAGAACTCTACGACAACCTTCCCCAACCTGGTGCCCCTCAGATGTTTTGACCTACAACTACCATCAGACTCAGCATCATACAGCCGTGCCGGTTGGGAGTGATGTGGGCGGCAGTGATGGAAGTTGCAATCTGAAATTTCTGGACGGCACCAGGTCAAGGAAGTATCAAATGATCACCAACAGGAAGCCAAACCATGTCCAAGTAAAACAGCCATCAATACTGCAACAGGGAGATGAGTGATCAGGTCACCAATACTGTCTCAAAGAACAAACCTTCCATATTCAAGGGCAATACACCTCTGAATGCCAGGGAATGTTGGGGAGAAACAAGAGGGGAAAGATGCTATTTCTCTGTCCTGCCCATCCCCCCGGCCTCCCAAAAGCACCCGGCTGGTTGCTATGAGAGATCATTGGGGCGGGGGGGGCAGACTTTGGGATCCTCCTTTTCATACCCTCGAAAAGAGAAGAAAGAGTGCTTTCATCCTGACCATCAGGCTGAGGTTCTTCTGGAAACCCATTTAACAGATTGTTCCTCGCCCCCCACAAGAGGTTCCATACATTTCTAATTAATAGACTTCTAAAGCACCCAGCATGCTATTAGAGACGGGCAATTATGTGAGGGCCTGGGACATCCACCCAATTTTTCAGCTGGGGAGCGGGTGTCCAGGAAAGGATTGTGCTCTCCTAGCCACAGCATCAACATAATAATAATAATAATAATAATAATAATAATAATAATAATAATAATTTATTATTTATACCCCGCCCATCTGGCTGTTTCCCCAGCCACTCTGGGCGGCTCCCAGTCAGTGTTAAAAACAGTACAGCATTACATATTAAAAACTTCCCTGAACAGGGCTGCCTTAAGATGTCTTCTGAATGTCAGGTAATTATTTATCTCTTTGACATCTGATGGGAGGGCGTTCCACAGGGCGGGCGCCACTACTGAGAAGGCCCTCTGTCTGGTTCCCTGTAGCCTCACTTCTCGCAATGAGGGAACCGCCAGAAGGCCCTCGGCGCTAGATCTCAGTGTCCGGGCTGAACGATGGGGGTGGAGACGCTCCTTCAGGTATACAGGACTTATCTGTACATATTGTGGCATTTTAATGGCTTTTTGAAAAAGCAGGCTCTTTGGAAGCCTCGCAAATGATCTGCTGCAGCTGCAACTTGCCGCAGGTGACCAGACAAGGGCCTGTTGACAGCAGCACTGGCTCCCCGAATCAGTTCTTTTCGGAGAAGTCCGCCTTCCCTAGCTCCTTCCAGTGGAAGAGTGAATTGAGGAGCTTAGCTCTAGTGACTGGCAGGCCTTCATCAGCAACTTGGTGTGATTGGAAATGGAGAATAAAAAGCCGGGGGGGGGGGAGAGAAGGGGAGGGGGAGAAGAATCTGGAAATGAATTAATAAAGTCTGCTTAATAAAAGCAAAGTGCCTGCTTTGCATGGTGCAAAAGCAAAATAACCTTGTTACCGTGGAGCTCAGAAATCATTTGTTAAAAGAAATGTGAAATGAATCTTTGGAAGTGAAAGGGCTCCCTTTGTGCGTGGATCTCTGCCGGTTGAATATAGCTGGAAAGAGCCATCAAGAAGAACTACCTATTAGCTGTCAATTTAGAGAGACTTCAGGAAGCGAGCCTCAAATCTCCAGCGATATCTTTCCAACCTCTTAATCTTTTTTCTAACACCTGTGTTAAGCCAGCCTGCCTTCAATCCTGCTTTTCTCTAGTGCATCTCAAAAGCAATAAGCAGTGTCAGGTAGAGCAAGAGCTAAACACTTCCCCCCCCCCACCCTTTCGTTTTAGGAAATTAAGCTGCCTTGCAGAGGAAAATTCATGGGCATTTCTAAAGAGTACATTTCATACTAGCTAACAAGTGAGCACAGAGAAAAGAAATTGCATGCATACAGCTCTGTCTGCACGGAGAGACTAGGATTCTCACCGCCATAAACTCCGAAGGGATGAACCTGCCCATTCTCCATAATGGGGGCAGGCTGGCGCAAAGAGTGGGCCAAAAGCCTCAAAGTGCCCCGGGGCCTGCAATGGCTCCCCACTGCCCCATAAGCACAATTCAAGATAATACAGTGAGGGAGGGAAGTATTTGATCCCCTGCTAACATTGCCCATTTGCCCTCTGACGAAGAAATGACCAGTCCATAATTTTAATGGTAGGTTTATTGAGACTGATGTGACCTTGCCTGCCCACGTACTAGTTGTACACTGGATGAAGCATTACAATGCCCTTTTATGTGGGGCAGATTGGAAATGGCAGCTGGTCCAAGACGCAGCTCCGCCAGGATGCTGGCCAGGGTATTTCGCAATGAGGGTTCTCCACTTTGGCACACTGTGTTTACCGCGTAACTGTTCTACTGTCTTCCGGCAAGCACAGCAACCCCAAACTTTCCGACAAACCTTGGAGCTACAGGAGAAGGCGAGACGGTCACCTGAAAAAAGTGGTCCCTCCTTACACCATCTTCCCATTTCCGTTTTGGAAAGCAACGCAAGGAGGCATAACAAGGGAGCAAATGCAGGTGCAGAAGGAGCAAACTGCCCCCCCCAGGCCACAGAGAAGCAGGAGAAGCCACTTTTGGTACACCCAGCACTGCTTGGAAGTTCTGCTTTGGCCATCTGGGCCATAATGGAGGCAATAAGCAGACCGGCAGAGTTGGAGAGGAGCAGCACCAGAATTCCTACAGATCAGATGCTCCACATCAAAGTCTGTCAAGACAGCTTTTCCTGTTGCCTCCGGAGACATGAGAAAGCAGACAAGCATCCACTTTGCGGAATGTGAAACAGATTAAAGAACCAGGCGACTCTCAAGATTTCCCTGCCTGGCATTTTGCTGAAGGGGTGTGTGTGAGTATGTGTGCTCCATTCTTGTTTTATTTGCCAAGACAGCAAAAAGAGAGCTTTTGACAGCAGCCCTCTCAACAAATGCCTTCGGCTGCAAGAGCCACCGGATCCTATTCCAGCACCACTCATTTCCAGTGGGGGCAAAAACACACACTTGCAGGTGGCCCTTTTACAGGTTAGGAGGGTGAGCCTCAACTAAGCTGAACGTTTCTCAGAGTCGCTATATAACCCACAGACTAGAACCGTTCATGAGAGCCCACAGCTGATGGAAATGTTAAAAAAAAATGTTGGTGTTTAGGAAACGACCTAGACCACTGCTGCCAGGATGAATACAGACAATAGGAAATTAAAATACAGAGCAGATCTATGGATTCCTGACATACTAATGTAGGAAATGCAACAAAATATTGTGGCTAATAATCCTGCAGGACACTCCCGGCTGTAACTCTGTCAAGGTCTCGAGCTGGTTAGTTCACACCAGTCCCCAGTCGTCCATTTTTATCTTCTAGCCAGCACTCAATGCTCTGTGGCTTCTGGAGACCACTGAGCATGCTCAGCCCCCCCATGGGATTTTTTATTTATGATTCCTATTAATTCAATGTATACAGTTACACACACACACCCCTTTCATCCAAAGATCACAAGGTGGCCAGTTTACAGTACAAAACACAAAATGCATAACGTAACAAGAACCCGCCTCCCACGGATACATTTAAAAGGCTATAGATTGTTTCATTGGTCAAAGGTCTAGAAGAGGAACGTTTTTCCTGGCACCTAACAATATGCAGTGAAGGCTCCAGGTAGGCCTCCCTGGGGAGAGCATCCCACCAGTGGGGAGCCACTACAGACAAGGCCCAGCCTCATGTCACCGTCGTCCAGACCTCTCATGGAGGAAGAACACAAGGAAGGGCCCCAGATGAGGATCAAAGGGTTGGGGTAAGTGGGGGGTGTTGGGATACTGCCAGGGAGATATAGTCCATCATGGCCCCAAGCCAGCTGCCGGACGATCCATCAACCTCCCGTAGTCACGTAGATTCAGCAATTAGCGACATGAGTTTCCTGAACTCATGCACACTCTTATCAGCAGATAATGCACAGCCAAAAGTTGCAAGCAGGAGAGCATATTTACATGCTTTTATTCAGCGTTGATCAGAACAAAAGAAAGACATGACTGTTCTGCGTCAGTGTCTCCGACAGAGAGAGAAACGAAAGCAACAGCAAACTTAAACATCCTGTGAAACAGGAAATACGCAGACTCTGTGACTCACACATCCTGCTCCCTTTTAAGGTGGAACGGAAATATCCCAACAGGGGGGCAGTCCTTTAGGTACTGCAGTCCATTAACGCTTTATAGGTCAACATTTTGTTCTTCATGGGGATGTCCTTGTTTATATCTCTGCATCCCCTGGGGTTCACCCTACCATTCTGAAATCTCCCTATTTTTTCCCTGTGGTTCCACTGGGCCTCCAAGTCCATCAACACACGAACACAGAGTCTGCTATTCGAGGGAATAAAAACTGAATAAAAAATCAGTTCTGGCATGTTTTAGAACTCTGTAACTTCAGGCAAAGGAAGTGGCTGAGCTTTCCACTACCCAGGCCCCTCTCCTCATCTCCTGGGTGGCTCTTTGAGGAGTGAGCAGGGCAGAACTCTCCCAAGGAATCCCACTAGAAAATGGCCTCTCAACTGTGGGGAACATGGGAAGGCTGTGAGGGAAGGGGCTTGCAAGAAGGCTGCGTCTTGTCAAACTGGCTGCCCCTGGCATCTAGTGGGCTCGCTACAGGCAGATTTATAGCCTGTTGCCTACCAGAGCAATCTCAATCGCTTTTGCACCGCCGCCGGCAACAGGCAGAGCCCGCGATCCATCCTTGTCTTGCCTCTCTCAGCTGTCCTCAAGCATCACGCAGGCATTCTGTTCCGAGGCCCAAAAGCGGCAACTGGGAATTGACTGACTGCAGCAGCACAAATCAGCTTTTGGCAATCGTGACAATTGCTTTCCCCTCTGCTCTCCCGAGATGGATTGGAAGAGGAACCCTTGGAAATAGCTGGACTTGGCTGCGACCCCTTAATTACCCAAAGTAATCAGAAACCAGACACATGGGGTATGGGCACAGCCTTTCTGGGCAAAACAGCAGCAATATTTAATCATCAGTTTAGGCCATCTGCAACTGTTTTGCTGCGCTGTGTAAAAGTTTACGGGTTCCTGAGCTCTTTGCAAACCGACAGGTGCTGTACTCAGTGCAATTGTTGCAGGCGGGGCCCTCCTTCCCTCCCTCCCCTGACCAAATGTTTGGTGCCGAATTAAGAGGCACGGTGCCCAGCGTCGCCCAAGCCAAACCTGGCACGAAGACAGAGCCGCTATTTGATGGAGCACAGCATAGATTAAATGTTTAGAGAAGAGAAATCCAGGACAATCAAAATGGGAAAGCAATTAGTCAAGCTGGCTCAGAAAAGGGGGGAGCCGTGTTCCTAAGGACCTCGGCAACCCAATCACGAAGGGCCAAGGGAGCCGTCCAAATGGCACTCTGCACAACCACCAATCCATTTCCGTGTCGGGACCAAAAGCCTTGCCTGGAGCAAACACATTACACCTGGAAGCAAACTCTCCAAGCCTCTGCACCAGAATTAACTGGCCTCAGACTGGGAACACAACAATACAAAGCTGGCTTCCATTTAATCGGGCTGCTGGCAATGTCAGCAAAACCACGCAGGGCTCCTCCCCTGACCCACACCTGCTGCCAACGAATAGCTCACCGCCAGCTGCTGACAGCGGTGCAGACACAGCATTCTGTCCTCCGGTCCGGAGGGTGCAAACAAATCACCATCTTTTCCCTTGACTCCGTGGAATAAAGATCATAAGCACACTCAACGCAGCCCAACATTGCCTCAAGCGCGGAAAAACAGAGGAAACAAGGGCATGCACGCCATTAACTGCCACTTTAAGATAATGTGTTCAACAATTGCCTCAACACAGATAGCCCAGAGTCTTTGTTTTCAAATAACTCTTTCAATGGCATCGGAGGAGGAAGGAATGCAAGGCCGAAGGAAGTCCATGGAGGCGGGGCTGAAGCTTCCCCACGTGGAGGCCTGGGCGCAAGCTGATCCATGTGACTCAGCCCTCCAGGGCGCCTTGCCATCCAAATGCAAGACAAGCGGCAGCATCAGCATCTGAAGGGCACGCACACATAAAAACCCTGTTTTCTATTGCACCCCACTTCAAAAACATTTGTTCCACTAAATAAGTAAATAATTGCGGATCTTACAAGAAGGGGGAGAATCCAAACCTTAGACCAGTCGTCCTCAAACTTTTTTCCTCTGGGCCACACTTTCAGAACATAAATTTGCTCGCACCACACCGAATTTTTTATTGGTAAGAAATGCACTGGAAAACGCAACTAGGATTGTGCTTGGTATCACCTGATGCTCTTGCTCTCATTTTGAAAAGGCACCTATCTATACTCTACAAAATAATAATAATGATATTTTAATACTATACTGCACTATACTACACAGAGCTGTGTAAATGTTTATTTGATTGCCCTTGAATCTTCCTGCCACCCTTACCATCCTCTGATGCCACACCCTTTTGAGAACCTCTGCCTTAGACCGTCTTCCTTCAGGGATGTTTTCACATCTCTCTATAATCATCAAATATATTGCTAGTCTGGTAGGAAGAAGGTGGCCGCAAGCCTCCCTGCTCACAGACTCAGCCTCCGTAATCCCCACAGGTCATGCGTGGCACCAGCACCAAGTGGGAGTGAACAGGATGCATCCCCAGAAGGGATATCACCAGACAACAGGCAAGTAAACCAAGCCTCACACAACTCCCCGGGGGATGAATGAATGACAGCGTTCTGATGTGATGGGGCCATTTCATTGAAAGCGGCAGACGGGTCACCCAAGCGCAGCGCAGGCCAACGCCTGAGGGGGGTCTGAGAAGTGGAAGGGGGAGGAAAAATGGGCAGAGGCTGACTCCTAAGTAATACCCAGACTATGCTTTGAAAACAGGCAAACAAATAAGGAAATGAATGTTTATTTTCCCCAACCTTGCTTGCAGAAGCCTCATCTCACTGGGAAATGTGGAGCTTGGGTGGGGGGAAAGAAGAAGGGGGGGAAAATGTTGCAGGGATTTGAAATATGCCTGAATAGATGCAGGCCCCCCTTTCCTTTCACTGCGGGAGCCTTTCATTTCTAAAACCGGGAAGAAAAAATATGAGCAAAATCAATCTTCTTTTCCAGACGAGCTGTTGAAACAAGCGGTGCTCGATGAAATACAGCGCAGCATTACATTTTCTAATGTCTTCTGTGCCACATGCAAATTGCATCAAAAATACTTAGAATTAAATAAGAGGGTAATAAATAATAACGAAACCCATGAAAACTGGAGAGACAACGACAGGCGAAAAATGAATGTTTTCACTTGGGATTAGAAGCAAGATGAAGAATTTGTACAATGTGTGGAATGTACAGGAGTCAGGTTGGGGGCGCGGAGATGGTGGGGAGAGGGAATTATATCAGGAACCTGTGAAGATCCAAGCACTGCACAGAGGGAGAAGGGATTGTGGCAAAGATCAGCCAGAGAAAGGCAATTCAGAAATGTTTCCAGGAAATCCAAAGTATACTCAGAAGTGAAGCTGTCGGGAGTTGAGAAGTGTCCTTGCAGTTCCTAGAGGGGAAACTCTAAAGCATGGGTAGGCAAACTAAGGCCCGGGGGCCAAATCCAGCCCAATAGCCTAAATCCGGCCCGTGGATGGTCTGGGAATCAGCGTGTTTTTACATGAGTAGAATGTGTACTTTTATTTAAAATGCACCTCTGGGTTATTTGTGGGGCCTGCCTGGTGTTTTTACATGAGTGGAATGTGTGCTTTTATTTAAAATGCATCTCCGGGTTATTTGTGGGGCATAGGAATTCATTCATTCCCCCCCCCCTTCAAAATATAGTCTGGCCCCCCAGAAGGTCTGAGGGACAGTGGACCGGCCCCCTGCTGAAAAAGTATGCTGACCCCTGCCCTAAAGCATCCTTTGCCTACCTGGCGCCACCCAGATGTTTTGAACTAACACTCCCATCAGTCCCAGCCAGTGTGGCCACATAATGCTGCAGCTGGTGGGAGCTGCAGTCCAGAACATCAGGAAGGTGCAAGGGTTTTTCGGCTGAGGTAGTTGGGCATGTTTAGCCTGGAGAGGAGAAGACTGAGAGGTGGCATGATATTTCCATCTTCAAATATCTCAAGGGCTGTCGCATGAAAGATAGAGTAAGTTTGTTTTCTCCTGCTTTGGAGGGTAGGGCTCCAACCATGGGATTCAAGCTGTACAAGAAAGGAAATTGGACTAAACATTAGGAAGAATTTAATGATAGTTAAGAGCTGTTAGACCAGCCTTTCTCAACCTTGGGTCCCCAGATGTTTTTGGCCTACAACTCCCATCATCCCTAGCTAGCAAGGGCAGAGCTCAGGGATGATGGGAGTCATAGTCCAACAACATCTGGGGACCCAAGGTTGAGAAACACTGTGTTAGACAGTGGAATGGACTCCCTTGGGAGGTGGTGGACTCTCCTTCATTGAAGGTTTTTAAAGAGAGGTTGGGTGGCCATCTGTCAGGGAATCTTTAGCTGTGATTCCTGCATCGCAGGGGGCTGAACTAGACGATCCTTTGGGGTCTCCTCCAACTCTACAACTCTATGATTCTGACGCAAAGAAGGTATCGCCCCAACAAGCCTATGCAAAAAGAACCACACAGGGTGAGCGGTTCCCATTATACTCTAAAAGCAGCAGACTCGCACCCATCTACTCCCAGCCGCTGCCACTGCTGTGAAGAAGATAAAGCATCTTCCCGAGTGCGATTGCAGCCGAAGCAACAGCAAGGTTACCAACAGAAGCTGCTCCCAAGACATCTCCAACTGCTAGACTCTGAGGAAATCAATCTAGCTGAACCTCCCTTAAATGAGAATGTCCCTCTGTAATGACTCCGGCTAATGCTTTAACTGCTTTTTGGCTTCCCACTGAATTGTCAGATGAAGAATAAGCTTGTTGGAGCATGAAACTCCGGGCCCTGCGCAAATAAATGGATCAGAACACTGTTATAAAAACATCAGTCAAATTTAGCGAGTCTGCATTCGGCTGCCCTTGCAGGGTTATTCTGGCAAGGGGAGGGAAAATCAACAGTTGACCACAGATTCCTAGAAAACTATCCCTGAGCACTTGAACAGGTTGCCAAGGATGCCAGCCAGCAAAAAAAAAAATCACACCATGGGGCAGTTGTTGGCCTGCTGCCCGTCAATGGAGCCATTTCCCCAAAAGGCTCTTAAAAATGCTTTTCACATTTTTGTGCGTATCAGAATAAGCACTGCTTCTATTTGCACACTCTTAATGCCATCAGCTCCAGAGTTGAAAAGGCTACAGCAGAAGGCAGAGTACGGATTGCCACAGAAGAAAGGGCGTCATGAAGACCCTATCGATTAACGGGAACAGAAAGCACCAACTCACTGCCACATTTCTAGGGGATATCACATGCACAGCCAACCTTTCTGATAACTGTTTTCACATTTCAAACACCCATGCAGGTGGCTTTGAAATAAATTCCATTTGCCACATGAAGAGAGCTCAGTGAAATGTGCTTAAGATACAGATTTCAGTTTCACAAATGCCACATCAAGGGTGGTAGTGAAGTGACGCACGGAGGATATCAATATAAAGGCATGGCTATAATGCAAAGGGGTGTGGAACACATGCGGGGGGGGGAGATGTCCAGATGCCGCTGAACTAGGACCCCCAACATCCTGGACTGCTGGCCATGCTGGGACTTGGAAGCCAAAAACATCTAGAGGGCTCCAGGTTCCCCATCCCAGATACAGTGGTACCTCGGGTTAAGAACTTAATTCATTCTGGAGGTCCATTCTTAACCTGAAACTGTTCTTAACCTGAGGTACCACTTTAGCTAATGGGGCCTCCTGCTACCACCACCTGATTTCTGTTCTCATCCTGAAGCAAAGTTCTTCACCTGAGGTACTTTTTCTGGGTTAGCGGAGTCTGTAACCTGAAGTGTCTGTAACCCGAGGTACCACTGTATAGCAGTGCGGCATTTTTAGAACTGGGGAAGGAAGGGAAGAATTATATGAACCTAACTTGTTTGACCTCACAAGTGTTATTCCCATTTCAGACTGGACACTGAGATGATCGGATTGCTCGAGGTTACACAATAGGGGGGCAGAAACTTTTCAGCAAAACAGCATGTGCTCTAAGAGTCGCAAGATAGAGTCCCTTGCAACTACAGGCGCCCCAGGAGCTATTCCTCAGTATCCTCTGCAGAACTGCAAGGAATCCCAAGGTGCAACGACTGGGATCAGACGTCACTTTCTGGGCACCTCCAAAAGAACTTTCCCTCAAGGGGCTGCTCGCGCTTGCAGAGCAGAAATGATAGGCCCCCTGGGCATTGTAGCAAAGAGATTTTTTTAGAAGGGGGGGCTGGAGGCAACTTAAGATTCAGTAACAAACCTTCCTCTTACCCAGCGCAAGCAGCTGCTCCCCACAGCCTGAAAAGTGTTGGGCCCAATACAATAAAGAGGGCAGACAGCTAGATTAGATAGGTTAGAAGAGATTAGATAGATTTCATTCTTTTATATAAGTTGCCTTGGGACTTCTGAATCAACTCAGCTGCCTTGGTTGTGGGTGGGGGGACCACTTTGTGGTGGTTCTAATTGCTTTTGGATGAAAGAGGTGCTTGTGGGGGGTGTTCCAATATGGAATTCTACAGCGGCTGATCATACTCCCCATGCCACTTAACATCTATACGAAACGGCTACGTGGGGTCACCTGAATATTTGTTTTGCAATGTCATCAATATGCTGATGACATGCAGCACTATTTCTGCTTTGTACCTCCACAGGTCTGGCAAGAGCCGATAAACTGGAGCTCAATCCAAACCAGGCTGAGGCAGTTAGTGGGTGGATGGGAGCCAACCTGTTCTGGATAGTGATGCACTCCTTGGATCCCAAGAAAGACAAAATGCTGCAGGCTCAACTGTTCAATTCCAATCTGTTACCTCCAAGGATGTGGACAGGCTGCTTGGACGAGTGAAACCAACCACCAGTCTCCTTGATCCTTGCCCATCCTGGCTTATAAAAGCTAGCCGGGAAGGGCTGGGCGATGGGCTTTGCGAGGTGGTGAATGCTTCTCTCTGTGAGGGAGTCTTCCCAGACCCGCTGAAAGAGGCGGTTATTAAACCGCTTCTTAAAAAACCATCTTTAGATGCGGCCACGATGGCCAACTATCGCCCAGTCTCAAATCTTCCATTCTTGGGCAAGGTGATTGAGCGAGTGGTTGCTGAACAACTCCAGGCACGCCTGGAAGAAGCGGACCATTTGGATCCCTTCCAGTTGGGATTCAGGCCTCATCATGGGACTGAAACTGCCTTGGTCGAACTGGTTGATGATCTCCGGCCGGCTAGGGACAAAGATGAGAGCTGTTTCCTAGTTCTGCTGGATCTCTCAGTGGCTTTTGACACCATTGACCATAACATCCTTCTGGACCGTTTATAGGAGCTGGGAGATGGGGCACTGTTGTACAGTGGTTCGTGTTCAGAAAGTGGTGGTGGGAGATGAGTGTTCAGACCCCTGGGCTCTCACTTGTGGGGTGTTTCAGGGTTCTGTCCTCTCCCCCATGCTTTTCAACATCTACATGCAGCCGCTGGGAGAGATCATCAGGGGATTTGGGCTGGGTGTTCACCAGTATGCGGATGATACCCAGCTCTACCTCTCTTTCAAATCAGAACCAGTGAAGGCGGTGAAGGTCCTGTGTGAGTGTCTGGAGGCGGTTAGAGGATGGATGGCGGCTAACAGATTGAGGTTAAATCCCGACAAAGCAGAAGTACTGTTTTTGGGGGACAGGAGGCGGGCAGGTGTGGAGGACTCCCTGGTCCTGAATGGGGTAACTGTGCCCCTGAAGGAGCAGGTGCGTAGCCTGGGAGTCATTTTGGACTCACAGCTGACCATGGAGGCGCAGGTCAATTCTGTGTCCAGGGCAGCTGTTTACCATCTGGTACGTAGGCTGAGACGCTATCTGTCCGCGGACTGCCTCGCCAGAGTGGTGCATGCTCTGGTTATCTCTCGCTTGGACTACTGCAATGCGCTCTACGTGGGGCTGCCTTTGAAGGTAACCCAGAAACTACAACTAATCCAGAATGTGGCAGCTAGACTGGTGACGGGGAGCAGCCACCAAGACCACATAACACTGGTCTTGAAAGATCTTCATTGGCTCCCAGTACGTTTCCGAGCACAATTCAAAGTGTTGCTGCTGACCTTTAAAGCCCTAAATGGCCTAGGTCCAGTATACCTGAAGAAGCGTCTTCACCCCCATCGTTCTACCCAGACACTGAGGTCCAGCGCCAAGGGCCTTCTGGTGGTTCCCTCACTGTGAAAGCCAAGTCACAGGGAACCAGGCAGAGGGCCTTCTCGGTAGTGGCACCCACCCTGTGGAACGCCCTCCCACCAGATCTCAAAGAGAAAAACAACTACGAGACTTTTAGAAGACATCTGAAGGCAGCCCTGTTTAGGGAAGCTTTTAATGTTTAACAGACTACTGTATTTTAATATTTTGTTGGAAGCCGCCCAGAGTGGCTGGGGAAACCCAGCCAGATGGGCGGTGTATAAATAAATTATTGTTGTTGTTGTCGTTGTTGTATTCCCAAATATTATTGCCTTGCAGCAGCACAAAACAAGGATAGGGAACCTCTGGCCCTCCAGGTGTGCCTGCTTCACAGCAGGGGATCTGCAGGTGGTCCTTGTGAGAAGAGGAAGGGAGAGTCCCTAAAACTCACCTAGCAGGGACCCAGGACTAGAAGCTTGGAAAGGAAGGGGCCGGGGGGTGGGGGGAGTAGGTGGGGGAGGAACAACATAAAAAAAATGGAAAGGGGTGAGACGGAGCATCAAATTGGTTCTCAAAATCACCTATTTTTGTTACATGGAAGCTGGAAAAGCAAATGAGGTGCAACTTTAATTTAACCCATTTCAAATACCTTCAGTCTTGAGAAATTATTCAACTGTTAAATAGAAGCAAAGCTGCATCTCCTCTTAGCTTTCCATGGATAGAATTGCATCTCCAAGCATGACTAAAAACTGTCGAGGAGCTATTTATTTCAAATGCACCTCCCAGGTCTGCCTCCTACAGTTTTCCTGCTATTGGTACAACCTTCTCTCTTTGGCATGTTCTGCTTCATTTGAGCACTGAGCTTTAACAGGGGAACCTGAGGCCTTCCAGATGGGTGCTGGACCCCCAACTCCCACCAGCCCCAGCCAGCGTGGTGAGGAATGCTGGGAACCACACAGCAGCACAAGTCTCCCATCACTGCTCCATGGCACCTTAAGTGATTGATATTTATGAGGTGGGCATTAGAATGAATGCAAAAGGCTACGTGCCTACCACCAAAGGCCACACCACCCGCATTTCAAGAACACGAAAGTGACAAAGTGTAAGAAAGAATCCAAAAATGTTAGCTAGAGGCATCATCATTCTCAGCTACAGCAGCCCTAACGGCTTCCTCCCCCCCCCCCCCGAAGTGATAAAAATCTTAATACTGTAATTATTAAAAATCAAACAACAAACTCAAAAATAGAATTTTCAGAAAATAGAGAAATCAATTCTGAAGGTAGCTTAGCTTGGTGCAAGATATGAATTCAAGTGCACACCTGTGTGATGGTGAAGCCACTCTCTGGAAAGAGGCAGAGCCAAGTACCTGCAATCAGCACATGTACAATCCAGGTGCAAGAGAGACACACCTGGCTGCTCCCCAAGAGAGACTTTGTTTCTCCAGCCATCTTCAGCCACCCATGGAACCCTTTCTCCAGAGTTACTTGTCTTTCCCCGTTCTCTTCCCCAAAGCTGGAAGTGGAGCCCAGAGAGGCCACACGAGGCTTCCTCACAGAACACAAGCCCTGAAGGTGGATCAGACGAAGGCAGGCCATTCAGTGCAGCAGCATCCTGCTGCCCAGTGTGGCCAACCAGAAGCCACTTGAGAAGCCCAAACATGGCACATGGAGGCAACAGTACTTCCTCAACTACGCCTTCCCAGCAAATGGTATTCAATGGATGGAGGGCATCATTGGTTCTAGTATTATGGTGAGACAGGCATCTGCCCAAGGCCTTATGCGAGTCCTTCCTAGTCTTGATGACACCTGTGGTCCTTTCAACGTGGAGATGCTGAGCCCGGAACCTGGGAACTTCTACACACAAAGCTGGTGCTTCTATCCACCAAGCCACAGGTTGTCTCTCTTACTCCAATGTTTATTACTTTTTAAGAGACTTATACAGTCATACCTCGGGTTCAATATGCTTCAGGTTGAGCACTTTTGGGTTGCGCTCCGCGGCAACCCGGAAATAACGGAGCGCGTTACTTCCAGGTTTCGCCGCTTGCGCATGTGCAGACACTCAAAATGACATCACGCGCATGCGCGGAAGCGGCAAAACGCGACACGCGCCGTCGCGTCTTACGTTCCATTCAGGATGCGAACGGGGCTCCGGAATGGATCCCGCTCGCATCCCGAGGTACCAATGTATACTGCTTTACACTGTAAAATTACCCAACTGGTACAAGAATAAAACAGCACAATAAAATTGCATCAAACGACATGCAGAGACAAGAAAACAGTGAGCAGAGGACAATTAAGTCAACATTTTAAAACTACTTTGAGTTTGTTTGTTTTTTTACAATCAAGCAGTGAATAAATTTTATGAAATAAACACCAATGGCCAGAAAATGCTTTAAAAAGGTTTTAAATATTTAATAACACAATATTATTATTCTATAGTATTCTAATGATTGCTGAATGTTACTTTATTTGATGCAGGTTGCTTATTTTAAAGTTTTGCTTCATTATCACGTTTGTATTGCATTAGGTTGTTATGGTGGCGCTGTGGTCTAAACCACAGAGCCTAGGGCTTGCCAATCAGAAGGTCAGCGGTTCCAATCCCTGTGACGGGGTGAGCTCCCGTTGCTCGGTCCCTGCTCCTGCCAACCTAGCAGTTCGAAAGCACTTCAAAGTACAAGTAGATAAATAGGTACCGCTCCAGGCGGGAAGGTGAATGGCGTTTCCGTGCGCTGCTCTGGTTCGCCAGAAGCGGCTTAGTCATGCTGGCCACATGACCCGGAAGCTGTACGCCGGCTCTCTCGGCCAATAAAGCGAGATGAGCGCCACAACCCCAGAGTCGGCCAGGACTGGACCTGACAGTCAGGGGTCCCTTTACCTTACAGAGTAATTGGTGGGGAAGTAGGATGGCTTGAGTTTCCCACTGGGCATTGCAGTGGTCCTTCACATCAGATCAGACTATTGGTCCAACTAGGCCACTATTGTCTGCTGTTGCTGTTACTGGCTATGCACCCCACCTGCTGCCAGGGACTGCGCTTCTGTATTCAGAGCCTGTGCTCTGCCCTGGAGTTATGGTCCCTCAATGAACACTTACGTCCAATGTGCAGGCATTTGCTGGTGATCATGCTTTTATTCCATGCTGCAAAAAAGAACAACATACCATCCCCCTGCTCCATCCTGCCTGCCAAGATCTGTTATGGGTAGAAAGAGAGTAGGCTGGATAAGACATCTCCGTTCCACACCCCCACCCCACAGGCTTCTAACTTCTAATAATAATAATAATTAATTACTTGTACGCTGTGGTCTAAACCCCAGAGCCTAGGGCTTGCTGATCAGAAGGTCAGCGGTTTGAATCCCCGCGATGGGTTGAGCTCCCATTGCTTGGTCCCTGCTCCTGACAACCTAGCAGTTCGAAAGCATGTCAAAATGCAAGTAGATAAATAGGTACCACTCCGGCGGGAAGGTAAATGGCGTTTCCGTGCGCTGCTCTGGTTCACCAGAAGTGGCTTATTCCTGCTGGCCACATGACCCGGAAGCTGTACGCCGGCTCCCTCGGCCAGTAAAGCGAGATGAGCGCCGCAACCCCAGAGTCGGCCACGACTGAACCTAATGGTCAGGGGTCCCTTTACCTTTTACCAAACTTAAAACCATGGCGAGTCCTGGTCTGAATAGAGACATTGGATTGTTATCTCATTATGCATGATAAAGCTATTTTTAGCCATCTCACCCCTTGCTTTTTCCTTTAAGACCAATTGCAGTCGTTAACAGTCGTCAACAGGTTTACCACACCTCTCAGCCCGTCACCCATTCCACCCCCCTTCTGAGTAATACTCCTCCCCACCTTCTCACTATATATAAGGGATGGTGACTTCTGTGTCAGTGTATCTGAAGAAGTGTGCATGCACATGAAAGCTCATACCAAGAACAAACTGAGTTGGTCTCGAAGGTGCTACTGGAAGATACACAAATTAAAAGCGATGGTGATGAAGATGATGATTTCCATGTAATACCCCTCCCCACCCTCTCACTATATATAAGGGTCTGGCAACTTCTGTGTCAGTGTATCTGAAGAAGTGTGCATGCACACGAAAGCTCATACCAAGAACTAACTGACCTGGTCTCGAAGGCGCTACTGGAAGATATACAAATTAAAAGCGAGGCCCTAAACGGCCTCGGTCCAGTATACCTGAAGGAGCGTCTCCACCCCCATCAGTCTGCCCGGACGCTGAGGTCCAGCGCCGAGGGCCTTCTGGCGGTTCCCTCACTGCGAGAAGCAAAGCTACAGGGAACCAGGCAGAGGGCCTTCTCGGTAGTGGCACCCGCCCTGTAGAACACCCTCCAGCCAGATGTCAAAGAGATAAACAACTACCTGACATTCAGGAGACATCTTAAGGCAGCCCTGTTCAGGGAAGTTTTTAACGTGTGACATTTTACTGTATTTTTGGTTTTTATGGAAGCCGCCCAGAGTGGCTGGGGAGGCCCAGCCAGATGGGCGGGGTATAAATAATAAATTATTATTATTATTATTATTATTATTATTATTATTATTATTATTATTATTATTATTATTATTATTATTATTATTATTATTATTATGATTTCCCTGTCGTGAGCCGCCCTGTGCGATCTTCGGGCGAAAGGCGGTCTTACATGCACACATTTAACAAGTGAGAGCAACCATGGGGGGGGGGGGAGGCAGGGCTCCCCCCGGGCCCCTCCCCCACCCCGAAACAACAAGACATGATGCAGCCCCCCTCCCCCCGCCGGTAACCATGGCGACACCTCAGGCGCCTCCTCGCCCCGGGGCGGGGAGGTGGTGGGGATCCCTCCCCGGCTCGCCCCCCTCTCCGCCCCCGCTGACCTGGTAGCTGAGCAGCTCCCCGACGTCCATGCCGGCGCGCCCCTTCCCCGTCGCCAACCGGCGCTTCTCTCGCCGCCTGCGCCGCCTTCTTCTTCTTCCGGACTGTCGCAAAAGGCCGCGAAGCTGCCGCAAAGTGCCCGGAAGGGGCGGGGGAGGGAGAAGGGCCGCCGCCGTAAAGCGCGCGCGCCGCACGTGGAGGCGCCGCTCGGCCGAAGGAGGAGCTGCGGCGGCGGCGGCTATTGCGTCTGGCGCCCCTGGCGGCCGGGCTGGGAATCGGCGCGCTTCCTGGCGGCATTCCTTTCCCCCGCCCTCCTTGCGAGGGAGGCAGTGTCGCGCAGCGGTTAGAGCGGCGGCTCCCAAGCTTTTTTTTCCCTCCCCATCATTATGATTATGATTATTTTCTTATCCTGCGTCTTGTTTAGGCGGTTTTGTTGGGTGGAGGGGAGGCTGCTACTGATGATTTTAATCTTTCCTATCATTGTTTTAGATCTTCTTATGATGTGTATATAAGGTCCCATCACCTCCTGGCAAATAGAAGGGGAAGAAATGGAGGCAGTGAGAGATTTTACTTTCTTGGGCTCCATGATCACTGCAGATGGTGACAGCAGTCACGAAATTAAAAGATGCCTGCTTCTTGGGAGAAAAGCAATGACAGACCTAGAAAGCATCTTAAAAAGCAGAGACATCACCTTGCCAACAAAGGTCCGTATAGTTCAAGCTCTGGTTTTCCCAGTAGTGATGTATGGAAGTGAGAGCTGGACCATCAAGAAGGCTGATCCCCGAAGAATGGATGCTTTTGAATTCTGGTGCTGGAGGAGACTCTGGAGAGTCCCATGGACTGCAAGAAGGTCAAACCTCTCCATTCTGAAGGAAATCAGCCCTGAGTGCTCACTGGAAGGACAGATCCTGAAGCTGAGGCTCCAAGACTTTGGCCACCTCATGAGAAGAGAAGACTCCCTGGCAAAGACCCTGATGTTGGGAAAGATGGAGGGCACAAGGAGAAGGGGATGACAGAGGATGAGATGGTTGGATGGTGTTCTCGAAGCTACGAAGATGAATCTGACCAAACTGTGGGAGGCAGTGGAAGACAGGAGTGCCTGGCGTGCTCTGGTCCAGGGGTCACAAACTGTCGGACACAACTAAACGACTAAACAACAACAACATGATATATGTGGAAATCTGTTGTGTGCCTGTCAGTGTTTTATTTGTTGTTTATGGCTACTTCTGTTATGTGCGTAATTATGTGGGTATTTTTCATGTCGTAAGCTGCCTACAGTGTGGTTTTTAACTATGGAAGGGCAGCATCCGAATAAAATGATGTTTGCATGCATTAAATTTGTTGGCTGCTTGTCACCCAAAGGGGAGAAACAAAAACAGAAGGAGATGAAGGGGAAAGAGGGGGTGTCATATGATACATTAATATTTCATAACACCTATGAAAAAATAAAAACCACACACCCGCTTTATAAATAATAAAGCTACACATTAAAATTCAGCAAAGATAGGGTGGGGGTGATGCCTCCCTTGATAGGTGGGGGGGGAGCTTCTGTATATGCAGATGTTGTGTCTAGATTCATATAAGAGCACACTTTGCATGTAGAAAATCCCAGGTGTGGAAGTTCCATTCAGAGAAGAATGGCTGATGAAGATGATGGATTATGCCAAAATGGCGAAACTGACTGGGAAAATCGGAAACCAGGAAGAGAAGAACTTTAGAGAGAGCCAGTGTGGTGTAGTGGTTAAGAGCGGTAGTCACGTAATCTGGGAAACCGGGTTCGCGTCTCCGCTCCTCCACATGCAGCTGCTGGGTGACCTTGGGCCAGTCACACTTCTCTGAAGTCTCTCAGCCCCACTCACCTCACAGAATGTTTGTTGTGGGGGAGGAAGGGAAAGGAGAATGTTAGCCGCTTTGAGACTCCTTAGGGTAGTGATAAAGCAGGATATCAAATCCAAACTCTTCTTCTTCTTCTTCTTAAGAAGGAATGGGGGGGATCTATAATGTATTTAAGAGAAATACATTATATTTCTCCATCTTTCCTCCATCTTTCCCAACATCAGGGTCTTTTCCAGGGAGTCTTCTCTTCTCATGAGGTGGCCAAAGTCTTGGAGCCTCAGCTTCAGGATCTGTCCTTCCAGTGAGCACTCAGGGCTGATTTCCTTCAGAATGAAGAGGTTGGATCTTCTTGCAGTCCATGGGACTCTCAAGAGTCTCCTCCAGCACCAGAATTCAAAAGCATCCATTCTTCAGCGATCAGCCTTCTTGATGGTCCAGCTCTCACTTCCATACATCACTACTGGGAAAACCAGAGCTTTAACTATACGGACCTTGGTCGGCAAGGTGATGTCTCTGCTTTTTAAGTAGCTGTCTAGGTTTGTCATTGCTCCAACATGGCTATCTACCTGAATTTTCAAAAAAAAAAAAGGTGTCGTCGTAGTGATTTCCACCATTTTAACTACATGCTTTAGGGACGCAGGTGGCGCTGTGGGTTAAACCACAGAGCCTAGGACTTGCCGATC
Organism: Podarcis bocagei; assembly: GCF_964188305.1. NCBI lineage: Eukaryota > Metazoa > Chordata > Lepidosauria > Squamata > Lacertidae > Podarcis > Podarcis bocagei. The sequence continues at coordinate 2,263,593 of NC_138129.1, read as the reverse complement.
AGAAGGTCGGCGGTTCGAATCCCCGAGACGGTGAGCTCCTGTTGCTCGGTCCCTGCTCATGCCAACGTAGCAGTTCGGGAGCACGTCAAAGTGCAAGTAGACAAATAGGTACTGCTCTGGCGGGAAGGTAAACGGCGTTTCCGTGCACTGCTCTGGTTCACCAGAAGCGGCTTAGTCATGCTGGCCACATGACCCGGAAGCTGTATGCCAGCTCCCTTGGCCAATAAAGCAAGATGAGCGCTGCAACCCCAGAGTCGGCCATGACTGGACCTAATGGTCAGGGGTCCCTTTACCTTTACCTAACTACATGCTGCGTGAAGAAACTTGTTGTTTTATCCAACCTGACTCTTCCTACATTCAGCTTCACTGAATGTCCACAAGTTCTAATGCTATGAGAGAGGGAGAAAAACTTTTTCTTATCCACTTTCTCCAGATTTGCAAATAAACCCCACTACTATTTCTTGCAAAAGTGTGCTATGTGTTCTCTGCTGGAAAATGATTCTGCAGACCGCTACGCTGAGAACCCCCTCATTGCTCAAGGAAAGTGGAGAAAAACTCCTCCGTTAAACCAAAGATGTGATCCATGTATTTCATTTGCAGGAGATCTGAAGTAGTGAAAAGCAAAAACTGCCAGCACAAATTGGAAAAGAAAGCTAATTGCACGGAATCCTGCAAAACATTGTGTAGTGTGTCTTTTTCTCCCACCCCCTTTAGGAAAACGAACAAACAAACAAACTCCTGTATCATTAACAACAGCGGAGTACGCACAGTTATCTCTGTGGGAGTTTTCTTGAAAGATAGGCCTGAAATTAAAAACATATATAATTTTTTGACAGACGCCTTCAGCCAGCGCCCCAGTCGTTTCAGTGTAGCTGACGACGAACCAGTCAGGATGAAATTAACTCCACAAATCTCTGCTCTAAAGAAGAGATAAATGGCACATAATTATTGCATCATCCTTTTTATTGAGCATCCAGATAGAGCCAGCTGTGACCAAGGGACGCCAGTGCAGTTACGCTGCGGAGATCAGTGTATTCTTGGGAATGTTGAAGAGTTACTGGGAAGCTTGATGACTAGCGCTGAGCAAGAAGGCACAATAATTTGTACACAAATAAATAGAGAACAAACACTTGACAGCACAAGCCTACGCATGATGTGCTCAGACCCATGTCCTGTTCAGTTAAGGTAAGTGGACCCTGCTATTGCTTCCAAGTCCCAGTTGCTGGAAACCACGGGAAGAAAGACGGCTCTTCCGCTCGGATCCTGCCTGCAGGTTTCCCACAATGGGCATCTATCTGGTTGTCTTCTTGTCTTCTGGACTTGATGGGCCATTGGCACGGATCCAGCAGGGTCTTCTTCTCTTTTCTTAGAATGGCCGCCTAGGAAATGTAAAAGAGGCATTGCACAAGAGTAAAAAAGGAAAGAGTTACAGTGGTCCCTTGGTTCTCAAAATTAATCCATCCCGGAAGTCCATTCCAAAACCAACGCGTTCCAAAACCAAGGCATGCTTTCCCATAGAAAGTCATGCAAAACAGATTAATCCATCCCAGACTTAAAAAACAACCCTAAAGCAGCATTTTAACATGATTTTTTCCCTATCTAACCAGACCCTTGCTCCATAAAATGAAAGCAATAAGCAATGTACTGCAGTCACACAATCAATTAATCATTAGATGAACTGAACTGGGTTCCACACAGTCACAAAAACAAAACATAAAATAGCCATGAGAAACACAAAATAAATAGCAAAAAGAGACAGGCCTCAGCATAACACTCGAAACAGAAGTGTGGCACTCAAAACGGAGCACGTTCGGCTTCCGAAAAAAGTTCGCAAACCAGAACACTTAGTTCTGGGTTTGCACTGTTTGGGTTCCAAGTTGTTTCAGTACCAAGGCGTTTGAGAACCAAGGTCTGTACTGCAAAACAGAACCGAAAGCCCAGCAGGTGTAACACCACAAGCAAAAGAATCAATTGACCCATCTGAGTGGATGTTTCTGCGATAGCTCCGCTAGTTCATAGAATCTTAGAGCTGGAAGGGACCCCTGAGGGTCATCTAGTCTAACCCCCTGCAATGCAGGAATCTCAGCAAAGGCATCCATGACAGATGGCCATCCAACCTCCACTTAAAAACCTCCAAGGAAGGAGAGTGCACCACCTCCCGACGGAGACCATCACTATGGATCCATCAAGGCTGAAGTCCTTTATCGTTATTATCACTCTAGTATTATATCTGTTAAATTTGTATGCAACCATTGGCAGCGCCAGATAGCAGCCTCCTGTGTCGTCCACAGAATCTAGCCTCGAATCTGCCGCCCGGACCAGGCAAGTGATGCCACCCAAATGCACAGCATTGCCCAGCAACTCATCACCAGGAACCCACCTGGGCCCTTGGCAGGTCTGCTGGCTGGCATTCCTCTTTGGAAAAACAATTCAGGTTTCTCCTGCAGCTGCCGAGCTGAAATTTGTGCACAGCCTGGGGGCGGATTTGTAGTGGGACCTTTGGGTGGAAGCTTCAAATGAGCCAGGGTTCTGGGGGGCATTTGCAGATGTCTTCAGCCACAGAGAGGGGGGTGTATTTGTGTGTGTTGAGCACATGGAAGGAATGAGGGGAACTCTGACACCTCCTAAGGTAAAGGTAAAGGTAAAGGGACCATGAGGTCCAGTCCTGGCCGACTCTGGGGTTGCAGCACTCATCTCGCTTTATTGGCTGAGGGAGCCGGCGTACAGCTTCCGGGTCATGTGGCCAGCATGGTGAACCAGAGCAGCGCACGGAAATGCCGTTTACCTTCCTGCCTGGGCGGTACCTATTTATCTACTTGCACTTTGACGTCCTTTTGAACTGCTAGGTTGGCAGGAGCAGGGACTGAGAAATGAGAGCTCACCCCGTCGCAGGGATTTGAACCACCGACCTTCTGATCGGCAAGTCCTAGGCTCTGTGGTTTAACCCACAGCGCCACACCTCCTGGATATACACTAATCGCCACATTGTTCTCCTTTATTTATTGATATTTAAATGATTTTTTTTATTGACAGCTTCTCTGTCTTTACGGATGCGTTTCTTTGCCTTTTCGGTTTTAATTGTTGTGTAGGCATTTTTCTTTTAAAAAATCATCTTGCTGTGTTTTATGCAAACCGCTTAGGGATTTTGCATATTAAGCAGTATATAAATATTTTTGATGATGGCTACAATGAATAAAATGGGTGTGGGCTGGAATCCTCAAACAAGTTATCACTGTTGTTGGAGAAGGCCGTCTCCGATGGCTCTTTGCTGCTTTCTCAATTTGCTAACTTGAGAAAAACAGACAAGACCTTGCAGAGGTCTGGCTTTCCCAGAAGCCCCTGGGGCTCCTCTCTCGCACACCTCCGAACTGTAGCGCCGTTCCTGGCCTCCGAAGACTCCAATCCGGCTTTATTGCTGCCTGGGAAACTAAATTCTCTCCCCCACGATTGCGAGGGAGGATTCAATAACAGAGCAGTGTTATCCAATAAAGGGAGATGGAGCATGGGGACAAAATATTGAATTAAAGGCAAATACAGAAAGCAAACGAAGACGAGAAGCTGGAGAAAACAGGAGGGGCGGCTGGGAGCACGTTGCAGGCTGGCTGACTGCTAGGGTGGAACTGTAGCCTCAGGTAAAAAGGAAGCGATGGGAGCGAGGGCACCAAGCAACCACATGTCCGCTCTCATTAAATCATTTTTTAAACACATAGAGCCTGATACAGCACAGAGGGAAGTGTAAATGTAAGAAGAAAACACGAATTAAATTATCTTGCACAAGTTTTCCAGGTGCTTGGGGTTTGGGAGGGGTCAGTCTGAACGGTGCCCTGAGCTCCTTCCATTTCTTAGGGTTCTGTATCCAGTGGGGGTGGGAATCAAATGGAGGACTTTGCTGAACTGGTCAGACAAATCTCTAAGGCTGAAATATACTCAGAGTCGAGAATGGATTTTCTGCTCTTTATTCAGCTCATGGTGGTGAGGAGGAATGGAAGTTCCCCCCAAAATGTCTGCTTTATATACATTATTTACACAATGGGCCCCACGTGATTGGCTAATTCCGGGATTCTCCTGTAGGCCAATCAGGTTGCGGATTCACTTCCACCTGGAGCTGTATTGTGTGGCTCCTGTGAACCAATCAGACTGCTGCATTCTGGATCCTATTGTTCTAGGACCAATCAGACTGCTGCATTCTGAATCCTATTGTTCTAGGACCAATCAGACTGCTGCATTCTGAATCCTATTGTTCTAGGACCAATCAGATTGCTGCCTTTTGGATCCTATTCAACTCAGTACATAACAAAGGCAGTGACCTTAGCTGGCCACTTTAGGGTCCTCATCGGCACCCCAAAATAATGAGCTAAGGTTGCAGGAGCTACAACTAAGAGATTGAGCCCTCCAAGCTTAAAGATGGGCCTTTCCTCTATTCCCCTCACCTAGCTGCCAGGTAGGAGAACAAGAGCCCGACAGGTGTGATAGAGCTGGGCTGGAAGCAAAGGTGGAATCTGGAGACCCAGAGACCTGCTTGCTCTGTGCTGGAACCAAAGCTGTGACTAATGGAGAAGCAAGTTCTCCTGGGGTCTTAACGCTTTGAACTTTGGCTTGGTTACAGTTGGATATGGGATGGTTTCGGTTTAGCCCAGTGGTTCCCAAATTGGGTGGTAACACCCAATGAGAAGCAATTCGATGGCCGGGGGGGGGCGCTAAGAGGGAAGGGGGGGGCGCTGAAGCTGTAAATGACCAGCAGACTTTGAAAAGCTAGTATCGCTGGATCAAGTCCATCAGTTTTGTTGAATTAATTGAACTCATTTTGATTGGATTTTGAATAAATGTGCAATTGTTGCCATTTTGAATTTTATTCCTCAGTGGGTTGTTAACTATTCTTTTTATAGGGTGGGGTGAGACTCACTAAGGGGGAGTCTGTGCAACTGAGAGGGCATTGACCTGAAAAAGTTTGGTATAGATAGATGATAGATGAACGGGACGTGGGTGGCGCTGTGGGTTAAACCACAGAGCCTAGGACTTGCCGATCAGAAGGTCGGCAGTTCGAATCCCCGTGACGGGGTGAGCTCCCGTTGCTCCGTCCCTGCTCCTGCCAACCTAGCAGTTCGAAAGCACGTCAAAGTGCAAGTAGATAAATAGCTACCTCTCCGGCGGGAAGGGAAATGGCGTTTCCGTGCACTGCTCTGGTTCACCAGAAGCAGCTTAGTCATGCTGGCCACATGACCCAGAAGCTGTACGCCGGCTCCCTTGGCCAATAAAGCGAGATGAGCTGTGCAACCCCAGAGTCGGCCACTACTGGACCTAATGGTCAGGGGTCCCTTTACCTTTACCTTAGATGATAGATGATGATAGGTAGGTAGGTAGGTAGATAGATAGATAGATAGATAGATAGATAGATAGATAGAGATAGATGATAGATATAGAGAGATAGACAGATAGATATATAGATTAGATAGATAGATGATAGATAGATAGATAGATAGATAGATAGATAGATAGATAGATGATAGATAGAGATAGAGATAGCCACATAGATAGATGATAGATATAGATAGGATCATGTTATTGCAATTTAGATAAGTTGGATTTGCAAGGCCCCATATCAACGCTGCTTTCCTTTGTGCAAACAAACCAGCAACTGCAACAGCAACTGCAACCATTGTCTTCTCTTTTCTCTCTCACCCCCAGCTCATTTTTCAGCTGCAAGGTTGCTCCGCTGTGCCGATGACGAGCCACGCAGGGGATGCGCCTCGCAGGCTGCTTCTGGCCCATCCATCAAACCCCCGACAAAGCGCTCGTCTCCCACAAATAAAGTTATGACAAGAGCCCCCAACCCCTGGCTCCTCTCCCTGCCGTTGCCTCCACAACTCCATCATTGGCAGCATTATGAAGCAGCCGCGGAGCTGTTTGTCAGGGCCTCTGACAATCCCCAGTGAGTGACTGGAAGCAGTGCGGGGGCAGCCATGGCGCTGGAATGGGGGGGGCTCGGTACTGAGAGGCTCCCCCCATGTAATGCAAGCCAGGAAAGAGAGGCCCAGACGCGGCTGCCTGGAAACAGCTTCCAATGAAGCCCAAAATTAGCTCGCCTGGAAGCAGAACATCATTCAAAAGCTGCCCTTGCAACTCAAAAGGCATATTCCCTCCCAGGATCGCCCTATAGCAGTCTTCACTCCCCCACCCTGATTTTCTGGGGTGCTTATCCTGCTTCTATATTCTGGGATCACCCATATTCTGGAGCTTGAGAGGGAGGCAGTGTGGTGCAGTGGTTAGAGTGCTGGACTAGGGCCTGGGAGATTCAGAATAGATCAAAGGAAGTCCTCCTTCACACAGTTAAACTATGGAACTCCCTCCCACAAGAGGCAGTGATGACTAATTTGGATGGCTTTCAAAGAGGATTGGACGAATTAATGGAGGAGGAGAGGGCTATGGACAGCAGCTGGCCAGGATAGCTCTGCCCCCACAGCCTGAAGGGCCCTGCCCTACTTCTCTTCACCTGGCTTGGGGTGGGGCCTGACAGGTTCCATAAAGGAGTGCTGCTGCTGCTGCTGCTGCTGCTGCTGCTGGGCAGAGAGGGCTCCATTTTTTTCCCCTCCTTGTTTTCAAATTGCTTTTATTTTTTATCTATGTCATTTTAAATTTTGATTGATATTAATGCTGTACAGTCACACCTCGGGTTACAGACGCTTCAGGTTGCGTGATTTCAGGTTGCGCACTGCGCCAAACCTGGAAGTACCAGAATGGGTTACTTCCGGGTTTTGATGCTTGCGCATCCGTAGAAGCATCGAATCACAACCCACGCATGAGCAGACGTGGCGCTGCGGGTTGCGAATGCTGCGGGTTGTGAACGTGCTTCCCGCACAGATCACGTTTGCAACCTGAGCATCCACTGTATTCTTAGTTTTAGATTTTATCATTTATGTGGGAATTGTTTTCCGTTTGGTTGTGTGCTTTTGATGTGTTTTATTTATTGTTTATGACTTTTGTTATGTTGGTAATTATGTAAATCTTGTCATGCTGTAAGCCGCCCTGAGCATTATTTTAACAATGGAAAGGTGGCATACAAATAAAATGATGATGATGACTTGAACAGTTGGCATCCATCTGTCCCGGGAGACAACGGAGGAGTGCTCCTTCAAGGGAGAAGTCACATTGGTGAAAGGCTGCATCGCCTGCTGTGGCTGTAGAGACTGATATGGGAGAGACATGTTTAGTTGCAGCTGGGGCAGAGGAAGGCATCCGGTTGTGCTGCTGTAGATGTACCAGGCCGCTTCTTCTCTTTGCGCTCCTCCCAGCGGTCATTCCTCCTCTGGTCACTGCAATGGAAGCAGGACCTGTCTCCAGGCACTGTGGTCCTTTGCAAGGCATTCCCACAGGGCAAAGTTGATGTTGCAAGGCCTAAAATCATGTTTGCAGAAATTGCCAGTTGCTGGAAACCACAGGGGGAAAGAGTCTTTCTCATGTGCTTCCTGGTTTCCCACAGGCGTCAGGCTGCCCACTGTGAGTATCAAAAAAAACAAAAACCCCTGTTTCAGTAGTAGATAGGTAGCCGTGTTGGTCTGCCATAGTCAAAATAAAAAAATTCCTTCCAGTAGCACCTTAAAGACCAACTAAGTTAGTTCTTGGTATGAGCTTTCGTGTGCATGCACACTTCTTCAGATACACTGAAACAGAAGTTGCCAGATCCTTCTATATAGTGAGAAGGTGGGGAGGGGTGTTACTCAGAAGGGTGGTGGGAATGGGAGATAGGCAGATAGCTGAGAGAGCCTCTTGACGACTCTTAACGACTGTAATAGGTCTTACAGGAAAAGGCAAGGGGTGGGAAGGTGAGAAATGGTTTAGTTATGTATAGTGAGATAAGAATCCAATGTCTTTGTTCAGTCCAGGTCTTTTCATGGTTTTAAGTTTGGTAATGAGTTGTAATTCAGCAGCTTCTCTTTCCAGTCTATTTCTGAAATTCCTTTGTAGTAAAACAGCTACTTTGAGATCTTGTATAGAATGTCCTGGGAGATTGAAGTGTTCTCCTACTGGTTTCTCTGTTCTGTGATTCTTGATGTCAGATTTATGTCCGTTTATTCTTTGGCGTAAGGTTTGGCCTGTTTGTCCAATATAGAGAGCTGAAGGACACTGTTGGCATTTGATGGCATACACAATGTTAGACGATGAGCAATTAAATAGTCCCGAGATGGTATGTGTGATGTTGTTGGGGCCAGTAATGGTGTTGTCCGGGTGTATGTGGCAGCAAAGTTGGCATCTGGGTTTATTGCAGGCTCTGGTGCCAGTGTCTGTGTTAAGTCTGGTTGTAGTATTATTGTGGGTTAGGAGTTGTTTAAGATTGGGTGGCTGTCTGTAGGCAATGAAAGGTCTTCCTCCCAGAGCTTGAGAAAGAGAACTGTCATTGTCCAGGAGAGGTTGTAGATCTCTGATGATGCGTTGTACTGTTTTAACTTGGGAGCTGTATGTGATGACTAGAGGTGTTCTGTTATTTTCTTTTTTGGGTCTGTCTTGCAGCAAGTTCTCTCTGGGTATCAGTCTGGCTCTGTTGATCTGTTGTCTAACTTCATCTGCTGGGTATTTTAGTTCTGAGAAGGTTTGCTGTAGATCCCTTAGGTGAGAGTCTCTGTCTGTAGAATTGGAACAGATGCGGCTGTAACGTAGTGCCTGGCTATATACAATGGACTGTTTGGTATGTTTGGGATGGTAGCTAGAGGCATGTAGATATGTTTGTCGGTCAGTTGGTTTGCGGTATAAGGTGGTGTCTATGCGCCCATCCTGTATTTTTATAGTAGTGTCCAAAAAATGTATTTCTTGCATAGATTGATTCATTGTAAGGTTGATTGTGGGGTGAAAATCATTAAATTTCTGGTGAAAGGTGTCCAGGGTCTGTTGACCATGTGTCCAGATGATAAAAATATCGTCAATGTATCGCAGGTACAAGAGAGGTTTGAGTGGGTAGGAGTTCAGAAAACGTTGTTCTAAATCTGCCATGAAGATGTTGGCATACTGTGGGGCCATGCGGGTGCCCATTGCTGTGCCGCTGATCTGAAGAAACAGGTCATCACCGAATTTGAAGTTGTTGTGGGTAAGGACAAATTGGCAGAGTTTAGTGGCAAGGTCCGCTGTGGTTTTATCTGATATGGTGTTCCTTATAGCTTGTAAACCATCGTTGTGTGGGATGTTGGTATACAGAGATTCCACATCCATAGTAGCTAGTATAGTATTGTTGGGAAGATTATTTAAAGATTGTATTTTCCTCAGAAAATCTGTGGTGTCACGTACATAGCTGGGAGCATTGATGGCATATGGTTTCAGAACAGAGTCCATATAACCGGAGACACCCACTGTAACAGTGCCAATACCTGAAATGATGGGGCGTCCTGGATTTCCTGGTTTGTGTATTTTGGGTAGAAGATAGAAAGTTCCTGGTCGAGGTTCTGTTGGTGTGTTGGTGAGGATCTGTTCTTGGATGTGGGGGGGGGTAGCTCCTTAACAATCTTGTTTAGTTCTTTCTTGTATTCTTGTGTGGGGTCTGAGTCCAATTTTGTGTAAAAGGCGGTATTGGAAAGTTGTTTGTGAGCCTCCTGAATGTAGTCAGTTTTGTTCATGATGACGACAGCTCCACCTTTGTCTGCTTCTTTAATTATAATATCTGGGTTGTTTCTGAGATTATTTATGGCTCTCCTTTCAGCATGGTTTAGATTTTGTTGTAAGCGATGGTGTTTTCTGGTCACTTCTGTTTGGATTCTGTGGCGGAAGCAGTCAATGTACAAGTCCAGTGTGGTATTGCGTCCATCAGGAGGGGTCCATGTGGAGTCCCTTTTTGTGTAACACTTTTTCGGTGGTAGTTGGTGGTCCGTGTTCTGTTGGGAGGGTGGTTGTTGTTCTCCAGTGGGTTGAGAGGTGTTGTGTTGTGAAGTTGTTGTTTGCTCTGATTTGTCTTGTTGTTGTGTGTGTTGAAAATACTCCTTCAGGCGTAAACGGCGGAAAAATGCTTCCAAGTCCCCGTAGAACTGAATCATGTGTGGGGATTTGGCAGGGCAGAATGACAGTCCACGTGAAAGGACTGATTCCTCGGCTGGGCTGAGTGCTTGTTGTGAGAGATTGACAATATTGTTGATCTTGTTTTGATTAGTAGCCTGTAGGTTGGAAAGGTTGGAGAGTTTCTTGTTTTTCTGTTTTTTCAGTAGCTCCAGTTGAGAGTGGTAAATGTTTTGTTTTTCCTTTTGGAACTCTTGCCAAGCTTGGTGGTTCCTGATAGAGTTGTCCAATACAAGGAGTTCCTCCTTTATTAGCTTCTGTTTAGAGTAGAGAACGCTGATCAGATGTTTGAGCAGCTTCTTAGAGAAAGTGTTGCATAGTTTTCTTGCATATTCAGTGGGATACGTGGATTGTAGAGGGTTCTTAATTCTAAGACCCTTGGGTATAATGTCCAGGTTCTTGCATTTAGTAAGAAAGAAGATATCAGTCTGTACCTGTGCAAGTTTCTTGGTGAGGTTGATGGACTTCCATTTCATACGGCTCAATGTGGTGCCTTCCATGGTTCCAGTAGTAGATAGGTAGCCGTGTTGCAAAAAACCCCTGTGTTGCAAAAGAGAACGTTGACAATGTTGCAAAAGAGAACGTTGACAAAGAGAACGTTGATATTTTCATTCACATATATTCATTCGAAATAAGATGGGTTCATGAAACAATTCTATATTCTCCCACCACGCTGACGAAGATCTACGAAACAGCAGTCAATATCCGGAATCTCTGTTCAGTGTTGGACATTATATTTGCTGAATACACAAAGCTCTACAGCTTATCTTTCGTAATTCAAAGTTTGGTACCTCACTTCATTTAAAGATTTTCAGAGACTTTGAGACTAAGATTTCATTTTGAACTTGTTATGTTTGCAGTCAGAGATTTTACTTTCTTGGGCTCCATGATCACTGCAGATGGTGACAGCAGCCACGAAATTAAAAGGTGCCTGCTTATTGGGAGAAAAGCAATGACAAAGCTAGACAGCATCTTAAAAAGCAGAGACATCACCTTGCCAACAAAGGTCCGTATAGTTCAAGCTATGGTTTTCCCAGTAGTGATGTATGGAAGTGAGAGCTGGACCATCAAGAAGGCTGATCGCCAAAGAATGGATGCTTTTGAATTCTGGTGCTGGAGGAGACTCTTGAGAGTCCCATGGACTGCAAGAAGATCAAACCTTTCCATTCTGAAGGAAATCAGCCCTGAGTGCTCACTGGAAGGACAGATCCTGAAGCTGAGGCTCCAAGACTTTGGCCACCTCATGAGAAGAGAAGACTCCCTGGAAAAGACCCTGATGTTGGGAAAGAAGGAGGGCACAAGGAGAAGGGGGCGACAGAGGACGAGATGGTGGGACAGTGTTCTCGAAGCTACCAGCATGAGTTTGACCAAACTGCGGGAGGCAGTGGAAGACAGGAGGGCCTGGCCTGCTCTGGTCCAGGGGGTCACGAAGAGGCGGACACAACTAAAAAACAACAACATGGTCATCGTGTTGCCTAAACATTGTTGGCCACTGTGAGAACAGGATGCTGGACTGGACAAGCCATCGGTCTGACCCAAGAAGGCTCTCCTTTTCTTTTCCTGTTCCCAACCTCAGGGGGAGGACTGTGCACCTAAGCCACCTGGCCACCCCCTATAGTCGCTGGTTACCTGGACGTTTGCTTGCAGCTGCGCGTTGCGTCTGAAGGGCTGTAGGGACGGAGATGACTCCCCACTTCTTACCACAAAACTGCCGGCAGGGAAACAGAGGCTTTTCTCTCCAGTCCTTCCTGGGGACCAGACGAGGTGCCTGCAGGGATGAGGCGGAGAATCCCCCTTTTTCCTGCATTGTATTCCTCGGCTCCTTTCGCAATGCCGATGCCTCCAGATCTCATTCCGAATAAATAATTGTACTGAGCCACCCAGGTCCCCCGGTGATTAACTAAACACACGGAGGCTCGGCGAAATTGAATTAGTGGTGTGCACTCAGCCGTCGTGGCCCTCCCCACGTCATGAATATTAATGAGGGGTTATTAAGAAATGTAAATGATGCCTCAGGGGGCTGGGAGTCGGAGTGGGGCGGGGGGGGGGCGCTCTCTCTCTCTCTGGGAGCTGCAGCTTGATATGACAAACCATTAGGAAAACAGCCTGATCGAAGCCACTTTTTAATTATGTCAGATCTGCCGTTTTCCCGGGCACCGCGGCGTTTCCGGATGCTTTCGTTTTTATTAAAACGAGAAAATGCGAGCCGCTTATAATTGAAGAGTGAAATTAGCATGAGCAAAGGCAGTAAATCTGCAACAGCAGCAAGCAGCGGCAGAAGCGGTGTTTGGAGAGGCCACGGGCGCACCTTGGGCTTGGACATCGCCGGGCGGGTTTTGCGCTTCGACGGCATAGTCCCTTGGCAGGGATTTCCTCCTATGCGCAAAGACGCGCGGCGGAACGGGGAGGCAGGCAGGCGCCTTAGCAAATCGTGGCAGCGCTTTGCTCGCCGGCTGGAACAACCCCCACTCGATCGCTGTTTGCACAGATCCCTCCGTGTGCTGTCCTCTCTCTTTTGAACTTTATTAACTTTATTAACTTTTCTTTTGAACTTTATTAGTAACTTTATTACTAAGCCATTTCTCACCTTCCCACCCCTTGCCTTTTCCTGTAAGACCTATTACAGTCGTTAAGAGTCGTCAACAGGCTCATCTCAGCTATCTGCCAATCTCCCATTCCCACCACCCTTCTGAGTAATACCCCTCCCCACCTTCTCACTATATAGAAGGGTCTGGCAACTTCTGTTTCAGTGTATCTGAAGAAGTGTGCATGCACACGAAAGCTCATACCAAGAACTAACTTAGTTGGTCTTTAAGGTGCTACTGGAAGGAATTTTTTTATTTGAACTTTATTAAGTAATCGAAATGTTCTATAAAATGATGGAACTCCTATTTGGGGACTTCCCTGGCTTTTTTCTGGCCCACGTAGGACCCGTCTGGCGAGTTGGCCTTGGTGAAGATTTGTCGTTTTCATCCCCAAAAAGTTTTTGATTTGAGTTTCCACTGAAATGAGGCTTTATTTTAATGTTGTATTTCAATCTTGTTTTTAAGTTGTATTTTAATCAATTGTTTTTATATCGGGTGTTAGCCGCCCTGAGCCCGGTCTTGGCTGGGGAGGGTGGGGTATAAATAAAATTATTATTATTATTATTATTATTATTATTATTATTATTATTAATATTATAGCGAAGGAAACCGAAGAATCAGGCCGCTCGCTCTTCTAGATCCATAGTACATACGGGCTGATAGATGCACAGTACTTTCTGGTCGACGCTTCACCTCAAAAAAGGATATTGTAGATTGGGGAAAGGTTCAGTAAAGGGCTACCAAAATGATCAAAGGGCGGGAGCGACTCCCCTGTGAGAAAAGGTTTCAGCGTTCCCGTCTTTTTCGTTTCGAGAAAAAGCGTGGCGTAGAGAAAGCGGGTCGCGGAAACATTTTCTCCCTCTCTCATAAGGCCAGAACTCGTGGAGATCCTGGGAAGATGAACGTCGGAAGATTCAGGACAGAGAAAAGGAAGTCCTTCTTCATTCAGAGTTAAACTGCGGAACTCCCTGCCACAGCAGTGGTGGCCAACAACCTGGATGGCTTTAAAAGAGGATGAGACAAATTTATGGAGGAAGGACTTTCAATGACTACCAGCCATAATAATGGTTGTGCTCTGCCTCCTATGGTTGGAGGCAACAAGGTTTCTGAATACCAGTTGCTGGAAACCAGGGGAGAGTTCCTCTTGGGCTTCAATCCTGTCATGCTTGGATAGGACATTGGAACATGAAGAGGTTTGATCCAAAATCAGAGAAGAAAATGGGAGACAAGAGTACGAGTACTAGCAGTGGATATTTGTATGCAGTCAGTGCCAAACAAAATCAAATGGCCAGCCATGAGTTTCTTTTTTAATACATGTCAAAAACATCCACCATATGGCGGCCTATTCTGTTGGTTTGGCCGTGCCTTTTGAAACACACACCGAATGAGTCATCTCTTATGAAAGTTCAAAATGCAGAGTCTTCTGAACGTGAAGGGGAAAGTCTGGTGTGTTTCTCCATCATTGGGACGCATCTAACAAATATATAATAAGAGTTTTACAAACTAGGATGCCCCTTGGAGGACCTTAAGGTCCATAAATAGCAGCACCCTAGAGATCCCGGGCCCTAAGGAAGTCAGATTAGCCTCAACCAGAGCCAGGGCTTTTTCAACTCTGGCTCCAGCCTGGTGGAACGCTCTGCCTCATGAGACCAGGGCCCTGCAGGATCTGATTTCTTTCCGCAGGGCCTGTAAGACAGAGTTGTTCTGCCTGGCCTTTGGCTTGAAATCAACTTGATCCCCTCCCCCTCTTTCCTTTCTCCTTCTGTGATGGAACTCCTATTTGGGGACTCCCCTGGCTTTTTTCTCCCCCACGTAGGACCAGTCTGGATAGTTAGCCTCGGTGAAGACTTGACGTTTTCATCCCCAAAAAAGTTTTTGATTTGAGTTTCCACTGAAATGAGGCTGTATTTTAATGTTTTAATGTTGTATTTTAATCTTGTTCTTAAGTTGTATATCAATCAATTGTTTTTATATCAGGTGTTAGCTGCCCTGAGCCCGGTCTTGGCTGGGGAGGGTGGGGTATAAATGATTTTTTAAATTATAATTATTATTATTGCCATTTTTGAATGTTGATGACAAACATAGCCTGGCATGGATATTCATTGCTCTGCCTTCAATCTCAGACATTCCCTATAAAACTCCTCTGCAAAATTTATGTACAGATTTGCAGGTCCACCACATGTGGAGATTTGGCCCCCTGTCAGTGCATCCCCTCCCTCAAGGTGGACTAGATCAGTGTTTCTCAATGTACTATCTGATGTGGAGAACCAAAAATTCTTTTTGCCACAACCGGTACCATATTTGGTCTTTGAAACATCCCACCCAACCTGGGTGTGGTGGGGTTCTTGTGGGCCAGCAGTCAGTTCTTGGTGGACTGGCACAGGTCTCTGGGCCACCGCTCTGAGTAGCTGCTGCACTGGATGACGGTGAAGCTTCTTTGTTTCAGCCACACAAGAGGAAGAGGAAAATAACCACAACTGCCTCCTGTTTTCTTGCACCGGAAGAAAGGAAACCATTGAATCATAGAATCATAGAGTTGGAAGAGACCACAAGGGCCATCGAGTCCAACCCCCTGCCACGCAGGAAACACCATCAGAGCACTCCTGACATATGGTTGTCAAGCCTCTGCTTAAAGACCTCCAAAGTAGGAGACTCCACCACACTCCTTGGCAGCAAAGTCCACTGTTGAACAGCTCTTACTGTCAGGAAGTTCTTCCTAAGGTTTAGGTGGAATCTTCTTTCTTGTAGTTTGGATCCATTGCTCCGTGTCTGCTTCTCTGGAGCAGCAGAAAACAACCTTTCTCCCTCCTCTATGTGACATCCTTTTATATATTTGAACATGGCTATCATATCACCCCTTAACCTCCTCTTCTCCAGGCTAAACATGCCCAGCTCCCTTAGCCGTTCCTCATAAGGCATCGTTTCCAGACCTTTGACCATTTTGGTTGTCCTCCTCTGGACACGTACCAGTTTGTCAGTGTCCTTCTTGAACTGTGGTGCCCAGAACTGGACACAGTACTCCAGGTGAGGTCTGACCAGAGCAGAATACAGTGGCACTATTACTTCCCTTGATCTAGATTGTTGCATTGTTACATGCAGTCCTGATTTCTGAGTGGTGTGAGATCCCTGGGGTTCCAGGCACTTACTCAGGGTCTATGGTTCCTTTTAGAAGTGAGGCACAGCAGAGCCTGTGTGTCTTTATGAAACAGTGGCACCTCGGTTTTCGAACAACTTAGTTCCCGAACAACTTGGAACCTGAACGCTGCAAACCTGGAAATAGGTGTTCCGGTTTTTGAACTTTGCCCCGGAAGCCGAACATGCTCCTGAGCTTCCGTTTTCACTGTTGAACAGTTAATTTGAGTCCCCCACATAGTAATTAAGGCTTCTCCCCTCCCGTTTAACACTGAAGCAGCAAATTTAAGTCCTTCCCATCGTAATTAAAGCCTTCCGTTTCTGATTGCAGTGTTCTGAGGTGATATTTGGCGCCCTTGTTTTTGCTATTTTTTGCATTTTTGTTTGTGTGGCTTTTTCATTTTTGTGTCTGTGGCTTGTTTTTTGTTTTATGATTGATTGATTGATTGATTGATTGTGTGGCTGCGGAAATGGATAAAAACCCCCCATCCAAACAATGACTATAATCAATGCAGGTAAGAATTTTTTTTTTTATTATCTACAATATTGTCTTATTTGTTTTATAGTACAGTACATTGATTATTACTTTCATTTGATGGATCAATGGTCTCGTTAGATAGTAAAATTCATGTTAAATTGCTGTTTTAGGGGTTGCTTTTAAAAGTCTGGAACGGATTAATCTGTTTTGCATTACTTTCTATGGGAAAGCGCTCCCTGGTTTTGGAACGCTTTGGTTTTGGAACGGCCTTCCGGAACGGATTAAGTTTGAGAACCAAGGTACCACTGCATATTGTTTATTTACGCATATATGCAATCTGAGCCTCCAGTAGAGGGGCTCACAGCATTGACACCCCACAAGGGTCTCACTTTTCCCATAGACATGGCCTAAGATTTCAACGGAGATCGAATGTGGCTCTGACCTTCTCTCCAGCTTGCTGACTTTTACAGACTGCAACCTTTCTGCAAAAACTCAATCCTAAACTCTCTCTGAAACTTTGGCCTTTTGTCTTCTTACTTCCCCTGAGCTGAAGGAGCCTCCCCTCCTCTCTGACGAGATTCCTAATGGCTCATCACTTTCCTTTTGTTAAAATCATAATAATTACAATTATTGTGATTGTTGGAAGGGGCCTTGAGGGTCATCAAGACCAACCCCTTGCAAGGTTCTTCTGAATGACCCACCCCAGGCATTCTCCTAAGCAAGCTAAGCTAGGCAGGCTTGATTTGAACATGCTAAATCTAGTGTCTGGCACCCAGGCATTGGAATAGGAGTCCAGGTACCCCACAAACTCATAACATTATAATTGGAAAAGAGCACCCAGGACAGATATTGTGAGTAAATGCTAACTTTGGAAAAGAGCACTCTGAGCAACTATTTTGAGAAAGGGAGCATGAAGAAGGCCAACTCTGGAAAAGGGCACTTTGTGCTACTGTTTCTACTCAGGAGGACCAGAATAGTCCCATTCTGCTCTAATCAGGACCTTCCGTACTGTCTCAATGAGGCCACAGCAGACAGCCATGAAAAACACTAGTCAACTTTCAACACTGATTTTGCACAAAACTTCAGGTGGTCAGAGGAGAACACAGCAGTCCGAGGGAGTGCATCTATTATGAACAGAGAATCATAGAACTGTAGAGTTCTATGCAGGGATGCCAAAATGTCATGTAGTCCAACCCCCTGCAATGCAGAAGTCACAGCAAAAAACCCCTGACAGATGGCCATCCAATCTCTGCTATAAAACATCCAGTGAAGGAGAGCCCACCATTTTCCAAGGTAGTCCGTTCAGCAGTCCAGCAGGTCTCAACCTTCAGAAAGTTCTTCCCAGTGTTTAGCCTCCTCCTCTCCAGGCTAAATAGACCCAACTCCCCCAATTGTTCCTCATTACGATACGATAATCTTTATTGTCATTGTCTCATACAGAACAACGAAATTCAAAAAATCTACATCAGACATTAAAAAACCAACAAGCCTGCTATCCCAGCTATCCCAGCCTGGTTAACCCCATAAAAACTCTGATACCCCATAATTAAATACAATATACTCCCATAGATGCTTTTGAATTCTGGTGCTGGAGGAGACTCTTGAGAGTCCCATGGATTGCAAGAAGATCCAACCTCTCCATTTTGAAGGAAATCAGCCCTGAGTGCTCACTGGAAGGACAGATCCTGAAGCTGAGGCTCCAAGACTTTGGCCACCTCATGAGAAGAGAAGACTCCCTGGAAAAGACCCTGATGCTGGGAAAGATGGAGGGCAAAAGGAGAAGGGGACGACGGAGGATGAGATGGTGGGACAGTGTTCTCGAAGCTACCAGCATGAGTTTGACCAAGCTGCGGGAGGCAGTGGAAGACAGGAGTGCCTGGCGTGCTCTGGTCCAGGGGGGTCACAAAGAGTCGGACACGACCAAAGGACTAAACAACAACAACTCCCATAGAGACTACCTTACTCTGCGTTTAAAACCAAAATTGCATTTGGATAGATACTGTTTCTCAGGCAGCTAGTCCTAGTCGTTATAACCCTGTACCTTCTTCCAGAAGGCAGAAGCTGAAAAAGATCGTTTCCGGGGTGCGCACTATCCTGCACTTGGTTAGGCTTGGTTTCCAGACCTTTTTATCAGGACTTAGCTTCCAGGGCAAAATGGAGTCTATCAATAGTCCTACAGAGGACTTTTCCTCCTATTCGCACTCTTGGTCTCCCTGGCTCTTTCTGGCTAATGCTGCCCTGCCCAGCGCATGTGCATACATGCACACGGGCACACACACCTTGAGTTCGCAGCCGCAGCCCCACAAAGCTGCTTCTGGCAGCTGCGCTGCCTCTCCCTTTGGGCATGATGAAAAGCTTCCTGGGAGAATGCAGATAACAACGTACAAGCTCAGGTCATCCGAGGCCCCTGTAACCCATCCATCAGGCACGGGGGTGGCTCCGCGCGCCTCTCCCTTTGCCACCATCTGATGCGCGTTATCCGGCACAAATGTGTTTCTTCCTCCAAGGTTAAATGGATGAGTGAGGTTTAGGCGGTGACAGCTCCGCTTCCGAGCTGCGACAATAAATGAGCGAAGGAGGCCTGAAAGAGGGAGGAGGGGGAATGGTCCTTCATCGCCAGCGCTTCCCACCTGCTGTGCTTTGCCAGGTTGCAGGGGCTGCGTGGTCCCACCCACCCGCCTCGCGCTGCCACCGCGGTTTGGTCGGCTGAAGGCAGAGGTGGCACTTCCAAGGCAGAAAGGCTGGTGGCTCCAGAGGCAGGATTCGCAGCCAGACCCCTTGGAGCAAATGAATATGGCTGCCCCGAAAGTTTAGTTGAAGGGCAGGGCAGGAATCTTCAGGACAGACAGACAGACAGACAGACAGACAAGTTGGTTGGCTGGCCATCCCATGAAGCTAAATGCTGGATGAATGATGCTTTGCAGGGTTAAAGAAAGAGAAAAATGGTGTAAAAAGTATAAACATAAAAGTAATCTACATTAGACACAACAACTTAGAGTAAAAATTTTGAGGTCTTAGAACAAAGGAAGGAAGGCAGTATGTGTACATGTAGGTAATGACTAGATTAGAATGATGATATGGTTTTATTTGTAGATGTGTGTTTTTGTTTTTTGTTTTTTCTTTTGCGTTCTTTTTTTTCTTGTTTGTACTGTTTTATTTTGGATTCAGTGTTTGTAATTTTTGTTGTAATTTTGCGTTGAAAATATATTTTTTAAAAAAACGAAGTAGAATGCTGGAAGATTCAGGACAGATAAAGCACTTCTTAACGCAGCGGGTAGTTGAAATGTGGAACTCCCTCCCACAGGAGGCAGAGAGGGCCACCAAGGTGGAAGACTTTAAAAACGGATTGGACTAATTCATGGAGAAGGAGAGGTGCGTCTGTAGCTACAAGCCACGTTGGCTATGCTTTGCCTCCACCTTTGGAGGAAGTGATGCTTCTGAATACAAATAGCTGGAAACCACAGGAGGGGAGAGGGCTGCTCCTGTGTTCAAATCCTGCTTGCTGGTTTCCAAGAATAGGCATCAGGCTGGCCACTGTGAGAGGAGGATGCTGGGCTGGGCGGGCCACTGGCCTGATTCCGAAGGCTCCTCTTATTTTAAGATATAGATTGATAGATGATAGAGCAGGCCCAGGGAGGTTAGTCAAGACTGACAGCTTTTCCTCTGTGCCTGAGAGTCATAAACACAATAGCCGTATCTTTCCGCAGTCTTACATCCGTATGCCTGTTAGTACTTCACCTGTTGAACTTCAACCACTTGTAGCCAAGAGTTCTTCTTCTACTACCTGCAGGATCTGATTTCTTTCCGCAGGGCCTGTAAAACAGAGTTGTTCCGCCTGGCCTTTGGCTTGGAGTCAATTTGATTCCCTCCCCCTCTTTCTTTATCCTTTCTCCTCCTGTGATGAGGCTGCATTTTAATTGTTTTAATGTATTTTAATCTTGTTTTTAAGTTGTATTCATTCAACTCATTTTTATTATTGTTTGTTAGCTGCCCTGAGCTCAGCCTTGGCTGGGGAGGGCAGGGTATAAATAAAATACCGTATTTTTCGCTCTATAACACGCACCCGACCATAACACGCATGTAGTTTTTAGAGGAGGAAAATCCGTAGGCATGCCACCCGTAGGCATTCCCTTCATAACACACACAGACATTTCCCCTTACTTTCTAGGAGGAAAAAAGTGAGTGTTATGCTGCAAAAAATACGGTAATTATTATTATTATTATTATTATTATTATTATTATTATTATTACTGCTACAGCTCTGCAGAAATTTCCAGAGACAGCCCCACCTAAAGCATATTACAGTAGTCAGTTTCAAAGCTACACAGGCACGAACCTGAGTAAACCACCCAGTGATATTCAGATGAAATTAGTAAATAATAACCATCATGACTAGACCAGGCTTATCCGGAAAAAAGATGGAGCTGATGGTCCACCAGCCTAAGAAAGGGAAAGGGAAACTTTGGCCATCGCCTGATCATTCAGCAGCAATGCCAAAAGTCCTTCCCAGAAATCCGGGGAGGGGGAGGCGGGTGGAAGGAAAGCAAGCAAGAGCATCGCTTGGTCCAATTTCCTCTCTCCGCGCCACTCTAAGTTTCACAAGCCTTGCTATCAGGCAGCCCCTCGTTCCTCTAAGCTAAGAAGTGCCCCCCCCCCGCATAAGCCTCCTTTTGTCCCAGAGGGCCCTCATCCCTGGCAAGCCTTGGGCAAGGGAAGGCTTCTCGGGGGGCCTCTCTCCAGAGCCTGCGAGCCTCAGCCGTGGCAGTAATGGGATCTCTCTAAGCCCCGGCAGGATTAATGAGGGCAAGCGCCAGGCAGCAAGGCGGGCCAGCCACCGAGTTTGCTCTGCATCCGAGCACATGGCGCTGATGACCCAGTCTGGTTTGCAGCAGATAAGGGCCGCACAAAGGAGGATCTCAGCAAATCGCCTCTGGGGCGAAGAGTCCATGTGCCTATGTGTAGAGAGCCTAGGGCTTGGCCTCTTTAGAGAGGCGCTCAGCGCTGGCCAGGAATCAGCAGTGCGCAGCATTGGACACAGGCATTTGCCTTTCAAAAGCAAAAGAAAACAAATTTGGCTTCTCCTTGGTAGCCTCTTCGTCCTGCAAGGATGCAAGTCTTTTGTACAGCGGTTGTGGTAGGAATTTTGAGGTCTTAGTTATATGTTAAATGTTCATAAGTGTACCAACCAAGCGCATACATAGATCAGCACTGGAAGACCGACCTGGAACCATTTTGATTCCTAAACTGAGCAAATGTTTTCTCTGCAAGGTCAAAGTGGGAAACCTCCCCATTGTCTCTTTCCTCACAAATCCTGTCTTAAGGGCACATGAATAGGGTGTGAGCCTGTGACCTGGCTCAGGAACTAAGTATTTATCATTACAAAAGTCTGGCCAGGCTCCCCAGGCAATCCAATCAAGTAACCTGCCAGACAGGAGATAAACAAGGACAGGAGAAAAACAACATTCAAATTTCTGTTTTAAGACCGCCTTTTCTGTGATGTAGGTATGATGTATCTGAGAGGTGGTCTTAGGTTACATCCCTTCTGTGATGTAGGTATGATGTTTCTGGGGGTGGTCTTGATCTACAGGGTGGCAATTTAAAATGTCTATATAAGGGTGGACACACCTGGGTTCTGGGTCCTCCTCCTTTCCTGCGTGTGAGGGGAGCACCCTGTTGCAACAGATCAATAAAGATCAGGCTTACTAGCTGCTTTGCTTCTCAATATTCTCTGCTTGGCCTCTGTTCTTTTCTCCTACCAATAGGGAACCTATGTAAGGACTCTATATGGGCTCTTGGATGCCCCATAAGGGAAAAGGGCAATTTTTGTTTACAACACGGTCCTCTGGAGAACATAAGAAAATAAGGAGAGACTGCTGGATGAGGCCAAAGGCCCATCTATTCCAGCATCTTGTTCTCACAGTGACCGATCAGATGACTCATTCAGAAACCAGCAAGCAGAACAAGAAAGAGCAGCAATCTCCCTTCCAGTGCTTCCCCGCAGCTGGTATTCAAAAGCAACTGGTATTCAAGCCACCACATTCATGGGTTTTCCATGCTCTTGCCTCCCAACCCGTCAGTGCTGGCCTGCTTAAGCAGAGCATGAGACTCTTAATCTCGGTCGTGGGTTCGAGCCCCACGTCGCGCAAAAAAAATCCTGCATTGCAGGGGGTTGGACTAGATGACCCCCAGGGTCCCTTCCAACAATACAATCCTACAATTCTGTATTCCAGCTGGCGCTCTCCCAATATCCATCTGTTTGGACCAAGCTCCAGAAGAGACACATTTCAGACCTTTGGGCAAACACACAGAATCTATTCTTTTCTCTGACGGGGACTCAAGGCGGTTTGCAGCTGAAATAGCTGAAAACAAAGCCACAATAACCAGCACTTTGAATTGCGTTTGGATGGGGAAATGAAGAAAAGAGCGTTTTGCATCGCAGGCAGCAGTCCCTCTTCTGCTCTGCTACCTGCAACGTTACCTCTAATAGCTGCTGGAAGGCTTTTCCTACACTTGCCTGCTCAGTAGTGTTGGCAAACTCTGAGTTTGAAGTACCGGTAGGCTCTCTTTTTTTGCATGCCAGATTCCCCCAGGCCTGCATCAGTTCCCTGGATTGACACCTTTTGTTCTTAAGACAAATAAAATTAAAAACCAGCCTCTCGCCATTTTGCTTGCGGACCTATAAGGGAACAAGCATTCCAGATTTAACGCTGTGAAATCCTTTTACACATGCAGTATTAGGCCTGCAGTGTTTCCTTGGGTTCTGGCTGTTCAGCTGGGATCCCTGCTATCCCCCCCTGCCCCCCCCCCGCATGGTGGAGGGAGGTGCATAGCTGTCAACTTTCCCCTTTTCTTGTGAGGAATCCTATTCGGAATAAGGGAATTTCCCTTAAAAAAGGGAAACGTTGACAGCTATGCTCCGGGAGGTGTTTCTGTTTCTGCAACATTTCTGCCTTCAACTTGCCAGAAGGTGCAGCCTGTTAGGGTTCATCGCTTAATTGGTGTGGATGAGGTTGCAAGTGGGTCAAGAAGGGAGGAGATCCGTGTGCGAGAGACGGGGAGAGAGGAGGGTGAGAGTGTGTGTGTGTGTGGGGGGGGGGAGATGAGGTTCATTGCTCCCACCATCTGGTAGCTTTTGATAGCAGGCAAATCCATTCATTTCCTTGGCACTACCCCCCTTGGCCTAACCTGTCCAAATGCAGATTTATTTTATTTACTTATTTTGCAAAAATTATATGCCGCTTGATTGTAAACAGCCTCAAAGCGGTTTACAAGAAGATCAAACAATAAATCTGGGGGGGGGGGGGATTCATGACCGTACTTAAAAACATACAAAAAGTTGAAATACTAAAAATTGCCTCAACTTCCTAGGCATCTGATTGGGCTTGTCTTGTTTTCAGCAGGCACTGAACAGAGTACAGTAAAGGCACCTGCTTCATCTCAGTTGGCATGGAGCTCCAAAGTTTAGGCGCCAAGTTCTTACAAATGTGGAGCAGGTATTATGTGGCACTTGTAAAATTCTACCAGTCGGTTGAGTGGGCACACGTGGCGTCAAGGCAGCCTCTCAGGTCAACTGGTCCCAAGTTGTTAAGGGCTTTATATACTAATAGCAACACCTTGAACTTGGCCCAGTGGCAAATCAGCAACCAGGGCAGATTTCTGGGCACAGGTGTTGAAGGATGACAAGGTCTCCCTCCTGTCAGCAATTGTGCTGCAGCATTCTGCATTAACTGCAGTTTCTAAATCAAGTGCAAGGGAAGAGCAACCTAGAGAGCATTGCAGTAATCCAGTCTGCTTATGAGATTCCCATGGGGGCAAATGGTCCGCCACTGTCAGAGCAGGATACTGGACTAGGTGGGCGGGCCATTGTGTTAGGATCACCCTACTCTCGTGTAGGACCTTGATAGAGACACATGCCCAACTGGCATGTTCTGTCCCTCCTGGTAGGTCATTCGGGAAGCTTTCTTCAGCCCGAACATCACAGCGACTGATGCCAAGAAGCATCAGCACACTTAGATCCTGCAGAGTATTGGCAGTTCACGTAACAGACTCAATAGCTCAGTGTCTTGGCTAATCTACTTTATTTACATATAATACGCTCGGAGCATTATGCTTTAGCTCCTTCCTCTTTCTCATCCGACAGCAAAGAGAAAAAACAAAAGACAAGAATCCCACATCACGGAACACAGTAACACAAAACTTCCCGTCTCCGTCACTTCCCACACGGTGGAATGAAAACTGTCATGTGATAGACAACAATCCCATGACTGGAAACATGGAGCAAGAATCCTAACACATTGGCCTAAACCAGCAGGTCTCTTCTGAAGTTATGATGATGATGATGATGATGATGATGATTTATATACTACCCTTTATCAAAAGATCCCAGGGTGGAGGAACATATTTTACTGAGCATAATAATATAAAGAAGGCTGATCGCCGAAGAATTGATGCTTTTGAATTCTGGTGCTGGAGGAGACTCTTGAGAGTCCCATGGACTGCAAGAAGATCAAACCTCTCCATTCTGAAGGAAATCAGCCCTGAGTGCTCACTGGAAGGACAGATCCTGAAGCTGAGGCTACTTTAGCCACCTCATGAGAAGAGAAGACTCCCTGGAAAAGACCCTGTTGTTGGGAAAGATGGAGGACACAAGGAGAAGGGGACGACAGAGGACGAGGTGGTTGGACAGTGTTCTCGAAGCTACCAGCATGAGTTTGACCAAACTGTGGGAGGCAGTGGAAGACAGGAGTGCCTGGTGTGCTCTGGTCCAGGGGGTCACGAAGAGTTGGACACAACTAAATGACTAAACAACAAAAAATAATATAAACATAATAAAATAGTAATAGATAGCATAATAATAGATAGCATAATGATGAAATAATAATTACAACCTGCCATAGATTAGTTAATGGCCAGAGGCCACGTTGAGCCTCCTTTGGCCTCAGCCAGCGAGTCTTGTGTTCTTCTGGCGTTCTTCATCCACACCACATTTCCCCGGGTTTCGTACAGGAAGCCTACATGGCCCCCACTTGATCTCCCCCAAATGCCCCTGCCCCCTCCCCCTCCCCTCCCCGCCTGCTGCCTGCCTTTGCCCTCGCTCAATGTCACACTCGGAGTCTGTCAACTTGAAAAAAGGTTTGCATCCGATAAGCGATCGGCCTGTCAGGCGCCGAGTGTCGCTTGCCCGTGATTTACTGCAGCGCCGCTAACGGAGCACAGATTTTTCTTAATCTAAATTGAAAACTGCTCAAGTAGAAAAATAATTTCATTGCTTCATCTTAAAAGGAAGGTGGGTGGGGGGAGATGGGGGCAGGTGAAGGGGGAGACATGTGTCAGCTCTGGGCTCACTCAGAGAAGGAGCAGAGACCACAGCCAAGCAGCAGCGTCCCACAGCCCAGCACCGGGGCGGCCTCATCCTGCCATTCCCAGGAGGAGGAGGAGGAGAGGGCAAAAGGCCTGTGGGGATAGGCGATGCTTTGGGGCAGGTGGCAGCTGAAGGGAGGCCAGGGAGATCTTGAGAATATCCATGCAGCAGCACGAGGCCCAGAATTTGGCAGAAGGAGGAAGAAGAGGAAGGGGGCAGAATAGAATCAGGGTTCCCCTTTGCCCCTTGATCATAGACCTAAGATCTGGAGAATGTTTGTGTGATGCAGCTGCCCTGGCTCAGACCCTTCATGCTCAAGAAGTCTGTCATCCAGCTCTGTCCCACCCCTAGCTAAGGGTAAGAGGTTCTTCTGGGGTAAGAGGCTTGGCTAATAATAAAAATAAAAATAATTTTTTATTTATATGCCACCCTCCCCAGCCGAAGCCAGGCTCAGAGCAGCTAACAACAATAAAAGTAACACAGCATCCTAAAATCAATTCATTCTAAAATCAGTTCAGAGTCAAATTAATGGCAACCACTGGGGTGTGAGGATTACCAAAGGAGGGGGTCAGGCTGTGCCTTGGCCAAAGGCCTGGTGGAGCAGCTCCGCCTTGCAGGCCCTGCGGAAAGATGTCAAGTCCCGCAGGGCCCTAGTCTCTTGTGACAGAGCGTTCCACCAGATTGGGGCCACGGCCGAAAAAGCCCTGGCTCTGGTTGAGGCCAGCCTAACCTCCCTGTGGCCCGGGACCTCCAAGACCTTACAGGACCGTACGGTCCTCCGTGGGACATACCAGGAGAGGCGGCCCCATAGGTACCGTAGGCTGCAGTGCTATATCGGATGTGGCCGCATCAGCAGAAGTCTAGTGTGTCCAGATCAAGGGAAGTCATAGTCCCACTCTATTCTGCCTTGGTCAGACCACACCTGGAGTCCTGTGTCCAGTTCTGGGCGCCACAATTCAAGAAAGATGTTGACAAGCTGGAACCTGTGCAGAGCAGGGCAACCAAGATGATCAATGGTCTGCAGACCAAGCCTTGTGAGGAACAGTTGAAGGAACTGGAGAAGAGAGAATGAGAGGCGATATTATAGTTTTCTTCAGATATCTGGAGGGCTGCCACATGGAAGACGGAGCAAGCTTGGTTTCTGCTGCTCCAGAGAGGAAGACCTGAGTCAATGGATTCAAGTTACAAGAAGGGAGATTATGACGGAAGATTAGGAGGAACTTTCTGAAAAGACTTTTAAAATTCATACTTTGTAACATGGAAATATATATTTGTGTGCAAGTACAGATTTAAAACTATTGTTTATGGTAAATATTTTTCTATTGTCTAATCTTTCTTTTTTCTTCCTTCTTCTTTTCTACACATTGCTTGAAATATGTAAATAATTATGTATATATGCATATGACTGAAATTTGTTTTTTATTTCTTTTTTTGACATTCTTGTATTATTTAATAAAATAAAAAAGGGGGGGAGGAGAAACTTTCTGACAGTAAAAGCTCTTTGACAGTGGAAAAAACTCCCTCAGAAGGTGGTGGACCCTCGTTTGTGGAAGTTTTTTAAGCAAAGATTTGGTGGCCATTTGTCAGGGATTCTTCAGCGGTGATTCTACACTGGAGGGGACTGG
The DNA here is from genome assembly GCF_964188305.1 of Podarcis bocagei. Taxonomy (NCBI): domain Eukaryota; kingdom Metazoa; phylum Chordata; class Lepidosauria; order Squamata; family Lacertidae; genus Podarcis; species Podarcis bocagei. The sequence goes on along the minus strand of NC_138129.1, from coordinate 2,236,380 downwards.
ACTACATGATCCTTGGAGTCCCTTCCAACTCTACAATTGTGTTATTCCATGATGACCAATAAATACACGTTAAAAAAGAATACAGTAAAATATAACCCAGAAAACAGCAGAGATACAAAAATCATCCCCCACTTTGCAGAATCAGTTGCCTGGAGCTCACGGGCGCTGTGGTCCAAAAGTTTTCGAGAGCACCAGGTTGGCAAAGGCTAAAGGGACAGAGTAGTTTAGGGATGGAAGGGCAGCCTACGAGAGGAGGGCTGCTCCGAGACGGTCTCCCCACTCCCAGGGCCTCCCCACCAGAAATCCCACGCCATGCCGCGGGCCAGAGGGGCGACGGCCGGCAGTTAAAATGGTAATTTCCGAAAGGCAGCGGATGGCGGGCGCCTTTGCTGAGCTGGTAATGACGTGCCCACTGAGCTGCATCGCAACGGCGTCGCCACCAAATTAAAGAAATTCTTTTTCCCGTTTAATTTGAAAGCCACCGCTGGGAAATCTCCCGTGGCTTCGGCGATGATTTCCCCCCAGGTTGGCTTTCTGGAGAAATCTTTAATTTTGATTGTCACACTTTGCGGAGTTTTAAATCAAAGGGAGCGGAGCCATAAATAAAAACCGCCAGCTCAGGAAGCAGAAAAACAGAACGGCAGCCGCCGAGGTGCGCAGCTGCTGCAGCAGCAGAAAGCCACAGGTCTCGCTCCACGGATGGGCGCAGGCTCAGGATGGGCGCAGAGACCTTTGCCGGGGCCTGGCACTGCGGAGTTCATAGAGAAGCACCGCTGACTATTAAAGCACATATTTCATTTATACAAATATTTCAAGGCTACTAATTCATGAGGGCGAGGGGAAATATCAGAGCGGTGCAGGAAGCCATTCAAAGAGTTAAAATCAGAAACCAGGTAACTATTGTGGAGAAATGTGTCCTTCGTTCCCTGCGCAGGGTTGGCAGAAGAGAAAAGTTTTCAGCAGGCATTTAAAGATTGAAAACAGAAGGCGACTGCAGGATCTCTTTGGCAGAGCATTCCACCGGGGATATCAGGGGGAGGTGGGAACCATTGCTATTTCTGGTATTATTGTTGTTGATGTTCGTTTATCATAAACATATGTGCAAACCAGCACATAACCATAAACACAATAACCACACACGGATTATATTCAGTAAAAAAAGCCATCACTAATTCTGAGGAATCTGAAATTTTGACTTGGTTGTTTCTAATGGCTCCTTCCTTGTCCCTCCACTGGCAAACAGAGACCTTTTTTCTCCATCTGGCTTTTGGGAACCGACTGCTTTTAATGAAACGGCTGGTGCTATCCTTCTTTTTATCGTGATTATTTGTATATTTTAAGCAGATCGTATATTTGTATTTAGTTTAAATTTTATCAATGTTTAAACACATTGTTAACAATCATTTTGTTAAAAATGATTGTTTCCCCCCTCTGTTTTTTGTGATTCTTCTTTTTATCTGTATGCTGCCTCGAGTCCCATCAGGGAAAAAGGTGGAGGGTAAATAATTATAACAGACCCCATTGTTTTATGGAGCTTTTACCAGACATATATAGACTCTTGAGAGCAACTAAACTAAAACATCTCCCCAATATAATGAAAATGCCACCAGACTCTTGCCCTTTCTTTTTCTCTGGGGACTTGCATGCCACACTCCACAAAAAGCCAGGCTATTTTACTGCAATCCCATCAGCAGAACCCTCTCTTGAAATTCTCCCAGCCCGTTGTTTTAAGAACCCTCAGTTCTACTGAATTAACTTCAACCTGTTGTCCATAACCAGGTCCCCCAATTTCCGTCTGCCTGGAAGACAATTCTTTTTCTTCCAACTGTTACACGTCCCCCCTAAGTTTGGTTTCCTTGGAATGAAGGTCAACGGAGACCGTGGTGTCCTTAGGAAATACGGTTTCATTTACACATCTCTAACACCCCAACCGATCTTGCTTCTCCATTTAGTCCAAGCTTTGGATCTGGCACAGAGCAAGCAGCTCTCTGTATCTCCAGCTCCCAGCCCAGCCCACACATCTACCCAGGTCATGGTTCTCCTACCTAGCAGCTGGGGGATTGGGCCGTGGGGTGGAAGAAAGGCTCACAGATGAGTTGCAGGGTCACGTCACTTACCAAATTTGCCTGACTTGTTCGGTGACCTCTTTTCTTTGATTCTAACCCTCCCCAGGCACAGGAGCCCAATAATTGGAAGCAACTCAGGGTGTCCTTCAGACTGACCTGCTAAACCCAAAGTTTTCTTTTCCTTTTTTTTTGCTACAGTTCTACAGCTCTTTTCCAATATTTTCACCATCAGTTTGCCCAATAAAAACGCTGCTGTGTTTCTTCCTCTTTCCCCTCCCTTCCCCCTCTTTTCCTATATAATAGTGTTAATCTGCAATAACAGAGGCGCTTTTTAACTCTCCTGTAATGAAGACCTTGGAAAGGGATCACTTCTCAGCTCTATTAGCAATTAAAATAATGAGGGTGGGGGTGGGGAGACGAAAACTCCCAGTGCCGGCCTGTGTATGAGCCCCCTTCTCCCCCCTCCCAGACGGCAGTTCCAGTAGTGAACTCCGGAAAGGTTACCACTGATTTGCATTTTACTCTTCAGTAATTTCCACACTTCAGGGTGCAATTAGATAGAAGGCTGGAGTTATGAATCTGTCGGCGTGGAGAGACCTGAATGCTAACTGACTCGATTTATCCGTGATAAAACCGCAATAATGCCGGCAGATTTTTCCACCGGCCGCTGTAATGGACCTTGACTGCATTAAATGCACATTTTTAAATTTAATTTAATTTTTTTAGCATATCTGATGGCCTGGTTTTCTGTGAGGCACTTCATTCAGTGGAGGGGTCTAGTTGATAGGAGCAGCTGATAGCAGGAGTGAGAGAGAGGCCATGTACACATTAGCAGCTTGAAAAGCAGCAAGGTCACCTGTCCAGCCCTGAACAAACATTTCCAGTTGCATTTGCGCAGTGCTGTGCACCCCAGAGATGGGGAGGGGGTGTCTTCACCCCAGGCACATTACTGGATTTGTTTCCCAGCGCCTGCTACACCCCCAGTCCCCTAAACGCCTCTTCAGGGAAGCTGCAATCTGCACATGTGCAATGGCTTTCTGAACTGTGCACAGTCCAGCTTGACCACGGCTTCCCTCTTCAAATCTGACGGAAGGCGGTTTGAGGGGAAATTCATCAAACAGGAGTATTTTTCAAGAAGCTACAGAACTGCGGCTAAGGTCACGCATACACAGCTGCAACGACCCTTCTGACAATATTCTCAGAGGATCCAAGCTTCAGGGACAGGCTTCCTTTTCCTTCGCGAAGCACACAACCCAGCTGATTTTTCCCCCCTTGCAGGAGAGGGCTGTCCCTTTAAGTTCCGTCACAATTTAGCTGGATCTTTCTGATCTTCAGTCGCATGATTTTCTCTCTCTTTCTTTGCCTCCATCAATTTGGCCTGAGATTTCTTTCTTTCTCTCTATTATCCGCCCTGATTAACTCAACTGCACCTGTCAGCTTTTATTCCACAGAGCGGGGAGCAGGAGCGAGAGCCTGTTAAAATGCATGAGTTTTTATCACATTTGCTGTTTCCCGGATGGCAACGCTGAACCAGAAGCGGGCAAAGGGGAAGGAGGCAGCCACCCTGGGCTCACGGCTCCACTGGAGAGCAACCTCTCAGGCTGGCAAAATAAACTTGCCACTTCCAAGCGGCTCAAGGCGCCCGGGAAGTTCGGTTCTCACTCCAGGAAAACAGACAGCCTGGCTCTTCCAGAAAGCAAGCTCTCTCTGAGCTGCGCTTCACACAGCCAATGCAGTCCTCTCACAGTGTGGACCATTTCGATTCCCAGCTAGGTTCATTTTTCCTTCTTTTTGTTCCTAGGAACATCAGAGGGGCCCAAGGGATCAGGTCAATGATCAGGCACATCTAGTCCAGCATTTTGTCCTCACAATAGCTGACAAGATCCCTCAAGCAGGATCTGAGCCAAGAGCCCTCTCGCCCTCCTGTGGTCTCCAGGACTGGCATTCATAAGCACTGCTGTCCCCAAAAATGGAGGGCAGAGAACAGTCATTGTGGCTGGTGGCCACTGATAGCCACATCTGCTGTGAATTTGTCCAGTCCTATGTTAAAGTACAGAGTGTAGAAGTTGGGAGAGAGTTCTAAAAAGGTAAAGGGACCCCTGACCATTAGGTCCAGTCGTGGCCGACTCTGGGGTTGTGGCGCTCATCTTGCTTTACTGACCGAGGGAGCCGGCATACAGCTTCTGGGTCATGTGGCCAGCATGACTAAGCTGCTTCTGGAGAACCAGAGCAGCACACGGAAACGGCGTTTACCTTCCCGCCAGAGCGGTACCTATTTATCTACTTGTACTTTGATGTGCTTTCAAACTGCTAGGTTGGCTGGAGCTGTGGTTTAACCCACAGTGCCCCCCGCGTCCCTGAGAGAGTTCTACCGTGGTCTTAGAAAGTCCACAAAATCCCCAATGAAACTCATTACTAAGTGTGAGCTTTACATTTTCTTTGTTTAGGCATTCTTATTTCCAGAGCAAAACATTGGAAAGTAGGAGGGTGTTTGCTGTCTTCTTTTTACTGGAACTTAAGGTTGTAAAGCATGCAATAACCAGGCCAGATTAAGATTGGTTGAAGCCTTTAAGCTGTTCTAATTTCACAGAAGCATAGAATTGTAGGTTCATCTCGTCCAATGCAGGAATCACAGCTAAAGAATCGCTTACGAGCAGCCGCCCAGGCTCTGCTTAAAAACCTCCAAGGACAGAGAGGCCACCACCTTCTGAGGGAGTCAGTTCTCCTGTTACCATCAAAAGTTGGTCAGACCTCACCTGGAGTCCTGTGTCCAGTCCTGGGCACCACAGTTCAGTAATGATCTTGAGAAGCTGGAAGGCGTGCAGAGGAGGGTGACCAAGATGATCAAGTACCTGGAAGCAATGCCTTGTGAGGAATGGTTGAGGGAGCTGAGTATGTTTAGCCTGGAGAAGAGAAGATGGTGAGGTGATATGAGAGCCACTATGAAATATCTAAAAGGCTGTCACACAGAAGATGGAGAGGGCTTGTTTTCTGCTGCTCCAGAGGGCAGGACCCAAAATAATGGATTGAAATGACAAGAAGGGAGATTCCGAGTAAACATTAGGAATAACTTCCTGAGGGTAAGAGCTGTGTGACAGTGGGATGGATGAGCTCATAAGACGGTGGACTCTCCTTCAAACACACCTTAGACGGCAGGTATGTTACGATATGGATGCAATGCGGCAGCGAGCTGCAGCTAGCTGGAAAGCAAAACATGATGGGAATGTTGGGACTGTTCCGTGGGAACAGAGGGACAGTCTATTCACAGTGCTGAGCACCGGATTTAGCTCAGAGTGTAATTTGAGCTGTACAGGAAGTACAGGAGGTGGAGTTTGTCTCTCTGCTGTTGGAGTTTGAAGAGAGCAGACGTGTTTCTCTGTAATGCTGCAAAGACAGAAATAAAGGCATGTAAATACATTTCTGTCTATCTCTTTCCCCTGCCTGGGGGGGCAGGGAAGAGTGGTGTGTTCTTCTCACGCTTGAGGAGGATCGCCGATCGTGACCTAGCCTGGATCCTGCTCGGGAATGCAGACAGGGAGGTCAACAGGAGATCAAGCCGGGTACCTGGAGAGTGGCCAGTTTCTCCTGAGAGGCAAGATTTCCTGACAGGTACCCCCCCAGGTGGGTGCTGTCGAGAGAGCAAAGTGGCAACCAGGAAGGATTCCTTTTCTCTCTTCAGAGATTCCTGCATCTGCTTTGGCTGGAAACAGGTAGTCATTTCTGCCACCGAAAAGGCAGAGTGAAGTTTGTAAGAAGGACCATGGCTTGCAGTTTGCATGCAATCCCACCCTTGCCTTTGGTCATCAAACTGGCCTTTGCTGTATTGGAAGTCTCCCGTATCCCATATTCCTTGAGGTGACCAAAGGGCTTGTCCACACTGGAGCTTGTTGTGTGCTTGCATCTGTTTGGGTTCCCATTTAATTAGAGTTCCCATTTAATTTCCATATGATATTATTACAATTATTATATATATTAATAATAATATTTTGTACCCCACCCATCTGACTGGGCTGCTGCAGCTATTCTGAGCAGCTTCTCACAAGGTATAGAAAAACACAACAACAACAGAACAGATTAAAAGAACGCCGATACAGGGCTGCCTTCAGGTGTCTACAGAAAGTCCTATAGTTATTTATCTCTTAGACATCTGACAAGAAGGTGCTCCACTACTGAGAAGGCCCTCTGCCTGGTTCCTTGTAACTTCACTTCTTGCAATGAGGGAAATGACACAAATCTCCACATTTACCTCCTAGGAATTTAGGTTCGCCTGATGTGGGAATAATCTGATAAGCTCTCAACCACTCCACTCAGGGCCACATGCAATTTGTTTGGCTATTTTTGAATGGGTGGATCAATGGCTACTTCGCTTTCAATGCTCACTGCTTCTTCCTCAGCTCTTGTGCTCCTCTTCAGGCAGTGAATACATACATACATACACACATACATACATACATACATACATACACACAGTATTTGATTTGATCTCTCATATTTGCACAAAACCAGAAATCTGCATGAGCAAATTTCTAGTCACCCAACTGTGCTTTTGCACACTTCTTGGACTGGTGTCCCCCCCCCCCTTTTTAAAAGAAACTGCCAGTGCTTATTTGGCATAACAGAACCAACAAATTAGAAGGCAGGGAGGAACACAAAAGGCAACTCCTATTGGTATTGATGGGGAAGACTAAAGTTGCAGATTCCTCATATGCAAATTCTAATACTCACAGGTCTGGACTATTCCAGTCTGATTTGAACGGGGAGGCAGAAATGGATTAAGAGCTAAGCAGTGCTCAAATGTGGATTCACAGTGAAATTGCATTCCGTTGTGGACAAGCCCAAAGAGGCATAGAAGAATCTGTGTGCACATCTCCCTGGGAAACAAATCCACTGCCTGCCAAACCACTCCTGACGCCCTCTTTAAAAATGAGTGTCTGTCTCCAGTCTCTGCAGAGTGCATAACTTGAATCGATCAAACTGTTATTTCTGGTGCAGCAACAGCTCCCTCAGAAACTGGAGCCCCCCCCCCCCCGGCAGGCACTCAACTTCCTCACATTGCAGTCACCATGGAAATGGTTCTCAAGGGCTTGGCGGAAGGGGAGGGAGGGGGCAGGTGTAGGGAGCGCCGTACTAAAAAAAATTACTGCTCTGATCTCCAAAAGAAGAAACAAATCGGCAAATAGCAACAGATGCAGCCCCTTTCAGGTGCATTCCTCTAAACTGAAGCAGAAGCACAAGCTGTGTCCCAGAGCTTTAGTCTGGATGTCAACTGCCATCCAGACTTTCAGGATCAGGTTCAGTGATGTGTTTGCCTCCCACTGCATGAGATCTGGGGATGGGTGTGTGTGGAAAATATAGGCACTTTCCTCTGAGATGTTCTTTCTCTAGATGAAGAACCTGTGCAGGCAGGAGATGGTCTCAGTGCATGCTCTGAATGTGCCTCCTTCACAACAGCACATGCCTCCTATTTGGAAGAGGGGAGAAGGGTTTCCGGTGCAGAAGAGGCATAATAATAATAATAATAATAATAATAATAATAATAATAATAATAATAATAATAATTTATCATTTGTATCCTGCCCATCTGGCTGGGTTTCCCCAGCACTCACTGCATCTGCTCATTTCTTAAGAAGCTCTCATCTTTATCCTAAGTCCATCTGCTTCAGGATTGTCTCTACTGACTGGGGAGATTTCAGCTGGGGGCATCTTCAGTCAGACCTGGAGGTGCCAAGGCTTGAACCTGCAACTTGGCTACTCTAGCAAGGGTGATTGGGCGCTGCTCTGCCTCCAAGCTTTGGGATATGGGTTGCTGGAGGCGAGGGGGCTTTTGCACACAGGCCTTGCATGGGGGCTTCCTATAGGTATCTGGGGGGCCAGATGGGCACTGGCCTGATCCAGTAGGGAGAACTATCTAAAGGTAAGGGTTGTTTGACAATGAGACGGACAACCTCAGAAGGTGGTGGAGTGACCTTGAAGTTTTTGCCCAGAGGTTGGATGGCCGTTTGCCAGGGGTTACCAGTATTTAGCTGCAATTCCTGCATTTCAAGGTGTGGGAATAGAAGACCTTTGGGATCCCTTCCAACTCTATAGTTTTATGATTCTATGATGTCAAACAGGTGGGGTTTTTAAACATCTAATTTTGCTGAATCTCAAAATTCAATATGCTGGAACTTTTGGTGGTGGTGGTGGGAGAATAGTCTTGAACCTGTTAGGATATTGATGTTCCATTCCACCTTAAAAGGAACAGACATGATTGTTGTATGTCACATGTCTGTTTACTCTCCAGCACTGCTTGCTGGGAACTTTGGTTTGTGTATAGCTTTTGCTTATGTTTTCTTGGACACGAAGGGGAGAAGACATGTTTTTCCCTTTGTCCTGATGCTGAATAAAATGCCTGTAAATATGCTTTACACAGCCTCTGTCTGCCACTTCTGTTGCGTATTATTCACTCTGCTGATTAGAGCGTGCTCAAGCTTCTGAAGGCTTCTGAAGCTGTGAGTCGCTGTTTGATGCTGTGCGAAGAACTGGAGATCGCCCAGCTGCCGACCGGTGGGCTGGAGCCAGCTGGGGGCCTGTAAATTGCCCCGTTCCCTTGGACGCATCCCAACAGAACCAACGGATTCAATTTATAAGAAAGAAGATTCTGACTGAACATTAGGAAGAACTTTCTGGCAGTAAAAGCTATTCAACAGTGGAACAGACTCACAGAATCCTAGAATTGCAGAGTTGGAAGGGACCTCACTTCCACAGGAGGTGGTGGATCTCCTTCCTTGGAGGTTTCTAAGCAGAGATTTGGTGGTCATTTGTCATGGCTGCTTTGGCTGAGATTCCTGCCTTGCAAGGGGGTTGGACTAGATGGCCCCTGGGTTCCTTTCAAACTCTACAGTTCTATGCTTCTACCACTGAGCCATATCTTCCCATCTCCGCTACAAGGAGTCCAGACACAGAGGCCAAAACTAGGACCCGTCTCCATCCTCTGCTAGAGCCTTCCTGGTGCAGCCTGACCCTCCCTGCCACCGCATAGCGAAGCATCCATGTCTTGCGCAGCCTTGATGGGAAGCGCTTGGTTTGCATGCCCGCAGGCAGCTGCAGGAAGGGACAGGAAACAAATGAGTCTGTTTATGGAGCCCATAATGTGACCGGCCAAACAAGTCGCTCAGCGAAGCGTCTCCAGCCCTGTAATGGGAGGTTATTTACAGCCATCCCTTCTGGGTGCCAGGCAGGAGCGGCTGCGGAGCAAGACACCCGTCTGACAGTGTGCCAATGTCACCGTGAAGGAGGCTCAGCTGCACATGCAGACACACAAACACCTTCCTGTCCTGGGAATGAGAGAGGGCTCAGCAGGCGGGGGGGGGGGAGGGGGGTTCAGGTGGGGATGAGGTTCTCTACCGAGCGTTGATGCCAAGACCACTGTTTGACAGTGGAACAGGGTCCTTCAAATCATGGTGGACTCTCCTTCCTTGGAGGTTTTTCAACAGAGATTGGGTGGGCATCTGCCTGGGATTCTTTAACTGCGATTTCTGCATTGGAGGGGGTTGGAATAGATGGCCCCTAGGGGTCCCTTCCACCTCTACCATTCTGTGATTCTGTGACTGCCTATGCACCAGGAACGGCCTGCCTCTTCTTGGGCACAGAATTCAGGCCAGCTCACTCTTCCTTGTCTTCACTTGAGCCCACCCTCTCCCAGGCAGCCACCCTGCAGACCTCATCTCCTGAGCTTCAGGGCCCCGGCCATCACCACATAGGTGCGCAGTGAAGAACCAGGACAATCCTAAGCTTGAGGGGCTCTGAAGGTCGTTCATTCATGGCATTGTGCTTTCCCCACTTCCCTACCAGTGGTGAACAGTTACGGATATAGTGTTGGTCAACTTTGGGCTCCTGCGGAGAAGAGGTTGTGAGGGGAATCAGGTGTTTCTGTATTTGTTGTTGTTGTTTAGTCGTTTAGTCATGTCCGACTCTTCGTGACCCCCTAGACCAGAGCACACCAGGCCCTCCTGTCTTCCACTGCCTCCCGCAGTTTGGTCAAACTCATGCTGGTAGCTAAGAGAACACTGTCCAACCATCTCATCCTCTGTTGTCCCCTTCTCCTTCTGCCCTCCATCTTTCCCAACATCAGGGTCTTTTCCAGGGAGTCTCCTCTTCTCATGAGGTGGCCAAAGTATTGGAGCCTCAGCTTCAAGATCTGTCCTTCCAGTGAGCACTCAGGGCTGATTTCCTTCAGAATGGAGAGGTTGGATCTTCTTGCAGTCCATGGGACTCATAGGCGCCGACTCCATGGGGCTTGAGGGGGCTCGAGCCCCCTCAAAAAATTTTTTTGGGGGGCTCAGCCCCCCCAATAATCTCAGGCGGGCGCCCTTCCAGCAGAGCGCCGCCGCCGTCCCCCGCCTCCTCCTTCGCCAGCCAGCCAGCCGCGCGCCCTAATCGGAGAGCCCCGGCCGGAAATCCCGCGAGAACAGGGGAATCCCGACTGGCCACACCTCCCAGCCAGCCAATCGGCTGGCTGGGGGGGCGTGGCTTGCCCTATTTAGGGCCGGGGCCACTTTATTTGCATATTCATGAGCTTATTTATTATTCATGAGCTTTCCCGGGCCCCCCCAATATTTTTTCTAAGTCCGCGTCCCTGATGGGACTCTCAAGAGTCTCCTCCAGCACCAGAATTCAAAAGCATCCATTCTTCGGCGATCAGCCTTCTTGATGGTCCAGCTCTCTCTTCCATACCTTTTCCCCCAAATATATAAGTAGGACGTCAGTGAAGGAACCATGAGAGACTCTTGCCAGACAGTCTGCCTCTCCTCTACATTGGACCTACAGAGAGAGTCCTTGGACCTCTAAGGAGCCAAATTGACAGCTACGTCTATCTATTACAAACACCCCTTAAACAGGGCGCTCCCCTTATTTTCTCCGGGCTCTGATGCCTCTCTCCTTCTGAGGGATCTCCAGCTATCAGAAGGACCACCACATAGAAGAAGGAGAAAGCTTGTTTACTGCAACTCTGGAATGAAAGATCCAAACTGATGGATTCAAATTCCAAGAAAGGAGATTCTGAGTGAACATTGAGAAGAACTTTCTGGTGGTAAGAGCCAGTTGGCAGTAGAATGGACTCCCTCGGAAGGCAGTGGCTCTCCTTTGTTGGAGGTTGGATGGCCCTCTCTCAGGGATTCTCTAGCCTTGATTCCTGCATCGCAGGGGGTCAGACTGGATGACCCTTGGGGGTCCCTGCCAACCCTACCATTCAATGATTTGCCAGTGCTGAGCCCTGGATGGCCAGAGTTTCAGCACTATCTTCTTCCATAAGCAAGATATGAGAGAGAGAGAGAGGGGGGGGAAAGGCTATTTCTGTAAAATTCTGCTGCCTGTCCCACCGACAGCCAGAAAGAGCAAAACAAACCCCTTACCTCCTTCATCTCTTTCCTCCTCCTCCTCCTCAGCCACCCAGAGACCGGAATAGATGGCTGTGGAGCTGAAAGGCTCCAACTGTGGAGGTTATATCCCGGCGACAGCCGCATCCATCACCAAATTTTCATTATTAAGAAACATTCTGTACACAGGGACAGATTTCGCACCTTATCTGAACCCAGCAGCTGTGCCCTAAATTCTGAGCATGGCACTTGTCTGGAGGAATTCACTTGCCCGTGTTTAAAATTAGTGTTAGCATCTATCATTTCCCTGCACCAAATGGGTTTGTGTCGGCCGCTGGCAGCCCCCATCTGTCACCAGAATGCTCTGCTGCCCGCCTCCGCCCCTTATCCGTCACTGCCAGCTCCTGGGACCCTCAGGTGGGCAGCTGTCACCCAGAGGGCAAGGGACTGGCCAAGGGTGCAGCTCCGAGGGGCTCCTTAGGTGTCCAGGGAAGCAGGTTTCCCTTCTCAACACTCTGGACCAAGACATACTATGGGCTCTGAGTGGGTTAACTGGCTGCGCCACAAATAGGGGTCTGGTGAGGAATCAATGTGAGCTCCCAGTGGCCGCACCACCAATGCCTTATGGGTGAAGTCGCAATACTGACATCTTTACAGGAGAACGATAATGCTGCAACATTTAAAGCCCCAGAACTGGAGGTGCAGGGAGCTTCCAGACAAACCATTTAGACCATTTCCCCCACATATCCTTATGCTCAAAATAACAGCAACTACACAGGTGGTGCTGTGGTTAAACCACAGAGCCTCTTGGCTTGCCAATCAGAAGGTCGGTGGTTCGAATCCCCGCGATGGAGTGAGCTCCTGTTGCTCGGTCCCAGCTCCTGCCAACCTAGCAGTTCGAAAGCATGTCAAGTGCAAGTAGATACCATATTTTTTGCTCTATAAGACTCACTTTTTCCCTCCTAAAATGTAAGGGGAAATGTGTGTGCATCTTATGGAGCGAATGCAGGCTGCACAGCTATCCCAGAAGCCAGAACAGCAAGAGGGATTGCTGCTTTCACTGCGCAGCGATCCCTCTTGCTGTTCTGGCTTCTGGGATTCAGAATATTTTTTTCCTTGTTTTCCTCCTCCAAAAACTAGGTGCGTCTTATGGTCTGGTGCGTCTTATAGAGCGAAAAATACGGTAAATAGGTACCGCTCCGGCAGGAAGGTCAACGGTGTTTCCGTGTGCTGCTCTGGTTCGCCAGAAGTGGCTTAGCCATGCTGGCCACATGACCCGGAAGCTGTACGCCGGCTCCCTCGGCCAATAAAGCGAGATAAGCGCCGCAACCCCAGAGTCGGTCACGACCGGACCGAATGGTCAGGGGTCCCTTTATCTTTACCTTTACATCAATAATGCATTTATATGACACCCATCTGACTGGATTTCCCCAGCCACTCTGGGTGGCTCCCAACAAAAAATAGTCAAAGCACAATACAACATCACACACTACTCAGCTTCCTTGAACAGAGCTGCCTACAGATGTCTTTTAAAAAATCACAATATTAAGAACAGGGCAACCACAATATATCAGCCTTTTGCAATTCTCCTGCATCTTTTCTCCCTGTTTTTGATCCCTCCCAACACAGAAAATCCAAACTTTTAGGAAGAATCAGCAACACACACACACACACACACACACACACACACACACACACACACACACGTGTTTGGATCTAGGCCAGGGGAGGACTTTTTCAAGGCCACATTCCTTTTCTAAGCAAACTCGCTGCATTTCAATGGTGGGCGGGGCTGGAAACAAGAGAAAGAGGAGAAATGAATGCAGTTTTTTACCTTGCTACAGCAGGTTGCTTCCAACACACAAAAGAAATGCAACTCATTATTTTCCATCCAGGCAAGCAAACGCCATGGTCAGCATTCAAGGACCCATTCTAAGTAGACCAGAACACCTGACTTGTGGGGCAGGAACAGCGCAGGATGCAACCAGGGTTGTGGTCTGGGAAGAATCCCAAGAGCCAGACAGAGAGAGGTCTGGAGGGACACATTCGGAGGGACAACCCCTGGCCGGACATGGTGCTCCTGTCCTCTAATACCCATGGCGGGGTAGGAGACCTGGAAATAATTCCCATATATTTTGCATCTGTTGTCTTTATCCATGGAGTTTTCTTGTCAGGGATACTGGAGTGGCTTGCTAGTTCCTGCCCCAGGTGGTTCGCATTTAGTCAAAACTCTCCACTATGACCTGTCCTTCTTGGGTGGCCCTGCATGGCATAGTTCATAGCTTCTCTGAGTTATTCAAGCCCCTTCACCATGACAGAGGACGAGATGGTCGGACAGTGTTCTCGAAGCTACGAACATGAGTTTGACCAAACTGCGGGAGGCAGTGGAAGACAGGAGTGCCTGGCGTGCTCTGGTCCAGGGGGTCACGAAGAGTCGGACACGACTAAATGACTGAACAACAACAAATTTTGCATCTGGCAACAAATGCACTGCTGACCAAACTAAGCCGCCTAGAACAAAATATACATAGGTCAGAATGGAGTCTACATTTCTAGGTAAAGGTAAAGGGACCCCTGACCATTAGGTCCAGTCGTGGCCGACTCTGGGGTTGCGGTGCTCATCTTGCTTTACTGGCCGAGGGAGCTGGTGTACAGCTTCCGGGTCACGTGGCCAGCATGACTAAGCCGCTTCTGGCGAACCAGAGCAGCGCACGGAAACACTGTTTACCATCTGAAGGCAGCCCTGTTTCGGGAAGCTTTTAATGTTTGATGTATTATAGTATTTTAATATTCTTTTGGAAGCCGCCCAGAGTGGCTGGGGAAGCCCAGCCAGATGGGCGGGGTATAAATAATAAATTATTATTATTATTATTATTATTATTATTATTATTATTATTATTATTATTATTATTATTATTATTATTCCCGCCAGAGCGGTACCTATTTATCTACTTGCACTTTGACGTGCTTTCAAACTGCTAGCTGGGCAGGAGCAGGGACCGAGCAACGGGAGCTCACCCCGTTCCGGGGATTCAAACCGCTGACCTTCTGATCGGCAAGTCCTAGGCTCTGTGGTTTAACCCACAGTGCCACCCGCCACTTCTAGAGTTAACGCCTTACTTCCAGAGCCACTAGAGGGCCATGGAAATTTGTGTCCCAGGCTTTTTTGACTCGTCTCCCCATGTACTACCTGGGACCAAAGGGGTGCATTGGTTGCCAGATGTGAAATCTATGGGCATTATTTTCAGCACTCCTACCCCCCTATTTCCCCAAACCTGGATCTTGGCATCTAAGAATTATGCCTTGATTTTTTTCTCTCTCTCCTTGCACCAACACTTTTTACCTGCAATACATTTCAGGGGTTAGGGAACGTTCTGTCGTCTGTCAAGTGTGGTCGTGAGTGGGTCAGGAGGGCCTGGCAAGCCAGGCGCCAATTCTAACGCTCAGAAGAAAGGCCTTGAGGTCTTTTCACGGACTGTGGCTGGATGATGAGATGGTGAGGTGCTGGGGTGTCAGAAGGTGTCAGAAGAGGGGTGGCTAGATAATGAAACAGCCAAGATGACACATTCTGCCTTTATGGCAGGCATGCTAATAGCCTTTATTGAATGAAGTCTGACTAATTGGGAATTTGGTCTGAGTCTCTGTACTGAACTCCCAAAGGGAATTTTCTCCCAAAGCTGCCCCACTCACTGGATGGAGCTGCCTTGTGAAGAATTTCCAAGATCCTCACAACTCAGGGATGTGGTGGAATGGGGCTCCCTTTCAGAAGGGTCATGCTTCAAGCCCCTCACCCTACAGAGCACCCAGACATCTCTAGGTGAGGGGTGGAGAGAAGGGGAGCCGGCAGAGGCATCTGGACAGTGGTCACATACCTTCCAGAGAAATCGATGGTTGGAAAGGATGCTTCAATCAGCAAATGGTTCACTGGTTTGAGATGTTTAATCTTCCATTTGACCTTATCAAAAGCTTATTTGCACTGGGATTTAAAATTAAGTTTTCTTAAATTATCTGCTCCCGATTTTACACCGTATTAATTTCTCTTCAAGCAAAAGGGACTTATTTCCATACTCCTAGAGACAGGGAAGGGAGAGTGTCTATTTTCACCTCCCCATCTTCCAGCGAGGGGGATGAGGATCTCTCAGCACCATTTTGGGGAAAGGGTTGTCTACGCAGGGCTTGTGTCCGAGGAGTTATTTCGGAGGGTGGTCCACTCTGCCCAGCCTATGGCCATTTCCCTGCTTTACTACTCTGAGATCCCTTCACTGGAGAGGCCACAGATGAAAGCTATGCTCAGGGCAGTGCAGAGTGTGAAACTCTGGCATGCTAGCTATGGTCATTGTCTCTGGGTGGACATTTCCCTGACCAAGGGGGGCTGGAGCATGTGCCTTTCAAAGTGATGGTGTGCTCATGTGGTTTTCGACAAGGCACAGCTGAGCATGTTGCTTGTACATACAAGATACCCAGTCCAGGTTCAAGCCCTGGCTTTTCCAGCTAAAAGGATCTCTTGGGTCAGCAGTCTGGGAGCTGTCATTCCTTGAGATCTCAGATCCTTACGTTATGAGTCCCACTGAAATGTCTTGGAGGGGCTGGTCAGACCTGGATGTGGAATGGGAAGTGATGGAGGCTGACAAAGAAGGCAACTGACAAGCTGGAAGGTGTGCAGAAGAGTGCGACCAAGATGATCAAAGAGTCTGGAAACTAAGCCTTGTGAGAAACAGTTGGAGGAGCTGGGAATGTTTAGCCTGGAAAAGAGGAGACTGAGAGGAGACACGATAGCCATCTTCAAATATTTCAAGGGCTGACACTTGGAAGATGGACCCAGCTTGTTTTCTGCTGGTCCAGAGGGGAGGACCTGAAGCAATGGCAAGAAAGGAGATTGCAACTAAACCTCAAAAGGAATTTCTGTTGGCAAGAGCCATTCAAAAGTGGAAGGTGGTGGAATCCCATTCACTGGAAGTTTTTAAGCAGAAGTTGGGCAGCCATCTCTCAGGGATTCTTTAGCTGTCATCGCTGCATCACAGGGGTTTGGACTAGATGGCCCTCAGGGTCCCTTCCAAAATGCAGTTCTTTGATTCTATGTCCCCAAAGGAGGAGGAGAAACAGCAGCAGCAGCAACAACCACAGGGGCTCCTCTGCAGGAATGGGAGACTCAGATATCCCACCCCCCACCCTTAGGTGGTGGAGTTGGGGAGACAAATGCAAGTGATGAGTGTTGGGGTGCTGTGCCTGAAAGTGAGGCCCCAACCCCCCCTGCAATTCTTGGGCTGGAGCTGTTCCTTCCTTGCCGAAGGCAGGGCAGTGGCTGTGAGTACCAATGGGGCAGCCTCCCCATGGCTCGTCTTCGCCTCCATTATCTCTCAACTTTGAGTGGGTTAGCAGCTAATGGTTCTGAGGAGCAACCGTCTCCTGTTGCCAGGCAACCAGCCCAGGTGAGCTCTTGAACTTTATCTGGAGAGCTGGAATTTACTAGGGCGTCATGATACAGAGTAACTCTCCCTCCATCACCAGCCAGAGCCACAAGCTTTCACCAGGGCTGTCTGCTCCATTTGCCCAGCGGGTGCAAGATGCAAGCTTGGGGAGCAGCAGTGGCAAAGAGGTGATGGGATGGCCGCTTTCAAATATCTCAAGGGCTGTCCCATGGAAGATGGAGCAAGCTTGTTGTCTCCTGCTCTGGAGGGGAGGACCTGAACCCATGGCTTCAAGTTACAATAAAGGAGATTTGGACTAAACATCAGGAAGAACTTTTTGATTGTAAGAGCTGTTCAACCGTGGAAAAGTCTCTCTGGGCAGAGTGGTGGACTCTCCTTCATTGGAAGCTTTTAAGCAGAGGCTGAATGGCCACCTGTCATGGATGCTTTAGCGGAGATACCTGAATTGCAGAGGGTTGGACTAGATGACCCTTGGCTCCCTTTCCAGTGCGACAATCCTAAGAATCTATGAAAGCCACAGAACTTAATGCCAGGCTGCCTCTCAGTGCACACAGAAGCTGAGGAGCAAAAATAAGAAGGTTCTGCTTCCTTCTTTGCTCTTCTCCGTCTTCTCCTTGATTGACACTGTAATTGGTCTTTGCCTGCCACGGGCTAATTGAGGTCAGCGCTGATTGCAGTCTGCGCCTCCTGCACTTCTCTTCTCATCCAGTCATGATGACATCTCCTCACTGCCTGGCACTCATCCTGCTCCTCACCTGGTTCTTCCCTGCAGTCCTGAGATGCTGGTGCTGGGCACCCCCCTGGGGAAACATCTGTCCTTATGTGCAAGCAGCACTAGGCAAAACCCCACCACCTCCTCTCCTCCATCAAGGGACAGGGCCACTTGCTTGCCCTGGGCCCAGCTCTGGCCACCCAAAACAAGAAATGGGGTTTGTGAGCTGGAGGAGTTTGCATGCCTGTTTCTGAGTGGCAAGGCCTGCATCTTCAAGGGTTGCCTTTGGGCCTGGTTCAGCAGTGCCAGCTGACGCAGAAGGAGGCTGCCCCATTGCTGATGGGGGCATCTGGCGGAGAATATGTGGTACCCTTGTTGAAAGAGCTGTGCTGGCTGTCCACTTACTGCTGAGCCAGGGTACCTCAGGGACCCCTGAACCAGCGGTTCTAAACCTGTGGGTCCCCAGATGTTGTTGGACTACAACTCCCATCATCCCTGAGCTCTGGCCTTCCTAGCTAGGGGTGATGGGAGTTGTAGTTCAACAACATCTGGGGACCCACAGGTTGAGAAAGGCTGCGCCTGAACCCTTCTGTCCCAGCTCAGTCACTGGGATCATCTGCACGAGCACCTCCGGTCGTTCCCTGCATTCCCAGTGCATCAGCCCAGTCCTGTGGAACCCTCCGCCACTAGAGATTCCGCCAGAGCCTTCTGCGCCCACTTTCAAATGCCTGCTGAAAACTCTTCTATTCCTTCAGGCCCAGACAGGCAATTCAGAAGACACCCTTCCAAAAAGAGTTAGCTGGTTTCTGAGTTTGACGATGTGCTTTTTATTATTCTATTGCTTTTGCAGCTGTTGCAAACCACCCTGATATAATATACTGTATATGTTTATGAATACTGGTGTACAAATATGTTTTCATAAACAAAGAAAGAAAGAAAACCATGTGCGAATCAGCCTGAAATCTGTCTGGGTGTAGAGAGCACCCAGCTGGGGGTCAGCTCTCTGTCTCTCTCTCCCTCCCCCCCCATCTCTCTATCTCCCTGAAACTGAGGCAGATCATACCTGCTGGCAGCCCTTCTTCCAGTGATTGAAGGAGCCCTCGATGAGGCACCTGCCAAAATGTTCCGGAGAGAGAAAAGGAACTGATGATTGCCTCCTCCTCAGAGAGAGAGGCCAGCTGCACGGTGGCTAAGCAGAGGAGGAACAGGAGAAGGAAGAGCTCTGTGACCCCAATCAGGGAGAATGCTATTAATGCCTCCTTCTTCCCAGATACACCTGGAGATTTGCATTGATAGTGATTGTGCCCATAATGAGGCGTCCTGACCTCTCTTCGCCTCACTTGCCGGCCGTCTCCACCACATCGACTGCAGGGCTGGCAGTGGGAGAAGGGGCTGCTTGTGCCAAGTTCATGGCTGCCCTGCCCTGGCAGCAGATGTGGGGGTGATGTCCCCAGCTTGGCCTTGTCAGAGCAGCCACAGCGCCAGCGTCAGCATCTCATTGGGCAAAGGATGAAGGGGGGGGGGCTTTGATTCGCATGCCTGAGGAACTGTACGCAGAATATGGCACAAAGCAAGAATAGCAGTACAATGGTACCTCGGGTTAAGAACTTAATTTGTTCCGGAGGTCCCTTCTTAACCTGAAAGTGTTCTTAACCTGAAGCACCACTTTAGCTAATGGGGCCTCCTGCTGCCGCTGCGAAGTCACAGCGCGATTTCTGTTCTCATCTTGAAGCAAAGTTCTTAACAAGGTACTATTTCTGGGTTAGCGGAGTCTGTAACCTGAAGCATCTGTAACCTGAAGCATCTGTAACCCAAGGTACCACTGTATATCTTTCTTAATGAAAACACACAGATTGCCCAGGAAAAGAGCAGAGGGCCTAATCCTGCCAGAACTATGGATCCATTCTGGCCAGCTTCTTCCACTTAGCCGATGGGCTTTCCAGAGGGGCTGTACCGCATTGCCTGGCGGTCACATTGTCGAACTAGAGACCCGGGTTCAAATCCCCACTCAGCCATGAAGCTCACTGGGTCACCTTGGGGCAGTCGCTTTCCTCTCAGCCTGGCCCACCTCACAAGATTGTTGTGGGGATTAAACGAGGAAGGGAGAAAACCATGCGTTTTCTTGAGCTCCTTGGAGGCTGGGAAGTGCAATACAATTAATTTCAAAAAAATAATTAAATATTTGATCAGCTTTTTTGGCAGAAGCAGATGCTCTCAACTGGGTTGCTGCGGACCAGGAAGGATGCGAGCAAAGGGGAGCGCCTGGGGGGGGGGAGGGCTTGGGTTGCGGGAGAAGCACATCTCCCCCCCCCCCCGTGGCGCCAGAGAGGATGCAAATGAAAGACGCTGAATGATGTCTGCCGAGACGCTTCATTTGGGTGATGCATTTGAAAGGGGCTAATTAGAATGCTATTAATATTTATGGGGCCTTATGCGAATGCCGATAGTCGCTATTGGGAGGTATTAAGCCTTATCGCCTTGGCCAGGAGTTCGCGGGGTAACGGGAGGCAAATTTAATTGTTCCGCGAGGGGGGAGGGCGGACCCTGATAACTCCAGCACAAAGCCACCGGCAGCCAGCGCAGGGGGATCAGCCGGCCAAATGGGTTTTACGGCAGGCTCATCAGGCGTCTCTGGGAATTAATTAGCCGGATCACCCGCCAGGCATGGGGCGGCAGGGGTGGTCTTCTCAACCCCTCCGACAGGCCCATAAGCTTTGGGGAGGACCCAGAAGGTCCACCTTGCACCCACGCTTAGTGACCTGCTTGCCGGCTGCGCTTCATGCCCCAGGCATGGGGAGGCACCGCGTGGAGGGGGGGGGGGTCCAGGGTGCTGGAAGGGACCCTCTTGTGGAGAGCCTGCCGGTCAGAGGAGGAGTCCTGGGGCTGGTGGGCTCAGGGGTCAGACTCGGCACAAAGCAGCGCCCCAGGTTCCCCCGAAGGTCTGCCCATAAACCTCAAATCAAGTAAATAATTTCCCAGTAGTGATGTATGGAACTGAGAGCTGGACCATAAAGAAGGCTGATCACCGAAGAATGGATGCTTTTGACTTCTGGTGCTGGAGGAGACTCTGGAGAGTCCCATGGACTGCAAGAAGATCCAACCTCTCCATTCTGAAGAAAATCAGCCCTGAGTGCTCACTGGAAGGACAGATCCTGAAGCTGAGACTCCCAAGACTTTGGCCACCTCATGAGAAGAGAAGACTCCCTGGAAAAGACCCTGATGTTGGGAAAGATGGAGGGCACAAGGAGAAGGGGACGACAGAGGATGAGATGGTGGGACAGTGTTCTCGAAGCTACCAGAATGAGTTTGACCAAACTGCGGGAGGCAGTGGAAGACAGGAGTGCCTGGCGTGCTCTGGTCCAGGGGGTCACGAAGAGTCGGACATGACTAAACAACTAAACAACAACAACTAAAAGTAGAAATAATCAGAATATTGAAACTGAAAGGACAGGTACTTTTCTGAGCACTTGGGGGTCAAAGGAAAGTAATTTAAACAACTGTTGTTGAAGCGTTTCGTTCCGAAGCTGCTAGCTGGGCAGAGCCAGACAGAGGATGACGACAGGGGAGTGTCCTTCCTGCCCCCGATCCCAACATAAATCCTGGCTGCGCCCATTGTCCCATGGAAGAGAGCCGGTGTGGTGTAGTGGTTATGAGCGTTGGACTCGTAATCTGGTAAACCGGGTTCGCTTCCCTGCTCCTCCACCTGCAGCTGCTGGGTGACCTTGGACCAGTCACACTTCTCTGAAGTCTCTCAGCCCCACTCACCTCACAGAGTGTTTGTTGTGGGGGAGGAAGGGAAAGGAGAATGTTAGCCGCTTTGAGACTCCTTCAGGTAGTGATAAAGCGGGATATCAAATCCAAACTCTTCTTCTTCCCATGGAAGGCGGTTGTCTGTCCTTCAGAGGTTGGGTGGCCAGGGTTTCTGCAGCTGTGATTGGGCTAGATGGCCTTTGGAGATCCCTTCCCCCTCTACAGCTCTGTGTTTCCAGCAGGGGCTCATGAAATCCACCCGCGCAAAGCCCACCTCCTCTTCTGGGTGCTGCTTAACTCCCCCCCCACCCCCGCTGCATCCCTGGCTCCCCTGCCTTGCCTCGTTAATGCTCTGATAATCCATAACTAGGTCCCTCTTCACATGCTTGCTGACCTCACGATGGAGCAAAGTTCGCATCCATTTTCCTTCCCCTCATTTGTCTGTAAACCATGAAGAAAAATCGCCACCGTCTGCCGGCATCAGGCAGCCACTTTGATGTATGGCTGTAATAAAAAGCCCATTTTCAGCTGCCTGCCTGCCTGCCTGCCTGGTCGGAGGGGCGGAGAGCGGCAACCGGGCAGGGCCAAGAGCCCTCGGATGGTATGGAGGAGACGGGGCAGTCGGGGCAGGGCTGCGTGTGCCCACTCTGGTTTGGCAGAAGGGCTGACAAGACGCAGGAGGTGACTCTGGGCAGAGAGAGAACAGATTCTGGAGAAGCTTAGCTTTAAGAGCAGAGCAGGCTTCCAGTCCTCATGAAGGAAAATGTATGCTTAGAAGTGTGTGGGCAAGGACTGTTGAAAACCTAGGAGCCAGAGGGATGGCTGAATAAAGTTTGTTTGTGTGTATAATAATAATAATAATAATAATAATAATAATAATAATAATAGGTCTTTGGTTGCTATGCCCCTTCTGGGGAAATCCAGCCAGATGGGCAGGGTATAAATAATAAAATAATAATTATCATTACATCTTAAGACCAGGAAAACCCAAACAAATTATGCAAACCAAGAGAGAACCGTGAAAATGTGCCTGATCAGTGCAGGTGGACATTGGAGCTTGTAGACAGTATTGGTTTATTTATTTAATGAAATTTATATACCACTTGATTGTAGGAAAAAACCTCAAACAAAAAAAGGTAAAATAATAAAATCATCGGTAATAATGTATCATTTAGAATCACAGAGTTGGAATAGACCACAAGGGCCATCGAGTCCAACCCCCTGCCAAGCAGGAAACACCATCAGAGCACTCCTGACATATGGTTGTCAAGCCTCTGCTTAAAGACCTCCAAAGAAGGAGACGCCACCACACTCCTTGGCAGCAAATTCCACTGTCGAACAGCTCTTACTGTCAGGTAAGAACATACAAAAAGTTTAAACCACAAAAGAATAGACCAGCAGCAAAGTACAACTCATGCAAACTTTCTGAACATCTGGGCGGGCTTGTCTAAATGTCTTCAGCAGGCGCTGAAAAGAATACAACGAAGATGCCGGCCTGATAATCAAGAGGCAGGGAGTTCCAAAGTGTCGGTGCTGCCACACGAAACAATCCGAGTTCTTAGAAATGCGGTGCAGAGATTAAGTGTTACCTGCAAAAGGACACCCAGTGAAGCCAAACATTGGAAGATTCCAGAGAGAAAGAAAAAAGTCATCCTTAATGCAGGGCAGCGTTAAACTATGGAGCTCCCTGCCACAGGGAGGCAGTGACGGCCACCAAACTGGAAAGCTCTCAAAGAGGATTGGACAAATTCGAGGAGGAGGCGAGGGCTGTATCCCAAGATGCATAGGGCTTTGTGCCACAAAACCAGCACCTTGAATTAAGCCCGGTAGCTGACTGGCAGCCAGCTAATTGATAGCATTAAACATGTTTCATTTACAAACAACAGCCCACAACTAATCACTCACCGAACATTTTTACTAATAACAAGATCTAGGAGAAAGAGGGGATGAACCATCAATCTCAAAAGTACATGTTTTATTTGTTGTTGTTTGAAATGAATTGTTTATTACCCAAAATAAAGTGCTAAAAAATAACAATGAGACTGCAGTGATTGGGTGGGTGTCTTTAGCCCAGGGCCAAATTGGACCTTAGGAATTGTGGGAACAGTTTTTAGGAATAGGCAGCAGGGGCACCCAGTGGCGAAGCCCATGCCAGCGCCCCCCGGCACCAAAGGGACCTCAGCCCCCAGAGCAGGGGTTGGCAACCTGCAGCCCGTGGGCCACAAGCAGCCCACGGGGGTCGTTTAAATGGCCCATGAGCCACCCCCGAACCAAGCCGCCAGTTGGTGAGTGCCCATGTGCGCTAAACCGGCACAGCCCGGAGCAGGGACTCGCTTCCGCGGTGCTGGAAATCACATCTGCACAGATGCCATCCGGCCCACGGAGCGATTGCTGTGGGAGTGAACCAGCCCAGGCAAGGTAAAACCTTGCTGACCTCTGCCCTAGAACATAGGTAGGCAAACTAAGGCCCGGGGGCTGGATCCGGCCCAATCACCTTCTCAATCCGGCCCATGGACAGTCTGGGAATCAGTGTGTTTTTACATGAGTAGAATGTGTCCTTTTATTTAAAATGCATCTCTGGGTGCATCGTTCTGCCCGGACACTGAAGTCCAGCTCCGAGGGCCTTCTGGCTGTTCCCTCATTGAGAGAAGCCAAGTTACAGGGAACCAGGCAGAGGGCCTTCTCGGTGGTGGCCCCCGCCCTGTGGAACGCCCTCCCACCAGACGTCAAAGAGAAGAAAAACTACAGTGGTACCTCGCAAGACGAATGCCTCGCAAGACGGAAAACTCGCAAAACGAAAGGGTTTTTTGTTTTTTGAGCTGCTTCGCAAGACGATTTTCCCTATGGGCTTGCTTCGCAAGATGGAAACGTCTTGCAAGTTTGTTTCCTCTTTCTTAACTCTGTTAATACAGTTGCGACTTGACTTCGAGGAGCAACTCATAGAATGCGGTGTGGTAGCCTTTTTTGAGGTTTTTGAAGACTTTGGTGATTTTTGAAGCTTTTCCAAAACTTTTCCGACACCATGCTTCACAAGACGAAAAAAATCGCAAGACAACAAAACTCGCGGAACGAATTAATTTCGTCTTGCGAGGCACCACTGTACCAGACTTTTAGAAGACATCTGAAGGCAGCCCTGTTTAGGGAAGCTTTTAATGTTTGATGTTTTATTGTGTTTTTAATAGTCTGTTGGGAGCCGCCCAGAGTTGCTGGGGAAGCCCAGCTAGATGGGTGGGGTAGAAATATTATTATTATTATTATTATTATTATTATTATTATTATTATTATTATAATATTTGTGGGGTCTTTCTGGTGTTCTTACATGAGTAGAATGTGCGCTTTTACGTAAAATGCATCTCTGGGTTATTTGTGGGGCAACAGGAATTCGTTCATTCCCCCCCCCTTCAAAATATAGTCTGGCCCCCCACAAGGTCTGAGGGACAGTGGACCAGCTCTCTGCTGAAAACGTTTGCTGACCCCTGCCCTAGAAGTTGGCTCCTGAGATCACACGACCTTTTGGGTCCCTTCCAACTCTGCAAGTCCATGATTCTATGTCTTCCTCCTCTTGCTCAAAATGCAATGAGAGGCATATGTGCAGACTTACCCCAGTCCCTTCGCTGCCCTCCTGGTGCCTCCACGGAAGAAGCTGCCACCGTCTGCCAAGGGTGCATGTGTTGTGGCGAGGGGCCTGGCTTGCACTAGGGGTGGGTGGGTGGGCTTCCTGCTGGGGGAGGCCTTGCTACAGATTCACATTTAATGCGGCAGGCACAGCCGGAGGCCATTCCTTGGTGTCTGCGAGCCAAGCTATCACAGATAAATATCGATGCACAGAAGGAGCAAGGGGCTGGCAGGTCCATTCCCCCCCTCCAGGCAGGCAGAGCATCCGTTACCTTAGTGTAACAGGGGCAATAATAATAATAATTATTATTTATTATTTATACCCCGCCCATCTGGCTGGGTTTCCCCAGCCACTCTGGGTGGCTTCCAACAAAATATTAAAATGCAGTAATACATCAAACATTAAAAGCTTCCCTAAACACAGCTGCCTTCAAATGTCTTCTAAAAGTCTGGTAGTTTTTTTCCTCTTTGACATCTGGTGGGAGTGCGTTCCACAGGGCGGGTACCACCACCAAGAAGGCCCTCTGCCTGGTTTCCTGTAACCTCACTTCTTACAATGAGGGAACCGCCTGAAGGCCCTCAGCGCTGGACCTCAGTGTCCGGGCAGAACAATGGGGGTGCAGATGGTCCTTCAGGTCTACTGGGCCTTTGAGGCCGTTGAGGGCTTTCAAGGTCAGCACCAACACTATGAATTGTGCTCGGAAACGGACTGGGAGCCAATGTAGGTTTTTCAAGACCGGTGTTATATGGTCTCGGCGGCCACTCCCAGTCACCAGTCTAGCTGCCGCATTCTGGATTAGTTGTAGTTTCCGGGTCACCTTCAAAGGTAGCCCCACGTAGAGCGCGTTGCAGTAGTCCAAGCGGGAGATAACCAGAGCATGCACCACTCTGGCAAGACAGTCTGTGGGCAGGGAGGGTCTCATCCTGCATACCAGATGTAGCTGGTAGACAGCCGCCCTGGACACAGAATTGACCTGCGTCTCCATGGACGTCTGTGAGTCCAGAATGACTCCCAGGTTGTGCACCTGGTCCTTCAGGGGCCCAGTTGCCCCATGCAGGATGGAAGAGGCCCCTGCCCCTTCATTAAGGCTGCATTGTCAGGCTGAGTTTTGGGCTGGCGTTCAGTTGAATCGGTGCAACATTCCCCACACCAAATCCCCATGCCAGGTAAAGCTGCACCGGTGGAATTCCTTCCTGTCGTGAGGATGCTGAAGGCACCGGAATGGCAGCTCAACCTGCAATAGCCAAGGTATGTATATGTGTGGCAGTGGCGTAGCGTGGGTTGTCAGCACCCGGGGCAAGGCAAGTAATTTGCGCCCCCTAACCCGTGGATTTGCGCCCCCTAACCCTAACCCCCAGATGTTGCGCCCGGTGCGGCCGGCCCCCCCTGCACCCCCCACGCTACGCCACTGATGTGTGGCACTGCTGCCCTCTAATGGACTCAGGCGGAAGTGGCCAGAGACCAGAGATCTTGCACTCTGCAAGTGATTCTCTTCTAGCTGATGTGGCGTTCTTGTCACAGAACGGGCTTTTGTGGCATAAATGTCAACTTTCAGATTTGAAAATAAGGGATCAGCAGCCTCACCTGTCCCGGGGACAGTCTATGGGATATCTAACAATCCTCCCCAACCATTTATTAAAAACAACAACACCGAAATAGAGCTTGGAGTAGCCTTCGATTTCCCTTAACTATCGTTAAAATCCACCCAACTTGGTGGTCTTCATTACACCTGGTAGTAGCATATTAACTACATGCAACATGTGAAGACGTCCTTCCTTTTCCCTTTCCTGAATCTGCTGCTCTCCAGCTTTGCTGGGTGACCCCACTGGCTTCCAGTATTATGTACAGAGGGTCAGGAGGGGGGGGGGCAGTGAGCATATCCCAGTGGGCGTGTGCATGAGCACACACAGGTGTGTTTTCACTGGGTGGCCTGTCTGAGTAGAATTACATGCAAAAGCGGCCTCCCACCTGTCTGCAGGAGCATCTGAAACATAGCTCAATGCTGCCACCTGCTGACCAAAGGGGACACAACCTCCTTGGCTGCCCAGATTTTCCCACTGTACGTGAAAGTATGGTCTCATCCACGCCACAGACCAAAAACACTTTTGTAGCACTTCAGTTAGTCACAGATTCTCCCGAAGAATGCCAGGAACTGTAATTTGCCCCTGAGAGATCTGGGATGTAATCCACTGGGAGCAGTCAAGTATAACATTCCTTGTTTTGCTAGAGTGGACATGCAAGGGAATGTTTGGTCCAGCCAGTCAGAAGTTCCTGCTCCTCCTGGCCTGGAGCAGCCTTCCTCTTGCATGTGACTAGCAGGTGGGCTTGACCTTTCCAGACCTGGTAAAAGGCCAAGTCACACGGCCACCTTTCTCTTTTTGACCTTCCTGTTCACCCTGCAAACTCCCAGGACTGCCACTGCAGTTCCCCAGGTCATCTCCCATATGGGGTAAACCTGTTTGTACATGTTTGTAACTGTAAGCCTGATGCCTGCCTTCAGGGATTACACTGTGCTCTGCCTGATCATGAGCAAACCTACTTTTTGTTGTTACTTATGAATAAGACGGCGAAGTCTTTATTCTTTTAGGAGGGATTCAAAAGGGGATCTTACCAGGAACACACAATTCAGTCTGAGCTAGATTGAATTGTATAACAGTAAATGGCTCAGACGAGTCAGCAACTTGTTTTCCGCTGCGTGAAAAGTGGAATGCACTCTGCTAAATGAAGGAACTTGCTAGTGCAAGTTAGGAAGGATATTAATAAAAAATATATCCTCTCCTAAGACTGTCAACATTCCCGCAAGAGAGCTATAGTTCCCAGCAGTCTTGACAAACTACAGTTCTCAGGATTCTTGGTGGAGAATGCCATGCGGTTTATTTGCGTGGGGTTGCTGTGACCAGCCTTTGCAAAGTCTCAAGTCCTCCAAGACCCCCTCCCACCTCTATGCTTCTTGTGGGATGTGAAACACAAGAGCAGTCAAGGACAACATTCCTAGAGTGAACATGTTTTCACCTGGGGAGGAATGTTTGTCCAGCCAGCAGGTCAACTTCCTGTTTCCTTCTGGGCTGGGACAGACTTCCTCTGCATGTGACTAGAGGTGGGTGTGGCCTCACCTGTGCAGGTAATGACAAAAGCACAGGGCAGGGCAGCCATCTCTCTCTCTTTGACTACATGCGTCGAAGAAGCAACATCTGCTTAGCCAAAGATGCTCTCTTGGCCTCCAGCCAAGAGAGGACAAAGGGACTGTCTCCTTATGAGATAGTTTCCAGGTGTACGTTACTTTTCTAAGCTGCCTACTGGGATCCTATTGTGAACAGAATGTGAGTAAACTCTTTTTATACTTTTATAGAAGACAGTGCTGTGTCTTATCTTTTATGAGGGAATAAGGGGGAAATACCAGAAAAGTTATTATAGAGGCTTTAGCGAGCCTGAGCTAACACATCCGCTGTGAGTTTAAAAAGGGGAATGTTACTCTGCTAAATTGTGAGCTTGTTTACACAAGTTGGAAAGGCTATTATCAGACAATATATCCTCTCCTGCATCCCTGAACATTCCCGCAATCCTGAGGCTTGTTGGCTCATGCAGGAAGGAAGCATCCCTTGACCTGATGCCCTTTGACCTGATGCCCCTCCATTGTCCTGTGCTTCGCAACTTGTAGCTGAATCTGTGGCTAAGCTTCAGGTAGGAGCAGACCTGCCTCTGGGTGTGTCTTTCGTACGTGCATCTCACCTCTCAATGCTGCAGTGATGAATAAGTGTGTGTGAATGGAGCTTGAGAGTGCTTGCACATCTGATGCAATGAACTCCTCTTTTTGTGTGCGTTTCCAATTCCTCTTGGAGGTTAGGTTTGAAAAAAGTCTGTTTTAACCTGTGGGACTGTGGCTTGTTCTTCCAGTGGAAACTTCTTTCCCAATTCCTGCAAAGGGGGTGTGGAGTCGTTTCACAGAACCATGGAATGGCAAGGGACCCTAAAGAGGCCTCTGGCCCAAACCCCTGCAATGAAGCAAGCACACAAATTTCTCACACTGAAATGTTGCACCTGGCTTTCCTTTGGGGCCGTGGCCTCTTTTGCAAGGATTCCCACAAATTGGGCAGTGGGGGTGGGGGGCGGCACACCTGGCGGAGGTAGCTCCCCCTGCAGAGTGAGTCTAGAGGAAGGGAGAGTCAGCTTGATGCCCCCAGAGGCTGCCAGGGTTTGGATGACGTGGGGGCAGCAAGGAGTGGCTTGGAGGAACACAGCCAGGTGCCTCACCTCTAAAGGATGGGCTTTGCGCATAGGAGGCCACACCCATCGCTGCAGCACTTCTCTGGGCCAGGGCAGTCACCATCATGCTGGCAGAGGCTCTTGGGAACCACACAAGCAGAACCAGGAGGAACAGGTGGGCACTCTCCAGACTTGGCTGCAAGGGAGTGTGGGATGTGAAACACAAGAGCAGTCAAGGACAACATTCCTAGAGTGAACATGTTTACACATGGGGAGGAATGTTTGTCCAGCCAGCAGGTCAACTTCCTGTTTCCTTCTGGGCTGGGACAGACTTCCTCTGCATGTGACTAGAGGTGGGTGTGGCCTCACCTGTGCAGGTAATGACAAAAGCACAGGGCAGGGCAGCCACCTCTCTCTCTGTGACTACATGCGTCGAAGAAGCAACATCTGCTTAGCCAAAGATGCCCTATTGGATTCCAGCCAAGAGAGGACAAAGGGATTGTCTTCTTATGAGATAGTTTCCAGGTGTGTGTTACTTTTCTAAGCTAAGTCTGCCTTCTGGGATCCTACTGTGAACAGAATGTGAGTAAACTCTTTTTATACTTTTATAGAAGACTGTGTCGTGTCTTATCTTTTATGAGGGAATAAGGGGAAAATACCAGAACAGTTGTTATAGAGGCTTTAGCGAGCCTGAGCAAACGCATCCGCTGTGAGTTTAAAAAGGGGAATGTTGCTCTGCTAAATTGTGAGCTTGTTAACACAAGTTGGAAAAGGATATAATCAAACAATATATCCTCTCCTGCATCCCTGAACATTCCCACAGAGAGGACAAGCCCAGTGTCATTAGGACCTTTAGGAAAGGAGAAGGTCCACCCCAGGGCCTGCAGCCAGCATGCCAGGTCAACCCCAGCATTCAAGCCCCAGGACTGGATCTCAGCCTCCGCTCTGCTCCTTTTCCACCTTAGCCCAGTCCTGGGAACGCTGACTCTGCAAGGTGGTAGCAGCAAGGACACAGTCTTCTCCTCAGTGTGTCAAAGAGCTTTACCCAGCAGCTCTAAGAAAGATTTGGGGGGCTGCTGGGACCATTTCAGGTGGGCGCCTGGAGCTAGGCTAGCCCTTGTTCTGGAGATGCACCCACCCACCCACCCATTTCACCTCCCTGCTACAGATACCAAGAGCATTCCCATGAACAAAGGCCAACTGTGTCACAGAATTAAGGAGGAATCTGCTCTTGGTCCTCTTTGCCTGCTCTTCATGTACAGGAGTCCAACTGGACTCTTCCTGGGAGCCCAGGAAAGCTACCCAAGACTTGTACTTGGCTCGTGGTTCTCCATGGAAGACACATCAAGAACATGAGCGAAATGATCAAACACCCAGCAATAAGGGACCATGGGAGAGGTTTCTCTCCAGCTAACTATCTGTCAGGTCTTCAGGTACCCAAATACAGACGGTCTTTTACCCTCGCCAGATTCAACGTTCTCCCTTCTGCCTTACTTCAGGGCAGATTTGAGGGTAAACCATACACAGCATGGGTCTGCCCTTGTGGCTCATTGGAAGTTGAAACTGCTCCACACGTACTATTACGTTGCCGTCTTTATGAGGATATACGTTTGACTTTTATTACACCTGTTTTGCAAAAGTCCAGGAAAGTATCGGAACACCATAGTTTAAAACTACTGCTAGAGGACAAGAATCCCAAGACGACATTAAATGTAGCCAAATTCTGTGTGTCTGCAATCAATCGCAGGAAGCAAGTGGTATCCCATAATGACCAAACCCCTAAATGTTAACCACAGGGAGCACGCTAATAATTAATTTTAATTTTTATATTTAAATCCTTGTTATATTCACACTGTCCTTTGTATTTCTGATATTTTTATTTTTTTTATGATCTGCGATATTGTGTGTGTTGCGGCTGGTCTGTGACCGTATTAATAAATTCATTCATTCACATCAAGAACAGTCCAGGAGGATATATAAGAACATAAGGAGAACATTTGCAGGATCAGGCTAATGGCCCAACTAGTCCAATATCTGGCCAACCAGATGCATCTTCTGGGAAACCCACGAGCTGGAGCTGAGCACAGGGCAACTTTCTCCAGCTGTGGTTTCTAGCAACTGGGATTCAGAAGCATCGCTGCCTCCAACTATTGTGGCTAGCAGCCTTTGATAGCCTTCTCCTCCTCCTCCATGGATTTGCCCAATCCTCTTTCAAAGCCATCCAGTTTGGTGTCCATCACTGCCTCATGGGGGAGGGAGTTCCATAGACTAACTCTGTCCTGCCTACTGACATGCTTTTTGTCAAGAGGTTCTGCTTAGCTTCCCCCCTTCTCCCCCTCCCCTCACAGTCACCCCAAAGATCAAATAGCACCAGGGAGTTCTTTAAACTGAAGTGACCCCCCCACAACAGAGATGGCCTTTCCCTCCCTCTCCTTCCCCTTCTCTCCTACACATGTGTGGAGGGAAAACAAAGCTTTAAAGCAATTAAAAAACCTAAGGATGGTAAATGTGCACCTCTAGGCTGGGTGGAATGTAACAAACTGGGTGGAAGGTCTGCACAAACTGATAGTAACAGGCACCCCTGAAAAGATCAAGGAGGCTCTGGCAAGCTTGTCTCAAGACAGGCTTGTCTCAAAGGGAATGAGCAGGATGGGGAGCGAAGAGCACAAGACCCCCTTTTTGTGACCTTGCTATTGTGTGAGTTGAAAATTCCTGCTATTGCTGTGTCACACAATGTAGTGGTCACATAGGATTGCTTTGAGGAATTATGAAAAATGAAGCAAGCCATTGTGTCAGCGGTGAAAGCATCGCTTTGACTGGGTTTGGGTCATTGACATGATTTCTGATCGATTCCACAAGCCAGTGGCGTAGTGTGGGGGGTGCAGGGGGCCGCACCGTGTGCAACATCTGGGGTTAGGGTTAGGGGGCGCAAATCCACGGGTTAGGGGGCGCAAATCCACGGGTTAGGGGGTGCAAATCCACGGGTTAGGGGGTGCAAATTACTTGCCTTGCCCCGGGTGCTGACAACCCACACTACGCCACTGCCACAAGCCTCTGCATCTCTGCCCCATTTTCTCTATGCCTGACCGTCACGTATTGAGCATTCTAACACAGACCAGTTGCTTCACCAGGCATCCTGGGTACATAAAAATAAGGAGATAGCTTTGGAGGAGTTAGATTTGATGTAGCTTTTGTTTAGGTAGATCTTAGGGCCAGGAACAGAGTTCACACTGAGGTGGTAAAATGCCTGTCTTTCCCTTCCTTACCTCCAGGGTTTGCTAAATGCATTCCTCCTTGGTTCCTGTTTATTTAGCCTGAACATGTATGCATGCTCAGATAGTAAATAGGTCTTTGTGGTTAAGAGGCTTCCTCTGATCTGACTTTGTCCCCACATGGGGATTTTTTTAATGCTCAGAGGAAATCTGATTGGTTCTTACAAATGCTGTGTTAAAGTTCTTTTCTTAATAAAAACTGCCTGGGCCAGGGCGTGGGATGCACACTTTCTCCCAGGGTCTTGCTAGTCAAGCCTCGTGTCTATTGTATTAATCAGGGTCCAGTCCTTTCTTCCTAATTAATCAGGGTCCAGGGATGTGGGTGGCGCTGTGGGTTAAACCACAGAGCCTAGGACTTGCCGATCAGAAGGCCGGCGGTTCGAATCCCTGCAACGGGGTGAGCTCCCGTTGCTCGGTCCCTGCTCCTGCCAACCTAGCAGTTCGAAAGCACATCAAAGTGCAAGTAGATAAATAGGTACCGCTCCAGCGGGAAGGTAAATGGTGTTTCCTTGCGCTGCTCTGGTTCGCCAGAAGCGGCTTAGTCATGCTGGCCACATGACCCGGAAGCTGTACGCCGGCTCCCTTGGCCAATAAAGCGAGATGAGCGCCGCAACCCCAGAGTCAGCCACGACTGGACCTAATGGTCAGGGGTCCCTTTACCTTTACCTTTAGTCCTTCCTTTGCCTTCAGAATGCAACATCACAATGTATGCTTAGTAGAAAGAGGAGTGTGTTTTAGCTCTTGGTGTAAGTCAGAGCACATTGCGGTCCTCGAATCAAGATGCACCTTGCTTGACAACCGTCTCTTGAGTCTAACCCAGGCAGCTCAAACTCTGACATTTCCCTAACACACACACACACACACACACACACACACACACACACACACACCCTCCCTTTGTGTGCCATGGAGCTGGCTGAGTTACCCCCCCCCCCAAGGGCTTGCCAGGAGCCCCGCAGCACGAACCTGACCCCGCAGCCTCTCACCTTTCACGGGCTCCTTGCACACTTGACCACACTGGTTGCCGCAACACTTCTTGCCCCCTGGGCAGTCACAGTCCTTCTGGCAGGTCATCAGGCAATCGGCAGGGTCCGGAGGGGGGCAGAAGCCGGGCTTCTCTGCAAGAGATCAGCCAGGTGTCTGTGACGTCTCGGGTCGTGGAGGGGATGGGTCCAATGAAGCATTTTTGTTTTCAAAAGCTGCGTCCCAAGGAACTCAAGGGGCTGACACGACACTCCTCAAAAATGGTAATTCAAAGGCATAAAGCCAATCCTCAGATTGAGTAATAAGTCCAGCACAGGGGAAGAAAGGCCATAGCTCAGTGACAGAGCACTTGCCTTGCATGCCAAGTTTCCTGGGTTCAAATTCCAATGGCATCTCCAGTAGGGTAAGGATAGGCCCCCTGTCTAAGACCCAGAAGAATGAACGGGCTGACTCATTGCAAAGTATTCTCCTACGTTCTCATAGAATCATAGACTTGGAAGAGACCACAAGGGCCATCGAGTCCAACCCCCTGCCAAGCAGGAAACACCATCAGAGCACTCCTGACATATGGTTGTCAAGCCTCTGCTTAAAGACCTCCAAAGTAGGAGACTCCACCACACTCCTTGGCAGCAAATTCCACTGTCAAACAGCTCTTACTGTCAGGAAGTTCTTCCTAATGTTTAGGTGGAATCTTCTTTCTTGTAGTTTGGATCCATTGCTCCGTGTCCGCTTCTCTGGAGCAGCAGAAAACAACCTTTCTCCCTCCTCTATGTGACATCCTTTTATATATTTGAACATGGCTATCATATCACCCCTTAACCTCCTCTTCTCCAGGCTTAACATGCCCAGCTCCCTTAGCCGTTCCTCATAAGGCATCGTTTCCAGGCCTTTGACCATTTTGGTTGCCCTCCTCTGGACACGTTCCAGTTTGTCAGTGTCCTTCTTGAACTGTGGTGCCCAGAACTGGACACGGTACTCCAGGTGAGGTCTGACCAGAGCAGAATACAGTGGCACTATTACTTCCCTTGATCTAGATGCTATACTCCTATTGATGCAGCCCAGAATTGCATTGGCTTTTTTAGCTGCCGCGTCACACTGTTGGCTCATGTCAAGTTTGTGGTCAACCAAGACTCCTAGATCCTTTTCACATGTACTGCTCTCAAAAAACGACAACCCAAAAGGCCTTTTTGATCAACCGCGTCCTCACCAAATGCGTAGAACCAGATGACGATGGCATTTTAATTTATTGCCACCCACCCTAAGGTCCCAGGCTGGGTTGCGACAATTTAAAATGGCACATTAAAGCTTTCAATTACTAAAAGAAAATATAACGGCAAGAAATAGGGTGGGTACTGAAAGATACATCTCAGGTGTCAGCGATCCACTGTGGAGACAGAGCGCAGCCTCAGTCGCCCTCCCGGCATCTGCCCAGAGACCCACCTGGGCCCTTGCAGGCCAGCTGGCATTCCTCTTCGGTGGGGAAGTTATTTAGGTTCCCCCTGCAGTTGCCATAGTCGAAAGGGGTGCACTCTCTGCTGGTGGAGTTGAAGTAGAACCTTTGGACGTAGGTGTTGCAGGGACCCGGCTTCTGGGGAAGCTGGCAGATATCTGCAGCCAGAGAGCAGAAGGGGCCTTGGGTTTTGAGCTGTGAGAAAGAATGAAAGGGGTGGGGTCTGGTGGGGGGGGGACACTGTTGGATATGCACAAATCAGTTTGCAGGTTCTGGGATGAAATAAAGCCTAGTTTCGCCCCTGCCCACTGCATAAGTGTTGGTGCTGACCTTGAAAGCCCTAAACGGCCTCGGTCCAGTATACCTGAAGGAGCGTCTCCACCCCCATCGCTCAGCCTGGACACTGAGGTTCAGCACCGAGGGCCTTCTGGCAGTTCCCTCATTGCGAGAAGCAAAGCTACAGGGAACCAGGCAGAGGGCCTTCTCGGTGGTGGCACCCGCCCTGTGGAACGCCCTCCCACCAGATGTCAAAGAGAAAAACAACTACCAGACTTTTAGAAGACATCTGAAGGCAGCCCTGTTTAGGGAAACTTTTAATGTTTAATAGGTTATTTAATTTTAATATTTTGTTGGAAGCCACCCAGAGTGGGCAGGGTATAAATAATAAATTATTATTATTATTATTATTATTATTATTATTATTATTATTATTATTATTATTATTATTATTATTTAAGAGCAGCCTGCTGGATCAGGCCCATTTGGTCCAGCATCCTGTTCTCACGGTAGCCAACTAGATGCCCCAGCCCTCTCCACTGTGACTTTGTCCAATCCTCTTTTAAAACCAACCACCTTGGTGGCCCTGCCTGCCTCCAGTGGGAGGGAGTTCCACAGTCTAACTCTGCACTGTGTGACGAAGGACTTTCTTTTCTCTGTCCCGAAACTCCCAACATTCAGCCTCACTGGAGGTCCACAATATCTAGTGTCATGTACGGCATTTCTGATTCACGGTAGAGGCTGGTGGAAGAAATAGGAGGCCACTGGCGATGGTGAAAGAGTGTATCCCCACAGGGTCTGCCCCCACCCTACTTTCCTAATCACTGTACTCCGACTTTTCTTTCTATGAAGCCTCTTCTCTCTGCCCCTAGGGGTTGGGACACCCCTGAGGAATGTCATGCAGAGAGAGAGAGGGAGCCATAATAATAATAATAATAATAATAATAATAATAATAATAATAATAAATTTTATTTATACCCCGCCCTCCCTGACCAGAGCCAGGCTCAGGGCAGCTAACACCAGTAAAATTACAGTAAAAACATAATAGGAAAAAACCCAATTTAAAATACAGTTTAAAATGCAATTTAAAATGCAGCCTCATTTTCAAAGTAGCCCATGGATCAAGACCATAAGGGGAGGGAAATATAAGAGTCAGACTGAGTCCAAACCAAAGGCCAGGCGAAACAGGCCCTTGCAGGCCCTGCGGAAAGATGTCACATCCCGCAGGGCCCTGGTCTCTTGGGACAGAGCGTTCTACCACATCGGGGCCAGTACTGAAAAGGCCCTGGTCCTAGTTGAGACCAATCTAACCACCTTGAGGCTCGGGACCTCCAAAATGTTGTCATTTGTGGACCGTAAGGTCCTCCGCGGGGCAGACCAGGAGAGGCGGTCCCGTAGTTACGAGGGTCCTAGGCTACGTAGGCCTTTAAAGGTCAAAACCAGCACCTTCAACCTGACCCTGTACTCCACCGGGAGCCAGTGCAGCTGGTATAGCACTGGGTGAATGTGATCCCGCAGCAAGGACCAAGCGCTTACCTGGGTCCCTGCAGGTCTCCTCACATTCCACCAGCGTTGCAAACCTGTTGGCGTTGCCCTTGTGGCCTCCGTAGGTGAACGGGTAGCAGCCTGCTCCAAGGCGGCTGTAGTAAAACAGGTGGATGGAGTGGTCCCCCTCTCCGGGATTGCTGGGCAGCCGGCAGATATCTGGAGCCGCAGAACAAAGAGAGATGGGAGGGAGAAATGGAGCTGGGACTTCTGGGCAGGAACAAAGGCACGTCAAGACCATCCTGGCTGGGAGTCCTGGGAGTCCTGCTCCCTGCCTTGCAGGCTTTCCCCAACTGGCCTGGGAGGGCAGGGCCAGGACTGACTCCAGCTGCAAAAGCTAGGGCTGCTGAACAGACTCTCGGGCTGAGGTCTTGCTTGGGGTTTTTTGTTGCAGGCTTGGGGGGGTTGCTGCTATTTACTTATTTTTTTGCATCTTTATTTGAGACCTTGTTGTGATGTATGTGGAAATTGTTCACTTTGCTTGTGTATTTTTAATGCTTTATTTGTTATTTATGTGGGAATGTTCAGGGAGGCAGGAGAGGATATATTGTTTAATTACAGCGGTACCTCTGGTTGCGAACTGGATCCGTTCCAGAGGCCCGTTCGCAACATGAAAGGAACGCAACCTGCAGCGACGCGTCTACGCATGATGTCATTTTGCACTTCTGCCCATGCGCGAGCAGCAAAACCCGGAAGTAACCGTTTCCAGTACTTCCGTGTCGCCGCAGGATGCAACCTGAAGAAACGTAAGATGAAGTGAACGTAACATGAGGTATGACTGTATATCCTTTCCAACTTGTGTTAACAAGTTCTATAATTTAGCAGAGTAACATTCCCCTTTTTTAAACTTGTGCAGCAGATAGTGTTTATGCCAGGCTTGCATAAACCTCTAAAATAAGTTACCTGGTAATTCCCCTTTTATTCCCTCATGAAAAGAATAGACACGACAGAGTCTTCTATAAAAGTATAAAAAGAGTTTACTCACTCACTCACTCTTTTCACAGATGGATCCCAGAAGGCAGACGTAAGTTACAAAAGTAATATACACCTGGAAACTATTCCATAAGGAGACAGTCCCTTTGTCCTCTCTTGGCTGGGCATCTTAGGCTAAGCAAATGTTGCTTCTTCGACGAATGGAATCAGAGAGAGAGAGAGAGATGGCGGCCTCCGCTGAGGTATTTTGTTACCTGCACAGGTGAGGCCACGCCCACCCCTAGTCACATGCAGAGGAAGTCTGTCCCAGCTCAGGAGGAAACAGGAAGTTCTGACTGGCTGGTCCAGACGCCCTCTTTTTATGTCCACTCTAGGGATGTTGTATTTGACTGCTTTGTGTTTCACACCCCACACTTTAGAACTACAGTCATACCTCGGGTTAAAGTCGCTTCAGGTTGAGCGTTTTCAGGTTGCGTTCCACGGTGACACAGAAGTAACAGAACAGGTTACTTCTGGGTTTCGCTGCTTGCGCATGCGCAGACACTCAAAATGACATCACGTGTTTGCACAGAAGCGGTGAATCGCGACCCACGCATGCACAGACACAAGCTGCGTTCTGCTCAGGGTGTGAACGGGGCTCCAGAACGGATCCCGTTCACATCCAGAGGTACCCCTGTACTTCTCTTATGTTGCCATTATGTATTTTTTCATGTTGCAAGCCGCCTTGAACATGGCTTGAACTGTGGAATAGTGGCATACAAATAAAAATATGTATGTATGCTTGTATCCTAGGAGCTGCTCAGCCGAACATTCGTTCTTGCCCTGGGAGGTGGGTGGGTGGGTGACCTTTGGGCACAAGGTGGGAAGATTAGCCAAGGCCACAATGTGTGGGGCAGCTGCTGCTCCCCAGTTTGCCGCTGTCCTTGTAGGAATCCCTGCCCCCACCCCAAGAATAGCCTTAGCCTTCAGCTTCCCCTATAGAGAATGGAGCAAGTTCACTCACCTCCCAGCCTTCGGGTGGGCTGTGTCTACGTGGGGCAAACACTTAAGGCCACTTAATAGCTTGCTGTGTGTGTGTGGGGGGGATGTCTTGCAGCTGCATACGAGGCAGGATTAAACAGTTTAAAATCTGATGGTTTTGGTTTTCATTTATGTATAGTATAGAGGTTTTCTTTTCCTTTTTTCTTTTTGTTTGTCAGTTTTTGGTATGTATGTTCATGGCTTTTTGTATTTTTGTGCAATCTTCAAATACAGAAAAGTGTTAAAAATAAATAAACAGTTTGAAATTGTAATGACAATAGAAACCATAAATGGAACAAGAGAGCAATCACAAACGCTAATAAAATAAGTAAATCTAAACATGGGTTTAGTGAGCAAAGTGACCCTTTTGCTCCAGGAACAGAGGAAGCTGCCAAGCCATTGGTCCATCTACTTCAGTGTTGTCTACACTGACTGGCAGAATTGTTTCTCTAGGATTTCAGGCAGGCATCTCTCGCAGTCTTACCTGGGGATGCCAGCAGGGATCTCACCTGGGCCCAATGCTCTGCCACTGTTCCTTGGCTTTGGCTTTTGCGCGGTTAGAGTGGAAGCAGGTTATTTCAGGGGACAATATCTGATAAAGCCACTTCCGCCTACAAAAGGAGGTGGGGTTGCAGGCTTCACGCTCCCACCACACGCGCTGCGGCTGGCTCTCAGCCTCCGCACGATTGAGGGAATCCCTGGCCGCGTCATCCCCTGGACAGCCAATCAGCTGGCTTGGGGGGCATGGCCTGCCCTATTTAACGCAGGCCGGGGATCTCCCTCTTTTGCCACCTCCAGCTGTTCCTGTTTCCCACCCTCCCACCCTTTAAGGTTTTTGTTCCTGGACCTTGCTATGGACCTTTGTTGGTTGCCGTTGAATTTTTCCACTTGGGAAATTGGCACCGGCCACTTGGTTTTCGCCTACTTCGTAGCAAATCGTCACAACTTTCTTGGTATTGGTGGTTAGGCATTGGTATTGTTCTGTAGATGGAAGAGGGGAGGTAGTGCCATCACCTGCCCCACATATTGAAGGGTAGTCCATTAATGGATTCCAGGGGCCCTGTCCAAAGCCTATGGAGGCCCCCTAGCGGTGACCCCGGGGGAGTTCCTAGTTGATGTGCACCAGCAGGACTCCCCCTCCCAGTGGTTAACCCTTCCTGGACTTCTAGAGGACAGGCTGAAGTCAGAAATAGTCGGTTACAGTGGCGTAGCGTGGGTTGTCAGCACCCGGGGCAAGGCAAGTAATTTGCGCCCCCTAACCCGTGGATTTGCGCCCCCTAACCCTAACCCCCAGATGTTGCGCCCGGTGCGGCCGGCCCCCCCTGCACCCCCCACGCTACGCCACTGGTCGGTTAGGACCAATGTCTAAACGAATACCGCTCATCACCTGTAACCAATAATGTTGTGGCCTTATTTAGCCCATTAATCATAATAATTGTGTCATGTGTCTTTATTTCCTTGGGGGGGGGGCGGGAACTTGCCATGCAATGAACCCACGACAAGAAGCTTAGGCCAAGAGACTCTTTTGCCTACCTCTCGGATGGGTGGCATGTAAATAATAAATTCATTATCCTTACCCGGCTTCTTGCAGGCGTGCTCACATTCCGAGAGAGATTCAAACCGGTTCTCGTTGCCCGCACAGCCTCCGTAAATGAACACTTCGCAGGTTTTAGTGGCGGGGTTGTAATAGTACCTGGGCATGGCTGCCTTGCAGGGGCCTGTCTCCTTAGGCAGCTTACAGATATCTGGAAGGACGTGAGAGGGTCAGGCAGGAGGGTTGAAGTTGCTTGGGCAAGAGTACTGGGAAATAATTCATAATGAACTGGAAAAAAATGTTTAAAAATACTTTTCCAAAAAACCCAGAGTCCTTTTGGTTGGGGATAATTCAGACTGAAATTCCCAGGTGTCAGAAAAGGTTATTTATGTATGCCCTTACTATGGCCCACATTTTGTTAGCCCCCAAATGGAAATTGAGCAAAGTCCCAACTAAAGAAAGGATGCCAGTATTGCTGTGGTCTAAACCACAGAGCCTAGGGCTTGCTGATCAGAAGGCCGGCGGTTTGAATCCCCGCCACGGGGTGAGCTCCCGTTGCTCGGTCCCAGCTCCTGCCAACCTAGAAGTTTGAAAGCACGTCAAAGTGCAAGTAGATAAATAGGTACCGCTCCAGCAGGAAGGTAAACAGCATTTCCATGCGCTGCTCTGGTTCGCCAGAAGCAGCTTAGTCATGCTGGCCACATGACCCGGAAGCTGTACACCGGCTCCCTCGGCCAATAAAGCGAGATGAGCGCCGCAACCCCAGAGTCGGTCACAACTGGATCTAATGGTCAGGGGTCCCTTTAACTTTACCTGACTAAAGAAGAATGCAACTGAAACAGTTGAAATATGCCCAGCTTGCGGACCTAACATATAGAATAAGAGAACAAGAAGAACACATGTTTAAAGAAGACTGGAAAATGTTTATTGAGTATGTGGAGGAATATTGTGTTTATTTGAAAACGTGGTCAGCATAAAGATAAATTCAGCAGTGTAAATAAGTTTCGATGGATTTAATAATGGAATACTGAGTGGTTTAGTTTATATAAAATATGCTTCTATGGGGGGGGGGGTAGTGATAGCCACCAACTTGGCTGACTTTAAAACAGGATTGGGCCAAATCATGGCCTGATCCAGAAGGCCTCTTCTCATGTTCCTAGGATGCTCATGCTCACACTGGTGCCACCACCAACCCCACTCTATTCTTCTGTTTTTAAATCATTTTAACAGATTTTAGTACTGTTATCTGCTCTTGCTGTAACCAAGACCTGAGACCTTATAATGAGAAGGACTTAAGAAATTAAAGCAAAAGCAACAAAAGCAGAAATAATAGCGGCAATGATAAGGTGGTCTGCCCCGAGCTCATTTAAAGTAGGAAACCAAAATATTTCCTTTTGTGAAATGCTAAGTGGGGTGCGGATTCTGGGCAAGGACTGCAGATTTCCAGGGCTGCCCCAGGAGGTTGGCTGTGCATTGTTGCAGCTTGTATCACCAGCAAATGTCATAGGATCATAGGATCTCAGAGCTGTAGAGTTGTAAGGGACCTCCAAGGGTCATCTAGTCCAACCCCCTTTGCAATGCAGGAGTCACAGCTAAAGAGGCCCTGACCGATGACCACCTGTCCTCTGCACAATGCTCCCCCCTTTGTCAATGATAATGATAATGATGATGATGATGATGATGATGATGATGATGATGATAATAATAATAATAATAATAATAATAATAATTTATTTATACCCCACCCATCTCCTCTGCTCCCCTTCCTTGGTCTGACCTGGGTTGCGGCATCTCCAAATGCATTCCATCTGGGTCTCAAACCGGTTGTCGTTCCCTCCGCAGCCTCCATAATGAAACATCTCGCAAGTCTTGTTTTGTGGGTTGTAATAGAATTTGGGGAAGAGGGCCAAGCAGGGCCCAGAATCCACAGGGAGCTTGCAGAGATCTGTGGGTGCAGAACATAGAGGGGGGACAAAACAGAGGGACTCTCAGACATCCCCACGGAAATGAACTGGTGCCAAAAGCCAAATCCTGCACATTGCAGAAGTGAGTGTGCCTGGGATGTGTGGCGCACTCTGGAGCCAGAATCTCTGGTCCCCCACTGACTCAACAGATTTGGCAAGCTGGCATTTCTATACCACTTGGAAAGAGGGGGGCTTTTCGGTTGCCCCTAATGGAGTTAAAGGAACCACCAAACAACAGGGAGCATTTACAGCTAGAGAGAGACAGCGTGGCACAGTGGTTAAAGTGGTTAGA
The DNA here is from genome assembly GCF_964188305.1 of Podarcis bocagei. Classification (NCBI taxonomy): domain Eukaryota; kingdom Metazoa; phylum Chordata; class Lepidosauria; order Squamata; family Lacertidae; genus Podarcis; species Podarcis bocagei. The sequence goes on along the minus strand of NC_138129.1, from coordinate 2,193,977 downwards.
CTAGGACCTGGGAGACACCAGCTTTCAAATCCCCACTCAGCCATGAAGCTCACTGTTAAACAAAAATCTCCAAATGGGTCTGAACTTCCATGTCTAAAACTCCTGGTAGAAGACAAGGATCTGGAGATTACGCTCAGGGTGGCCAAATTCTGTGTGACTGCCATAAAACGTAGGGAACAAGCTGTACTACCAAAATGATTAAGGTTTTAAATGATAATTTTTGGTTATATTTTAGTGATCAAGATTTATTACAGTCACAGATAGGTAGCCGTGTTGGTCTGCCATAGTCAAAATAAAAAAATTCCTTCCAGTAGCACCTTAAAGACCAACTAAGTTAGTTCTTGGTATGAGCTTTCGTGTGCATGCACACTTCTTCAGATACACTGAAACAGAAGTTGCCAGATCCTTCTATATAGTGAGAAGGTGGGGAGGGGTATTACTCAGAAGGGTGGTGGGAATTGGAGATTGGCAGATAGCTGAGATGAGCCTGTTGACGACTCTTAACGACTGTAATAGGTCTTACAGGAAAAGGCAAGGGGTGAGAAGGTGAGAAATGGCTTAGTCATGTATAATGAGATAAGAATCCAATGTCTCTGTTCAGACCAGGTCTCTCCATGGTTTTAAGTTTGGTAATGAGTTGCAATTCAGCAGCTTCTCTTTCCAGTCTATTTCTCAAATTCCTTTGTAGTAAAACAGCTACTTTGAGATCTTGTATAGAATGTCCTGGGAGATTGATGTGTTCTCCTACTGGTTTCTCTGTTTTGTGATTCTTGATGTCAGATTTATGTCCGTTTATTCTTTGGCGTAAGGTTTGGCCTGTTTGTCCAATATAGAGAGCTGAAGGACACTGTTGGCATTTGATGGCATACACAATGTTAGACGATGAGCAATTAAATAGTCCCGAGATGGTATGTGTGATGTTGTTGGGGCCAGTAATGGTGTTGTCCGGGTGTATGTGGCAGCAAAGTTGGCATCTGGGTTTATTGCAGGCTCTGGTGCCAGTGTCCGTGTTAAGTCTGGTTGTAGTATTATTGTGGGTTAGGAGTTGTTTAAGATTGGGTGGCTGTCTGTAGGCAATGAAAGGTCTTCCTCCCAGAGCTTGAGAAAGAGAACTGTCATTGTCCAGGAGAGGTTGTAGATCTCTGATGATGCGTTGAACTGTTTTAACTTGGGAGCTGTATGTGATGACTAGTGGTGTTCTGTTATTTTCTTTTTTGGGTCTGTCTTGCAGCAAGTTCTCTCTGGGTATCAGTCTGGCTCTGTTGATCTGTTGTCTAACTTCATCTGCTGGGTATTTTAGTTCTGAAAAGGTTTGCTGTAGATCTCTTAGGTGAGAGTCTCTGTCTGTAGAATTGGAACAGATGCGGCTGTAACGTAGCGCCTGGCTATATACGATGGACTGTTTGGTATGTTTGGGATGGTAGCTAGAGGCATGTAGATATGTTTGTTGGTCAGTTGGTTTGCGTTATAAGGTGGTGTCTATGCGTCCATCCTGTATTTTTATAGTAGTGTCCAAAAAATGTATTTCTTGCATAGATTGATTCATTGTAAGGTTGATTGTGGGGTGAAAATCATTGAATTTCTGGTGAAAGGTGTCCAGGGTCTGTTGACCATGTGTCCAGATGATAAAAATATCGTCAATGTATCGCAGGTACAAGAGAGGTTTGAGTGGGTAGGAGTTTAGGAAACATTGTTCTAAATCTGCCATGAAGATGTTGGCATACTGTGGGGCCATGCGGGTGCCCATTGCTGTGCCGCTGATCTGAAGGAACAGGTCGTCACCGAATTTGAAGTTGTTGTGGGTAAGGACAAATTGGCAGAGTTTGGTGGCAAGGTCCGCTGTGGTTTTATCTGAAATGGTGTTCCTTATAGCTTGTAAACCATCGTTGTGTGGGATGTTGGTATACAGAGATTCCACGTCCATAGTAGCTAGTATAGTATTGTTGGGAAGATTATTTAAAGATTGTATTTTCCTCAGAAAATCTGTGGTGTCACGTACATAGCTGGGAGCACTGATGGCATATGGTTTCAGAACAGAGTCCATATAACCGGAGACACCCACTGTAATAGTGCCAATACCTGAAATGATGGGGTGTCCTGGATTTCCTGGTTTGTGTATTTTAGGTAGAAGATAGAAAGTTCCTGGTCGAGGTTCTGTTGGTGTGTTGGTGAGGATCTGTTCTTGGATGTGTGGGGGTAGCTCCTTAACAATCTTGTTCAGTTCTTTCTTGTATTCTTGTGTGGGGTCTGAGTCCAATTTTGTGTAAAAGGCGGTATTGGAAAGTTGTCTGTGAGCCTCCTGAATGTAGTCAGTTTTGTTCATGATGACAACAGCTCCACCTTTGTCTGCTTCTTTAATTATAATGTTTGGGTTGTTTCTGAGATTATTCTGTAATAAGATTTATTACACTTACACACACACACACACACACACACACACACACACACACCGTATTTTTTGTTCTATAAGACGCTCCAGACCACAAGACGCACCTAGTTTTTGGAGGAGGAAAACAAGAAAAAGAATATTCTGAATCCCAGAAGCCAGAACAGCAAGAGGGATCCCTGCGCAGTGAAAGCAGCAATCCCTCTTGCTGTTCTGACTTCTGGGATAACTGCGCAGCCTGCATTCGCTCCATAAGATGCACACACATTTCCCCTTACCTTTAGGAGGGAGAAAGTGAGTCTTATAGAGCAAAAAAATCAGTATATCTTAATTGCCGCTACATCTGAATTGCCTCTGTTGTACTCAACTGCAATTCAATGTATCCCTGTTGTGTTTTATGATTTTCCTGATATTGTAAGTAACCTGGAACTGGTCATAGAATCATAGAATCATAGAGTTGGAAGAGACCACAAGGGCCATTGAGTCCAACCCCCTGCCAAGCAGGAAACACCATCAGAGCACTCCTGACATATGGTTGTCAAGCCTCTGCTTAAAGACCTCCAAAGTAGGAGACTCCACCACACTCCTTGGCAGCAAATTCCACTGTCGAACAGCTCTTACTGTCAGGAAGTTCTTCCTAATGTTTAGGTAGAATCTTCTTTCTTGTAGTTTGGATCCATTGCTCCGTGTCCGCTTCTCTGGAGCAGCAGAAAACAACCTTTCTCCCTCCTCTATGTGACATCCTTTTATATATTTGAACATGGCTATCATATCACCCCTTAACCTCCTCTTCTCCAGGCTAAACATGCCCAGCTCCCTTAACCGTTCCTCATAAGGCATCGTTTCCAGGCCTTTGACCATTTTGGTTGTCCTCCTCTGGACACGTTCCAGTTTGTCAGTGTCCTTCTTGAATTGTGGTGCCCAGAACTGGACACAGTACTCCAGGTGAGGTCTGACCAGAAGAGAATACAGTGGCATTATTACTTCCCTTGATCTAGATGCTATACTCCTATTGATGCAGCCCAGAATTGCATTGGCTTTTTTAGCTGCCGCGTCACACTGTTGGCTCATGTCAAGTTTGTGGTCAACCAAGACTCCTAGATCCTTTTCACATGTACTGCTCTCAAGCCAGGTGTCACCCATCTTGTATTTGTGCCTCTCATTTTTTTTGCCCAAGTGCAATACTTTACATTTCTCCCTGTTAAAATTCATCTTGTTTGTTTTGGCCCAGTTTTCTAATCTGTCAAGGTCGTTTTGAAGTGTGATCCTGTCCTCTGGGGTGTTAGCCACCCCTCCCAGTTTGGTGTCATCTGCAAATTTGATCAGGATGCCCTTGAGTCCATCATCCAAGTTGTTGATAAAGATGTTGAATAAGACCGGGCCCAAGACAGAACCCTGTGGCACCCCACTAGTCACTCTTCTCCAGGATGAAGAGGAACCATTGATGAGCACCCTTTGGGTTCGGTCAGTCAGCCAGTTACAAATCCACTGAGTGGTAGCATAGTCAAGACCGCATTTTACCAGCTTCTTTACAAGAACATCATGGGGCACCTTGTCAAATGCCTTGCTGAAATCAAGGTAGGCTATATCCACTGAGTTCCCTTCATCTACCAGGCTTGTAATTCTGTCAGAAAACGAGATCAGGTTAGTCTGACATGACTTATTTTTCAGAAATCCATGCTGACTATTGGTGATCACAGCATATTATGGTCTGTGACCATAATAATAAAATTCATTCATTCACTGGGTGACCTTGGGCCACTCACTGCCTCTCAGCCTGCCCTGCCCCAGAGGGTTGTTGTGGGGATTGAATGAAGAAGGGGGAGAAACTTGAGTTCCTTTTTCTTCAATGGAAGGGTGTGAATGCCTGGAGAAGAGGAGGTTAAGGGGTGATATGATAGCCATGTTCAAATATATAAAAGGATGTCACATAGAGGAGGGAGAAAGGTTGTTTTCTGCTGCTCCAAAGAAGCGGACACGGAGCAATGGATCCAAACTACAAGAAAGAAGATTCCACCTAAACATGAGGAAGAACTTCCTGACAGTAAGAGCTGTTCGACAGTGGAATTTGCTGCCAAGGAGTGTGGTGGAGTCTCCTACTTTGGAGGTCTTTAAGCAGAGGCTTGACAACCATATGTCAGGAGTGCTCTGATGGTGTTTCCTGCTTGGCAGGGGGTTGGACTCGATGGCCCTTGGGGTCTCTTCCAACTCTATGATTCTATGATTCTATGAATGCAATTAGTAATGTATTAAGCCAAGAAAGACCCTAAAGCACTGGTAAGTATTTGCACCACTGTGACATCTGTTTATTTTGAGCATTCATAATGTGATAGGAGTTTTATGGTCTTAGACATATTGCTCATTTAAAAGTGAACAGTGTTGCACCAGTAAAAATCAACCCAGTAAGACAGAAGTTGCCCCATAAGAAGCTATGGGGCTAGAAGGTAGGGAAACGACCCCCAAGTCTGCCCACCTTTGCTCCCGCAGGTGTCTAGGCATTCCTCCATGGTAGCAAACCGGTTGGCGTTGCCCTGGCAGCCTCCGTAGGGAAAGGGCAAGCAGGTCTCCTTCGACGGGGAGTAGTGGTACATGCGGGAGTAATCGAGACACGGACCCGAATCCCGGGGCAACACACAGATATCTGCCAGCAGAGAGCCGAGAGGAGGAGTCAGCAGTCCCCACCTTCCCTTCATAAGAACATAATGTGAGCCTGCTGTGGTGGTCACATGGGATTGCTATGAGGAATTATGAAAACATGGAGCAAGCCATTGTGTCCGCAATGAAAGCATTGCTTGACTGGGCTTGAGTCACTGACGATAATTTCTGATCAAATCCCACAAGCCTCACCATCTCTGCCCATTTTTTCTACTGCCCATTTTCTCTATGCCTGACAGGCACATATAAGCATTCTATAACACAGACCCGTTGCTTCTCCGGGCATCCTGGGCCATAAAGATAGTAGATAGCTTTGATGCACCTTTCCTTGGTTTTGTTAGTCTTAGGGCCAGGAAATAGAGTTTCACATAGGAGGTGATAAAGATAGCTTTCCTTGCCATCCTTCCTCTCATGTTTACTGCTTGTTTATGACCTCCGGGGTTGCTGAATGCATTCCTCCCTTAGTCCTGTTTTATTTACCCCCAGAATGTATGCATGCTCAAATTAGCTCTTTGTAGTTTTAACTTTGTCCCAACGCGGGGTTTTTGAAATGCTCAGAGGAAATCTGATTGGTTCTTAGGAACACTGTGTAAAGGGCAGTGGCGTAGCGTGGGGGGTGCCAGGGGTGCCGGCCGCACCGGGCGCAACATCTGGGGGGGCGCGCTCGCTGCCTCCGGAGTCGCCGAAGAGCCTCGGGCGCAGGCTGTAGCGGAGCCGCATGTCTCACGGAACCGACGAGCTGTGCGCGTGTCCGGGCTGAAGGCGCCCGGCAGGCAGCGGCTCTCAGCGCTCGCCGCGGAGGACGCGCCAGGCAGCCCCTCCTCACAGCCCCACCTCCGCCGGTGCTGCTGCAGCTGCTGGGCCGTTGCATTTTCCTCGCCTCTCTGCCCCCCTCCTCCTCCGGGCAAGCGGCGTCGTTTGGGCGGCAGCGCCAGCAGCAACTCGCAGGTTAGGGGTTAGGGGGGGCACAAATTACTTGCCTTGCCCCGGGTTAGGGGGCGCAAATTACTTGCGTTGCCCCGGGTGCTGACAACTCATGCTACGCCGCTGGTAAAGGGTTCTTTTGTTAATAAAGCGGCCTGGACGAGGGAGTGGCGATACACACTTCCTCCCAGAGTCTTGCCGGCCAAGCCTCGTGTTTTGTTTTATCAGGGTCCAGTCCTTTCCTTTGGCTTCAGAATGCAACAGTCTGCTGGATCAGGCCAATGGGGGTCTATCTAGGCCAGCACCCTGAAGCACTGCTGCCTCCGACTGTGGAGGGCAGAACAGAGCCATTGTGGCTAATATCCATCCATAGCTCTCTCCTCTTCCACAAATTTGTCCCATCTTCTTTTAACGCCACCTATGTTGGTGGCCATCACTGCCTCCTGTGGGATCCTTTGCTGAAGAGGCTCTTTGATCTTTCAGACAAGTCTAAACTTAATTCTCTCCTCTTAGGCAAAGATCATAAGTCGACCTGGCTGGCAGCCAGATTCTGCGCCCAGATTTGTAGGCACAGATCATCATCTAGTATAAAATAGCTTACTTACTTTGGGGTGCCTCAGGGTCAATTTTTATGGTAGCCCAAATCTCAGTTGTAGGGGTGTATGACTATATCTCAATTTTAACTCATGAGCTATTGCTGCAATCTGCTCTGATTGTATATTTTATCTTTATGAATGCTGTTTTTATTGTGTTATGTTATGTGAGTCTTTGACCGTAGTAAATTATCTATCTCACCTTGCCATTGTAACCTACTCTGTCCACCCCCCAAGATGATCAAGGCAAAGTGAATGATATGCCTCCTGTGGCAGGGAGTTCCACCGTTTAACTGTGCACTGCTTGAAGAAGGAGACATTTGGAGTTTAATGGAACAGGCTACTTTGGTGATATTACAGTGCTGCTGATTGTACGCATTGTTGTGCTTAATGAATACCAAGAATGTAAGAAAAGCCTGCTGGGTAAGGCCACTGGCCCATCTCATCCAGCCTCCTGTTCTCCCAGTGGCCAGCCAGTTGCCCATTATGGGAAACCAACAAGCAGGATTTGAGCCCAAGAGCGAGACTCTTCCCTCCTGTGGTTTCCTGGAACTGGGTTCCTCTAACCATGGAGGCAGAGCAGAGCCGCCGTGTCTAGCGCCCGTCAATAGCCGTCACCTCCTGATTTGTTTGTTTTAATATGGTGTGTCTCCCCCCCTCCCCCCCTGCATTTTAAAGGCCTTGTCTTCCACATTGTTGAGCACTTTTTCTTTGGCAAGTACAGTCATACCTTGGGTTTAGGTTGTGTGATTTCGGGTTGCACACCGCGCCGAACCCGGAAGAACCAGAATGGGTTATTTCTGGGTTTCGGCGCTTGCGCATGAGCAGAAGCACTAAATTGCACTTTGCACATGTGCAGAAGCGCCGAATCACAACCCGTGCGTGCGCAGATGCGGCATTGCAGGTTGCGAACGCTGCGGGTTGCGAACGTGCTACCCACACAGATCATGTTGGCAACCCGAGCGTCCACTGTACAATGACGATGACAGCTGCATTGGCAGGAGTCCTGCCTTACCTGGGTTCCGGCACTGATGTTTGCATCCCTCCAGAGTCTCGAACCTGTTGAGGTTTCCCCCGCAGCCTCCGTAAACAAAGGGAAGGCAGGACTGCTTGCGGTGGTTATAGTAGAACATGGGGAAGTAGGCATCACAGGGACCGGGGTCTGCCGGGAGCTTGCAGATCTCTGCCGCCGCAGAAGAAACAAAGACTCATCAGGACAAGGGCACCGTGGGAACTGTGAAAGAGTGTCATGCCCACCCCTCTTAAAAGAGCTGCCCCAGTTGGGTCTAAACATAAAGGTAAAGGGTCCCCTGACCATTAGGTCCAGTTGTGGCTGACTCTGGGGTTGCGGCGCTCATCTCGCTTTCCTGGCCGAGGGAGCCGGCGTACAGCTTCTGGGTCATGTGGCCAGCAGGACTAAGCCACTTCTGGCGAACCAGAGCAGCGCACGGAAACGCCGTTTACCTTCCCGCCGGAGCGGTGCCTATTTATCTACTTGCACTTTGACGTGCTTTCAAACTGCTAGGTTGGCAGAAGCAGGGACTGAGCAAAAGGAGCTCACCCCGTCGCGGGGATTCGAACCGCCGACCTTCTGATCGGCAAGCCCTAGGCTCTGTGGTTTAGACCACAGCGCCACCTGCGTTGGGTCTAGTCGATGTTGAATGGATCAACAGGAATCTGCAAGTTTCTTACATGGTCTCCCCCTATAATTGCACCATAGAAGTATAGAGTTGGAAGGGACCCAATGGTTCATTGGAGGTCTTTTGGCAGAGGTTACGGGGGGCAGGATCTGTCAGTGATCCTTTAGCATTAATTCCTCAATTGGGCTACTAGATCACCCTTGGGATCCCTTTCTACTGCCAATTCTATGATTCAGTTCTAGGATCATCACCATCAGTATATTTATTTGTATCCCACCTTCCCCCAGATGGGGACTCAACGCAGCCTACAGATGAAATAGAAATGGCTAAAAACATAGACGGGAATAATTAAAAAGCAAATCAACACGAATTAGAATTATCTAGCCATGATCTATTAAAACATGCAAATAATTGCAATAAAAACATCACAGCACCAGCCCTGTGGGAATGTTCAGGGATGCAGGAGAGGATATATTGTTTGATTACAGCCTTTCCAACTTATTTTAAGAAGGTCCACAATTTAGCAGAATAACACCCCCCTTTTTAAACTCACAGCGGATGCGTTTGCTCAGGCTCGCTAAAGCCTCTATAATAACTGTTCTGATATTTTCCCCTTATTCCCTCATAAAAGATAAGATATGACACAGTCTTCTATAAAAGTATAAAAAGAGTTTACTCACATTCTGTTCACAATCGGATCCCAGAAGGCAGACTGTGATGGCCTGGGAATCCGATTCAGAGGCTGAACCAGAGGAATCGCAGCCTGCACAGGAGTCCCCGCCTTCCCCGCCTCCAGGGCCGGCTGAGCTGGGGGCAGGGCCTTGGATCTGAAGCGCCTGCACCTGTGCCGGATCCTCAGGAGCAGGCACCAGGTGAATCCACTCTAGCTCCGGAGGTGGTTGAGGACACAGTGCTTACAGTTGCGCCTCTCCCAGCCCTGTCAGGGGAAGGTGAGTCTCTCCCTGGGTCCAGTAACCCTCCAGCCTCTCCTGAGCTGCAGAGGCTCAGGGCAGAGAGGTGGAGGGAACTGGTTTCTCCCAGGAGGAGTGCTCACCTTAAGGCCAGGAGAGGCGGGTCACCTGGGGGCCGGGACCGCCCCTGGCCTCAGAGAAGATAAAGGCCAGTCAGCCCAGTCTCAGGTTGCGGGAGCAACGTCGTTGAAGAGCTGTTTCGGCCAGACCCAGTCCTGTTCCTTCAGAGTTCCTGTCCTTGCCCGGCTCCTCGCTTTGGACCCCGCTTCGCCCGTGGAGGACTGTCTGCTGACCCTCAACTCAGGTCCTGGACCTCGCCCCACGGTAACCTCCCCCCGGGACCAGCACACAGACTTAGCTTAGAAAAGTAACATATACCTGGAAACTATCTCATAAGAAGACAGTACCTTTGTTCTCTCTTGGCTGGAATCCAAGAAGGCATCTTTGGCTAAGCAGATGTTGCTTCTTGGATGCATGTAGTCAAAGAGAGAGAGATGCTGCCCTGCCCCGTGCTTTTGTCGTTACCTGAAAAGGTGAGGCCACGCCCACCTCTAGTCATATGCAGAGGAAGTCTGTCCCAGCCCAGAAGGAAACAGGAAGTTTACCTTCTGGCCGGACAAACATTCCTCCCCATGTGTACACATGTTCACTCTAGGTATGTTGTACTTGACTGCTCTTGTGTTTCACATCCCACAAACCCTTTCCTTAAAGACAATCAGTTCCCAAAAGCCTGGGAGCAAACACAACGGAGAAGGCCCTCTCCCATATCCCCACCAATTATGCCTGTGAGGGTGCTGAGAATGGTCTCCCCCGAAGATCTCAGAGGTTGGGCAGGCTCGCATGGCAAGGAGACAGTTCTTCAGATCGCCTGGGAGTCCCTCCCCGCTCTACAGTTTGATGAGTCCCTCTCCTTAACTCCACGGCAGCAAGGCTCCCCTTCAACAGCCAAGCCTTGCCGGTGGCTGCTTCTCCCTCGGGGTCTCACCAGGGTACAGGCAGGTGTTCCGGCATTGCTCCAGTGTCCGGAACCGGTTCTCGTTGCCATCGCAGCCGTGGTAGATGAAGCGCTCGCAGGTTTTGTTGGCGTAGTTGTAGTAGTAGCTGAGCTTGTGGTTATTGCCGCTGCCGCTGTCCTCTGGGAGCTTGCAGATATCTGGGGAACAGGAGAGAAGAGGGGAGGAGGTAGGAGGGACCGTACTGAGGATCCTGGGTTTTATCCCCACCATCTCCAGCCGAAATGTTACAAAGCTTACAGTTCTGACCGCAAGCCGGATACCCCTCTAGGGTTCTGTTGACACAGAGACCCAGGCGTTTCCTAAAACTGGCACTTGATGGAGCCATAGAAAGCCATGGAATATTATTCAAGTTGTGGTGATTCAGGCGATAAAAATGACAAGGGGATGTAGCAACTCCTCTAGGAAGAAAAGTTGCAGCATTTGGTATGCTACAACAGCGGCAAGAGTCTTGATAGCACAAGGGTGGAAGAACGAGGAAATCCCAACGAAGGAACAGTGGCAAGAAAAACTGATGAGTTATGCAGAGCTGGTGAAATTGCCCTACAAATTGCGGGACAAGGACAACTGTGACTTTAAGGAAGAATGGGAGCTTTTTACAAATTATCTAAAAAGACAACAAAATGGACTCCTTGGCAGGTTTTGAATACACATACACAAATTTATTGGTTGATAACAGGGGAGATACCTGTAGATAATGTAAGGATATGTATAATTTCATAACATGCAGAGAATAATACATGCTGAGAAATCAGAGAGAGGAGCTGAGGGAAGTCTCGGGGGGAGGGTTTGAAGGAGGGAAAGGGGGGGAAATAATGAATATATGTTTTGATAATTTGTTATGTTGAAATTGTTAATAAAAATGTTTTTTTTTAAAAAAAAGTTGCAGCATTTGGGACTTTTCAGTTTAGAGAAAAGAAGAGACGTGATAGAACAAGGTCCAATGTGTGGCTCGAGACCTTTGGCAACATTTGACAGCCCTCCAGGCTTTGCACCATCGTCCTAAAGCCAGATAAGTGAGGTGCTGGGCTTTGGGAAGGAGGCAGGAGGCTCTGGCAGGGTACAGGCATCTCACCACCTTCTTCCCAAAGCCTAGTTAGCGCTTAGGCAGCTTTGGAAAGGAAGAGGGAGGGCTCTAGGACTCTGCCAGAGCCTGTGTCTCCTTCCCAAAGCCAGCACCCTAGGAAGGCTGGAGGGGGGCATTATTTTTTGGCTTTCCTCGCCCTCACCCTGTGCGACAAGAGAGTGTGCAGCCTGTGGTTTCCATGTCCAAGTACACTTGCAGCGCATTTCATATGGACTTATGGACATGCAATGAAGCCAGATGTTGGAAGAGTCAGGGCAGATAAATGAAAGTCCTTCTTCACCCAGGGCATAGTTCTACAGTTTAGCTCCCTCCCACAGGAAGCGGTACCTGCATCTCCCTCTCGTTTCCATCTGCCTGCATCTGCCTCTCACCTGGGTTTCTGCAGGTCCGAAGACACTGCTCCTGAGTGGAGAACCGGTTGCCATTTCCTTCGCAGCCACCATAAATGAACATCTGACAAGTCCTGTTGCTTGGTGAGTAGTAGAACATGGGCTGGTAGCTTTTGCACCGACCTGGGTCCATGGGGAGGCTACAGATATCTGCCACCAGAAATCAAAGAGGCATCAGAAGAGGGCAGTATAAGAGAGTGGGGTGGGGTGGGGAAACTGTGGGCGGGTGGGGGTCTGGGGAGGAGACTTCATGACTGAACGGCAATGTCACCACCTGGAATTTCAGCGAGCGGAAGAGTATCAGCTTGTGAGAAGAGGCCTTGTGAGATCCAGGAGGGGAGAAAGTGGGGCAGGTGGCTCCTGAGATCATAGAATCATAGAGCTGGAAGGGAACCTTGTGGGTCATCTAGCCCAACCCCCTGAGATGCAAGAATCTCAATTAAAATCACTGGCTGGAGAGTGGTTTTCTGAAGTCCAGCATCTACAGTTGTTTTGGCTATTTGAAGGTTGCTAATAAGGGGTCCAGATCTCTCCCACCCAAGGATGCACCATTCTCACCACAATTAATTTAAAAATAGCTTCGAAAACCACTTCTCTGCTTGGCCTCTAGCACTGACAAAGAGTTCTGGAGATCCTGAAAGCTTGCAAACAATTACATATGTTGAATTTTGATTGGCCTAATATGCATTTAGGATGGCTTAGGAACTGCTATACTTATTCCCCTTGCTTTCTCCACTGTGCTTTGAAGTGAACTGCCCTGAGACCTTATGATGAAGGCCAATATATAAAATTAATAAGCTGAGTGGGAGGAGGCAGGCAGACTCCTTGGAGGCCCTGCAGAGTGTCCTGCCCTGGCTGACCTGCACACAGGTCATGCACGCTGCCCCAGGCGCCCGATTGGCTTGCTCCACTGCTGGTTCAGATCCTCCAGTCTGGAGCAGCAGAAAACAAGCTTGCTCCATCTTCCAGGTATGTGAAGATGGCTTTTCATATCACCTCTCCTTGATGCAGGACTAAGGAGGAAACTGGTTATTTTTTATTTTGTTTCAATTTCATGGGCAATCTCTGACATCCCTCAGTGCAAGGCGCCAACCCGCCTTCCCTTTGTGCAAGCAGCAAAGTGATGTGGCCTTGTGGACTTGGAAACCCAGGTACTCTCCGAAACTCACTCTGGATATAGGATTGCAACCAGTGTAAACCAGGACCTCCAATATCCACCCCATTAATTCGGCTCAGAAAGATGCCACGGTCGGACTTCCGGCTTAGCGCCTCAGGCAATGGCGGAATTCCTCTGATCGGGAGGAATCCGCTCCGTGGAAATCAGGGTCTGGCCGCCACGGCGAAGGTGGAAACCCACTAAAAACCACAGGTGGGAGAAGCTTGTGGACGTGGGATTCGGCTGGCACCTTTTGCGCCTCCCCTACTCGCGGGGAAACCCGGTTTCGGGGATCCGGAGCAACGTGGGGTGAGTGGCGTGGTGCTTTGAATCGGCTTCTTTCACTGAGTGAAGCCGCATTGCTCTTGCCGGAGAGCGCTGACTTTTTCCTGTGGACAATTTGATTTTAAAACAACTACCCGTGAGTAGAACGGAAAATTGGATTTTTAAACGTCTTAATTTGGCACCGAACGGGGAGGTTTCAAACAGGAAGTCCGCCTCCCCCTTTTGTAAATAGATTGAAGCAAAGAGGCTGCAAGCTAAAGCCTTGGAAAGTCTCTTATAAAGGATTAAACTTCCATTGGTTAAATCATCAAACCCCCCTTGGAAGCAGGAGAAGAGGGGGGAAATTTAAGATCGTGTAAGCCTGCAGGAGAGAGTGAAGAAAGTCAAATTACCACCACTCAGAACCTGGAAACGGGCTGCTAGTAAGCATTGAAGTTTTGGATATGCTCATTGACTGTGAATAGATCGTCTGCTGACAGTAAGTTAAAGAAGAGAAATACATTGTTTCCATTGTTTCCTTCTGCGTTTAAAAAGGAGTAAAAGTAACTGAAAATTGAAACTAACTTTATTGTTTGAACTGTGCTTAAAAGGATTGATACAAATAGAAATTGTTTCCCCCTAGAGGAAGCCTTTGAAATTGTTACAAGAGCTGAGCTGGGAGAATTTCCATCTCCACCTGCAAGATAAAACTGTGAGAATCTGGAATTGACCTTGAACCGTTAAGAATATTGACAGAAGAAGCATTAGTGGTTGCATTTTGTAAGATTAATGATTTACTGGAACAGCTTTACAAGAAGACAGATGCGAGGACTATAAAAATTGATAACTTGGAACAAAAAGTGACTAATTTGGCACAAAAAGTCAATATTAATACAGAAACTATTCAGGAATCGATACAGGGATCTATTTTGACATGGCAAATCGAGGAGAAGGCGGGGGAGAAAGTTTTTGCAGTGGAACCTAAAGTGGCACAAGTGGAGAGGAAGAGTGCCCCAGCCGTACAGTTGCAACTCGATGATTATAAGTTGATGCCTTTCAAGACTGAATTTAGAGAAAGTCAGACTTTTAGGATTGGAGCCCCGCTTAGACTGGAGAAAGAAAGTTGGACAGATCCTCTCATGCAGGGGTTTATTGACCTTTGGGACCTGGACTTGGGTCAGGAGGAGACTGGAGTTGTGGGGACTGCCAGACTTGGAGGAACTTTGAAACACTACTGGAAATATCTTTTGAATTTCAGTTCTAACTATGGAGATTTGGCTGACTTGTCGAGAAGGAATAAAAACATTGCTAGATGGGAATTTCCCGGAGATCTACTTTTCAGCATCAAAGGAAGGAAAATAAGAACAAGATCAGGAGAAGACAAAGTAAAGTGCATGTATAAACATGAAGAAGATTTGCAGAAGGGACCTGGAAAAGAGTTAAGAGCCTCGGACAGAAGATCACCAGGTTGATGGACTATTTGGAATTGACGGAAATGACTGGCAGAACCCGAGACCAGGGAGAAGAGACGGTGCAAGAATATTGGAAAAAGTTTAAAATTTATATATGGAAATAATGTAAAATTAATGAGTGTTAGAAAAATGTTGGAAGGGAATTATACGGCTTTAGCAGAAATAGTTTAAGGAATTAAGTATAAATAAGTATTATAGTATTAATGGAAAATAAGGTTAAAATATGTTAAGATAATTACATGACAGAAATAGAGAAAGATGGAAAGGATTTGCTGAAACAATTAATAGAAATGGAATACAAAAAGGGAGGTGAGAGGAGGTCGATGAAACAAGGGAATGAAAGAGAGGATATTGAGATGGTATGATGTGTGTTTTTTTGAATTGTTTTTGCTTTTGTTTTGTTTAATGTGTTAATCTTAATGTCGCGTTTTGTATTGTTTATATATTGTATTTTATTGTTCTTTCTTTTTCTTTTTTTCTTTTTGTAAGGTTTAAAAGCAATAAATATTATTTTTTTTTTAAAAAAGAAAGATGCCACGGTCAATGGAATTAAAAGCTGCTGAGAGATGAAGGAACACCTAGATGGCCACCCCCTTCCTTCCCCCGTCCTTCTCCCAAGAAGGCTGACAGGGCCAGTTCAGCCCCATAACCAGGCCTGAACCCAGACAGAGATGAGCCAAGATGACCAGTTTCATCTAAGAGTACTTGCAATTCTTGCTCTGCCTGCAACCCTCTTTCTATAAAATTTGCAACCAGGTGATGGTTGTCACCAGCCAGTGGGTCTGATTCTTTCCAATCAGAACGAATGCTCAGTAAACCAGACCGTTGCATGACCTCTGTGGGAATTTTGTGCAGATAGATCATTCGCTTCTCCTGATTCATTCATTGCCAAATAATTCATTCATTACTGATTCATCCTGAGGCTGTTAATATTGTGCATATGGAAGCAAATGGGATGAATACAAGCAAACTGTTCTTGAAATAAAAAATACTCCAGTCCAAAAATATGGTTCAAAAGCTTTACTTCAGAACTTAACTACAAAACAAACTTAGAACAATAAAGTTACACTCAGATAGATGCATGATATCTTATGCTGATCCCAACACTACAAGAAGGAGGATTCCACCTAAACATTAGGAAGAACTTCCTGACAGTAAGAGCTGTTTGACAGTGGAATTTGCTGCCAAGGAGTGTGGTGGAGTCTCCTTCTTTGGAGGTCTTTAAGCAGAGGCTTGACAACCATATGTCAGGAGTGCTCTGATGGTGTTTCCTGCTTGGCAGGGGGTTGGACTCGATGGCCCTTGTGGTCTCTTCCAACTCTCTGATTCTATGATTTCTATGATCTTAGATTATGAATATCTCCCATCCAGAGCTGAAATCAAAGCTCTGCCTCTCTTGCGAACAACCTCCGTCATTAGCCTGAGACTGTTTTCCTAGAGTGAGAGTTCTTTCTCTTCAGTGGCTTCAGAACAAAAACTAGCACACCCAAAACTGAGACCTACAGATTAACATATGTATAGGCTGGCGATTGCATCATTTTCATCTGATTTAAGTTAAATACCAGTCTCACTTAATCATTAGCCGTTAGGCTCTCTACTTAGCGCCAGTGGAAATTCCCATGCCGTGCTACACAGTATACATACAGACACATTACAGAGTCATTTCCCATTTCAGTGTACAATTAAACAATTATACTTAACAATTCACCCATCCATCTGTTCCTGATCTGCAAACCAAGCTTCCAACAGAGCTCGACATCTCACCTACCAACTTCCCCACAGACGTCCATGCAATGCTTCCTGGTGTAGAAGCGATTGGCGTTCCCTTTGCAGCCGCTGTACTTGAACCTCCTGCACCTCTTGGTGGGGGCGTGGTAGTAGAAGTAGTTCAAGGACAAATTGCAGGAGCCAGGATCCCTGGGGAGGCTGCAGAGATCTGCCGGAAAACAGAAGAGAGGAAGCAGGGCAAGTTGAAATAATGGGAGACCACCATCTTGACCTCAGAGAGGAATGAACCAAGCAGCCCCGTGGCTTCATCAGAACTGGCAGGGATCCTAATTTGGTTCATGAGGCTGTTCCCTTCCCCCAGCAAGCCAAGCCCACCTGCCCCACAGGTAGGTGATGCCAGGTGTAGGGCAGGTAAAGGTGCCTTAAAATGTGCTCCGAAACAGTCCTCGGAGGGGCTTGGATTGGGCCCCTTTTATTGATTTACTTATTCCTTAAAAATTATACACTGCTTGATTGTAAGAACAAACACACCTCCGTGTGGTTTACAAAAAAAGAGAAAACGGTATAACTATTGAAAAATCAACAACAACTACTTGAAACATTCAAAAAGTTAAAGAGCAATAGGCTAACAACAGATTAAAACTTTCTAAACGTCTGGGCAGATTTGTCAAAGAAACATTTTGAGCAGGTGCCGGAAAAGGTACCGCGAGGGCACTTGCCTGAGACCAACAGGCAGGGAGTTCAAAATGTAGCTGCTGCCACGAAGAATTCCTAAAAGAAAAGCCTCTGGTTTCTTTACAAATGTGTATTTTAGCATCTTTTTCAGCTCATTATATATCATCTCCCAGAAACTTTTCACTTTCTTACAGTCCCACCACATATGATAAAACGTTCCTTCCTTTTCTTTACATTTCCAACACTTGTTACACGTCTTAAACATTTTTGCTAGTTTTACTGGTGTTATGTACCATCTATAAAACATTTTCATCACATTTTCCTTTAATGCCATGCATGCAGAAAATTTTAAATTTTCTTTCCAAATTTTTTTCCAATCATCAAATTGTATATTATAACCAAAATCCCTGGCCCATTGTATCATTACCGATTTCCCTTCTTCGTCTTTCGTATGCCATTACAACAATATCTTATACATTTTTGACAGATTTTTACAATCATTGTTTATAATATCCATTTGAAACTTAGAATCTTTTTCTACATAGCCACTTTCTTTGATGTCTTTTTAAAACATTTCATTAACCTGAAGATAATGCAACCAATCATAAACATATTCTTTAACTTGTTCATATGGTTTTAATTTCCATTTTCCTCCTTCTTTAATTATCAATTCACCATAAGTAATCCATTCGCCTCTCATGTTAATTTTCTTTACACTCATGACTTCTAACGGAGATAACCAGTGTGGAACTCTTGGTTCTAATAGATTTTTATACCTATCCCATTAACACACTCCGGAAGATGTGGTTCCCAAAGCCTTTATGAATTTTCTTTTTCTCACACCATAGGTACACGTGCCATCCAAATCTGTTATCAAAACCTTCTAAGTCCAATAATTCTTTATTTTCTAATTTTATCCATTCTTTCAACCAGCAAAGACATGCTGCTTCGTAATATAACTTCAAATCTGGCAGGGCAAAGCCTCCTCTTTCCTTCACATCTGTTAATAACTTAAATTTAATTCTCGGCTTTTTGTCCTGCCAGATATACTTTGAAATCGTTCTTTGCCATTCTCCAAAAATTGTTATCCCATTTATTATGGGGATAGTCTGAAATAAAAAGAACATCTTCGGAAGGACGCTCATCTTTATCGTAGAAATTCTACCTCAAAAAGATAGTTTCATTCTGCCCCACACCTCCAGATCTTTCCTTATCCCGTTCCATACCGGTATATAATTGTTCTGAAATCAATGTTTTTAGGAGTTAACCAAATTCCTAAATATTTTACCTTTTTAACCACCTCTATATCTGTTTGTTGAGTGCCTGGAGGCGGTTGGAGGTTGGATGGCGGCTAACAGATTGAGGTTGAATCCTGACAAGACAGAAGTACTGTTTTTGGGGGACAGGAGGCGGGCAGGTGTGGAGGATTCCCTGGTCCTGAATGGGGTAACTGTGCCCCTGAAGGACCAGGTGCGCAGCCTGGGAGTCATTTTGGACTCACAGCTGTCCATGGAGGCACAGGTCAAATCTGTGTCCAGGGCAGCTGTCTACCAGCTCCATCTGGTACGCAGGCTGAGACCCTATCTGCCTGCGGACTGTCTCACCAGAGTGGTGCATGCTCTGGTTATCTCCCGCTTGGACTACTGCAATGCACTCTACGTGGGGCTACCTTTGAAGGTGACTCGGAAACCTACAACTAATCCAGAATGCGGCAGCTAGACTGGTGACTGGGAGCGGCCGCAGAGACCACATAACACCGGTCTTGAAAGACCTACATTGGCTCCCAGTACGTTTCCGAGCACAATTCAAAGTGTTGGTGCTGACCTTTAAAGCCCTAAACAGCCTCGGTCCAGTATACCTGAAGGAGCGTCTCCACCCCCATCGTTCTACCCGGACACTGAGGTCCAGCACCGAGGGCCTTCTGGCGGTTCCCTCACTGCGAGAAGCCAAGTTACAGGGAACCAGGCAGAGGGCCTTCTCGGTAGTGGCGCCCGCCCTGTGGAACGCCCTCCCACCAGATGTCAAAGAGAACAACAACTACCAGGCTTTTAGAAGACATCTGAAGGCAGCCCTGTTTCGGGAAGCTTTTAATGTTTGATGTATTATAGTATTTTAATATTCTTTTGGAAGCCGCCCAGAGTGGCTGGGGAAGCCCAGCCAGATGGGCGGGGTATAAATAATAAATTATTATTGTTGTTGTTGTTGTTGTTGTTGTTGTTGTTGTTGTTGTTGTTGTTGTTGTTGTTGTTGTTGTTGCATTGCTTCTATGGTACTTTGCTCCATATTTTTTGCAATTATTTTGGTTTTCTTCTTATTTAGTTTGAACCCCGCCATTTTCCCAAATTGTTCAATCTCTTCTAATACTTCTTTTACACTTACTATTGGTTCTTCAATCGTTCTTACCAGATCATCAGCAAAGGCTTTAACTTTATATTCATTCTGACCAACTGTTATCCCTTTTATTAATTTATTTTGTCTAATCGCATTAAGAAAGATCTCCAGGACCATTATAAACAACAATGGTGAAAGCGGACATCCCTGCCTGGTTCCTTTAGATATTTTAATATCTTCTGTTATCACATTATTTACAATCAACTTAGCTCTCTGTTCTGTATAAATTGCCTTTATCCCATTGAAGAACTCTTTTCCCACTTCCATACACATAGAATCATAGAATCATAGAGTTGGAAGAGACCACAAGGGCCATCGAGTCCAACCCCCTGCCAAGCAGGAAACACCACCAGAGCACTCCTGACATATGGTTGTCAAGCCTCTGCTTAAAGACCTCCAAAGTAGGAGACTCCACCACACTCCTTGGCAGCAAATTCCACTGTTGAACAGCTCTTACTGTCAGGAAGTTCTTCCTAATGTTTAGGTGGAATCTTCTTTCTTGTAGTTTGGATCCATTGCTCCGTGTCCGCTTCTCTGGAGCAGCAGAAAACAACCTTTCTCCCTCCTCTATGTGACATCCTTTTATATATTTGAACATGGCTATCATATCACCCCTTAACCTCCTCTTCTCCAGGCTAAACATGCCCAGCTCCCTTAGCCGTTCCTCATAAGGCATCATTTCCAGGCCTTTGACCATTTTGGTTGCCCTCCTCTGGACACGTTCCAGTTTGTCAGTGTCCTTCTTGAACTGTGGTGTCCAGAACTGGACACAGTACTCCAGGTGTGGTCTGACCAGAGCAGAATACAGTGGTACTATTACTTCCCTTGATCTAGATGCTATACTCCTATTGATGTAGCCCAGAATTGCATTGGCTTTTTTAGCTGCCGCGTCACACTGTTGGCTCATGTCAAGTTTGTGGTCAACCAAGACTCCTAGATCCTTTTCACATGTACTGCTCTCAAGCCAGGTGTCACCCATCTTGTATTTGTGCCTCTCATTTTTTTTGCCCAAGTGTTAAAATTCATCTTGTTTGTTTTGTCCCAGTTCTCTAATCTGTCAAGGTCGTTTTGAAGTGTGATCCTGTCCTCTGGGGTGTTAGCCACCCCTCCCAGTTTGGTGTCATCTGCAAATTTGATCAGGATGCCCTTGAGTCCATCATCCAAGTCGTTGATAAAGATGTTGAATAAGACTGGGCCCAAGACAGAACCCTGTGGCACCCCACTAGTCACTCTTCTCCAGGATGAAGAGGAACTATTGATGAGCACCCTTTGGGTTCGGTCAGTCAGCCAGTTACAAATCCACTGAGTGGTAGCAGAGTCAAGACCGCATTTTACCAGCTTCTTTACAAGAATATCATGGGGCACCTCGTCAAATGCCTTGCTGAAATCAAGGTAGGCTACATCCACTGCTTTCCACGGACAGATGAGATGACAATTTGTGCATTTAATTGCTTCAATTTCCTGCCCAGAGCCTCGTAGTCTCTTTTGATCTTCTGGAGGCTATTGCTTGCAGTGTCATTGGTTCCCACATGAACCAAGAGGAAGGGGTATTTGTCAGTGGGTTTTATGATTCCTTGCAGTCGTTCAGTTACATCTTGGATCTTAGCCCCGGGGAGACAGCACACTTCCCGAGACATCTTGTCAGGCCCACAGATCACTGCTTCTGTTCCCCTCAGTAGGGAATCCCCTATCACCACCACATGCCTCCTCTTAGGTTTGGTCGGGGTTCTTCCATGAGCTGTCCGTTCCAAGGTCGCCTGCACATTCCCTGAGGAATCACTTTGCTGCTCGTCTTCATATACCTGATCAACTGTAATGAGGGAGAGATCCTCAAATGGAGTCTGCTCTTCGTCTTCCATGCTAGGGGAGAGGACCTCAAAGCGATTGTGTATTTCTAAACAATCAGAGCGAACCCTGGGCCTCCTACTTCTTTGAGTCACGTTTCTCCATATATCTGGCTCCTGTGTTGGTGAACTAGCCTCCTTCTCAGGGGTGTCCCCTGTCTCCTCCTTGGTGGAGACACTGTGCTCTGTTGCTTCCAAGAAGAGCTCCAGCTCTCTAATTCTTTGGAGCGTAGCTACACGCTCCTCCAGTTGCTGGACTTTGTCTTCTAAGAGGGCAATCAACATGCAATTGCTGCAGGTAAAGCTGCCTGCAACCTTTGGCAAGATGGCAAACATTGCGCAGGAACCGCAGGCGACTGCAGCTGTTCCCTCACCCTCCATCTTGAAAACGTGTCATTGGGGGTGGCTACAGCGGTCCTCCATCATAAAAAGCGTGAAGACAGGACAAATAACTCCCCCCCCAAAAAAACCTAGGTCTCCCCCAACAAACGTTTGAGACTAGCTCCCCTAAATCTAAAAGATGGATCAAACTGCGTGCGCCACTAGGCGCGTGCCGCTGCCCTGCTAGGTCTGATAAGCTCCTCCCACAGCTAATCCCCTGCCTCAACAGAAACCCTGCCCCCTCTGACCTTTGCACAGGGAGAACAGCTAATCAGCCACAAAGAAACACACACACACAAGAAAACCCTTTTTGCTCCTTCTTCAGCTGCTGCCCTTCAAGCTCAGGGATACATCCTTCCACAATGAGGACTGAGGACTGTTTTTAATTTTTCATGGTTTTCACTGTATGGCTTTATATTGATGTAAACCGCTTTGATGTATATTTTCATGACAAATAATAAAGCTAAGGCATGGAACCAAATATCTTCTCATTCAGTGGCCTTTAGTTCTGTGAACTGCCCTGAGACCTCTCGGTATAGGGCAGTATATAAATTCCAATTCTAATTCCAACAATAACAATAACAATAGCAGTCTGTCCTCTTTCTGAAGAAATGCAGCAGTCCCTATTTTTCTTCCCACCATCTGCTGCCACCTACAGAGGACTGTTTTCAAATGAGAAGTGGAAAAGAAGGAGCAAATAGCACAGTCGCCATCAGGAATGTGGCCCTCCAGACCTCTCTATTTGGCCCTTTGGACCCTCTCCAGGAAACCCTTCCCTGCACCTGCTTCATATACATCATTTTGTGGCAGGACAGGCATCCCTCCTTGACCTCTGACAACGTCCCTGCAAGGGTATGTAGAAAAGGGAACTGTTCAAAAGGTAAACATTGCATACACAGCTCACCTTTGCCTCTGGCCCCACCCACCCCTGGCATGTGGCCCCTGGAAGGCTGCCCAGAAGGGAATGCGGCCCTCCCCCCCCGTTCCTGGAATCTGGAGACAGAGAGAGCTGATTGCTCTGTGCTGGATCCAAAGATGTGACGAAGGAAGATCTCCTGGAAGTGTGTTCATGCTGTGACTCCTCCACCCTCAGGTTACATACCTGTGCAAATCATAGGTGCCGACTCCCTGGGGCCCTGGGTGCCTGAGCACCCACACAGTTCCCCATGAAGAGGTTGGGCACCCACAAATTGTTAGAATATTCCGTTCCATCTTAAAAGGAACAGGCATGATTGTTGTGTATCACGTGCCTGTTTACACTCCAGCACAGCTTGCTGGGAACTTCTGTTTGTGTATAGCTTTTGCTTATTCTGTCTTGCTTGGACATGAAAGGGAGAAGACATGTTTTCCCTTTGTCCTGATGTATGCTGAATAAACTGCATGTAAATATGTTTTACATGTGCCTCTGTCCGCCCTTCCGTTGCGAAGAGTTTGTTATCTCTGCTGGCTTGTGTGATCAGCTTCTGAAAGGCTTCTGAAGCTCTGAGTCGCAGTTTGATGCTGTTCCACGGACCGAAGTTCGCCCGGCTGCCGGCCGGTGGGCTGGAGTCAGCTGAGGGCCTGCCAATTGCCCCCGTTTCCTTGGACACATCCCAACACAAATTTCGGCACCAGGGCCATGCACAGTGCACGGCACCCAGGGCCCCATGGTTGCGGGGCCAAGATGGCACTCCTGGTGCAAATTAAAGCATATATCCTCAAGGCACCACAGTCTTCGCTGACCTTTGTTCCAAGGATTCAGAACCTGTGTAAGTGCCTGGAGTCTCACTGGGTTGCTCGTAACAATACAAGATGGTGGGAGCGCTCCCCCTGAATACTGGAATTCCCAAGGGCCAATTATGTGCACGGACAAAAACTCTGAAACATAGGGAAACTTTCCCCCTAATGAGTTCTCCATAAATGTATCTGAAGTGTATCTGAAGAAGTGTGCATGCACACGAAAGCTCATACCAAGAACTAACTTAGTTGGTCTTTAAGGTGCTACTGGAAGGAATTTTTTTATTTTGTCCATAAATGTAAATACTGAAGCAATTTACAAGCTGAGAAGGGACAAGGGGAGAGGACTCACCGTTGACGGGCAACATGCACCTCCGCAGGCGGCCATACCTGCAACACATCTGCTCTCCTGGGCAGTTGCTGTGTGATGTGCACTGAGCGCCACACTCCAGCTCTTGGTCCTTCAGGTTGGTGGGGCATCTCATGGCTGGGAGAGAAAGGAACAGCGTCAGAGGCAGGGATGGGGGGAGGGCAACTGACCAACAGCACAAGAGCCTAACCCTCTCTCTACTCCTTCTAGGCAGTTTGTGATTTAAAGCTGCATGTCTGAGCACCCTTTTTTCTTTTGCTCAGCAGCTTTCCCCTCGAAAACCCACTTTTTAATGCTCTGTTTTAGCAAAGAGCAATCTGCAAGAAAATGATGTTTGCTCCCATTGAGCACTAAAGAACAGGTTTGGGGGCAGAAAGTTCTAGGGTGTTGTTGCTGTTGTTTAGTCATTTAGTCATGTCTGCCTCTTTGTGACCCCCTGGACCACAGCACGCCAGGCTCTCCTGTCTTCCACTGCCTCCCGCAGTTGGTCAGACGCATGTTCGTAGCTTCGAGAACACTGTCCCACCATCTCGTCCTCTGTCGTCCCCTTCTCCTTGTGCCCTCCATCTTCCGCAACACCAGGGTCTTTTCCAGGGAGTCTTCTCTTCTCATGAGGTGGCCAAAGTACTGGAGGCTCAGCTTCAGGATCCGTCCTTCCAGTGAGCACTCAGGGCTGATTTCCTTCAGAATGGAGAGGTTTGATCTTCTTGCAGTCCATGGGACTCTCAAGAGTCTCCTCCAGCACCATAAGTCGGCTTTAAAAACCCCAAATGCTCAGACACAGAACTTTAAAAAGCAGACAAGTGTCTGGAAAGTGTGTGTGTGTGTGTGTGTGTGTGTGTGTGTGTGTGTGTGTGTGTGCATAAGCCCTGAGAGGAGATATGAGAGCCACCTTTAAATATATCGAGGGCTGTCACATGGAAGGCGGAGCAAGCTTGTTTGTTCCCAGTGGAGCAGACAGCCTTGGACGGTAGTGGCCTGTCCTTCCTTGGAGATTTTTCAAGCAGAGGTTGGATGGCCATCTGCCAGGGACACAGGATTCCTCCAGGTGTGGTCTGGCCAAGGCAGAATAGAGGGTACTATGGCATCCCTTAATCTACTGAGACCCCTAGATCCTTCTCACGTGTACTACTGGCACACCAGGTACCATCTTGTAAAGAGGCCCCAATAGTGGCACCCTTGGGAGTTTTAGTTTCCAATGCAAAAGCAGCACTACAGGGATGGGGAGCAGGACATCTGGCGCTGCATGGGAGTCAGGGATGGGGGGAAGGACAACTGACCGGCAGCGAAGGAGCCTGCCCACAGACCCAGAAGGGAAAGTGGCGGACATACCAGGGGGTGTTGGCAGAGGCACACCAGGAGGTGCTGGGTGTTCCTCAGATGACGATGACACTGAATCTGTGGAGAAAGGAGAGATTTCCAAGGATTTGACCTCAACACAGTTAAAGCAACAGCAGCTCATACCAAGTTCTTCAGGCAACAGTAGTACCTGTGAAAAGAATCTAGGGGTCTTAGTGGAGAGACAAACTTAACAGGAGGGAATTCAGCTGGATTACGGGTGGCAGGGATGGTTAACGCCCCTTCCTACATGCCTGTTCATGATCAGCTCCCCACCCCCACCTTCCCAAGAATAGCAGCAGCAGCAGCAGCAGCAGCAACAACAGCAACAACTGCTATTTGCATTTTGGAACCCTGTAGATTAAGCGCAAAGGTCCTTGCCAGGGCAACATCACACCTAGTTTTCAAGCACAGCTTCAGGGTTTTGCTCCATGTCCACTCACCTCCCTTAGCTGAGGCAGGTGGCACCCTGGCCCAGAAGGCTAAGAGACCCACGAGGAGGAAGGTGCACTGGGTCTTCTTCATCATCATCATCTCCATGGCACTTTGGCCGGCTCCAGCGTCTGTTTATTTTATACCTCCCATCGGAAAGATGGGAGGGGAGGAGGAAAGAGAGGCACAGCAGCCGGAGCCAGCCCCACCCCTGCTGGAAGAAGGAGCAGGCTGTGTTGCTGCAGATTCACACACCTGTACACCTGAGCTGCTTCTCCTGCCAAGAGAGCCATTGGACGTGCATGGTGCCACACTCCAGGAAGGTGAAGAAACAACACCAGAGTGCAAAACCTCATAGAAAATAAATTCTTAGTAGCTCTATCCTTTTGCTTTTGAATAGATTTCTTGCTCTAAAAATAAAATTTAACAGGTTATGATCTAGAAACACGACCATACCGAGTGACTGTTTTGATATAAGTACTCTATGGCAGTGTTTCCCAACCGGTGTTCCGCGGCACACTAGTGTGCCGTGAGACACCGGCTGGTGTGCCGTGGGAGGGAGGCGGGCGAGAGGCGGCAGGGAGGATCCGCGTCGAGCCGGGGCGGCTCCGCGGTGGTCGTGCCGAGCGGCGGGGCAGCGCGCGCAAAAGGGAGGAGCGCGAGACAGCGGAGGAGGAGGAGGCCGGCATGTCCGGGCAGCAGCAGCAACAGCAGCAGCAGCAACTCCCGGCGACGGCTCCTCCTCCGCCCGCTATCGCAGCCGCCGCCGCCTCAGCTGCCGCCGCCGCCTCAGCTGCCCTCGCTCTGCTGCCTCCTCCCACCCCGGCAAGGGGGAGGGAAAAAACTTTCATTTTTGTGCGTCCCTCCCGGCGTGACGCTGCGCGCTGACGTCACGGGGGCGGGGCTTTAATGGTGGTGTGCCGCGAGATTTTTTTCTGGTAAGCAGGTGTGCCGTTGCCCAAAAACGTTTGGGAAACACTGCTCTATGGCAACTATGTCAGATGTTTTAACCACCCCTGGTAAAATGCCGTTTAAAATGGTCAGCAGGTGCTTCATGAAATCCACCCCAGCACACCGGCCCAATGGCTTTGGATAATTGGCCAAAATGAGCTTTTGAGGCATTAGAACCAAGTTCCATCCTTTTTTTGGACACAAAGCTGGCCGATCCTACGGCGAATTCCCGTCAATGTTTAGGGTCACCAACTCGAAACCTCATAGAATTGTAGAGTTGGAAAGAGCCCCAAGAGATATCTAGCAATTGCAGCTAAAGAATCCCTGGAGGATGACCTAACCTCTGCTGAAAATCCCCCAACCACCTTCTGAGGTTGTCTGTCCCACCGTTGAATAGCTCACAAAGTTCTTCCTTTTGTGTAGTCGGAATCCCCCTTCTTCTCTGATATATTTTCTCACCGAACCCTTCCTGTTCATTGTCAAACTGGAGGTGACAGAAACCCTAGGTAGGTTCTCCGGAAGGATCTCTCTGTCCCTGTGATTACA
Source organism: Podarcis bocagei (assembly GCF_964188305.1). Classification (NCBI taxonomy): domain Eukaryota; kingdom Metazoa; phylum Chordata; class Lepidosauria; order Squamata; family Lacertidae; genus Podarcis; species Podarcis bocagei. The sequence continues at coordinate 2,167,055 of NC_138129.1, read as the reverse complement.
CCTGCAAAATAATGTTTTGAACCCCTCTATTTATATTGCGCTCTGTAGGGCTGAGAGCTTCACCTTCCTCAGAAAGCTGGACTCCAAAAGTTCCTGAATGCTGAACCACAGAGGGAAGATTCCAGACTTCCAACCAGGCTCAGAGCTATGTAGAGACTAAAATTAAGAACAGTCTGTCTGAGCATGTGCAGAGATCATTTCCCACTCACTATGGAGCAACCCTAGCTTGTTTCCACAGTCCTCAGTCCTGGAACTAGCTTCCAGGCCAGATATGTAGCTGTCAGAGTTGGGAAATGCTCTCTGCTTTCTTTTTATTTTTCCTATCAGTAAGGCAGCTCTAGTGGGACGCGGGTGGTGCTGTGGGTTAAACCACAGAGCCTAGGACTTGCCGTTCAGAAGGTCGGTGGTTCAAATCCCCACGATGGGGTGAGCTCCCGTTGCTCGGTCCCTGCTCCTGCCAACCTAGCAGTTCGAAAGCACGTCAAAGTGCAAGTAGATAAATAGGTACCGCTCCGGCGGGAAGGTAAACGGCGTTTCCGTGCGCTGCTCTGGTTTGCCAGAAGCGGCTTAGTCCTGCTGGCCACATGACCCGGAAGCTGTACACCAGCTCCCTCGGCCAGTAAAGCGAGATGAGCACCGCAACCCCAGAGTCGTCCGCGACTGGACCTAACGGTCAGGGGTCCCTTTACCTTTAAGGCAGCTCTACCAAGGAGTAATCTCAAAGATGTCATATCCTCTTCCAAACCCGGGGTCTTGCCCGGGAGGCTCCCAGCAACATGAACCCCATGGGGCTTGTTAGAACATAGGAACATAAGAAGAACATTTGCTGGACTCGTGGGCAACCAGTTGCCTCTGCTGGGAAGCCCAGAAGCAGGATTCAGGCACAAAACGAACTCTCCTCTCCTGCAGTTTTCAGAAGCATAGTCCTCTTGGCTAGTAGCCATCAATAGCCCTCTCATCCTCCTTGAATTTGTCCAACCCTCTTTTAAAGCAATCTAGGTTGGTGGCATCTCTGCCTCCTGGGAGGGTGAGTTCCCTAGTTAACTACGCGCTGCATGAAAGAGTCCTTTCATTTCTCTGTCCTGGTCTCTGTCTGAACTATTGTCAAGGGTGATGGGAAGGCAGGGGTGGCCACTATCGTCCCATGAGATGAAAAGGGCAGGTCAGAAGGATCCAGACCCCACAGAGAAGGCCAGGAGGACTCCACAATATGGTTTGGTGGCGGACACACCTGGGTGGGGAAAGTGTGAGCTGAAAGGGAGATTGGTTTGATTTGGGCCACTGCTAGATCACACTTGCACCCATTTCACATGAACAGCAGAGCCCCCAATGGGAAACCAGTAGGCAGGATTTGAGCCAAGAGTCTTCTGCCATCCAGTTGTCTCTTGCAACTGGAATTCAGAAGCATTGCTGCTTCTGACTTTGGAAGCAGAGTTGAGCCATCAAAAGCCTTATTCTCCTCCATGAATTGGTCTAATCCTCTTTTAAAGTCATCCAGGTTTGTGGCCATCACTGTCGCCTGATTTTTGAGCTCTCTGTATATTTTGGTTTCATATAGCTCTTTGGGCTAAAGTGGATTAATGAACAATGATGCCGACAATGATGAACTAAGCCATGGGTAGGCAAACTAAGGCCCGGGGGGCCGGATCCAGCCCAGTCACCTTCTAAATCCGGCCCGCAGATGGTCCAGGAATAAGCGTGTAGAATGTGCCCTTTTATTTAAAATGCATCTCTGGGTTATTTGTGGGGCATAGGAATTCATTGATTCCCCCCCACCACAAAAAATAGTCCGGCCCCCCACAATGTCTGAGGGACAGTGGACCAGCCCCCTGCTGAAAATGTTTGCTGACCCCTGAACTAAGCGATAAGTATCAAAGACGTAAGACAAAAACTCCATCTTGGAAACGCAAAGCCACCTCAGAAAAAAAAGAAGGAACTCTTGTCGTCGGCTTTCTCTTTCCAGACAAAGGATCATTCTGTTCATTTCTGAGCCTCCACCTTTCCATGGAGAAAGTCCTGACCCAGTTCTTAAAAATAATGTCCACACTTTGTTCTAAGGAAACAATAGATTAATAAGGAGCAGACGCAATTCTGGTGAACAAAAAGAGAAAAGTGTGTGACTCCTTAGAAGCATCTGGTTGGGCAAGAGGAAGCGAGATCCTGAGGGGCTGAATAGGCAGCACCCCAAGAAGGCAGGCAGGGAACTGACTTGGGGACCCCACTTCTGTTCCCTGCTCTGAGAATCATTCCCCACTGAGACCCAAAGAAGCCTCAGGCTTAGCAGAAGACCAACGATTGGCTACAAACACACCCACAGCATACATTGAAAGCCAGGAACCTTGGAACAGGAGCTTTCCCCTTGCAGACCTACAATTCCCAGCACCTTTAACAAACTACAGTTCCCAGGATTCTTTGGGGTCGGTGTGGAAAATGTGCCTGAAATTTGCTTTCAGTATATGGGATTGTTTGTTTGTTTGTTTGTTTGTTTGTTTATTTACACCCAGACCCTTTTCTCTAGGGAGATCAAGATGGTGCCCAGGTGGTTCTTCCCCACCTCATTTCATCCCCCCACCACCCTGAGAGGTAGGGTAGGCTAAGAGGCAGTGACTGGCCAAGGTCACACCCAGTGAGCTTCCTGGATGAGAGGGAGATCTGAACGCTGGTCTCCTAGGTCTGACTCTAACCACTACACCGTACTGTCTCTGACCAATGAGAGGCCCTTTCACCACTTCCACCTCAAGATCATCTGCTGCCACCTTTTATTTATTTATTGCAGTGGTTGCATTTATATCCTGCCTTTCTGCCAAGGCACCCAAGGTGCTTTGCCTCTCCCGATATGCCCCGTGGAGGACCTTAAGGCCCATAAATAGCAACACCCTAGAGTTCCCGGGCCAGCTTTGGTTTCCAAACGTTTTGGAAGTCGAACGGACTTCTGGAATGGATTCTGTTCAACATCCAAGGTATGACTGTAGTACTGAATCAGAACAAGCAGCAGTCTGTTAAAAACCCGGCTGAAGTTTGCTCCGATTCTTTGTTAAGGAGCGTTTCTTCCCATGGGGAAGCGGAGGGAGAAGCAGAAATGCGTATGAGCACATACCCACCAGCATTTCCCTAATTAAAATTGAGACACACATCTTTTGGTGCTGCGCAAATCAGCTGGCTCGGACGTCTTTTGGCAGCAGTGACCCCTGTGAGAGCACGGCACCACTGGCAGCACAAGCGGCGGCTCGTTCCTGGGACATTCCGGGATCAAATCAGAAACCAGGATGGATTATGACAGCTGCTGTTTCCCTTACAGTGCAGTGCTAGAGAACAGGAGCTCTTTCTCACTCGCAGGTCTTCCTGGCATGCTACATTTCCCACTGCGGTTCTGCCCAGGGCCTGCAAGATCTCTCCCCCCCCCCACCGCATTGTTCTGAACGGCAAGTGACTTTGATCTTGCACAATACCTTTGATAGCATCACAGAGGCATCAAGATGTTCTGAGATGTTATGTGCAACCGATAGGGATCTTATTGTGAGCAGGGAACACTCAGTCTCTGTCACACAGACCTGGCTGCTGGGCCTGCGCATGTCGATCTGCAGCAGGTTTGAAATCTGCCTGCAGAAGGAACTCTGCAGGGATCTTCTCTGAAATATACTCTGAGTCGAGTGTGAATTTCATGCTCTTTATTCAGCTCCTAGCAGCAATGAATGAAACTCCCCCCAAAACGTCTAGCGCTCTCTCTCTCTCTCTCTCTCTCTCTCTCTCTCTCTCTCTCTCTAATATTTATTAAGGTTTTTTTTAAGTAATACAGTAAAAAATAAAAAAGAAAAAAGAAAAATACAAAATAAAGACAGTTAAAAAAAAAAAGACACATATTTTCTGTCACTTATTTTCCTTTAACTTATTTCCCGGACCTCCTCATACCTCCCTTTTTTGTATTCCACTTCAAATTATTGGTTCAGCAAATCCTTACCATTAAATTCTAACCCATTTATAACCCTTTTTTCATATTCTCTTAAAGCATTACAGCTGGAAACCCCCTAATTACTATCCAACATCATTCTATCCTTCATTAATTTTACAATATTTCTGTAGATAATCTTTAAATTTCTTCCAATCTTCTTCCACCGACTCTTCTCCCTGGTCTTGGATTCTGCCGGTCATTTCTGCCAATTCCATGTAATCCATCACCTTCATCTGCCATTCTTCCAAGGTGGGTAGATCTTGTGTCTTCCAATACTTTGCGATGAGTATTCTTGCTGCTGTTGTAGCATACATAAAAAAAGTTCTGTCCTTCTTTAACACCAATTGGCCGATGATGCCCAGAAGAAAGGCCTCTGGTTTCTTCAAGAAGGTATATTTAAATACCTTTTTCAGTTCATTATATATCATTTCCCAGAAAGCCTTAATCCTTGGGCACGTCCACCAAAGGTGAAAGAATGTACCTTCAGTTTCTTTACATTTCCAACATTTATTATTGGGCAAGTGATAGATTTTTGCAAGCTTGACTGGGGTCATGTACCACCTGTATATCATTTTCATAATATTCTCTCTTAGGGCATTACATGCCGTAAACTTCATACCTGTGGTCCATAACTGTTCCCAGTCAGCAAACATAATATTATGTCCAACATCTTGTGCCCATTTAATCATAGCAGATTTCACCGTTTCATCCTGAGTATTCCATTTCAACAGCAAGTTATACATTCTTGACAAATTCTTAGTTTTGGGTTCTAACAGTTCTGTTTCTAGTTTTGACTTTTCCACCTGGAAGCCAATTTTCTTATCCAAATTATATGCCTCCATTATCTGATAATAATGAAGCCAATCTCTCACTTTGTTTTTTAATTTCTCGAAACTCTGCAATTTCAATTTGTCTCCTTCTTGTTCCAAAATTTCCCAATATTTCGGCCATTTGGCCTCCATATTGAGCCTTTTCAAAGCTTTCGCTTCCATCGGTGACAACCACCTTGGGGTTTTATTTTCCAATAAATCCTTGTATCTTATCCAAACATTAAACAATGCTTTCCTGACAATATGATTTTTGAATGCTTTGTGTGCTTTGACCTTATCATACCATAAATATGCATGCCATCCAAATACGTTGTTAAAACCTTCTAAATCCAAAATGTCTGTATTTTCAAGAAGTAGCCATTCTTTCAACCAGCAAAAAGCTGCTGATTCATAGTAAAGTTTAAAGTCTGGCAGGGCGAATCCACCTCTTTCTTTTGCATCAGTTAATATCTTAAATTTTATTCTGGGCTTCTTGCCCTGCCAGACAAATCTAGAAATATCTCTCTGCCACTTCTTGAAACAGTCCATCTTGTCCACAATTTGCAATGTCTGAAACAAAAACAACATTCTAGGCAATACATTCATTTTTATCACAGCAATACAACCCAACAGTGAAAGCTTCAAGTTTGACCAAATTTCTAAATCTTTTTTCACTTCAGCCCAGCATTTTTCATAATTGTCTTTAAATAAATTCCCATTTTTTGCTGTCATATTAATCCCCAAGTATTTCACTTTCTTAACCACAGTCAAGCCTGTCTCATTCTGAAACCTCTCTCTTTCAATCGGTGTTAAATTTTTCTCTAAAACCTTAGTTTTTAGCTTGTTCAGTTTAAATCCTGCCACTTGACCAAATTCTTGAATCAGTTCTAAAACTCTTTTAGTACTAGATTCTGGCTCCTGTAACGTCAATACTAAGTCATCTGCAAATGCTCTCAGTTTGTACTGTTTGGCTCCGACCTGTATACCTTCAACCAACCGGTCCCTTCTAATCATATTTAGCAGAACCTCCAGGACCGATATAAAAAGCAGTGGGGAGATTGGGCACCCCTGTCGTGTCCCTTTTTCTATCTTAAATTCTTCCGTCACCACATTGTTTACAATTAGTTTAGCCTTTTGTTCAGAGTATATTGCACCTAGACCATTTTCAAAACGTCTAGCTATATATACATTATTTACACAATGGGCCGCATGTGATTGACTAATTCCGGGCTGCTCCTGTAGGCCAATCAGGTTGCGGCTTCACTTCCTCCAGAAGCCTGATTGGCTGCTCCTGCAGGCCAATCAGGTCACTGATTCACTTCCAACTGGAGCTGGATTGGGTGGCTCCTGCGGACCAGTCAGACTGCTGCATTCTGGATCCTATTGTTCTAGGATTCAGCTCAATACATAACTCTTTCTTTCTTTCTTTCTTTCTTTCTTTCTTTCTTTCTTTCTTTCTTTCTTTCTTTCTTTCTTTCTTTCTTTCTTTCTTCCTATAAATGATTTTTATTGGTTTTACGTATAATCACTTTATGCAACCTCTTACTTCATCTCTTTGGCTCGACTGAACCTCATGACTTCCCTCCCTCGCATCTGGTGGTTTGCAAAATTAATCTTCACATCTTCACATTTCGCTTCGTTTCCTACCCTTGTTATATCATTACCTAAAATATTATATTACTCAACCTGGATAGGTAGCAATTTCATCTTACAGATCTTCAGATAACCTTGCTAATGATGTTAATTGCTTCCAGTTGTATTTCAAATATAATATAAATTTGTTCCAGTCCTTTTGGAATGCTTGGTCTCGCTGGTTCCGAATTCCTCCTGTCAGTTTCGCCAGTTCTGCAAAGTCCATCAACTTCATCTGCCACTCTTCTTTTGTTGGTAACTCCTGTTGTTTCCATCTTTGGGCTAACAAAATTCTTGCCGCAGTTGTTGCATATAAGAATTTTTTTTATCTTGTCTCGGTATCTCTCTACCCACTATACCCAATCAAAAGGGCTTGTGGGGATCCTCTCCTTTCTTAATAAGTTCCTCAAAGGCAGGGTCGTCTTACCCATAGAGGCTAGTGGCACGGGACGCCAGGGCGCCAAGTTCTGGAGGGTACCAGGGAAGAGGCGGAGTGTGATGGCCTGGGAATCAGATTCAGAGGCTGAACCTGAGGAATCCCAGCCTGCACAGGGGTCCCTGCCTCCAGGGCCGGCTGAGCAGGGGCTGGGGCTTGAACCTGAAGGGCCCTCATCTGTGCCGGATCCTCAGGAGCAGACACCAGCTGAATCCGCTCTGGCTCCGGAGGTGACTGAGGACCCATTGCCTGCAGGTGCTCCTCTCTCAGCCCTGTCAGGGGAAGGTGAGGTTGCCTCTGGGTCCAGTAACCCTCCAGCCTCTCCAGAGGCTCAGGGCAGAGAGGCGGGGGAACTAAGTTCCCGCAGGAGGAGTGCTTGCCTCCAGGCCAGGAGAGGCGAGTCACCTGTGGACCGGGGCCACCCTATGCCTCAGAGGAGATAAAGGCCAGCCCGCCCAGTCCCAGGTTGTGGGAGCAACATTGTTGGTTACCTGTTCCTGCCGGCATCCTGTCCTGCTTTCTGCCAGAGTTCCTGACCATGCCCGACTCCCTGCCTTGGACCCCGCTTCAGCCTCGGACCAGACACGGACCACGCTGAATGGTAACCCCCCCCCCGGGACCAGTACATGGAGGCTGGACGCAGCGCCTCCCGGCTGTTAGGATATACAGTGGTGTCCCGCAAGACGAATGCCTCGCAAGACGGAAAACCCGCTAGACGAAAGGGTTTTCCGTTTTTGAGCTGCTTCGCAAGACAATTTTCCCTATGGGCTTGCTTTGCAAGACGAAAACGTCTTGCGAGTGTTACGATTTTTTTCCGCTTCCCCCCCCTTTTCTAAGTCGCTAAGCCGCTAATAGCCTTTTAGCCGCTAATCCGCTAAGCCTTTAATAGCCGCTAATAGCGCTAATCCACTAAGCCGCTAATAGGGTTGCTTCGCAAGACAAAAAAACCGCTAGACGAAGAGACTTGCGGAATGGATTAATTTTGTCTTGCGAGGCACCACTGTAGTTCCATTCCACCTTTAGAACAGATGTGTGGCTTGTTGTAGGTCACATGTCTGTTTACTTCCAGCACAGTCTGCTGGGGACTTCCATTGTATATTGCTTTTGTTATACTGCTTTTTGCTTGGACACGAAGGGAAGCAGACATGTTTTTCCTTCATTCCTGATGCTGAATAAACACCTGTAAATATGCTTGCATATGCCTCTGTCCGCCACTTCCATTGTGAAATGTTATTCACTCTGCTGATTAGAGCGTTCTCAGTCTCTGAAGGCTTCCGAGGCTTGAGTCACTGATAGATGCTGTTCCAAGAACCGGAGTTCGCCCGGCTGCCGGCCAGTGGCTGGAGCCAGCTGGGGGCCTGCCAATTGACCCCGTCTCCCTGGACGCATCCCAACACCGACATCAGCTCACTACCCTTGCCATGCCGCGCCGAAGCAGCGCTGCGCTGCGCCCGGAGCCTCCGTCTGCCCTGGCCACCGCGGCACGAAGCGGCCAGCTGAGCCGGGAGGTGCCATGTCCAGCCTCCGCCTCTTCCCCGCCGGAGGAGCCGCCCTCCAGGTGCTGCCTGCTTCCTCCAGCCCCGCTGGCAGCGCCGTCCTCCCTACAAAACTCTGGGAAACGGGAGGGGAGTGCCAGAGGGAACTTTGCACCTCGTCGCCGGATATGCTTAAGACGGCCCTGCTCAAAGGGACTCTCTTCTGTTCCCATTAGTTTAGCTATTGGTCCTGACTCTGCCTTCTCCTCTCCTGCCGGTGCAGAAAGAGCAGAGCAGCCTTCTCCAGCCTGAGGCTCTCAGGATCTTTTGGAGCCCCAGCTCCCAATGGCCCCAGCAATGGTTGCCAGGGAGCGTGGGCAAGAGGAGTGTCATCAGCTCATTCCTGTGGAACACTCTGCCACTGGAGATTCTGTGCCAACTTTGTTACTTCTGCTGGATACAATCTTGCTTAAAATGTATATAGGAAGTGCAGTGTAAGCGATGGAAGTCAATCAATGAAGTTTTATTATTGAGATATTTGTAGAATAAATTTGGAAGAAATTCTTCCAGCTTTTCTTCTTCTCCTTCTTCTCTTTATTTTTTCTTTTTCTTTCTTCTTTTCTTCCTTTTTCTCTTTTGTTCTTTTTTTTGTATATGTGTGCTTATCTCAAATGTATATGTATGTATGTATTTGCAATATTTTGTTTATATGTTGTAATTATGTTAAATAAATTAATAAAAATTAATAATAAAATAAACTTCTGCTGAATATATCTCTATTCCACAAGGTCTGGGCAGGCAATTAACAATACATTCATCCGCAGTGGCTAATGGTTAACTCTTCCATGGTTTTTATTGTACAGCTTTTATGTTTTATTCTTGTAAACTGCTGTGATGCATGTTTTTAATGACGCAGTGATCTATATATATATATATATATATTTATAAACGAACAAGCATGGTGCCTTCCAGCGGTTGTTGGGCTCCATCACCCACCAGCCCTTGCCAGCATGGCCAAGGGTCAGAGAAGAGGGCACTGTGATGCTGGCACCACTCCAGACTGGAAGTCGCCCTGCTGCAGGCTTGCATTAGGCGCCACCTTGGAAATAAAGAGCACTTGCCTCTTCCCTCAGAATTCATACCAGGCTCAAGGACCCCTTTACGCTGCCCTGCTATGCGGGGTGAGGGGTGGGGTGCTTGCTTTTCTGATGTGGGGAGGGGCAGCAGGAAAAGGCGGGCTTTGGACAGGCTGCATAGGCAGGCAACGCCAAGAACTGGACTCAGGGGGTGCTGGTGTTTATCCTGGAGAGTGAAGATGATCAGAGCAACCTCCCCAAAGATGGAGGGAGGGCAGTTGTTGCCAAGCAGTGATAACTAGAGACTGAGTTTCCACACAATGAACCTGGGCAACCAGCGGCAAAGTCCCAAGGGCGGGTTTCTTTTGCAGCCCAGGTGCTGAGCATCTGACCTGCAGAGCTGCCCCCAGCAGTTAGTACATCCTGGGATCTAGGCTGAGAAAAAGCTTGACCTCTGGAACATGCTCACCTCAACATGGGGAATTGCAGTTGTCCTATCAACCAACCCTCAGGTCTGCGGCTGTTGAATAAAGGTAAAGGTAAAGGGACCCATGACCATTAGGTCCAGTCGTGACTGACTCTGGGGTTGCGGCGCTCATCTCGCTTTACTGGCTGAGGGAGCCGGCGTACAGCTTCCAGGTCATGTGTTCAGCATGACTAACCCACTTCTGGCAAACCAGAGAGCGCACGTAAACACGGTTTACCTTCCCGCTGGAGCGGTACCTATTTATCTACTTGCACTTTGACGTGCTTTCGAACTGCTAGGTGGGCAGGAGCCGGGACCGAGCAATGGGAGCTCATCCCGTTGTGGGGATTTGAACCGCCAACCTTCTGATCGGCAAGTCCTAGGCTCTGTGGTTTAACCCACAGCGCCACCCGCGTCCCAAGCAGCTGCTGAATGCCGAGTGCTAAATTGGCTCAGAGTAAGGCCTCCCTCATCCATGATCCATGCAGATGAGGAGGTTGAGCTGGTCTGTACCACTGGAACGTGGGGGGCTGAGGAGGGTGGAGTTTGTCTTACCCAGCTGCCTCAATATGGTTCAGAAGCTTCAGCTGGTGCAAAATTCGGTGGCAAGGTTGTGCACTGGGTCAAGACAGTTTGAACATACAGTCTTGCCTGGCTCCTAAATGCCTTGGGAGTCAAATGTTCCAGCTCCCACACGACCAAAAACCGGAAGTGAGTGTTTTGGTTTTCAAAGTTTTTTGGGAAGCCGAGCATCCGGCGTGGCTTTCGCTGTTGTTTCTGGCAAACCTGTGTAATCAGAAACCAATCGGATGCCACGCCTTGGTTTTTGAACTTTTTGGAAGTCAAATGGACTTCCAGAATGGATTTCATTTGACTTCCGAGGTACGTCAGTATTGCACTGATCCTGGCCTGACTGCACCGGCTGCCAATTAGTTTCTGCTTTTGACCTATAAAGCCTAAGTGCCTCAGGACCGCAAGACCTCTCCCCATATTAACCCTGCGATTGCCACTGGAGGCCCTTCTCCATGTGCCTCCTCTGCAAGATGTCCGGAGGGCAGCAACACGGAACAGGCTTTTTCTGTGGTGGCTTCCCACTTCGTTGACATCTTCATTATATATCTTTAGGCATCAGGCAAACATGTTCTTCTTCAGCCTGTCCTTGGGCTGATTAACATTCTGGCCTTTTAAATGTGCTTGTGGGAGGGGGGTTATTGGTTTGCTTTTGTTTTATTGTGTATTTTGTCTTCTCATTTTGTATTTTTTATGTTGTGAACTGCCCTTTGATCTTTGATTGAACAGCGGCATGCAAATTTTATAAATACAGTGGTACCTCGAGTTACAGCTGCTTCAGGTTACAGACACTTCAGGTTACAGACTCCGCTAACCCAGAAATATTACCTCGGGTTAAGAACTTTGCTTCAGGATGAGAACAGAAATCGCACGACGGTGGCACAGCGGCAGCGGGAGGCCCCATTAGCTAACGTGGTACCTCAGGTTAAGAACAGTTTCAGGTTAAGAACAGACCTCCAGAACGAATTAAATACTTAACCCGAGGTACCACTGTAAAATAATAGATAATTCTAATAATGTTTTGGATGGTTATTTGTTGTTGCTGCTGTTTTAAAAAATGAACACTCCTGTTTTATTGCATATCGTATTTTGTATTTTATTGTTTTTGTAAATCACTTTGGGAAATGCCTTTGGTTGTGTGGAACAATGTATAAACCAGATTAACTGAGCTAACTAATTCTGCCTATCTGGCTGGGTGCTGTTTTGTGGTTTGCCTCAGACGCCAAAATGTCTCCAGCTGGCCCTGCCCAGTTCCCCCCTGGTTCTTTGGACTACGACTTCCTCCAGCTCCTCCCCTCCAACAGCACTAACTGGGGGCTGATGGGAGTTGCAGTTCCAAGCATCAAGACAGCACCAGGTAGGGGCGAAAAAGGTGCTTGGGACCTTTTTAGTAGGAAAACCTACCAAAAATCTAAAATGGATGGCTGCCGAAAATGACACACCCTCAAATTTTGTAATTTTGATATGGAAAAAACTCTTTCAGTTTAGCAGGGATATGAGAAGTGTGAAATGCAGAGCAAACTAGTGAGGTATCAATGCACAGAGCTGCAACTTGCTCCCCCAGGAAGCAGCGATGGTGACCAACTTGGATGGCATTTCCGTGGGGCCTGTAAGACAGAGTTGTTCCGCCTGGCCTTTGGCTTGGAATCAACTTGATCCCCTTCCCCTCTTTCCTCTTTCCTTTCTCCTGTGATGGAACTCCTATTTGGGGACTTGCCTGGCTTTTTTCTGGCCCACTTAGGACCAGTCTGGATAGTTGGCCTTGGTGAAGACTTCACGTTTTCATCCCCAGAAAGATTTTGATTTGAGTTTCTACTGAAATGAGGCTGCATTTTAATGTTGTATTTTAATCTTGTTTTTAAGTTGTATTTTAATTGTTTTATACCTGGTGTTAGCCGCCCTGAGCCCGGTCTTGCCTGGGGAGGGCGGGGTATAAATAAATTATTATTATTATTATTATTATTATTATTATTATTATTATTATTATTATTATTATTATTAATTGACTTGGATAAATTCCTGGAGGAGGAGAAGGCTATTGATGGCTACTAGCCCCAATAGCTATGCTTTCCATAATCAGAGGCAGGGATGCTTCTGAATCTGAATTCTCTCCCCTCCTTCCTCTTGTGCTCAGATCCTGCTTACTGGTTTCCCGTTAGGGCATCTGGTTGGCCACTGTGAGAACAGGATGCTGGACTAGAGGGGCCCCCATTGGCCTGATCCAGCCAATTCACCTTATGCTCTTATGTTATGTTCTTATGTAAGCCTTTGGTCTGATCCAGCGGCCAGACTTTTATGTTAACTCAAGAACCAGATTCAGAGGATGCAGCCGAACATCTCATGTCTTTATTTTTGGAGAGCAGAGTTGACCCCACCAGCCTCCCTGAAGGTGGAGGTGGGAGGGAGGCGAGGGCTCCAGGGCAGGGTACCAGGTTGGTGTCTCTTCCTCGGACTTTGAGGGGTCAGTCTGGAGAATCGTGCAGACAAGGGAATATGTCAGTGAATGACTCAATCAGATGTTGTGGTGGAGTTTGCTGTGGAAAGGAAAGAGAGACAGTTAAAGGGCAGGAAGGAGACTCTTGCCTTGAACTGGCACACAAGAGTCCGTGGCCAGCAATGCAGATGTTGGAGACCCTGCCGCCTGTCTGTTTCCCAAGCCAGTCCCATTCCTGAAGGACAGATCCTCTTTGTTTTTCACCTGGTTTACTTGAAGTTCCGCAGACCATTTTGCACTCCAGTCTCGTGTAAAACCGGTTGTCATTCCCTTTGCAACCGCCATAAACAAACTTCTTGCAGGAGGAAAGAGTTGAATTGTAGTAGAAGAATTCTGAGTAAGCGCGACATGGGCCAGTCGCACTGGGCAGCTCGCAAACCTCTGGGGTGGAAGTAGAAAAGGTGGTGGTGGATACACACACACACAATTGTATAGCAAATGAATGCAGAATATAAAGTCGACATAATACACCCCTCACCGCCCATAAAAAACCCAAGAGAGCAAGAGCATTAGCACCATATAGAAAGAACTCATACATCAGTGGGAGGCAAAAGGCTGCCTCTCCCCATATGAACCTACTCGGACCCTGAGATCAAGAGGTCCATAGGGTGGCAACACGAGAACGGGGCCTTCTCTGCAGTGGCTCCCCATCTATGGAATGCTACCCCCAGGGAAGTTTGCCTGGCGCCTTCATTATACACCTTTAGGGACCCGGCAAAAACGTTCCTCTTTAACCAGGCCTTTGGTTGATTGACATCCTATGACCTTTTACAATGTGTTGGGGAGTCGGGTTGTTCTTGCTTTTATTTTTATTATCTATTTTGTGTTTTTATGTTATGAGCTGCCTTGAAATTGTGGATACAGGGCAGTATAAAAATGTAATAAATAACAGCAGTAATAAAGAGTAAGTACGCACGCAAGAACAGGAACTGGACCTGAACAGAAGGGTGGGAGAAAGTCATGCAGGCTAAATTGTCAAATGGAGAAAGCCTTTACAGCCCCACACTTCCAGCCCCACGCACACTGCCGTAGTTGAAGGACAATATCACCAGATTCCTTCTGAATGGAGAGTTTGGTCATGTGGCTGAAGATTTACCCTACAACTTCCTGGTTTGCTCAATCTATGAAGACTGAAGAGCAACCTTGTTCAAAGATTTAAATCTCCCAGTTCAGCCATTGATTGGGTATCGGATTTTATTGGAGGACAGGCCCCCCAATACCTCTGAAAAAGAGGCTCGTTTTGCCCTTAGATCTGCAATTTTAAGGACAAAAATTTGTGGGAATGGTAAGTTAAATTATTCAGGGGAGCAGACCTTTATCTGACAGAACGCCTGATTTTAATAAATATTTTAGCTGTGCAGTGTTTACACGGTTCTGTTTAATGTATTTCATTCTGTTTTATGTATTTTGTTTTGCAGTGGCTTTGGCTAAACAAATAAATAATATTCCTAAAAGCAAACTCAATGCACGTGACTTCCCCCCAGAGCATCCTGGGAACTTCAGCTTTCCTTCACAGAGCTATCTTTTCCAGTTCTCTTAACAAACTACAGTTCCCAGGATTCTGTGGGGGGAGTCACGTGCTTTGAATGTGCATTGAAGAGATGCTTTGAATGCATCGTGTGGACCTGCCCTCTTTGAGCACAATTGTGTCCCTCTGACATGTGGGCTGTGACTCCCTTTCAAGGAGGTTTTGGCAGTGCATGAAAGGCATGCGCTGTACCTGGGCTGATTTTCCCACAGGCCTTCTCGCATGCCTTCTTGGTTTTGAACCTGTTGCTGTTGCCCCCGCAGCCGCCGTAGATGAACCGCAGGCACCTCTTCTGCGATGGGCTGTAGAAGTATCGTGGCATGTAGCCGAGGCACAGTCCACCATCAGGAGGCAACTGGCACCGGTCCCTACGGACTGTAGGAAGAAGAAGGGAAGGTTTGGGGTGTGGGCTGACTAGCTCTGTGCTATTGCCCGGGTACCCCAAGAGGAAAAGGTGTGAGGAAAGGGGTGTGGCTTTGCCAGTACCTGAGTCCAGGCAGCCCAGGCTGCACCCAGTGAAGCAGCACTTCTGTTTGAGGGGGCAGTCTCGGTCATCTTTACAGGTGTCATTGCAGGGCACAAAGGTGTACACCAGTTCCCTTTTGGGACACACGCCAGGGTGCTCTGGAAGAAAAGAGTTGGAGAAGAGAAGTACTGTATTTTTCGCTCCACAAGACGCACCTGACATAAGACGTGCCTAGCTTTTAGAGGAGGAAAGGGGGAAAGCCCTGTTTTTTGAGGATCAGCTCAAAGTCGTTGAGCTTACTTTGCAAAGGGAAAAAATCCTGTTTTTATGGGGTTCAACTCACAGTTCTGCAGCTTCTTTAGGAAAGAAAAGGGAGCCGTTTCTACAGTTTCCAGACAGATAATCTAATCAGCCAGTCACATGTCGCTGGGGGAACAAACAGCCTCCGTCTGCAGAACATTCAATAATAGAGGCCTGGGCAAGGAGCCGGAAAGGGAGCCAGTGATCGACCACACATTCGCTCCAAAAGATGCACAGACATTTCTCCTTACTTTTTAGGAGGAAAAAGGTGCGTCTTATGGAGTGAAAAATATGGTAGCTTAGCTGTGCTTCCTGAATCACAGGGTGGGGGTGGGGGGTGGACTAGATGGCTGTCCAACTCTACAGTTGCGTGAGTCTACAAGGAGAAGCTTTGTTGGTGCCCAGTGAGACATGAGCCTAGTCAAGAACATAGGAGGAACTCTGTGGTAGGATCAGGCCAAGAGGCCATCTAGTCCAGCTTCCTGTTCTCATGGTGCCCAACCAGATGCCTCATTGGAGAAGCCCACAAGCAGGGCCTGAGGGCAACAGCCCTCTGTTTCCAGAAGCTGGTGTGCAGACGCACACTGCCCCTGACCAAGGAGGCTCTACAACCAGCCATACTTTTGCTGAGGAAGCCCGATGGAGAGTCTGAGTCTCTCCATAACAGGCTCTGCTCCCTCCTCCCAGCAGCTGCCAGGACAGGCTCTCTCCCTCCTGATGATCTCAATGGGCTTTCAGAGCTGCAAACACAAGACCTAGTATTTTTGCAAGAATAAGGGTTCTGAAATCAGGATGGTGGAAATGTAGTCCCCCCTCTCTCACACACATCTCAGGCCTGGAATGCTTAAAATACATGCTTTTGCAAATAAAATTTTCCTTAATGCAACACATTTATGTCTGTTGTTTTCACAAACTTATGCCTTTTTAATGCACACTTTACCCTGTCAAATGCATTTTTGTTGACATTCCTTGGTTGGGGAACTGTATTGCAAAATTCGGAGATGTGTGAATTTTGTAGGATGGCTGTGTTTCAGTTTGCATATTGTGTTGGAAAGTATGAAGGAAAGAGGCTTGATTTTAAGTGTGAGCTGAATCTCGTTTCTTCCCTGCCCTTAACCATAACACATCTTGATACTGAAGGATGGAGCAATCTGTCAGGGTGGGCTTTCTCTTTTCCAAACTTATTTCTCCTTTACCCTGAACATTCTCTCCATTTCCCTATCACTTTGCACAACAGTTCATGAAAACTGGGGTATGCAATGCTGCCAATGTTTGCACGAAATTCCCCCTGATACAGTGCAATTTTGTACATTATTTCTACTACAGTCATACCTCTTCTTGCGTTTGCTTCACGTTGTGAATTTTCACGTTGCGAACGCAGCAAACCCGGAAGTGTATACTAACGGGCTTTGCCACGCTGCACACGCAGAAGCATTCTGTACGCTTTGTGCATGCTCAGAAGCATTCTGCATGCTTCGCACATGAGCAAAACCACTCTATCGCGCTCCACACGTGCACAGAAGTGCCGCTCTAGTTGTGGACTTTTTGGGGTGCAAACAGCACCCCGGAATGGATCGCATCCTCAACTAGAGGTACCACTGTACTGTTTTGCACCCTTCTCTTTTCGGTAAGGAATTTTCTGTTGCAGAGTTGCGTCACAAAATCCAGACAATTGTGAACTTCAACAGCATTTTGGTTGGCTTCCTAGTTCAGCAAATGTGAATTAGGTTGTTTTGCCTTTAAATGCAAACTGAATTATACCCCCCCATCATCATTGGCACCCATGGGAGTGGAGAGTCAGGGAGTGGCACCCAACCACTTTTCCCTTTCATTCTGATTGGGTTCCCACGCATTGCCCAGCTGTTCTTTGGCCTTGCTGGAAAAGCCATACCTTCCTCAGCCTTTACACACAGCTGGTGGCATCCGTATCTGCAGCACTTCCTCCTTGGGATGTGGAGACCGAAGTCACAGTCCAAGTCGGTTGTGCAGCTGGTCAAGCAGGGGCGGTCCAGCCGGCGTTGCGTCCTTGGGCAGTATCCGGGGATGGCTGGGGAGGAAGAGGGAGCAACAGGTGGAAAGGCAGAAGGAGATTCTGCAGAGGCCACGGAGAACCTTTGGGCAGATCGTATGAGACTGATGTGCCATGATGACACTAAGAACATACAAGAGGAAGCTGCTGGATCAGAGCAGCATTCTGCTTTCACAGTGGCCAACAAGATGCCAGCCTGCACAACAGCCCTCTCCCCTCTTGTGGTTTCTAGCAACTGGGATTCAGAACTATTTCTGCCTCCAGCCACGGAGGACAACTCTAACCCTCCAGATGTTTTTAGACTCCACTTCCCCCATCCCTGACCATTGGCCATGCTGGCTGCAGAGGATGACAGGAGCTAGAGTCCAGCAACGTCCCAAAGGCCACACTTTCCCTATCCCTGGCACAAGATGAGAGGGTCCATGGAGATGGGTTGCCAAAGGCGCCTTAGTTGGGTGCTGGTCTTCTTCTCTCCTGGCAACTCCTGTCCGAGGGTCCCTGAAACCAGAACGGCAACCTCCCTTTGCCCTTACCTTCGGAAGGGAGCCAGCACTGTCGCCCACAGATGGTTCGGCAGCAGCGCTCGTTCCCTGGGCAGCTGGCATCCGTGGAGCAGAACTGGCCACACATCACCTCACCTTCCACCCGAGCAGGACATGTGCCAGGCTTGACTGGAAGAGTTGTTGCTGGAAGAGAACATGGGGCAGGCTGACTCTTTCGCTGGTATGACTCCCTGGGAAACTACAAGCCCTTCCTAACAAGCAAACTATGTGGGCTGATTTATGATAAGTAACCCAAAACGTCTCAGAACACTTGTTGGCTTCAGTGACTTTCCCTGCCATCATTTTCTTTCCACCCCATGCAGTGTGTGGCCATTCTCTCTCTCTCTCTGGGCCAGAGACTTTTGCAGCCAGCATTGAGAGACCTCCCTGTTGATCCTCCTGGCGTTCCTGAGTCTTTAATTTCCAAAATGTAAGAAGGGCTTCCTATCAGGGAGAGGTGACACATAGAGAATAGGAAGGAGACTCCCCCCTCCACCTTGGGAAACAGCTTGCCTCCAGGTCAGGAAGGCTCACAGGACAGGGATTTCTATGAGTAGCTGAGCCTTCTCCACCTCTGCTTAAAGATTGGTGGGGAGGAGGAGAAACCTGTTGGGTTTATTGTTGCATTTCCTCTGCTCTTTCCTAGCTGCTGAGTTTGTATCGTTGGACTGCTGTGCTAAAAGCTTACTTTCTTTACTTGCAAGTAAACACCTCTGTCGTTGGACAGGAGCCACAATGAACAGCATCATGATATTTAAAATGTTATTTCCAATTCATTTCCTAGTGATCCCTAGGATGGAATCTGCCATTTTTGTAGTTGCTGCCCAATGAGTCAAGACCTTAACTGAATTATTTGCTATGTCCTCTAGGTCTTACTCCTGGTCAGTCACCACCTGTCCAGACCCCATGAACATCTATGTGCAATTGCAGTTTTGGAGTGGTCTTAAATGTGAATCACTTGACTCTTGTTTACACTGAATTGCATTTGCCATTTTACCTCCCAGGTCCTTCTGGAGCTCTTCACAATCGCTTCTTAATTCTGAAACTACCATAAGCAAACTCACTGCTCCCCCCTAATTCTAGGCCACTTATGAACATGTCAACAAGTTCAGATCCCAACGCCAATCCTTGGGGACCCCACTTTCTACATCCCTCCAAATATTCCTGCTCTCTGCTTCATGTTTCTTTACCTGTTCCTGATCAGCACGAGGACCTCTCTTCTTGGTCCAACCCTCTTATTCTCACAGCTCCACTTATTCCAATGATTTTGGCTGAAAATCCTTGGCTCCTCCCTCTGCCTCCACCTGACCGTTTGTCTCGGGGTCTTACCTGGGCGCATGCACCGGCGTTCACAGGCACTGCGACTGTGGAAGTTGTTGGCATTCCCTAAGCAGCCCCCATAAACAAAAACCAGGCACCTCCCGACCCTCGGGTTGTAGTACCAGCGAATGAACAGGGCCAGACAGTTGCCTCTCTGAGGAGGAAGTCTGCAGATATCTGCGGGACAAGAAGAGACGCAACAGAATCGGAAACAATATACAGAGTTTAGAGCCCAGAACTTCTGATGTTGGAGGAGCAACGCTAGCAATAGACTTGCAAAGTCCTCTGAAGGCAGCCCCACAAGCACAGCTTGCTTTCTGCTGCTGCAGAGGAGAGGACCTGAATCAATGGATTCAGAAGACAAGGAAGGAGGGTCTGGCTAAACATTAGGAAAAAAGCTCTGACAGTAAGAACTGTTGAACAGTGGACTGGACTTTCTAAGAAGGCTTTCTTTGGGGGGAGGTTTTTTAAAAGGGGTTGGATGGTCACTGGTCAGGAATTATTTAGCTGTGATTCTTGCACTGCAGGGAGATGGACTGGAAACCCCTTGGGATTCCTTCCAACTCTACAATTCTATGATTCTCAGATTGGGCTGAAAGTATTTCTCCTGTCTTACCACAAAAGCCCAGCAGGTAGCACCACCCTATCTGCCATTCGAAACAGGCTTTGGTGGCATTCTGTCCCAGTGAGGATCAAGCCCACTGATGAAGCTGCAGGGAGACACATGCATGAGGTTCTTAGAGGAAGTCAGAAGCGTACTGTAAGTTGCGTCTTATAGAGTTGTGCAGCCTGGTGTTGCCCGCTGAAGCCCCCCTTTCTCCATCAGGGTTAGAGGTGAAGGAGCAGATCCTGCATCTCCTTTCACTTGGCCACCTCAACAGACTCAAATGCCACCAGAAATGCAGTTGGTCTGCTGTCGCCAGAGACTTCTGGATATTTCACAGTGCAACAATATGTCTCAATGAAATACTGGACAATTAGCTGCTTGACACCCTAGAAAGGCACTGGCCACTCAGGGTGGTGTAGAAAGGAGATTATGATGAAGGAAGACCTTGCTGAGGGTAAGAGCTGTTTGACAGTGGTATGGTCTCCCTTGGGAGAAGGTTTTTAAGCAGAGGTTGGATGGCCATCTGTCATGGATGTTTTAGCTGAGATTCCTGCATTGCAGGGGGTTGTACTAGATGAACCTTGGGGTCCCTTCCAACTCTACAATTCTATGATTCCATGGACTGACAGGCAGAGCAGCTTCCTGTGTTCCTAAGGCCAATGAACACCCAGAGTTATTTGTGTGGCTCATTTTTGACCAGGCAAAAGTTGAAGCCCACCACCTTGTCCGTCCCACTGTCAAACATCTCTTACTCTCAGAAAGTTCTCCTTAATGTTTAGGAATCTCCTTTCTTGTCACCATTGGTTCGGATCCTACCCCTCCATCATCCATCTGGCATCCCTTCAGATATTTGAAGGTTGCTCTGGGATCACCTGTCAGTCTCCTCTTCTCCAGGCTAATCATACCCAGCTCCCTCAACTGTTCCTCATAAGGCTTGGTTTGAGGACCGTTGATCATCTCAGTTGCACATGTTCCAGCTTGTCCACTTCCTTCTTAAATGGTGGCACCCAGAACTGGACACAGTGCTGTAGGTGGGGGTCCAACAAAGGCAGAAAAGGGTGGTACTTTTCCTTCCCTTCATCTGGACACCAGACCTCTGTTGATGCAGACTAGCATAGCTAGCATATTCTTTTTTCCCCTGCTGCAAAAGGAGAAGGAAGGCTGGTGGCCACAATCCAAGGAAAGCTGTGCCAGATGACCAAATAGGCAGAGTAGGCACTGACCTATGAGCCCCATGCCTTTTAGGGGCCTTGCAACAAAGGATAAAAATGGACTTATTAACATAGTTGGTTGATAAAATCAAAAACGTGTTGGGAGAAAAGGCCAGGCTAATAATGAGGAGAGACAAGGCAGGTTAACAGGATCACCCCTGAGCATTGGGGGACACTTGGAAGGGCTGGTTTAAAGAGAACAGAGCGCTGAAGGGAAAGGGGAGGTGCCACTCACCCACAATGAGCTTGGCAGGTGCAAGAGGGAGCTGGTGCAAGAGCAGAAGGGTCCCCGCCAGGAGGAAGAGGCTGGAAGGATGGTGCATGGTGGACCCAGGAGTGAGTTCTCTCCACAGCTCAGGCAGAAGCACCTTATTATACTCTGACCTCACCAGGATGGCAGGTGGCTTCATGCAAGAAGCCCAGCCCAGCCCTGAACAATGGAGCTTCAGGGAGGGGATCGGGAGAGAGGCTGAAATGTTCCAGAGAGGGAGAAGGACAGGGCAGGGATTTGGCAGCAGCTGCTGCCCAGGGAAAAGTTTGGTCTGATGGGGATGGAGGAGGGTGTTTGGCAGATTTATGGTCTCCTCAGTTCCCAGGCAGGGGCAGAGCCAGGAACTGGCAAAAGGCTCTGTGGAACGACTTCTTTCTCCACGAAGCCTTGGGGTGGCTGCGTAGTGGAAATCCAGTTCCGGGGCATCTCTAAAGTGAGATTGGCTGAGAGATC
This sequence comes from Podarcis bocagei, assembly GCF_964188305.1. Taxonomy (NCBI): domain Eukaryota; kingdom Metazoa; phylum Chordata; class Lepidosauria; order Squamata; family Lacertidae; genus Podarcis; species Podarcis bocagei. Next base: position 2,145,421 of record NC_138129.1, on the reverse strand, counting down.
ATAGGGTTGGAAGGGACACAGAGGGTCATCTAGTCCAACCCCCTGCAATGCAGGAATCTCAACTAAAGCATCCATGAATCAACCAATGTGCTCAATAATTCTCAAGAATTGCCTGGACCTCACGTCCTTGACCACATACTGGGAGAGTCTCATGCTGTTTGTCTCAAAGGGCCCTGCACTTTCTATGATGAGGATGTCTCAAGCTCATTTTAGCTGGAGCAAGCCAGAAAAGACCCCCTCAGAGGGCAAAGTTCTGTGACCTCTGTCACTAGAGAGATCCACACCTTTCTTTCTTTATCTGGTGTCTGGTACATAGAAGTCCTCTTCCTCTGGAGATTTTCAAAGCAGAGGTTGGATGGTCACCTGTCAGGGATTCTTCAGCCGTGATTCCAAATTAGAGTACCCTTGGGGTCCCTTCGAACTCTACAATTCTATAATTCTAATTTCTCTGCTTGGTATCTATACACATCTATGCATGTCTAAATGCGTATGCATGTTTATGGCAGAAATAAGGAAATGAAACTGTGATATTTCAGCAGGTTGAATTTTGTGTCAATTCCAAATAGCAGGTTTTAGGGAGCCTGCGATGAATGACTCTAAAAGTGGCGTAGTGCAGAGGTTCCAGAGCAGAATTCTGCATGAGCTGGATTAAAAAAGAGAGCCGAAAATGGCCATTAAAATAATCCACCCAGAATCCACAGGCCTGCAGCATTTCTGCTCCAAGTGCAGATATCTAGGGCCTGAGGTGTCCCCCATTGTTCTAGAACTTGCATTGTTTTATGGATAAAATCACAAAGGCACTAGGATGTTACGTGCAACTGATAGGGATCTTATCATGCCGATGGAACACTTTGTCTCCCTGATGCAGAGCTGGCAGTCAGAAGTGTGCGTGTCCATTGTGGCACGTTTGAACTGTGATGCAGTGCAGAAGAAATATTGCATGCAATCTCCAAGGGCACTAAAGATGAGATGCATGATCACGAGTGGAACATGTCTCTGCCGTAATACTCTGCGGCCATTTGTCAAGCACTTGCTGAGGGTGACAGCGGAGGCATTCGTCTCACTTTGAATTGGCTTCCTGGCATTATCGTACTTCATCCCTGATTGGCTATGAACATGCAATGTTTGGTGCCATCTTAGACCAAATCAGATGTGCATGGAAAGAAAAATGAAATCTTGATGCAATGAACTGTATGCTTCTGTTCCAAGGAGCCAGTGTTGTTGTTGTTGTTGTTGTTGTTGTTTTGTGTGTGTGTGTGTGAGAGAGAGAGAGAGAGAGAGAGAGAGAGAGAATGAAATGGATCAGGAGAAAGTTCATAATCTTTTCTAAACATTGTTTTGGGGTGCTTGTTGTTGGAGATGCAATATTTCTTAAGGAAATATTTCAGTAAGTTCTTCAGGATACTTGTGAAGTAGGGATTATTCTCAGGATCATAGAAGCAGCAGAAAACTAGCTGGCTCCATTAACTCTCCTCTATTCTGTGATGTAAATCCTATAATCATCGCTGAGAACAATACCCTTTGCTGGGCTTGCCTCGTCATCAGTTCTATGTGGTTTTTTTTTCTGCATCTGCATCTGCACAAAGAACTCTGGGACTAGTAGTTCTTGAAATGGCAGATCACACAGAAAAAGCACACGCACAAAGACCTCTCTGATTCTCAAACGCCAAGTCCTAGTTCGATGGCTCAGGCACATTCTCTCTCTGTTCTAGAGAAGCACCATGACAACCAGGTTGACGTTTGTTCTGATTCACAGCTAAAGAGCAAGTTCTCCCTGGGGAAAAGCAGCAGGACAGGCTTAGGTCTGCAAGAGTCCAATGTGCTTCATGAAGAAGGACTTCCTTTCATCTGTCCTGAGTCTTCCAGCATTCAGCTTCATGGGATATCCAGGAATTCTCATGTTGCTTCCCCCTGGGGGCAATGGGATTGCCTAGCGGGGAGCTACAATGACTTTGGGTGCATGCTCTCCTTTGGTATAAAAGGCCCCTTGTTTAGTAATCTCGTGTTCCCTAACCATTATTTGTATGGCAAATATAGTTTTAGTTGCTACTTTCCATGCACTCACATAACTGTGGTTTATCTATTTTGCTTTGAGAATAATAATATTATCGTGGACAGAGTGGAATGCTTTGGAAAGTGGCAGAAAGATATCTCTAAGTTTGTCTGGCAGGGCAAAAAGCCCAGGATAAAATTTAAAATACTAACTGATGCAAAAGAAAGAGGGGGATTTGCCCTGCCGGACTTAAGGTTATATTATGAAGCTGCAGCTTTCTGCTGGATGAAGGATTGGTTACTCCTAGAGAACACTGATGTCCTAGATCTGGAAGGGTTCAACAATGCTTTTGGTTGGCATGCATATTTGTGGTACGACAAGGTAAAGGTCCATAAAATGTTTAAAAACCATATTGTCAGAAAAGCAATATTTATTGTCTGGACAAAATATAAAGACTTATTAGAGAATAAGACCCCGAGATGGTTATCACCAATGGAGGCCAAGGCCCGAAAAAAAACTCAATATGGAGGCCAGCTGGCCGAAATATTGGGAAATAATAGAAAAAATTGGAGATAATTGGAGGCTGCAGAGCTTGGAAAAATTAAAAAACAAGGTGCGAGATTGGTTACACTATGCTCAAATCCAAGAGGTTTTTAAGTCAGATAAAAAAATAGGATTCCAGGTGGAAAAATCGAAATTGGAGACAGAATTGCTTGAACCAAAGACTAAGGTACTTTCTAGAATGTACAACTTGTTGCTTAAATGGAACACTCAGGATGAGACAGTCAAATCAGCCATGATAAAATGGGCTCAGGACATTGGGTATAACATCATGTTTGAGGACTGGGAAAGGTTATGGACCACCGGAATGAAATTCACGGCATGTAATGCCCTGAAGGAAAATATTATGAAAATGATATATAGGTGGTACATGACCCCAGTCAAGCTTGTATCTGAAAAATGTAATAAAAATATATTTTTTTTAAAAAGGAAGGGACCCTGGGGGTCATCAAGTCCAACCCCCCTTGCAATGCAGGAATATGCAACTGGGGTCCCCCTCCCCCTTGAGCTCAGGACCAACAGCATCTTAATCCCTCCGCTGTTGACTTTGGGAAGAAGCCTCAGCCTGCTTGCTCTGAGGTGGCTCTGGGGAAATCCCCCTTCCAGCTCCTCCCTTTCCTCCTAAGGAGCACCTTTGGGGCCAAGAAGGACTAGGGAGGTGTCTGTGGCTTCTGTATCATCATCACTCTTGACAAAGGCCCTGATTCACTGAGCAAAGCCCAGCAGAGCGGAGGGCGGAGCCCTTGGCCCCTCGGGGCTCTGGAGGAGTGAGTTTCCCTTCTGCCCCGCTTTGCAGTGATCTGGGCTGTGGTTTAGAGGAGGCACCTTGAACCCTGCAGGGCCCACTTTTCCAGAACTGGGTTTGGCAGCGCAAGGTCTCTCAGCTCTCTAGGAGAGCTATCATTTCTCAACTCATTTCTATGCTGTTTGGAGAGATTTCCTTTCTTATGTATCAAATTCAGATACGCAAAACTCCCAGCAAATCACGAAACTGGGCTTCCATTATGCGTTTTGCTGCTTTTATTTTTCTGCAATTTGTTCCTTCTATCTACTTTTAAAAGAAAATAAAACTTCATAGATTTGGGGTCGATGATTATCCACAAAACTCGAGGCGAGGCGAGGCTTGGCAGCTGGAGCAGAGGCAGGAGAGGGCCGGTTTGGTTGCTGGCAGTGGCCCCCAGGTTAGCAGAAATGTCTTGGGTCCCTCTACATACCGTCACTTAACACCAGGGAATCTGTAGGGGAATATGGAAGAAGGGTCAGTCTGTAAGCAGGATTGGGCCAGGGAGCCCTGACACCCCACCCCACGGTTCCCCTTTTCTTCTTGTCCCCTGTTTTCAACAAGCCCTTTTCCCATGGAGGAAATTTCAGTTTGAAATGTTAGTTTTGCTTTCTAGAGAGCACTTCTGTCAGAGCTGCTTCAAGATCCTAGCTCACAGAGGATCACGCTAGCCAGCGGTCATTAAGTAAAAGTCTTTATTGAGTTACAGTTTTCATTCCCAAGCTGCTGCGTGCAACTCTACGTCTAATGGCTAGATCGGCGAAGCTCCGTCTGAGTCTCCGCCCCTTGTGCACCAACTTAATATCCTAGCCCTGCTCCACCTTTTCCGCCTGACTGCTCTCCTCTGGGTCCCTCTGCCCCCCGGGGTCTCTTCCTTCCGGGATTCTTCTGACGCCGACCCCCCGGAACTCCCTGTCTCCTTGCGCCGGGCTTTAGGACCTGGCTCCCTTTCCTGGCTGCCTACTGCGTCACTTTCCTGTGCATTTGAACTTGGCGCGTGCGCCCAACCTTCCACTTTCCGTCTGACCGTTTCTTCGCTCCCCGATGGAGGTGTGGCCACTCCTGACTCGTGCCCTCCCCCCTGTTGCGAGCTGCCAGCGCTTGATCTCTGGCGCTCTTCCTCTTCCCTGCTCTCTGGCTGTGACGCTGGTCCCGATTTCCAACTGCTCTCCTCGGAGTCCCCTCTGGCTCTATCTTCCTGGGGTGTCCCCCTAGGCTCCCCCCTTGCCCTGACCACTGGTGCTCCTTTCTGTGAATCTTCTGATTCACTGGAAAGACTCGGAGATCTCGGGTCGTCGTCATCACTCATCTTTTCTTCTGCCTCCTCCCCCTCGCTCTCTGTTTCCTCCCTTGCCCTTGCCTCTGCTCCTGAACCCCTGACATCCATCCCCCCCTCGAAGCCCCCCGTTCCCCCCTCCCCTCCTTCCGGTGCGGGAACTGGGTGCTGCTGTGTCAGAGGGACGAACGTCGGATACAGTTCGCTTCCCGTGGCGGGCCTCCATCTGAAGTCTCCCGGTTCTGCCTCCCTGCTCTCGTCGACGACGGTCACCTCCGCTTCCATCTCTGTGCCGCCGTGCTCGAAACCAGGGTCGTCCCCGAAAACGTCCATGTCCGTCTCTCCCTCACTTCCTCCTGGCGGCGTTGCTCGTCCTGGACCTTCCTGCCACTTCCTGCGCCACTGCTCCTCTGGTCTATCGTCCCACCAATACGAGGGTTCTGAGGCAGATCCCGAGGGTGACCCCTCCGGGGAACGGGCGTCTCGTATCGGGTCCTCGTCCGAGTCGAACCCCCGGAACGTGCTGGCAGAAAGCGTTGGCGTGAAAAGCCAGTCGTCGAAAAAGTCTGCTGGCATTGGTCTATGTGGGAAGAGGGCATGAAACTCGTCTTTGAGCAGAGGTTCGTCCAAGGCGTAGCCCGGCACCCAGCTGTTCGCACTGGCCGGGGTGCCCTCCTTGGCGAGAAGGTATTCTACCCCTTCTTCCCCCCATCTGGAGTCCAAAATCTCCGTGACGTCGTTGATGCGTTCCTTCTGTGCCACTCCCGCGTGCCCGGTTCCATTTCTGAGCGGACTCGGTGCCGTTCCGGGTTCCTGAAACCTGTGCGGTGCCTTGTAGGGAGTGAGCACCGATCTGTGGAACACCGGATGCATTCTGGAACCCTCCGGAAGCGCCAGCCTGAAAGCCACCGGGTTGACCTGCTCTTCGACTTGGTAGGGCCCCAGTTGCTTATGCCCCAGCTTCTTCTTGGCCAACGACCTGGCCGGCACTGCGTGGGCTGCTAACCAGACCCAGTCTCCCACATGGATCTCTTCGCCAACCCTTCTGTGTTTGTCCGCTTGCACCTTGTATGCATGTTTGGCCAGCTCCAGGTGTCGCCGCAGCTGATCGTGGACCTCCTGCAACTCCGACGCGAACGCATCTGCTGTCTGTGGCTCCCCCTCTCCCATCCTTTCCAGTCCCGGGAAGGTTCTGGGGTGCCTCCCGTTGTTAGCGAAGAACGGCGTGACCCCCGTGGACACGTGCTTCGTGTTGTTGTAGGCAAACTCGGCGAGCGGCAGGTAATCCACCCACCTCGCAGGCTGTTGATTCGCATAACATCTCAGGTACTGCTGCATGATGGCATTGACCCGCTCCGCCTGCCCGTTGGTCTGCGGGTGTCTCGCCGACGCCAGGTTGATCTTGACGTTCAGGAAGCCCATCAGCTTCTGCCAGAAATTCGAGATGAACTGCCGCCCCCGGTCGGACAGAATAGACCGTGGCAGACCGTGAACCTTGAACACGTGGTCTATGAACAGTTTGGCGGTTTGCTCCGCCGTGGCCACCTTGGCACACGGAATGAAATGTGCCATCTTGGAGAACAAGTCCACCACCACCAGCACGGCCGTCTTGCCCCTCGAGCTGGGCAGATCCGTGACAAAGTCCAGGGCCACTCTCTCCCATGGTTCGACCGGAGTTTGCAGCGGTTCCAACAGTCCGGCCGGCGGTTTGTGCACCGGTTTGGCCCTCTGGCAGGTGTCACACCGCGCCACGTAGTCCGCGACCTCCCCTCTCATTCCGGGCCACCAGAAGTCCCTGGCGACTAATTCCACCGTCTTCTCCTTGCCAAAGTGCCCGGCAGTGGGCGCGTCGTGCAGCTGCTGCAGTACCTTGGCGCGAAGTTCGTCTCCCGGCACGTAGATGGCCCCTTTAGGAATGAGCAATCCATCTCGCAGCTGGAACTCGTCGGTTGCTGCCGTGCCCCTTTGCACCTCTGCCATCTTTGCTTGCGCGAAGGAGTCATCCTGCAACGCTCGTCGCACCGCCTCCAGGTCCACTGTTGCCGCAGCGCACGCCCACACTGTTGGTGCGAAGATGTGCATGGCGGCCGCTGGCGTGGCGTCCTCCAGATACTGTGGCTTACGGGAGAGAGCGTCCGCCATGGTGTTGGTGTCCCCCGGGACATACTCTATTCGGAAGTTAAAGTTTGCAAAGAATTCGGCCCAACGTATCTGCCTCTGGTTCAGGAACTGCGCCGTGCGCCAGTGCTCCAGATTCTTGTGGTCCGTGCAGACCTGCACCGTGTGCTTGGCGCCGATCAGGAAGTGCCTCCATGCTTTGAATGCTGCATGAATGGCCAGCAACTCCCTGTCCCAGATGGTGTAGTTCTGTTCGGACTTGCTGAGCTTCCTGGAGTAAAACGCTCCCGGCCTCCAAACCCCCTGCGGGTCTTTCTGCAGCAGGACTGCTCCCACGGCTCTGTCCGAGGCGTCTGTCTCCACCCTCATCGGCCTGCTGGGGTCGACATGCAGCAGCTGCTCTTCCGACGCGAAGAGACGCTTGAGTGCCTGAAAGGACTGCTCCGCCTGCTCTGTCCAGATGAACTTCTTTTTCTTGGAGCTAAGCGTGTCCGTGATGGCCGCTGTCTGCATAGCGAAGCCTTTGATAAACTTGCGATAGAAGTTCGCGAAGCCGACAAACCGTTGGACCTCCTTCCGGTTGCGTGGGCTCTTCCAGTCCAACACCGCTCGAACCTTGGCGCTGTCCATGGCGAGCCCCTTGTCAGACAACTTGTAGCCCAGAAAATCCACCTCCGTCACGTCGAATTGGCACTTCTCCAGCTTGGCGTAGAGCCTATGCTGCTGTAGCCTGCTTAGCACTTCTTTGACGTGTCTGTCATGCTCCTGCTGCGATTCCGAAAAGATCAGGATGTCATCTAAGAAACAGACGCACGTCTTGTAGAGGAGCCCCGCCAACACGTGATGCATGAACGCTTGAAAAACGTGGGAGCCATTTTGCAATCCAAAAGGCATAACTCTATATTCGTAGGTGCCCAGAGGCGTGAACATGGCCGTCTTCCACTCATCCCCTTCCCGCATGCGAATGAGGTTGTACGCCCCTCGCAGGTCTAACTTGGTGAACACGCTGCCCTTCCGTACCTTTGCGAGGAGGTCGTCGATTCGGGGCATGGGGAAGTCCGATGGCTTGGTCACACTGTTTAAGATGCGATAGTCCACCACAAGTCTTTTTTGGGGCGTGTCCCGCTTCTTAACAAAGAATACAGGACTGCCCCCCGCTGCCTTGGACTCCCGGATGAAACCGCGCTCCAAATTATGATCTATGAACTCTTTGAGTTCCTGCAGTTCGTCCTCAGACATGGAATACAGCTTCCCTTTAGGCAGCGCCGCCCCCGGCAGCAGGTCAATTTTGCAGTCATATGGTCTGTGGGGGGGTAGCCTGTCTGCCTCCTTCTCGCAGAAAACCTCCAAAAATTCTGCGTACTTGTGGGGAATCGCTTGCAGCGTGCCTAGCAGCAGCTGTGACTCCTCTTCCTCTCCTTCCTGCCGGGGGACGATGCAGTGTTCAGCACAAAAGGAAGAGCCGAAGGTCAGCTGCCTCTGGTACCAAGCCAGCGTTGGGCTGTGCTTGTCTAGCCAACTCATGCCCAATACAATGGGCGTGTCCGATAGTTGAGTGACGTTGAAGCTGATGATTTCCTTGTGATTCCCAAGGCGCATCACCATTGGTGGCGTCTGCTTCACCACTTGCCCCCCTAGCAGCTCCCTGCCATCCACCGTGACCACCTGCAGGGGCAGCGTGGCCGGCAGCAACTGTATAGCGTGCCGGTCTACAAAGTCCTGCCCTATAAAGTCCGCATTGCTTCCCGAGTCAATGGTGAGCGGCACGTCCATGGTGATTCCATTGGGCAGCTGGAGCGATGCGGTGAGCCTCACTACTGGTTTGGGCGGGAGGGGGTCCATGGGCTGTGAAATCTCCGGGGACTTCTTCACTGACACGTCTGGCTGGGCCCCATTGCCTCTTCCTCCAGCCAGACATCGTTGTTTATCTGCTGTGGTCCTCCTTGTTGCGTTGCTGCAGTTACCATTGCTGAGGCTGCAGTGTGCTTGTGGAGCCTCCGGGGACACTCTTTCGCCATATGCCCTGGATCCTCGCAGATGTAACACTTCCTGTTCCCTCTAGGAGGCTTCGCTTTCACTGTTGTCGGTGCTAGGGCTCTGGCTGCTGATTGAGCCCTTGCACTTCCAACCTCCATAGGTTCCACCCCTCCTCCTTGTGGAGGCGTGGATTGCGCACGCGCTGCTTCTCTGGGAAGGAAGGAGGAGCCCCTGGCTGGTTCGCGCCCTCCACGCCCTTCGTCCCTGCTCCACGGACGTTCTTCCAGCCGCACCCCCACCGCTAGCGCCCTCTGAACGATCTCCTGCGTGGTCCGGGGTCTCTCCCCCCTCGCAATTTCATCTTTAACAGAGCCGTGCAATCCCTCCCAAAACAGGTCTCTTACAGGAGCCGAATCCCTGTCCCATTCCAGAGCACTGACCAAAGCGAAAAAGCGGGCATGATACTGCCTTACGCTGGCCCTCCCTTGTTTCAGTCCATGTATCTGCTGCCGAGCAAGATCCACGTCAATGCTTGATAAGAAACACCCATCCATCACTTTAATAAAGGCATCCGCATTTTGGAGCGCCGGATCCTTATCCCTCCACAAATTGCGCAGCCATGCTTTAGCTTCCCCATGCAAATGGGACATGATGAACCCCACTTTCTCTTGCTCATCTCTAAAGTCTTTTTTCAGCAGTTCCAGTGCGCACATTACATCTGCTCTAAAGTTGGGGTACTGCTGCAGGTTCCCATCGAAGTGAGAGACCAGACCGCCTGTTCGTCTCGCCAACCCAATTCCCTCCTGTCTGGGTGTCAGTTGCCCGTGCTTCGTAAGCATGTCCAACCTGACCTGGAGATCCCTGCAGGCGGCAGCTGCCTCCTCCTCTCTCTTCCTGGATGCAAGAGCCTCAGCATTCAGTTGTGACACTGCTTTTCTGAGTTCCTCTATCTGCTGCTCAGCCGTCATGTTGTCTGCCGTTCGTGAGCTAGCTAGTAGGCACCTGCTTCTCTCCTCTCCTCGAGGCTGTAGATGCCCACAATTTGGAGACGGAGCTTACTGTCAGAGCTGCTTCAAGATCCTAGCTCACAGAGGATCACGCTAGCCAGCGGTCATTAAGTAAAAGTCTTTATTGAGTTACAGTTTTCATTCCCAAGCTGCTGCGTGCAACTCTACGTCTAATGGCTAGATCGGCGAAGCTCCGTCTGAGTCTCCGCCCCTTGTGCACCAACTTAATATCCTAGCCCTGCTCCACCTTTTCCGCCTGACTGCTCTCCTCTGGGTCCCTCTGCCCCCCGGGGTCTCTTCCTTCCGGGATTCTTCTGACGCCGACCCCCCGGAACTCCCTGTCTCCTTGCGCCGGGCTTTAGGACCTGGCTCCCTTTCCTGGCTGCCTACTGCGTCACTTTCCTGTGCATTTGAACTTGGCGCGCGCGCCCAACCTTCCACTTTCCGTCTGACCGTTTCTTCGCTCCCCGATGGAGGTGTGGCCACTCCTGACTCGTGCCCTCCCCCCTGTTGCGAGCTGCCAGCGCTTGATCTCTGGCGCTCTTCCTCTTCCCTGCTCTCTGGCTGTGACGTTGGTCCCGATTTCCAACTGCTCTCCTCGGAGTCCCCTCTGGCTCTATCTTCCTGGGGTGTCCCCCTAGGCTCCCCCCTTGCCCTGACCACTGGTGCTCCTTTCTGTGAATCTTCTGATTCACTGGAAAGACTCGGAGATCTCGGGTCGTCGTCATCACTCATCTTTTCTTCCGCCTCCTCCCCCTCGCTCTCTGTTTCCTCCCTTGCCCTTGCCTCTGCTCCTGAACCCCTGACAACTTCCGTCAAAAAGAGATGAAAATTAACCCACTAATTCCTAACACATAGAACTCCCTTGTCCGTTTAAATCTTTCTTATCACAAACCATAAATCAAGCATTTTGTTCCGAATCCAGCCCTTTAAACATCAACTTTCCTTCTTTTCTCCTTAAAACCAGAAAGCAGCTGGCTATCCAAATGTGGATTTTTGCTGACAGGCGCAGAAACCCTTTTGGCTTGTAAACTATTCTTCCCACAGACTTGAGTCTAGCTGTCATCAAATGCCACTTGCTATCTCAGTTGGCAGGGAGCCGACGAAAGAAGACCAGCCTGCCATCTTCCCTTCCCCGGAAGTCAGGAGACTGCAAGTCTCGTGGTCCCTGCTGAGTGGGACAGGGAGCCTGTGGGGCTAGCGGAGCTCGAGGGGCTGGCAGAAGGGGCACAGAGCTGTCCTGACATCCCCCCTCCAGCTCCCAAGAAGGTCAGGCAGGGCTGAGCCACTCACCACCATCAAAGTCAGTCAAACCATCAGGGTCTAGGTCACCATGCTGCGTGAGCACTCCAATCTCTTCTCCAATGATAGTCCCAGAGAATGCTTGGATGAATGTGACCTGCTCCTCAGCATCCTGGACACCATCAGAATTCCTGCCATTGTTTGGGGGGAGGAAAGTGATGAGCTGGGAACCCCTGAGATCTTCCAGACCTAAACCTTTCACTGCAGCCTGATCAGAGCTAGGTCACCCCACTGGGAGCAGCTGTGCGGACGTGGTTTCCGTGACTAGGTGCTGGCTCCCCCTACATGGGGAGTGACTGTGGCTTCCCTGATCTCCGATGGCCCCCCTTGCCTACACCTGCTCCTCCTAGGATTGTGCCTTCCCAGAATTGGGAATGGTTTCTAAAAAGGTCTCTTTGGTTCTGTCTGAACAAGCAAGTGGTGCCTCCTCTGCGTGGGGAACAAGGAGAAATGCTCTTGGGTTCTCTGAAGAGGAACTACTAGGGTTGCCATATCTGTTGATTTCTTTTCTCTCTCTTTTGCCTGAAGTTGTTGAGTTTGTTTTATTTTTTGGGGACCAAATGGTGTTTTTGGGGAAAAGCTCCAAAGAAAGAAAAGAGTTCTAAAGCTTTTTTTGACATTTTTGGCACAACATCATCCCCCCCCCCCCGCCCCGGCCATTGCTGTACGCTCAGGTTTTCCCAGACATTTTGCCAATTGCTGAACATGACCCCTGGATGCCATTTTCCAGGGCTGAATCCCAGATATGTCTCTGAGTGGGACATGGGCTCTGAGTGGGAGTGCTGGCACTGAGAAGAGATGAAGGTCAAATGGGCGGGGGGGGTGTCTTTGCTTTAGGGTGCCTATCAAGGCTTTTGGTAGAGAATGTGTGTGTGTGTGTGTGTGTGTGTGTGTGTGAGAGAGAGAGAGAGAGAGAGAGAGAGAGAGAGAGAGATTTAAACGTTGTTTCAGCTGTTCAGATGGCTAATAATAATAATAATACCTTTATTGTCAATGTACAACCTGTGTACAATGAAATTAACCGAGCCTCCCCCCCCCCAAACACTCAATCTCATTGAGGACAGAGGACAGGATCACACTTCAAAACGACCTTGACAGATTAGAGAACTGGGCAAAAACAAACAAGATGAATTTTAACAGGGAGAAATGTAAAGTATTGCACTTGGGCAAAAAAAAAATGAGAGGCACAAATACAAGATGGGTGACACCTGGCTTGAGAGCAGTACATGTGAAAAGGATCTAGGAGTCTTGGTTGACCACAAACTTGACATGAGCCAACAGTGTGATGCGGCAGCTAAAAAAGCCAATGCAATTCTGGGCTGCATCAATAGGAGTATAGGATCTAGATCAAGGGAAGTAATAGTGCCACTGTATTCTGCTCTGGTCAGACCTCACCTGGAGTACTGTGCCCAGTTCTGGGCACCACAATTCAAGAAGGACACTGACAAACTGGAACGTGTCCAGAGGAGGGCAACCAAAATGGTCAAAGGCCTGGAAACGATGCCTTATGAGGAACGGCTAAGGGAGCTGGGCATGTTTAGCCTGGAGAAGAGGAGGTTAAGGGGTGATATGATAGCCATGTTCAAATATATAAAAGGATGTCACATAGAGGAGGGAGAAAGGTTGTTTTCTGCTGCTCCAGAGAAGCGGACACGGAGCAATGGATCCAAACTACAAGAAAGAAGATTCCACCTAAACATTAGGAAGAACTTCCTGACAGTAAGAGCTGTTCGACAGTGGAATTTGCTGCCCAGGAGTGTGGTGGAGTCTCCTACTTTGGAGGTCTTTAAGCAGAGGCTTGACAACCATATGTCAGGAGTGCTCTGACAGTGTTTCCTGCTTGGCAGGGGGTTGGACTCGATGGCCCTTGTGGTCTCTCCCAACTCTATGATTCTATGATTCTATTGCACTCTGTGCGCTTGTCACACAACACACCAACCCTGAAAGTCATTTGCTACTATGTTATTTTCCATTCAGCAGCCTAACAGCCCACGGATAGAAACTGTTTTTTAGCCTGTTGGTACGACTGATTCTACTTCTATATCTTCTGCCCAAGGGTAGAAGATTAAAGAGGTGATAGCCAGGGTGTGAATCGTCGCTGAGAATTTTCCTTGCTCTCCTAAGGCCGCAATCCCTTGCAATGTCATCTGTCGGGCTCAGGGGACAGCCCATGATATCATGTGCTGTGTTCAGCACCCTCTGTAGAGACTTTTTGTCCGTGGCTGTCAAGCCAACGTACCTCACTGTGATACAGTATGAAAGGACTGGTAAAAGGAGTGTTAGGATATTTCCGTTCCACCTTAAAAGGGAGCAGGCTTTCTGTAAGAGTCTGCGCATGTCCTGATCACAGGATGTTTATGTTCTGATATTCCTTTCGGTTTTGTCAGTTGGCCAGAGATGCTGACACAGAACGGTCACGTTTTCTTTTGTTCTGTTAAACGCTAATAAAGTCTGTAAATTATGCTCTTCTGCGGTGCGACTTTTGACTGTGCTTTCTGCTGAAAGAGGGTGCACCAGCCTAGGAATGTGGCTAGGAATTTCCAAAGGCTTTGTGCCCCTAACTGTTGGATCTGCGTGACTACGGGAGATTGATGGACGTCCCGACTGCCAGCTTGGGGGCCATGATGGACGTTATCTCCCTGGCAGTTTCCCAACAACAAGGTTTCGGGCCCAGATTCACGGCACCTACAGGAGAGTAAAGCTGCAACAGACTGCGTTTGAGAGGCATGAAGTGGGGAAAGCGAAAGCAAGGGGGGCTTTTGGCTTTTCTGTTTACCTCGCAAGGAGTCTTTGATCTCCGGCAAGGCTTAATTGGCCTGGGAGCTGCGCCAAAAAGGCTTCGTGATTAATGGCTGCCAAGATAAGGAGCCTTTGAAGGCAAAATAGGCTCACGGCTCAAGTAAAAGCTGGAATGGAGTTTTTCCAAGCTTATGGAAATGCTGAATGCACTAAGTTGGATGGGCAGAATTATGAAACCTGGGCAAAATGGTGTGAGAGTTTGCTGCGTCAGTTTGGGGTATGGCATGTTGTGAGTGAGCCCCCCCCCAGTTCCTCTGACAGAGAGATGGAAATCACATGATTTGAAAGCGATAGACGTAATAGTCTTATCCGTATCTCTTGAGGAAATTAAGACGCTGGCTGGCAACACCACTGCACGTGGAATATGGTATGCTTTGATGAAAGCTCACAAGGCAAAAATCCCAGCCCAGAGTTTGACTGCATCGGAGGTCCTAGCTGTTTCCCAGAATGTGAGTGAATCCAGGGATGCTGAGGGCACCGGTTGCAAGCTGCAGGGGGAGCTGACCGTCACGTCATCCCAGGCAGCATTCCAGCCTCCAGGGGGAGCCAAGGAGTCGGCAGCTGAGAGCTCTGTTTCTCATGGGAACCAAGGCCATCGCCTTTGCAGAGGCCGGAAAGGCAAAGGTAAACAGAGCCAGACGCATACGTCTGCAGATGGCCAGGAGCAGAGGGAGGGTGAAGAGCCCGTGCCAAGGGAAAAAAAAGCGTTGTTTGCTGGCACTGCTTCACCAAAGGCTAAAGGCACGTCTGCTGACCAGAAGCAGGGGGGCAAGCTGCAAAAGCCCACGCCAGTGGAAAGCAAGGTTTTGCTTGCTGGCACAGCTTCACCAAAGGCTAAAGGCACGTCTGCTGGCCAGGAGCAGCAGGGGGGCAAGCTGCAAAAGCCCACGCCGGTGCAAAACAAGGGTTTGCTTGCTGTAAGGACTGCTCCAACAGCCAAAGGCAGCTTTGTTGTTGATTCAGGCTGTACGCGCCACATTTCGAAGGATCGCCATCTCTTTATCTCCTTCAAGCCTCAGGAAGGTGAGATCCACCTGGCTGATGGAAGGACGTTGCAAATTGCAGGAGAAGGGACTGTGAAACTTGCAAGTCTGCACACTACCATCAGTAATGTACTTTTTGTTCCAGGAGCGGCGAGCAACTTGCTTAGCGTCCCACAGCTTACTGGGCGTGGTTTTCAGATTTCCTTCAAGAGGAGCGTCTGTGTCATCAGTAAAGGCAAAGAGGACTATTTGCATGCAAAGTTTATGGATGGTTTGTTCCATATAACTTATGATGACACTGTTGTTGTGAATAATGCTGATTCTTGTTGTGTTGCACAAACTAACAAAGTTCTTCATGCAGGTTGCATTCATGATGCGCATCGAAGATTTGGTCACCTCTCTTGGAAGGCACTGGCCAAGATGCCAGAGGTGGTTGAGGGTTTGAACATCAAACCCTGTAAATATCACATGAAGTGTGTATCTTGTGCAGAGAACAAAGTGAAGGTTGCTCCCAAAGACAAGGAGTCTAGCAGGCAGGCTTCCAAACCCTACCAGCTAGTGCATGCGGACCTGGTTGGTCCACTTGCGCCCTCTATAGGAGGAGCAAGGTACTTCATGATTCTGATTGATTCTTTTTCGAGGTACATTCATGTGTTTTTGCTCGAACAGAAATCGCAAGCGTTTCCGAAGTTTAAGGCATTCTGTGCTTGGTTGGAGAATGTGCACGGTAAACGTATTTCTTGTTTTTTTACTGATCGGGGCGGGGAGTTTACTTCTCAGCAGTTTGAAGCTTTCCTGACTGAGAAGGGAATCCAGCATGACATGTCAACGCCCAGATCGCCATGGATGAATGGGCTTGCGGAGAGAGCAAATCAGACATTGCTGCAAGGAATCAAAACCTTGTTGCATGATGCCAATCTCCCTGATAAGTTTTGGGGGGAAGCTCTGGGGAATTTGGTTTATACCGTTAATCGCAGATTGTCATCACCTATTGGTTGTACCCCCTATGAGAAGATGTTTGGCAAGAAACCCAACACCAAACACATGAAAATCTTTGGTTCGGACATGTGGGTACGCACACAACAAACCAACAAGCTTGGGAAGCGTGGGGCACATGGTTTGTTCATGGGGTACGAAAAAGGTGCATACAGGGTATGGATGACTGACTCTAAGTCCATTAAATTCACAAGGAGTGTTGAGTACAATCCCAAGTGGGGGGAAAATGTGGGAATTTTCCAGAGTTACCCAGAGGAGGATGAAGGTGATGTCAAGCAAGCAGCTAAAGATGAGAAAGCTGCTGCTGATGAGGATGAGGATGATGATGATGATGATGATGATGATCAGAGTTCGGATTCCAGTTCAGTGGGCGGCGCTGCTGCTGCTGCTGCTGCTGGTGTCAGTGACAGTGATGACACAGCAGACTACCAGAGCGCAAAGGCCTCAGTCAGACCATCTGATGCGTCTGACAATGAACTGGAGGAACCACTGTTCACCATTGGTCATTTTTCTCCTAAGAAAGAGGAGATGAGTCCAGAAGACTTGCGTCTAGTACGCAGATCTGAAAGGGCGACCAAGGGCAGACCTCCAAAGAGGTATGCTGATGAGTTTGCTAAGACAGCAACTGCTGTTCTTAGTAGCTCAGAGAAGGTGTGGGAACCTTCAAGCTTCAAAGAGGTTCAGGAGTTAACCTCTAAAGATGCTGAGCCTTGGCTTAATGCCATGAAGGCTGAAGTTGATTCCTTGAACAGGAACCAAACTTGGGAACTGGTACCGGTAGTCCCAGGAATGAGACTGGTTGGCAGCAAATGGGTCTTCAAGGCCAAGACAGACCAGAATGGCAAGGTAGTCAGACACAAAGCCAGATTGGTTGCCAGAGGTTTTTCACAGGTACCAGGACAGGATTACCACGAGACCTACTCACCCACAGTCAAATATGAGAGCATTCGGCTGATGCTCAAGATTGCTGCAGAGGAGAAACTGCATGTTTCCCACCATGACATTAATACAGCTTTTTTGTACGGGGTTTTGGGGGAGGAGCTGTACATGCTTCCACCTGATGGGGTGCAGATACAGAAGGGAATGGTCTGTAAACTGCGGAAATCCTTATATGGTCTCAAGCAGAGTGCCAGGTGTTGGAACACAAAACTCACTGAGACATTGCTTTCTCTAGGTTTTCACCAGGGCAAAGCTGATCCATGTGTGTTTGTCAAGGAGGAGGGGCAAAACAAACTGTATTGTTTATGTTTTGTTGATGATCTTCTGATGTTTTGGAAGAATCAGGCTTTTTATCAAAGCACCCTAGCTCAACTGAAGGAGCACTTTGACATGAAGGATCTTGGTGAGGTATCCAACTATCTTTCTCTGCAGGTGGAGAAGGACCAAGCAGGTAATTTTCTGGTACACCAAACACAGAAAATTGCTGATGTGTTAACCAGGTTGAATTTGGTTGATGCAAACCCAGCAGACACACCGATGGTGACAGGTTACCAGGTAGACAGTACTGCTGAAGCGTTTTCTGACACAACGCTGTACAGATGCATTCTAGGCAAGATGAATTTCATTGCCAGATGTTCAAGACCTGACATAGCTGTAAGCTGTAATCTGCTTAGCAGACATGCCAACAATCCTACGGTTCAGGATTGGAAAGCTCTGAAGCGCATAGCCCGCTATTTGAAAGGGACTATGCACTACAGGCTGAGGTTCACCAGTCAGAAGACTGGAGGTCTTGAAATCTTTGCAGATGCAAGTTTTGGAAGTGACACCACGGATGGTACAAGCACTTCTGGAGTATGCTACATGTACAACCACTGCCTGTTTGACTGGTTGTGCAAGAAGCAGACAACAGTGAGCCTAAGTTCCTGTGAAGCAGAACTCAATGCTCTGTCATTTTCACTCATGGATTGTGAATGGTTGATGCAACTGTTTAAGGACATCAGGGTGTCTGTGAAATGTCCTATACAAGTGTATCAAGACAATAGATCTTGTTTGGCTTTGCTGAACTCGGAGAGTTGCAAGCAGAGAACCAAGTACTTGCAGATTAAGCTACATCGTGCAAGAGAGTGTATTCAGAAAGGACTGATTCAGGTGTCCTACATGCCAGGAAATGAAATTCCTGCTGATCTGTTGTCTAAGGTTGTTAACAAAGAACAACTTAAGGTTTATGTACAAAAGTTGCAATTGGGTGAACCACAGGTACTACAGGTTACACGGAAAGGGGGAGGATGTTAGGATATTTCCGTTCCACCTTAAAAGGGAGCAGGCTTTCTGTAAGAGTCTGCGCATGTCCTGATCACAGGATGTTTATGTTCTGATATTCCTTTCAGTTTTGTCAGTTGGCCAGAGATGCTGACACAGAACGGTCACGTTTTCTTTTGTTCTGTTAAATGCTAATAAAGTCTGTAAATTATGCTCTTCTGCGGTGCGACTTTTGACTGTGCTTTCTGCTGAAAGAGGGTGCACCAGCCTAGGAATGTGGCTAGGAATTTCCAAAGGCTTTGTGCCCCTAACTGTTGGATCTGCGTGACTACGGGAGATTGATGGACGTCCCGACTGCCAGCTTGGGGGCCATGATGGACGTTATCTCCCTGGCAGTTTCCCAACAAGGAGTTCATCAATTGTTGTTTAACATTGTCCTTTTGCAAGACCCTGAGGAAAAGGAGTCTCTCCCACCTGAGTTATATTGTTTTTCTAAGTGAGGTCTTCACTAAGGTAAACTCCCAGGAATTTAAAGGAAGAGACTCTCTCCACACAGCCCCCCTTGATATACGACGGGACTACTTCCCCTCTCTTCCTCCAAAAGTCCAACACCATCTCTAAATTAATTCCACTCTGGATGGGTGAGGGGTGCTACCGCCTCCCCCCCCCCAGCTTCACCTGTCATATAGGCAAAATAATGTCTCCAAGTCCTCAAGTAGCTCCACTCCCAGAATGAAGGAGTCATCATCAACCTGGAGTTTTTCCGGCTGCAAGGACTCTACAGGCAAGACATCAGACCAAGAAGTCAGAGTTTTCCTCTCCAGCCTCGTAACTAGTCTTGGCCTCCCGCTCCTTCTCCCCTGCGGAATTGTGGGAATTGTTCCCTTTGGGTGTGCATTTTTGGATGTTTCATTGATTGTTTATGGCTAATTTTTCTATGTTGCTGCCATGTTGTTTTTCCGTGTTGTAAGCTGCCTTGAGCATAGTTTGAACTGTGGAAAGGTGTCATAGAAATAAAATTATGCATGCATGCCTGTGAGAGGGAAGCTGGGATACCTAGGATGGTGAACATCAGGAGAGCCTGCTGGATCAAGCTCATAGCTGTCAACGTTCCCCCCTTTTTAAGGGAAATCCCCTTACTCCGAATAGGATTCCTCGCAAGAAAAGGGAAAAGTGGACAGCTATGATCAAGCTATCAACCTCTCTGCTCCAACTTCTTGCTCCCACGGTGGCCAACCAGCTGCTCCAAAGGGAAACCTGCAAGGCCCTGATCCAAGCATGAAAACAACTCTCCCCACCTCCTTTGGTTCATAGCAAGTGGTACTGAGAAGCAGGGCTGCCTCCATTAGAACAGGCAGAGAACAGCCATTGGAGCTGCCTGCTGTTGATAGCCTTCTTTTCCTCCCTGATTTTATCATGTTCAAGCTGTCTTGCTTGGTGGCCGCCTCTGCCTCTTGCTGGAGTGAGTTCCATAGTTTAACAGGGTTCAAGTTGCCAGGGAGCAGGGCTGGTAGGCAACACTGCGCTCAGGGGCCAACTGAGAGTGAGGAGGCGACAAGTCTCGGGCTCCCCGTTCAGTGCGCAGGGAGCCCGCTGGGCTTTGAGGGGCTGGTGGTGGGAGGGACACAGAGCTGCCTTCGCGCCCCCCCCCTCCGGCTCCCAAGAAGGCGATGCAGGGCTGAGCCACTCACCGTCAGCACGTGGAAGAATAAACCTTCCAAGACACAATCCGGAAGCCCACGTATACATCATGATTCCTGTTTCGGAGTGGGGGGAGGAAAGTGGGCAGCACTCAGCTCCTCCCAACTTAAACCCATCACTGTCGCCTGATCAAAGCCAGGTCACCCCACTGGGAGCAGCTGTGGTTTTTTCCAAGAAAAATTAGGTGATGCCCACCCCAGTTACTTGCCCGCCTTCCCACCCTCTCTGTCCCTCCCACCTCCATCCACTGCCCCCACCGCTGTCGCTTCCCACGGCTGCAGGCACAGCCTCGCGGAGCTGCTTTGACGCGACGCTTTGACCATCGCCAAGTGAGAGCTGGACCATCAAGAAGGCTGATCACCGAAGAATGGATGCTTTTGAATTCTGGTGCTGGAGGAGAGACTTGAGAGTCGCATGGGCTGCAAGAAGACCAAACCTCTCCATTCTGAAGGAAATCCGCCCTGAGTGCTCACTGGAAGGACAGATCCTGAAGCTGAGGCTCCAAGACTTTGGCCACCTCCGGAGAAGAGAAGACTCCCTGGAAAAGACCCTGGTGTTGGGAAAGATGGAGGGCACAAGGAGAAGGGAGTGGAAGGCAGTGGAAGACGGGAGTGCTTGGCGTGCTCTGGTCCAGGGGGTCACGAAGAGTCGGACACGACTAAACGACTCAGCAACAACAACAAAGCTCCTTCCTGGAAGTTGCCCGGTGACAGGCAGCCAAAGCGGTGGCTTCAGGGCGGCAGCGGAGGAAGAGGCAAAGGGGCGGGGATGGGGTGGGGTGGGGGAGGGAGTGGGGGTCAGGCAAGCGAGGTGGCGGTAAGGCGCACCGGCCCGCACCGTCTCAGAGAAAGCTCTGGCTGTGGGGACGTGGTTTCTGTGACAAGGCCCTGGCTCCCCCAGCAAGGCGCGCTGTGCCTTTTCTGACCTCCACATTCAAGCTTGGGGATTTTCAACCCTCCCCCTTGCAATGTTCCTCCTGGGCCAGTTCCTCCCAATAATTGCCTGTTTGCTTATTGGAAGTGTTTCTGGTCTGCCCCTCAGGCAACAGTCTGAAAGGTAAAGAATAAAGCGCAGACATGGAGACAAACGCAGCTCCAAAGGAAACCTCCAGCAGCAGCAACAACAGAAACCCAAGTGACAGAGGGGATGGAGAGGAACCAGGTAAGTGCAGGAGAGGCGGCTTGTGGGGCAACAACAGATCATCCTCTGTTTGGGGCTCTGGGTAGGAGGGCCGCCTCTGAGATGGGCTGATGTGTGGGGAGCGGATGGGAGGGAGAATCTCGGATCTAAGGAAGGGGTCAGCAACCTGTGGTCCACAGGGGTCGTTTAACCGGCCCCTGAGCCACCCCCGAACTGAGCTGCTTGTTCGGCGAGTCCCCGCGCACTTTAATAAACCAGCGCAGCACGGTATTGGGACTCGCTGCTGTGGTGCCGAAAATTGTGCCTATGCATGCGCAGACATCGGAAATCATGCATGCGCGCGCTCACACTCGCTGACAATCTGGCCCACAGAGAGATCTCCGCTGGAGTGAACCAGCCCAGGCGAGGCAAACCTTGCTGACCTCTCCTCTAAGGTGCCCCAGCCTGGATGCTTGGGGGGCGGGGGAAGCCAAAGTTCTGCTTTGTATCATTGCAGGAAGGGACTGCAAAAGACGACCCCCGCTTTCTGGTTTGTGAACTCTCTAGGTCTAATGCACGCTCCTTGAGAGCCCCAGAGAGAGCCCAGCTGTCCTAAGAAGCTTGCAAAGAGGGTCCTGTCAAGGCTATCGGCATAGAACGTGGGTTGGCAAGCTAAGGCCCAGGGGCTGGATCTGGCCCAATTGCCTTCTGGATCCAGCCCGCGGACGGTCCGGGAATCGCTGTGGTGATCGGCGTGGGGATTCTGATCATTCGGGCTTCGTCATTTCCCCCCATCCACACTGCCACGGCGGCGGCTCCTCCCTCCCTCCTCCTGGCTTCTCCCTGCCCTGCCTAGAGGAGGAAGGGGGCTGGGCTTTGTTGAGCCGCGGATGGCTGAGTGCCATTTTACGCAGCCCTTCTCCGGAGCCAGCCCCTTTGCGCCACTCATTGTCCCTCCGCAGCCACCGCCGCCCGCCCCTGCCACTCGCAAGGCACAGGTAAGCAGCCACCGGGGCTCGTTGGGTGCTGTGGAGAAGGGAGGGGAGAGTCGGTGGGGTGGTGGTGGTTTTCTTCAAAAGATAGTCCAGCCCCACAAGATAAAAATTGTTGGAAGTGTAAGGAGAAGGAGGGGAATTTCCTCCATATGTGGTGGATGTGTCCTAGCCTCACCTGTCCTTTACAGAGCCAGCTTCCTCCACCTTCGCCTCCTCATTGGCTTGTCGAATCTGCAGCCGTATCCCCCGCTGCAAGCGTACTACAAAGCCGTTGGCTCCATTGCCTGCAAGGAGGAATCCAGTCCAGGGTGAGGGTCGCGCTCTCCAGCCCCCTGCCCACGCCTCCCTTCCTCCTCCACCGAGGCGTAGCCACAAATCACGTAAATAAATAAAAATACTCAGCAAACTGACCAAAGAAGTCGCAGGTAGCTCGGTTCTGCCCCCTAACAAAAGTCCTGCCCCCCCAAAATCCTGGCCATGCCCATATGCTCCACACCTCTATGATGGCATCCCGCTCCTCTTTGATGGGCACCTAGCCCAGCACCCTCATGATGTGCCCAACTGCTTGGTGCTGATGTCTTCACTACCATCAGCATCAAATCATAATCACAAACATAATCACAATTATTTATTACTTATACCCTGCCGATCTGGCTGGGTTTCCCCAGCCACTCTGGGCGCCTTCCCACAGGAGATTAATAATACATTAAAACATCAGTCATTAAAAGCTTCCTTCAGAGGTCCTTCCACCACCAACTGCAGCAGCCTCCACCTTCCTTTGCTCAGAGATGGGTTGAGATTTGCAGGGGCTAGTTTGGTTTTTGCCGGAGCCCTGAGGTCCACCAGCTGGAGCCAGCTGCACAGCAGCAGCTCAGGGCAGGGGTGTCTACTTAGAATCCCGTCCGTGAAGAAGGCAGGGCATAAATACCCTAAACTGACTCCCCCTGACTCCATGCCTTCCTGAGTCCTTGCCCCTCCAAGCAATCCCCAAACTTACATAGTATGGATGGCAGCAGAGCCCAGAGGATGAGCGAGGGACCCATTGCGAAGAAGAAGGAGAACCTGGTGGACCTCACGCTGGAAGGCAGCTCTGAATGGTGCTCAAGGCTCAGATCGGCAGCCATATATCCTCCTCCCTCCCCCCTCACCCCGCCTCTCCTGGGTTGGGCTGGGACAGAAGCCAAGCGGATTTGAGTGTGTGGGTCCAGCTGGCTCCTGGTCCAGATAATTTCCCCGTGATAATCAATCAAAAATAACACAAGAGGCACCTGCTGGATCTAGCCAATGGTCCAGCGTCCTCTTCTCACAGTGTCCAACCAGGATCTGGGCAGAAGAGCAATACTCTCCCCTGCTGTGTTTTCCAGCCCCTGGTTTCTGAAACATTGCTGCCTCCAACTGTGGAGACAAAGCATAAATGTGGTGCCTGGTAGCCATTGGTCCAGCAACAGGAACCAGTAAGCAGCCCTTATAGAATCACAGAACCATGGAATGGTAGAGTTGGACGTGGTCCAAGGGTCGTCTAATCCATGCAACAACCTCGGTTTAGGCATCCATGACAGATGACCATTTGGCCTCCACTTAAAAATTGCCAACGAAGGAGAGTCCACCACAGAGGGAGTCTGTTCCACTGTCAAACAGTTTTTACTGTCAGAAAGTTCTTCTGGAGAAAGTTTCCTCCTGGAGCAGGAGAAAAGAAGCTTCCTCCATCTTCCATGTGAACAGCCTTTAAGATATTTGAAGATGGCCATCATATCTCCTCTCAGTCTCCTCTTTTTCAAACTAAACAAACCCAGCTCCTTCAACCGTTCTTCATCAGGCTTGGTTTCCAGACCAGTGATTGTCTTGGTTGGCCTCCTCTGTACCCATTCCAGCTTGTCAACATCCTTCTTAAATTGTGGTGTCCAGAATTGGACACAGTATTCCAGGTGTGGTCTGACCAAGGCAGAAGAGAGCGGGACTATGACTTCTTCCCATGATCTGGTCTCTAGACTTCTGTTGATGCAGCCTAGAATAGCATTACCTTTTTTTGCTGCTGTGTCACATGGTGGACTCATGTTCAGCTTGTGGTCTACCAAGATCCCAAGATCCTTTTCACAAGTACTGCTAGTAAGCAAGGTGTCCCCCATCCTATCTTTGTGCACCTGGTTCTTCCTGCCTAAGTGCAGAACCTGACATTTCTGCCTGTTGAAATGCATTCTGTTCGCTTGCACCCAGTTCTCCAATCTGTTAAGGCAATATTGAATTCTGATTCTGTCTTCTGCAGCATTAGCTACCCCTCCCAGTTTGTTGTCATCTGCAAATTGGATGAGCATCTCCTCAATTCCTTCATCCAAGTCATTTATAAAGACGTTTAAACAACAACGGGCCCAGGACAGAACCCTGCAGCTTCTCACTTTTTCCAGGATGACGAGAAACCATTAATGAGTACTCTTTGGGTTTGGACACTTACAAAAATAAAATGCATTATGTACGGTACCTTGATGGGCCAGCCTGGACTGGATGGATAGATTTAAGACTTCAGGACTGTACAAAGAAGCCCAAATCCACGTTTTAGTTCTTGAATGGCCTTTCTGAGCAAACTCAGGGAATGTACTCAGGGAAAAGCTTTCTCCAGTTTCAAAGCAAGACAAATGGCTGGCTTGTTGAATTGAAAGAGAAGGAAGAGGGGGATGGGGTGAAAAAAGTAGGGCCATTAAGAGTGTGTGTGTTTTCTTTAAAAAAAAAAAACAAAAAAGAAAAGAAAAATAACTCTAGCAATAACAGTAAGGTGAAGTAAGAAGTAAAAAATAGTGATGATAATGATGGGAGGGCAGGGGAAGGGAAACAATGATAGATTTCCCCCCCATCATCATCATCATCATGAGGAAGTCAGGGCTGAAGTGGTGGTCCCAGGAAGTGGCCTGTGTTGGTTCAGGAATCCTTCATAATTCATGAGAGTTTATATACTAATAATAAAGTTAAGAAAAGAGAAGTTTTGGGAAGACCCACCCAGTGCCCGTCTTCTCCTGGGGTGACACGTTGGCGTGGCTCCCAGTTGGGCCTCTGCCCGCCTCCCTTGTGCCCATCGCCAGATGCGACAGTTAGATGTTGTGATGACCAGAGATCTTGATAGCCAAGTGGAATTTGCCTTGCAGTTTCAGATGTGGATGTTGCTGTTTTATCTGATGAAACTGATGAATACCTTTCAACTAAGTTGGCAGCAATCTGGGTGCTTTGTTGCCAGAATCAGGCCATCAGCCATCATTGTCTAACTGAATTAGTGCATCGTCCCAACTTTTCTAGCTGAAGGCATTGGTGCATGTGAGATGCAAGTCAAGGCCCGAATGCGGAGAGGGGGAAATGTCATGCGGGTGTCATGTTGTGGCCGAGGGTGGGGTGTGGCACGTCGGACATTCAAACCGTGCCACCTACGTTGCGCTTGCAATCTTGGCTACATGCGGCAGGAGTGCAGGGAGTGGGAAAGGTGATGTGCTGGTCCAGGGGGAGGTTACCGTGGGGCGAGGTCCAGGACCTGAGTCAAGGGTCGGCAGACAGTCATCCACGGGTGAAGCGGGGTCTACAGCGAGGAGCCGGGCAAGGACAGGAACTCTGGGGGAACAGGACTGGGTGCTGGCCAAAACAGCTCTTCAACGACGTTGCTCCTGCAACCTGGGACCGGGCTGACTGGCCTTTATCTTCTCTGAGGCCAGGGGCAGTCCCGGCCCCCAGGTGACCCACCTCTCCTGGCCTTAAGGCGAGCACTCCTCCTGGGAGAAACCAGTTTCCTCTGCCTCCACCAGGAGAGGCCGGTGGGTTACTGGACACAGGGAGAGACTCACTTTCCCCTGACAGGGCTGGGAGAGGCGCACCTGTAGGCAATGTGTCCTCAATCGCCTCCGGAGCCAGAGTGGATTCACCTGGTGCCTGCTCCTGAGGATCAGGCACAGGTGCAGGTGCTTCAGAAGGCGGGCCCTGGAGGCGGGGATTCCTGTGCAGGCTGGGATTCCTCCGGTTCTGCCTCTGAATCGGATTCCCAGGCCATCACAGGTGATGTCGGGGTGGGTGCCTGGAGCAGGTCCGGAATAAGTCACAGTGTCCGTGAATTTAACTCTTTATTCAAAGAAGCAAACGACTCAGAAGGCCAGGCCTAGGGAGCACATCTTCCCAATACAGTCATACCTCAGGTTACAGCCGCTTCAGGTTGCGCTTTTTCAGGTTACGGACCGCCGAAACCCAGAAGTACTGGAATGGGTTAATTCTGGGTTTTGGCGGTGGCGCATGTGCAGAAGTGCTAAATCATGCTTTGCGCATGCGCAGAAGAGCTGAATCGCAACCCGCGCATGCACAGACATGCAGACGAGGGTTGTGAATGCTGCGGGTTGTGAAGGTGCATCCCGCACGGATCACGTTCTCAACCTGAGCATCCACAGTAGGTCTTGCCCCAATGAGGAGGTTCTGAGGACTGAAGGTCCTCAACTTCCTATAGTTGCCTAAGCATAGCTGTCAACGTTTCCTCTTTTTAAGGAAAATTCCCTTATTCCAAATAGGATTCCTTGCAAGAAAAGGGAAAAGCTGACAGCTATGCGCCTAAGCTTGAATGTGGAGATCAGAAAACGCACAGCGCGCCTTGCTGGGGGAGCCAGCGCCTTGTCACAGAAACCACGTCCCCACAGCCAGAGCTTTCTCTGAGACAGTGTGTGCCAGTGCGCCTTACCGCCACCTCGCTTGCCTGGCCCCCGCTCCCTCCCCCCCCATCCCCGCACCTTTGCCGCTTCCTCCGCTGCCGGGCTGAAGGCACCGCTTTGGCTGCCTGTCACCGGGCAACTTCCAGGAAGGAGCTTTGTTGTTGTTGAGTCGTTTAGTCGTGTCCGACTCTTCGTGACCCCCTGGACCAGAGCACGCCAGGCCCTCCTGTCTTCCACTGTCTCCCGCAGTTTGGTCAGACTCATGTTTGTATCTTCAAGAACACTGTCCCACCATCTCACCCTCTGCCATCCCCTTCTCCTTGTGCCCTCCATCTTTCCCAACATCAGGGTCTTTTCCAGGGAGTCTTCTCTTCTCATGAAGTGGCCAAAGTCTTGGAGCCTCAGCTTCAGGATCTGTGGGGTGAGCACTCAGGGCTGATTTCCTTCAGAATGGAGAGGTTTGATCTTCTTGCAGTCCATGGGACTCTCAAGAGTCTCCTCCAGCACCAGAATTCAAAAGCATCTATTCTTTGGCGATCAGCCTTCTTTATGGTCCAGCTCTCACTTCCATACATGACAGTCCTTCTGGATGCCTGCATTTCATGCTTTCTGTAAGGCTTCACATCAACTTGGTAGAATAGAGTGGTACTTTTACTTCCCTTGATCTGGACACTCTACTTCTATTGATGTAGCCTAGAATAGCATTGGCTTTTTTTTGCTGCTGTGTCACACTGTGGACTCATGCTAAGCTTGTGGTCCACCAAGACCACTGGATCCTTTTCACATGTACTGCTTGCAAGTCAGGTATCCCCCATCTTATATTCGTGCATCTGTTTCTTCTTGCCTAACTGCAGAACCTGGCACTGGTCCCTATTGAAATTCCTTTGGGCCCCGTTCTCTAATCTGAATGAATCTTATTGCAGCCGGGAGAAAGGAAATCTTTTCTAAGCTGCAGCAGCAGACTTCTAGTGTCCTGATAAGGGGAAGTCATAGTCTTGCTCTGTTCTGCCTTGGGGATTCCTTCCCCTGGCTCTCTACCTTTTAACCAAAAAGCACTTCTAACGTCTTTCAACCCCTATCAAGTTTAGAAGACTCTCCCACTGCTTGTGGGCAGGGTTTTCAGTGAACTTTGCCTTAGGAGATTCGGATTCATGTCTCATCTTGAAAGTCCAATTGGGGGAATAGCTAAGCAAATTTCCACTATGATCAGCACAACAGCTCGCCTTCTGATGATTTAGCTGGGCGATACTTTCTTTTCTTTTCAACATCATGACATATCAGCAGAGAGATGGGGATAGCTCAGTCGGTAGAGCATGTGACCCATGTTGGGCAAAATATTCCTGGGCTGCAAGGGGTTGGACTCCATGATCCTTGTGGCCCCTTCCAACTCTTCAGTTCTAGAATTTATCTCGGCTGCTTCTTCTGAGATTCATGGTCCACCCCAAGCCGAGGAGCATCAAGGCTTTGCTGAACTGCTTAGCTGGTGGGTGGAAGAGACCTCCTGCCCCCCAGCTGAACAGCTCTGATGCCTCAGAAGGCATCCTGGCCCCCAGCAGAGGGAGCTTCGATGCTTATCTGGCTTGTACATGAGCAGGAAGAGCATCAGAGCGCCATATAGCTGGGGGGCGGGGAGCACTTTAACTGAGTCCGGGTTCAGTAAAACTGCTTAGCTGGGGCACAGGCAGCCGTGTGCTCCTCAGTGTGCCGGTGTCTGTTGGCATTGGTCGCTGTGATGTTCGGGCTGAAGAAAGCTAATGAAGCTCCTGAACGAAGGAGCAGGAGGGAGAGAACATGCCAGTCAGGCATGTGTCTCTACCAGGGTCCTATTTCAGTGTAGGATGAGCTCCTGACAGTCCTAACTGTCCCAGTATCAATTGCATTTAACCTTTGGAGAGAATGCATCCATGAATGATTCCCTGCATTTTGTGACTCTCCTGCCTCCCTCCTAGGCTGTATTGCACATCTCCTGTCTGAGCTTGAAAGCGGTGCAAATGGTCAGCCAGAATGTTTTGCTATGTCTGCTTTGAGTCAGCACCGGGGTGTTAATCCAGCACCTCTGCTGGAAGCTCTTTGACACGTTTTGCAAACAGGGAAGTAAAATATGGGATTGGAATGTCAATAGTTGAGACCAAATCAACCCCAAGGAAGTTGATACCACGATGGAGCTATGTACCGTATATTTCGCCCTATAGGGCACACTGGCCCATAGGGCGCACCTGGTTTTTTTTGGGGGGGGGGAATGAATAAAAAAAATATATCCCCCCCAGCCCCCAGAACAGGCTGCTGCCCGCAAGCATTGCAAGCCCGCGGGAACTCCCGCCGGACTTGCAAGGCTTGCGGATAGCTTCCTGAAGCCTGGAGAGCGAGAGGGGTCGGTGGGCACCAATGCCTCTCACTCTCCAGGCTTCAGCAAAAGCCTGCATTTGCCCCATAGGATGCGCACACATTTCCCCTTCATTTTTGGAGGGGAAAAAGTGCGTTCTATAGGGCCAAAAATACGGTATGTTGACATCCCATGACCTGCAACCTTTCTTGATGGATATAGAAGGGTGTTTTCATGTTTCATGACTACTTGTGTGCTGTGTAGAAGTACGCTGTATAAGCTTTGTTCTGATGTGCCTCATGGTAGACATTTCCTTGACTTGGCAGGGTGGGGCCTCGGCGCCTCATCTTCCTCCCCATGTTTGGTGCTGAAGGGGGAAATAAGGAACATTCCAGGATCAAATCCGAAGCTGGGATGGTTTTTGTAATTCTGGGCCTGTCCCCAGAAAATCAGGACACTTAGAATCATAGAATCATAGAATCATAGAGTTGGAAGAGACCACAAGGGCCATCGAGTCCAACCCCTTGCCAAGCAGGAAACACCATCAGAGCACTCCTGACATATGGTTGTCAAGCCTCTGCTTAAAGACCTCCAAAGTAGGAGACTCCACCACACTCCTTGGCAGCAAATTCCACTGTCGAACAGCTCTTACTGTCAGGAAGTTCTTCCTAAGGTTTAGGTGGAATCTTCTTTCTTGTAGTTTGGATCCATTGCTCCGTGTCCGCTTCTCCGGAGCAGCAGAAAACAACCTTTCTCCCTCCTCTATGTGACATCCTTTTATATATTTGAACATGGCTATCATATCACCCCTTAACCTCCTCTTCTCCAGGCTAAACATGCCCAGCTCCCTTAGCCGTTCCTCATAAGGCATCGTTTCCAGGCCTTTGACCATTTTGGTTGCCCTCCTCTGGACACGTATCAGTTTGTCAGTGTCCTTCTTGAATTGTGGTGCCCAGAACTGGACACAGTACTCCAGGTGAGGTCTGACCAGAGCAGAATACAGTGGCACTATTACTTCCCTCGATCTAGATGCTATATTCCTATTGATGCAGCCCAGAATTGCATTGGCTTTTTTAGCTGCCGCATCACACTGTTGGCTCATGTCAAGTTTATGGTCAACCAAGACTCCTAGATCATTTTCACATGTACTGCTCTCAAGCCAGGTGTCACCCATCTTGTATTTGTGCCTCTCATTTTTTTTGCCCAAGTGCAATACTTTACATTTCTCCCTGTTAAAGTAATAATAATAATAATAATAATAATAATAATAATAATAATAATAATAATTTATTATTTGTACCCCGCCCATCTGGCTGGGCCTCCCCAGCCACTCTGGGCGGCTTCCATAAAAACCAAAAATACAGTAAAATGTCACACGTTAAAAACTTCCCTGAACAGGGCTGCCTTAAGATGTCTCCTGAAGTTCATCTTGTTTGTTTTGGCCCAGTTCTCTAATCTGTCAAGGTCGTTTTGAAGTGTGATCCTTTCCTCTGGGGTGTTAGCCACCCCTCCCAGTTTGGTGTCATCTGCAAATTTGATCAGGATGCCCTTGAGTCCATCATCCAAGTCACTGATAAAGATGTTGAATAAGACCGGGCCCAAGACAGAACCCTGTGGCACCCCACTAGTCACTCTTCTCCAGGATGAAGAGGAACCATTGATGAGCACCCTTTGGGTTCGGTCAGTCAGCCAGTTACAAATCCACTGAGTGGTAGCAGAGTCAAGACCGCATTTTACCAGCTTCTTTACAAGAATATCATGGGGCACCTTGTCAAATGCCTTGCTGAAATCAAGGTAGGCTACATCTACTGCGTTCCCTTCATCTACCAGGCTTGTAATTCTGTCAAAAAACGAGATCAGGTTAGTGTGACATGACTTATTTTCCAGAAATCCATGCTGACTATTGGTGATCACAGCATTCCTTTCTAGGTGCTCACAGACTGTTTGCTTAATGATCTGCTCCAGAATCTTCCCTGGTATTGATGTCAGACTGACTGGGCGGTAATTATTTGGGTCCTCTCTTTTCCCCTTTTTGAAAATAGGGACAACATTTGCCCTCCTCCAGTCTGCCGGGACTTCGCCTGTTCTCCAGGAATTCTCAAAGATGACTGCCAGTGGTTCTGAGATCACATCTGCCAGTTCTTTTAATACTCTTGGATGCAGTTCATCTGGCCCTGGAGACTTGAATACATCTAAACTAGCCAAGTATTCTTGTACTATCTCCTTAGTTATTCTGGGCTGTGTTTCCTCTGCTGAATCATTTGCTCCAAATTCTTCAGGTCGGGCATTGTTTTCTTTATTGGAGAAGACTGAGGCAAAGAAGGCATTGAGGAGTTCAGCCCTTTCTGTGTCCCCTGTTTGCATTTCACCAGATTCTCCTCTGAGTGACCCCACTGTTTCTTTGTTCTTCCTTTTGCTACGAACATACCCATAAAAGCCTTTTTTGTTGCTTTTAACCTCTCTAGCCAGCCTGAGTTCATTCTGTGCTTTAGCTTTTCTGACTTTGTGTCTACACGTGCTGGCTATTTGTTTGAATTCCTCTTTGGTGGTTTCCCCCCTTTTCCATTTTTTGTACACATCATTTTTTAATCTTAATTCAGTTAAAAGTTCTTTAGATAGCCACCCTGGCTTCTTTAGGCATCTTCCATGTTTCTGTCTCATTGGTATTGCCTGACGTTGTGCTTTTACTATCTCCCTCTTAACAAACTCCCAGCCATCATGAACTCCCTTTCCTTTTAGTATTACCGTCCATGGGATCTCACCCAGCACTTCCCTAAGTTTTATGAAGTCGGCTTTCTTAAAGTCAAGAAATTGAGTCCTAGTATGCTTGGCTGCTCCTTTCCGCTGTATAGTAAACTTCAGAAGAGCATGATCACTCGCGCCTAATGATCCTTCCACTTCTACCCCACTAACCAGGTCATCAACATTGGTTAGGACCAGATCTAAAATGGCTGTTCCTCTTGTTGCTTCTCCCACTTTCTGGACAATGAAGTTGTCTGCAAGGCCAGTGAGGAATCTGTTTGACCTTATGCTCTTGGCTGAGTTTGACATCCAACAAATATCCGGGTAATTGAAGTCCCCCATTACTACTATCTCCCTTCCTTTTGCATGCTTGGCCATCTGTTCCAGGAAGGCATCATCTATGTCCTCCGTTTGGCTTGGGGATCTATGGTAAACTCCCACTTGGGTGGGGCTGGATCTGGGACAGGACTGGAAGGCAGGAGAAGACTTGAAGGTGGGGCATCACGTGACCAGGTGTCTGATAAGGTATGTTGTAAACAAAATCTGCCCTTTTCCCTTATGGGGTATCCAAGAGCCTGCATAGAGTCCTTACGTGGGTTCCCTATTGGTAGGAGAAAATAACAGAGGCCAACCAGAGAATATTGAGAAGCAAAGCAGCTTGTAAGCCTGATCTTTATTGATCTGTTGCAACAGGGTGCTCCCCTCACACACAGGAGAAAGGAGGAGGACCCAGAACCCAGCTGTGCCCGCCCTTATATAGACATTTTAAATTGCCCACCTTGGAGTCCAAGACCGCCCCCAGAAACATCATACGCACATCACAGAAGGGGTGTAGCCCAAGACCACCACCCCAGATACATCATACCTACATCACAGAAAAGGTGGTCTACAACAGAAATTTGAATGTTGTTGCTTTTCCTGTCTGTCAGGTTATCTTATAATGCCTTATCTGATTGCCTTTCCTGGCAGTCTGTCCATTCCTTTGAGATGGTGATTTCCCAATTCCTGAGACAATGGGAAGGTTCCCTGACTCCCTCCCTCCTTGCAGGGAAAACATTGGGTCAGTGTGGGAGTCAAAATGGTTTCAAGTCGGTCTTCCTGTGCTGATCTATGTCAGTGCTTAGTTGGTACATTTATGAACATTTATTTTGAACATTTATTTTGGGGTGTAGGCTGTTGAGATGTGTGAGGAAGCTATCTAGTTTTTTCTTCCCGTGTGGCCAATCTACAAAAAACCTGATGGCTCCCTAGGACACACTATCTACCGGAAAAAAACACACACCAACCGCTACTTACATGCACAATCACACCACCACCCTGCACAAATAAACTCCGTAGCCAAGACTCTCATCTCCAGAACCAAACGCCTGGCTGACAAAGACCACTTGACAACTGAGTTACAGAATCTTTCAAATGTGTTAATCGCCAACGGATACCAGCAAAACAGGGTTACGAAGCTAATCCAAAAAGAAACACCCCCCAAAAACCAAGACACAGAAGAAAACAATGGCATGGCCCTCCTTCCTTATATCAAGGGCACTACAGATAAAATTAGCAAAATCCTCCATAAACACAATATCAAAACAGCCTTTTGCACCAACCAAAAAATAGCCAATATCCTCAGAAACCCCAAAGATAAAATCCAGTTAGAAAACCAAGGGGTCTATGAAATACCCTGCAAAGTCTGCCCAGCCACGTACATTGGACAAACAAACAGACGAATAAATGCACGTATCGCAGAACACAAGAATGCCGTCAAAAAAGAAGAAAAAACTTCCTCTCTTTACCAACACATGAAAGAAACAGGACACGAAATTAATTTTTCAGATTCCAAATTGCTCTTTAACATGGAACACCACCACAAGAGAATAATCATGGAAGCCATCGAGATAGAGAAACACCCTCACAACATGAACAAGCGTGACGATACGTCCCGCCTGCCAGACATCTGGAAAATAGCCCTCCCCACAAAAACCGACACCAGAACCAGAGGCACACAGAACGCCATCTCCAATCAACCACACCAGACCCAAACCCAGACCCTCTCCACAGATAATTACTTGAGGGATATCTTGAGTGATTTCTTGAGTGATATTCTGAGTACCACTTAGGAGGGTCATTAGGTGTGGATTAGTTGCTAAAGCTTTCGTGTCTTGACCTCTTGAGCTTGTGAAGAGTTTTTTCTGAGGAGATGGCTGTACTGCACTTAGTTGTGCTCTGGCTTGGCTTCGTGTATAGGGGCGAGCTGTGGTTTTGTGCCCTGTGCCAGCCAGATCTGTGTAGGGATTGCAGGGGGGTGCAGCATCCGGAGGTGCCACTATGGTTTGGCTACTGGATGGTGTCTGTAATTTATCTGTGGAGAGGGTCTGGGTTTGGGTCTGGTGTGGTTGATTGGAGATGGCGTTCTGTGTGCCTCTGGTTCTGGTGTCGGTTTTTGTGGGGAGGGCTATTTTCCAGATGTCTGGCAGGCGGGACGTATCGTCACGCTTGTTCATGTTGTGAGGGTGTTTCTCTATCTCGATGGCTTCCATGATTATTCTCTTGTGGTGGTGTTCCATGTTAAAGAGCAATTTGGAATCTGAAAAATTAATTTCGTGTCCTGTTTCTTTCATGTGTTGGTAAAGAGAGGAAGTTTTTTCTTCTTTTTTGACGGCATTCTTGTGTTCTGCGATACGTGCATTTATTCGTCTGTTTGTTTGTCCAATGTACGTGGCTGGGCAGACTTTGCAGGGTATTTCATAGACCCCTTGGTTTTCTAACTGGATTTTATCTTTGGGGTTTCTGAGGATATTGGCTATTTTTTGGTTGGTGCAAAAGGCTGTTTTGATATTGTGTTTATGGAGGATTTTGCTAATTTTATCTGTAGTGCCCTTGATATAAGGAAGGAGGGCCATGCCATTGTTTTCTTCTGTGTCTTGGTTTTTGGGGGGTGTTTCTTTTTGGATTAGCTTCGTAACCCTGTTTTGCTGGTATCCGTTGGCGATTAACACATTTGAAAGATTCTGTAACTCAGTTGTCAAGTGGTCTTTGTCAGCCAGGCGTTTGGTTCTGGAGATGAGAGTCTTGGCTACGGAGTTTATTTGTGCAGGGTGGTGGTGTGATTGTGCATGTAAGTAGCGGTTGGTGTGTGTTTTTTTCCGGTAGATAGTGTGTCCTAGGGAGCCATCAGGTTTTTTGTAGATTAGGACGTCAAGGAAGGGAAGTTGGTTGTTGGCTTCTATTTCCATAGTGAATTGTATTTTGGGGTGTAGGCTGTTGAGATGTGTGAGGAAGCTATCTAGTTTTTTCTTCCCGTGTGGCCAATCTACAAAAAACCTGAAGCCACCCTGCAAAGTCTGCCCAGTCACGTACATTGGACAAACAAACAGACGAATAAATGCACGTATCGCAGAACACAAGAATGCCGTCAAAAAAGAAGAAAAAACTTCCTCTCTTTACCAACACATGAAAGAAACTTAATTTCGTGTCCTGTTTCTTTCATGTGTTGGTAAAGAGAGGAAGTTTTTTCTTCTTTTTTGACATGTAGGTTTTGCTTCTTTATTGTTTCTATGAACTGGAAGGAGTTTGTAACGTGTGAAGCGATAGATTCTGCATAGGGCTGAAGTTGCTTAGCGAGAAATTTAGCGAGATTTTGTAGAGGTGAGCCTATGGAGCTGACTATTGGTCTGAGTGGTGTTCCTTCTTTGTGTATCTTGGGGAGACCGTAGAGTTTGGGGCATCTGGATGATTTTTCTCTGGGGATGATTCTTAGCTGGATTTCTTCACTGATAGGAGAGGCTTTTATTTTGGATTTGGTGGTTTTTTCCAGATAGGTGGTGGGATCTGTTTTTATAGGTTGGTAGGTAGGGTCTTGGAGTAGATTTGATAGTTTTGCTTGGTAGTCCGATGTGTTCATCACAACAGTGGCATTACCTTTGTCTGCTGGGAGAATGATTATGTTGTTGTCTTTCCTCAGGTTGGTGAGTGCTTTCTGTTCTTCTTTGCGTAAATTGCTTCTGGGTGGTTTGCTGGAGCAGAGGATGTTGGTGACTTCAAGTCTGATTTTATTGGCTTCATCTGGGTTGATTTTGGTTAGGCTAGCTTCGACTCCGCATATGATGTTTTCCGTGGGGATGCGTCTCGGGGCGACTGCAAAGTTGAAACCTTTGGAGAGTACTTTGGTTTCAGTTGAGGTGAGGATCCTGTCTGATATGTTATGTACTGTTTGTTTCATGGGTTGTTGTGGAGGGTGGCTGGGCTTCTGGCGTTTCTCTAGTTTGTGGAGTTTGTTGGTGTGTGTGTCTGTCTTATGTGCGGACTCCGTTTCAGCTCTCCAAACGGCTAGTTGTTTGCATTTGTCCCAGAGTGCAGGGTGGATTTTGTTACAAAGTTTGAGGTGAAGAGTGAGCAGATCTTTGTTGGTTTGGTTTAGTAGGTATCTTTTCTTATGTAGTTCGTTTCTGATTAGGGATAGTTCAGTTCGTTTCAGGATCCTTTCGGTAGCTGGGGTTTTAGAGTGGAATTTAAGTTGGAAGCATGTGGGAATTAAGTTGTTGTCTCGGCAGTTGCGTAGGAACAAGAGATCACATAAGATGGTGGCTCTTCGGATTTCTAGTTTCTCGTAGGTTCTTGTCAGCTGGAAGGTTTCCTCCCCGTAGAGGTGAGATATTTGCTTTCGTAGATTTTCACGGGTACAGGAATGCAGGTTTTGGTGTCTTCGGGTGTCTTCCCGTGTAAGAGTTGGGGTGTCTAGGCGACGTTTCGACGAGGTCTCACTCGTCATCTTCAGGCTGGTGCTTTCGGCTTCTTGTTACTGGAACAGAGCAGGATCTCAGTGTTTGAGTTCCTATAAATACTGTTGAGGGGGTGTGGTGTATAGCCTCCAACGTTCTGGGCAGAGAGGAAGTTCCCAGGTTAGTGTGTCTTTTCTTCTTTTGTTCATTAATTACTTGAGGGATATCTTGAGTGATTTCTTGAGTGATATTCTGAGTACCACTTAGGAGGGTCATTAGGTGTGGATTAGTTGCTAAAGCTTTCGTGTCTTGACCTCTTGAGCTTGTAAAGAGTTTTTTCTGAGAAGATGGCTGTACTTCACTTAGTTGTGCTCTGGCTTGGCTTCGTGTATAGGGGCGAGCTGTGGTTTTGTGCCCTGTGCCAGCCAGATCTGTGTAAGGATTGCAGGGGGGTGCAGCATCCGGAGGTGCCACTATGGTTTGGCTACTGGATGGTGTCTGTAATTTATCTGTGGAGAGGGTCTGGGTTTGGGTCTGGTGTGGTTGATTGGAGATGGCGTTCTGTGTGCCTCTGGTTCTGGTGTCGGTTTTTGTGGGGAGGGCTAATTTCCAGATGTCTGGCAGGCGGGACGTGTCGTCACGCTTGTTCATGTTGTGAGGGTGTTTCTCTATCTCGATGGCTTCCATGATTATTCTCTTGTGGTGATGTTCCATGTTAAAGAGCAATTTGGAATCTGCAAAATTAATTTCGTGTCCTGTTTCAACACATGTTTTTTTCCGGTAGATAGTGTGTCCTAGGGAGCCATCAGGTTTTTTGTAGATTGGCCACACGGGAAGAAAAAACTAGATAGCTTCCTCACACATCTCAACAGCCTACACCCCAAAATACAATTCACTATGGAAATAGAAGCCAACAACCAACTTCCCTTCCTTGACGTCCTAATCTACAAAAAACCTGATGGCTCCCTAGGACACACTATCTACCGGAAAAAAACACACACCAACCGCTACTTACATGCACAATCACACCACCACCCTGCACAAATAAACTCCGTAGCCAAGACTCTCATCTCCAGAACCAAACGCCTGGCTGACAAAGACCACTTGACAACTGAGTTACAGAATCTTTCAAATGTGTTAATCGCCAACGGATACCAGCAAAACAGGGTTACGAAGCTAATCCAAAAAGAAACACCCCCCAAAAACCAAGACACAGAAGAAAACAATGGCATGGCCCTCCTTCCTTATATCAAGGGCACTACAGATAAAATTAGCAAAATCCTCCATAAACACAATATCAAAACAGCCTTTTGCACCAACCAAAAAATAGCCAATATCCTCAGAAACCCCAAAGATAAAATCCAGTTAGAAAACCAAGGGGTCTATGAAATACCCTGCAAAGTCTGCCCAGCCACGTACATTGGACAAACAAACAGACGAATAAATGCACGTATCGCAGAACACAAGAATGCCGTCAAAAAAGAAGAAAAAACTTCCTCTCTTTACCAACACATGAAAGAAACAGGACACGAAATTAATTTTTCAGATTCCAAATTGCTCTTTAACATGGAACACCACCACAAGAGAATAATCATGGAAGCCATCGAGATAGAGAAACACCCTCACAACATGAACAAGCGTGACGATACGTCCCGCCTGCCAGACATCTGGAAAATAGCCCTCCCCACAAAAACCGACACCAGAACCAGAGGCACACAGAACGCCATCTCCAATCAACCACACCAGACCCAAACCCAGACCCTCTCCACAGATAAATTACAGACACCATCCAGTAGCCAAACCATAGTGGCACCTCCGGATGCTGCACCCCCCTGCAATCCCTACACAGATCTGGCTGGCACAGGGCACAAAACCACAGCTCGCCCCTATACACGAAGCCAAGCCAGAGCACAACTAAGTGCAGTACAGCCATCTCCTCAGAAAAAACTCTTCACAAGCTCAAGAGGTCAAGACACGAAAGCTTTAGCAACTAATCCACACCTAATGACCCTCCTAAGTGGTACTCAGAATATCACTCAAGAAATCACTCAAGATATCCCTCAAGTAATTAATGAACAAAAGAAGAAAAGACACACTAACCTGGGAACTTCCTCTCTGCCCAGAACGTTGGAGGCTATACACCACACCCCCTCAACAGTATTTATAGGAACTCAAACACTGAGATCCTGCTCTGTTCCAGTAACAAGAAGCCGAAAGCACCAGCCTGAAGATGACGAGTGAGACCTCGTCGAAACGTCGCCTAGACACCCCAACTCTTACACGGGGAGACACCCGAAGACACCAAAACCTGCATTCCTGTACCCGTGAAAATCTACGAAAGCATATATATATCTATATATATATATATATATATATATATATATATATATATATATCTCCTTAAATTTTATTATTACTGGTAGAGAGAGAGCAGCTGATTTTTTTGAGCCCAGAGGAAGGGAAAGAGGGGAGACGGGCACAGGCGAGAACAAAGAGAGGAGGAGGAGGAGGAATGAAAGGAAGAAAGATGCAGATGTGAAGCAAAGGATAGGTGTGGTAAACCGATTACCCATTCCCACCCCCCTTCAGAGTAATACCCCTCCCCACGCTCCCACTATATATAAGGGTCTGGTGACTTCTGTCTCAGTGTGTCTGAGGAAGTGGGCATGCAGACGAAAGCTCATACCAAGAACAAACTTAGTTGGTCTCTAAGGCGCTACTGGGAGGATTTTTTTTATTTCACTAAGAAAACATGCTGTTTAAAAATGGATGTACCGTGCTATATTAGAAGCAAAAAAAAAAGTTGTTTTGATGAATTGGAAGAGCTGCAAAAAGATTCCATGGAGCACATGGATTGATAATATGGACAGATTAGCTACATACGAACAAATTGCATGTCGACACAAATTAAGAATGGATAAATATGAGGAAATCTGGAAGGACTATTTAAGCGATAAGGCGGATAGTGGTGGGAAGTAGGGGGAAGAGAGAGAGGTGGGGAAATATTGTTAAAAAGGTGTAGTCATAGGTATATCAGTGTATTCAAATCTGAATTGTCAAATTGTGTTATTAGTGTCATTATGGTTTTTGTTGTATGTGTCTTTTGCGGTTGTTGTTTGTATTGAAAAAATGATTAAATAAATTGAAAAAGAAAGAAAAGAAAAGATGCTCTTTTACGAATACAAAAGTAGCCCCCTCTTTTCTGCGCCCTCCCCCTTAGAGCTGATGAGGGGGCTGGGTGCTCTGGTACGGAAGCCCTCCCCCAACCTCCGGCCCAAATGTTTTCTAGGCACCATTGTGCTGCTGAAAGGACAGGCTCTGGGCATCCGTGAGCCACGGGTGTTTTTCTCTGAAGGGTCTGACATCAGCGGCTACGTCTTGGTTTCTCCTGATTTGGAAGATGCGATCTCACATTCTAACTACTCCCAAACCCAAACAATGCCACTTTTAGCGTATCAATGGCTGTGTGATCCATTGCTTGGCGTCCTGAACCTCCACTTCCCTCCACAAGACGTGGCAAGGAAACACCTAGAGGCAGACTTCTTTGGGAGCCAGAGGGTGCTGCAGTCAGCTTCTCCCTCCCAGCAGGCTGAACCACCTTAGGAACCTTCCTCTGTGTTGCAAAAACCAGAAGTATTAATCATTTATGCCCATTAGAATTAATTCACCATGCTTAATTTGCTTTTGTACTCATTGCTTGTCCATTTCTCAAGGGCAGTCAGAGAGGGTCTTCAATGCAGGCTCCGTGTAAGCCCCCAAAATCAAGGATGGAGCTCGCAGGACCGGCTAGCAGAACAGGGTTAGGCAGGCAGAGATGGCATTGCAGAAACGATAACGTGGCAAATTCTCATTTGTTCAACACTGTATCTCTGGAATGAATGCCCTCTGAGGTATAAAATACTGTGATTTCCTTCTGTACCTTCACAGACTACCGACTTGGAAGTCAGGAGTCTGTTTCTCTCTCTTTTATTCAGCTGAATAAACCTGAGTTCTCCCTCTCAGAAGTTCTGACTCCCTTTCCTTTGGTTGGGGGGTGGGATCTGGAAAACGTACCTAGGGGAAGAGCAGCATAGATTTATGCAATATGTGCTCCGACATGGCCTAGATCTAGCAGAAGCAAACCTCAGGAAGGTGGCTGACTCCCCTTGCTTGGAGGTCTTTAAACAGGGGTGGGGGGCATATGTTGGAGATTCCTGCACTGCAGGCAGTGGGACTAGACCCTGGGGGTGCCTCCAAGCCCTACAATTCTATGCTTCTAAGGTACTACTTAGTGAATACACATTCAGCTCAAGATTCTGCCCACAACCCTCCTACACAAATACCTATTCCTGCTTCCCAACCCCTTTCCCCAAATTTCTCTTAGGGTGCACCAACACTTTGCCCCACACCTTATAGGCACAGGTCTGTATTATAAGAGTCAGTGTCTGAATGCTTCGCCCCTCTTGAGCTGCTTTCCTTGCTTAAAACCCGCTCTTTAATGCTGAATTGTAACAAACAGCAATTTGGGTTTCCCGTGGATTGCTGTTTGCTCTGATACAGCGGTAAAGAGCGGGTTTTTGAAAGAAAAGTTCCAGGGTAAGGTGGGTGGGTGGGGAAAGAAGGGCTTGGACCCAGCACTTTAAAACATGGTCCTGTGCCCAGACACACAGCACAAAAGGTAGTCTGGATGAGCCCTTAGTTTAAGGAACCTTAGCAGAGGGGCTGGAAGCTTCTCTGATGTCCCCATCTGTGTGTGTTTTTTTAAGGGGGTCCTCAGAAACCGTTGCCGTTTCCAGTCCAGTGAGCCAGATATCTTCCAGCAGGGCTTCCTCTCTCCCTGGACACCTTTCTCAATATCACCCACCCTAAACAGACTCCCCAATGCCAGTTCTTAAAATTGTCGAATGGGAAGGGACCCCAAGGGTCACTCTAGCCCTTCACCCCTCCAAGCAACCCCCAAACATACATAGCAGACCTGCCCGCTCACACTGGGCTGGCACAGTTGGCAGCAGAGCCCAGAGGATGAGCGAGGGACCCATCGCAAAGAAGAAGGAGAACCTGGTGGACCTCACGCTGGAAGGCAGCTCTGAATGGTGCTCAGGGCTGAGATTGGCAGCCATATATCCTCCCCCCTCCCTCCCCCTCCTCTCCTGAGTTGGGCTGGGACAGAAGCCAAGCGGATTTGAGTGTGTGGGTCCAGCTGGCTCCTGGTTCAGATAATTTCCCCATGACAGCCAATCAAAAAGAATTTAAGAAGCACCTGCTGGATCTAGCCAATGGCCGTCCAGTCCAGCGTCCTCTTCTCAAAGTGGCCAACCGGGATCTGGGCAGAAGAGCAATACTCTCCATTCTGAAGGAAATCAGCCCTGAGTGCTCACTGGAAAGACAGATCCTGAAGCTGAGGCTCCAAGACTTTGGCCACCTCATGAGAAGAGAAGACTCCCTGGAAAAGACCCTGATGTTGGGAAAGATGGAGGGCACAAGGAGAAGGGGACGACAGAGGACGAGATGGTGGGACAGTCTTCTCGAAGCTACGAACATGAGTTTGACCAAACTGCGGGAGGCAGGGGAAGACAGGAGTGCCTGGCAGTGCTCTGGTCCAGGGGGTCACAAAGAGGCGGACATGACTAAACGACTAAACAACAACAACAAGTAGTAGAAACTTTTCTAATAGTAGGGCTCTGTAACTTGCGATTGGGTCAGTCTATGAATATGTAGTGCCTTAAAGGTAAAGGGACCCCTGACCGTTAGGTCCAGTTGCAGACAACTCTGGGGTTGTGGTGCTCATCTCGCTCTATAGGCCAAGGGAACCGGCATTAGACAACTTCCGGGTCATGTGGACAGCATGACTAAGCTGCTTCTGGCAAACCAGAGCAGTGCACGGAAACGCCGTTTACCTTCCCACCAGAGCGGTACCTATTTATCTACTTGCACTGACATACTTCCGAACTGCTAGGTGGGCAGGAGCTGGGACCGAGCAACGGGAGCTTCGAACCGCCGACCTTCCGATCAGCAAGCCCTAGGCTCTGTGGTGTAGACCACAGCGCCACCTGCGTTCCCCAATGTAGTGGCTTAAGATGTAACAATTATGTATATTAAGAAGTCCCCCCCGATGCAAGGGGTCAGACTTTGGAATTTATTCTGTGCCTGTTTGGCTGGCTAGCAAAATAAAACCCTTTGTTTTCCTCATTTGCTGCATGAGTTTTCTTTCAGCCTCTACACTGATTTTTGCAACACTAGCCTCCAGGGTAGGAGAAAACAAGCTTGCTCCATTCTCCATCTGACAGCTCTTGAGATATTTGAAGATGGGCGTCATATCTCCTCTCAGTCTCCTCTTCTCCATACCCAAGTGTCCAGAACTTGACACTGGACTCCAGGTGGTCTGACCAAAGCAGAGTAGAGCAGCACAATTACTTCTCTTCATCTGTTGATGCAGCCCAGAATATCATTAGTTTGTTTTGCTGCTGCATCACACAGTTGACCCAGGTTAGAACGTTATGTACTTTTCAAATGTCAGGTCGGATTATTAATATTATTTTTAGAAAAACCTGTTTAGTAAGTAAGCATCTTGGAATTGTTTTATTTTAACTTTTATCATCCTGTTTGCATCTTGATTTAGTTATGCAATTCATCAGTCAGATTGTGTTTTATGTGGGTTATTATTTGGGCCTATAATTACCGATACACTTGCCTCTAATTATGTATCCAGAAGGCGTTTCACTTGCAGTGAATGGTTCATCATTGCGGTGTATTGTGATGTCATTGTTGCAGAGCAGAGTTTTAAAAAACGAACCATAAATCCATGCATATTGTTTTTCAGGTTGGTGATGGTATCTTTCGCGTCCTCTTCTTATCTTCCTCTTCTTATACGGGTGCCTTAAGGAGTTGCAAATTCTTACTTTTGTCATGGATGTAT
Source organism: Podarcis bocagei (assembly GCF_964188305.1). Lineage (NCBI taxonomy): Eukaryota > Metazoa > Chordata > Lepidosauria > Squamata > Lacertidae > Podarcis > Podarcis bocagei. The sequence continues at coordinate 2,102,278 of NC_138129.1, read as the reverse complement.
TTGCAAATATTTCATAGAATCATAGAATCATAGAGTTGGAAGAGACTACAAGGGTCATTGAGTCCAACCCCCTGCCAAGCAGGAAACACCATCAGAGCACTCCTGACATATGGTTGTCAAGCCTCTGCTTAAAGACCTCCAAAGTAGGAGACTCCACCACACGCCTTGGCAGCAAATTCCACTGTCAAACAGCTCTTACTGTCAGGAAGTTCTTCCTGATGTTTAGGTGCAATCTTCTTTCTTGTAGTTTGGATCCATTGCTCCGTGTCCGCTTCTCTGGAGCAGCAGAAAACAACCTTTCTCCCTCCTCTATGTGACATCCTTTTATATATTTGAACATGGCTATCATATCACCCCTTAACCTCCTCTTCTCCAGGCTAAACATGCCCAGCTCCCTTAGCCGTTCCTCATAAGGCATCGTTTCCAGGCCTTTGACCATTTTGGTTGCCCTCCTCTGGACACGTTCCAGTTTGCCAGTGTCCTTCTTGAACTGTGGTGCCCAGAACTGGACACAGTACTCCAGGTGAGGTCTGACCAGAGCAGAATACAGTGGCACTATTACTCCCCTTGATCTAGATCCTATACTCCTATTGATGCAGCCCAGAATTGCATTGGCTTTTTTAGCTGCCTGGTCACACTGTTGGCTCATGTCAAGTTTGTGGTCAACCAAGACTCCTAGATCCTTTTCACATGTAGTGCTCTCAAGCCAGGTGTCACCCATCTTGTATTTGTGCCTCTCATTTTTTTTTGCCCAAGTGCAATACTTTACATTTCTCCCTGTTAAAGTTCATCTTGTTTGTTTTGGCCCAGTTCTCTAATCTGTCAAGGTCGTTTTGAAGTGTGATCCTTTCCTCTGGGGTGTTAGCCACCCCTCGCAGTTTGGTGTCATCTGCAAATTTGATCAGGATGCCCTTGAGTCCATCATCTAAGTCATTGATAAAGATGTTGAATAAGACCGGGCCCAAGACAGAACCCTGTGGCACCCCACTAGTCACTCTTCTCCAGGATGAAGAGGAACCATTGATGAGAACCCTTTGGGTTCGGTCAGTCAGCCAGTTACAAATCCACTGAGTGGTAGCAGAGTCAAGACCGCATTTTACCAGCTTCTTTACAAGAATATCATGGGGCACCTTGTCAAATGCCTTGCTGAAATCAAGGTAGGCTACATCCACTGCGTTCCCTTCATCTACCAGGCTTGTAATTCTGTCAAAAAACGAGATCAGGTTAGTCTGACATGACTTATTTTTCAGAAATCCATGCTGACTATTGGTGATCACAGCATTCCTTTCTAGGTGCTCACAGACTGTTTGCTTAATGATCTGCTCCAGAATCTTCCCTGGTATTGATGTCAGACTGACAGGCTGGTAATTATTTGGGTCCTCTCTTTTCCCCTTTTTGAAAATAGGGACAACATTTGCCCTCCTCCAGTCTGCCGGGACAACCTTGATGGCAGAAAGTGAGGAGGAATTAAAGAACCTTTTAATGAGGGTGAAAGAGGAGAGCTCAAAATATGGTCTGAAGCTGAACATCAAAAAAACGAAGATCATGGCCACTGGTCCCATCACCTCCTGGCAAATAGAAGGGGAAGAAATGGAGGCAGTGAGAGATTTTTCTTTCTTGGGCTCCATGATCACTGCAGATGGTGACAGCAGTCACGAAATTAAAAGATGCCTGCTTCTTGGGAGAAAAGCAATGACAAACCTAGACAGCATCTTAAAAAGCAGAGACATCACCTTGCCAACAAAGGTCCGTATAGTTAAAGCTATGGTTTTCCCAGTAGTGATGTATGGAAGTGAGAGCTGGACCATCAAGAAGGCTGATCGCCGAAGAATGGATGCTTTTGAATTCTGGTGCTGGAGGAGACTCTTGAGAGTCCCATGGACTGCAAGAAGATCAAACCAATCCATTCTGAAGGAAATCAGCCCTGAGTGCTCACTGGAAGGACAGATCCTGAAGCTGAGGCTCCAATACTTTGGCCACCTCATGAGAAGAGAAGACACCCTGGAAAAGACCCTGATGTTGGGAAAGATGGAGGGCACAAGGAGAAGGGGACAACAGAGGACGAGATGGTTGGATAGTGTTCTCGAAGCTACGAACATGAGTTTGACCAAACTGCGGGAGGCAGTGGAAGACAGGAGTGCCTGGCGTGCTCTGGTCCCGGGGGGAACAAAGAGGCGGACACATCTAAACGACTAAACATCATCATCATCATCATCATCATCATCATTATTATTATTATTATTATTATTATTATTATTATTATTATTATTATTTAAGGCATGACTGCAGGGAGGGAGGGGTGACATCATGGGTTGTGCCGTGTGCTGATTGGCTGAGGGTGGGGTGTGGCACCTAGAACACCCAAACCTCTTCACATACCTTGTGCCTGTAATCTTGGCCATAGGGGTGGGACACCTGCAGCCCACCTAATGCTGCCCCTCCCTCATGTTGACTGTGTCCCGCATGGCAGTTTTTCTAAGATAGAACCAGAGAGGAAGAGAGCAGCTGAACAAATTTGCTCTTCTAACACAGTACGCTGTGTGGGCTACTTATTTAGACATTCATCCAAGTGCCCTTACCGAAAAGTCCGTGTGTGTCAACTTTGCATTTAAAAATCTTGCTCAAGCATTCTCTGTGTGCTAAGCTCAACTTCTGCTTATGTCACAAATTCCTAACTGCTTTCGCCACTGTCAGGGGTTTAGGTGTAGAGGCACGGGCAAGGGAGGAAACAGAGAGCGAAGGGGAGGAGACAGAGGAAAGGATGAGTGATGACGACGACCCGAGATCTCCCAGTCTTTCCAGTGAATCAGAGGATTCACAGAAAGGAGCACCAGTGGCCAGGGCAAGGGGGGAGTCTAGGGAGGCACCCCAGGAAGATAGAGCCAGAGGAGACTCAGGGGGGAGCAGCTGGAAATCGGGACCAGCGTCACCGCCAGGAAGCAGGGAAGAGGAAAGGAGCCAGGGGGGAAGCGCTGGCAGCTCACCACAGGAGGGAGGGCAGGAGTCAGGAGTGGCCACACCTCCATCGGGGAGCGAAGAAACGGTTAAGAGGAAAGTGGAAGGTTGGGCGCGCGCGCCAAGTTCAAATGCAGAGGAAGGCGGCGCAGTGAGCAGCCCCGAAAGGGAACCAGGTCCTAAAGCCCGGCGCAAGGAGGCAGAAGGGTCCGGGTCAGCGTCAGAAGAATCCCGGAAGGAAGAAGCCCCGGGGGGTAGAGGGACCCAGAGGAGGACAGTCAGGAGGAAAAGGTGGAGCAAGGCTAGGATATTAAGTTGGTGCGCACGGGGCGGAGACTCAGACGGAGCCTCGCCGATCTAGCTAGTAGACGTAGAGTTGCAGACAGCAGCGTGAGAATGGAAACTGTAATTCAATAAAGACTTTTATTTAATGACCGCTGGCTAGCGTGATCCTCTGTGAGCTAGGATCTGGAAGCAGCTCTGACAGTAGGCTCCGTCTCCACATTGTGGGCATCTGCAGCCTCGAGGAGGGGAGAGAAACAGGCGCCCACTAGCGAGCTCACGAACGGCAGGAGACATGACGGCTGAGCAGCAGATAGAGGACCTCAGAAAAGCAGTGGCACAACTGAACGCCGAGGTTCTTGCATCCAGGAAGAGAGAGGACGAGGCAGCTGCCGCCTGCAGGGATCTCCAGGTCAGGTTAGACGTACTGGCAAAGCAAACACCCCGGCAGGAGGGAATTGGGTTGGCGAGACGGACAGGCGGGCTGCTCTCTCACTTCGATGGGAACCTGCAACAGTATCCCAACTTTAGAGCCGACGTACTGTGCGCACTGCAACTGTTGCATAAAGACTTTAGAGATGAACAGGAGAGAGTGGGGTTCATCATGTCCCATCTGCATGGGGAGGCGAAAGCATGGTTGCGCAATTTATGGAGAGATAACGATCCGGCGCTCCAGAATGCGGATGCCTTTATTAAAGCGATGGATGGGTGTTTCTTATCAAGTATTAACATGACAAGCACGTCAAGGAAGTGCTGGGCAGGCTACAGCAACACAGGCTCTACGCCAAGCTGGAGAAGTGCCAATTTGACGTGCCGGAGGTGGATTTTCTGGGCTACAAGCTGTCTGACAAGGGGCTCGCCATGGACAGCGCCAAGGTTCGAGCAGTGTTGGATTGGAAGAGCCCACGCAACCGGAAGGAGGTCCAACGGTTTGTCGGCTTTGCGAACTTCTATCGCAAGTTTATCAAGGGCTTCGCGATGCAGACGGCGGCCATCACTGACACCCTTAGCTCCAAGAAGAAGAAATTCATCTGGACAGAGCAGGCGGAGCAGTCCTTTCAGGCCCTCAAGCGTCTCTTCGCGTCGGAAGAGCAGTTGCTTCATGTCAACCCCAGCATGCCGATGAGGGTGGAGACAGACGCTTCGGACAGAGCAGTGGGGGCGGTCCTGCTGCAGAAGGACCCGCAGGGCGTGTGGCGGCCGGGAGCGTTTTACTCCAGGAAGCTCAGCAAGTCCGAGCAGAACTACACCATATGGGACAGGGAGTTGCTGGCCATTCATGCAGCGTTCAAGGCGTGGAGGCACTTTCTGATCGGCGCCAAGCACACGGTGCAGGTTTGTACGGACCACAAGAATCTGGAACACTGGCGCACGGCACAGTTCCTGAACCAGAGGCAGATACGTTGGGCTGAGTTCTTTGCGGACTTCGACTTCCGCATAGAGTATGTCCCGGGGGACACCAACATCATGGCAGACGCTCTCTCCCGCAAGCCACAGTATCTGGAGGACGCAACACCAGCGGCCGCCATGCACATCTTTGCACCGACAGTGTGGGCGTGCGCCGCGGCGACCGTGGACCTAGAGGCGGTGCGGCGAGCGTTGCAGGGGGACTCCTTCGCACGAGCAAAGATGGCAGAGGTGCGAAGGGGCAAGGCAGCGGCCGACGGTTTCCAGCTACGAGATGGATTGCTCATCCGTAAAGGGGCCATCTACGTGCCGGGTGACGAACTTCGAGCCAAGGTGCTACAGCAGCTGCACGACGCACCCACGGCCGGGCACTTTGGCAAGGAGAAGACGGTGGAATTAGTAGCCAGGGATTTCTGGTGGCCTGGAATGAGAGGGGAGGTCGCAGACTACGTGGCGAGGTGTGACACCTGCCAGAGGGCAAAGCCGGTGCACAAACCGCCGGCTGGACTGTTGGAGCCGCTGCAAACTCCGGTCGAACCTTGGGAAAGGGTGGCTCTGGACTTTGTCACGGATCTGCCCAGCTCAAGGGGCAAGACGGCAGTGTTGGTGGTTGTGGACCTGTTCTCCAAGATGGCGCATTTCATTCCGTGTGCTAAGGTGGCCACGGCAGAGCAAACCGCCAAACTGTTCATAGACCACGTGTTCAAGGTTCACGGTCTGCCACGGTCTATTCTGTCCGACCGCGGGCGGCAGTTCATCTCGAACTTCTGGCAGAAGCTGATGGGCTTCCTAAACGTCAAGATCAATCTGGCGTCGGCGAGACACCCGCAGACCAACGGGCAAGCGGAGCGAGCCAATGCCATCATGCAGCAGTACCTGAGATGTTATGCAAACCAACAGCCTGCGACGTGGGTGGATTACCTGCCGCTTGCAGAGTTTGCCTACAACAACACGAAGCACGTATCCACGGGCGTCACGCCGTTCTTCGCCAACAACGGGCGGCACCCTAGAACCTTCCCGGGACTGGAATGCAGGGGAGAAGGGGAGCCGCAGTCAGCAGATGCGTTCGCGTCGGAACTGCAGGAAGTCCACGATCAGCTGCGGCGCCACCTGGAGCTGGCTAAACACGCATACAAGGTACAAGCGGACAAACACAGAAGGGTTGGCGAAGAGCTCCACGTGGGAGACTGGGTCTGGTTAGCAGCCCACGCAGTGCCGGCCAGGTCGTTGGCCAAGAAGAAACTAGGGCATAAACAACTGGGGCCATACCAAGTCGAAGAGCAGGTCAACCCGGTGGCTTTCAGGCTGGCGCTTCCGGAGGGTTCCAGAATGCATCCGGTGTTCCACAGATCGGTGCTCACTCCCTACAAGGCACCGCACAGGTTCCAGGAACCCGGAACGGCGCCGAGTCCGCTCAGAGAAGGAACGGGGCACGCGGGAGTGGCACAGGAGGAGCGCATCAACGAAGTCACGGAGATTTTGGACTCCAGATGGGGGGAAGAGGGAGTAGAATACTTTCTCGCCAGGGAGGGCACCCCGGCCAGTGCGAACAGCTGGGTACCGGGCTACGCTTTGGACGAACCTCTGCTCAAAGACGAGTTTCATGCCCTCTTCCCACATAGACCTATGCCAGCAGACTTTTTCGACGACTGGCTTTTCACGCCCACGCTTTCGGACAGCACGTTCAGGGGGTTCGACTCGGACGAGGAACCAACACGAGACGTCCGTTCCCCGGAGGGGTCACCCTCGGGATCTGTCTCAGAACCCTCGTATTGGTGGGACGATAGGCCGGAGGAGCAGTTCCGCAGGAAGTGGCTGGACTGTTCCGGCCGAGCAACGCCGCCTGGAGGAAGTGCGGGAGAGACGGACATGGACATTTTCGGGGACGACCCTGGTTTCGAGCACGGCGGCACAGAGATGGAAGAGGAGGTGACTGTCGTCAACGAGAGCAGAGAGGAAGACCCGGAAGAGTTCCGATGGAGGCCTGCCACGGGAAGCGACCGATATCCGACGTTCGTCCCTTTGCAACAGCAGCCCCCAGCTCCAGCACCGGAAGGAGGGGAGGGGGGACTGGGGGGCTTCGAGGGGGGGATGGATGTCAGGGGTTTAGGTGTAGAGGCACGGGCAAGGGAGGAAACAGAGAGCGAAGGGGAGGAGACAGAGGAAAGGATGAGTGATGACGACGACCCGAGATCTCCCAGTCTTTCCAGTGAATCAGAGGATTCACAGAAAGGAGCACCAGTGGCCAGGGCAAGGGGGGAGTCTAGGGAGGCACCCCAGGAAGATAGAGCCAGAGGAGACTCAGGGGGGAGCAGCTGGAAATCGGGACCAGCGTCACCGCCAGGAAGCAGGGAAGAGGAAAGGAGCCAGGGGGGAAGCGCTGGCAGCTCACCACAGGAGGGAGGGCAGGAGTCAGGAGTGGCCACACCTCCATCGGGGAGCGAAGAAACGGTTAAGAGGAAAGTGGAAGGTTGGGCGCGCGCGCCAAGTTCAAATGCAGAGGAAGGCGGCGCAGTGAGCAGCCCCGAAAGGGAACCAGGTCCTAAAGCCCGGCGCAAGGAGGCAGAAGGGTCCGGGTCAGCGTCAGAAGAATCCCGGAAGGAAGAAGCCCCGGGGGGTAGAGGGACCCAGAGGAGGACAGTCAGGAGGAAAAGGTGGAGCAAGGCTAGGATATTAAGTTGGTGCGCACGGGGCGGAGACTCAGACGGAGCCTCGCCGATCTAGCTAGTAGACGTAGAGTTGCAGACAGCAGCGTGAGAATGGAAACTGTAATTCAATAAAGACTTTTATTTAATGACCGCTGGCTAGCGTGATCCTCTGTGAGCTAGGATCTGGAAGCAGCTCTGACAGCCACGATTATGTATTAATCTTGCGGTTCTGTGTCCGCATAGTCTTGCGTTCCTCCTTGATTTCCTCTATATTTAATCAGAAAATGCTTTATATGCTATGTAAATACGTGCAGGGACGCGGGTGGTGCTGTGGTTAAATCCTCAGTGCCCAGGACTTGCCAATCGCATGGTCAGCGGTTCGAATCCCCGCGGCGGGGTGAGCTCCCGTTGCTCGGTCCCAGCTCCTGCCCACCTAGCAGTTCAAAAGCGCCCCTAAGTGCAAGTAGATAAATAGGTACCGCTTTATAGCGGGAAGGTAAATGGTGTTTCCGTTTGCTGCGCTGGTGCCGGCTCGCCAGAGCAGCTTTGTCACGCTGGCCACGTGATCCGGAAGTGTCTCCGGACAGCGCTGGCCCCCGGCCTCTTAAGTGAGATGGGTGCACAACCCTAGAGTCGGACACGACTGGCCCGTACGGGCAGGGGTACCTTTACCTTTAAATATGTGCATATTATTCTGGTCCTACAATAACTGCCGCAGATTGGGTCAATATCTTCATCAAACCAAGGTCTAGTTCCTGATCCTCCACCACCAGTCCAGACCCCATGAATTCCTGTATGACTCCTGGTCCTCTGAAGGTCAGGGAGAGGGGATTGGGGGCAGCATCTGCATGGGTGACAAGGCCCATCTAAGGGGCTGGGCTTGTTTTGCAGTCTCCCCTCTTTTCCCCACCCCAGTTAGGCATTTAAAAGGAACATGTTGATAACAACAACAACAACAATTTATTTATTTATACCCCACCCATCTGGCTGGGTTTCCCCAGCCACTCTGGGCAGCTTCCAACAAAATATTAAAATATAATAATCCATCAAATATTAAAAGCTTCCCTAAACAGGGCAGCCTTCAGATGTCTTCTAAAAGTCTGGTAGTTGTTCTTCTCTTTAACATCTGTTGGGAGGGTGTTCCACAGGGCGGGCGCCACTACCGAGAAGGCCCTCTGCCTGGTTCCCTGTAACTGGGCTTCTCGCAGTGAGGGAACCGCCAGAAGGCCCTTGGCGCTGGACCTCAGCGTCCGGGCAGAATGATGGGGGTGGAGACGCTCCTTCAGGTATACTGGGCCTTAGAGGCTGTTTAGGGCTTTAAAGGTCAGCACCAACACTTTGAACTGTTGTAATGATGAAGTTATGATGGCCACCAACTTGGATGGCTTTGGAAGAGGGTTAGACAAATTCAGGCTATCAAGGGCTACTGGTCACAAGGGCGATGCTCTGTTTCCACTCCTGGAGACAGCATGTCTCTAGATACCAGTTGCAGGAGACCACAAGTGGGGAGAGGGCTGCTGTTGTGCTCAGGTCCTGCTCCTGGGCTCCCCAAAATGGGCATCTGGTTTGGCTACTCTGAGGAGAAGATGCTGGACTAGATGGGCCACTGGCCTGATCTAGGAGCTCTTAGGTTCTTCTGGGGCCTCCAGAGACAGCCTATCCAGAGGTTCTTGGGGACACCTGACTGCTTTGAGAGCAGCATGCTGGGCCAGATGGGTCACTGGTCTGATCCTGCTGCCAGGCTCATCTGACACTTTCTCTTCTGTCCTAGGGTAACTTGGACTCCAGAGTGGATGAGCCCCTCCGTGAGGCTCCTCACCTTGAACAGGCACCGCAGCCGACTTCTCTCTGGCTTCCTTGGGAGCAGAAGACTGTACAGTGGCCTGAAACCCAAGGCTCACCCAATAAAATGATATGAGTTTCCCATGAACCTTGGTCTCCACCATCAGGTTACTGGGGAGAGAAAGGAGAGGTTACTGGTCTGCTGTGAATGTATAGCGGTGTGTAAACGGGATGGCCTGCTGGTCTCTGGGGAAACTGGTTCATCTGGAAGGACTTACCTTTGGAGAAGCCATGCTGGTTCTGCTCCACCAAGCTTGTTCTTCTATAGGCTTGTTCATTCTATCTTTAATAATGCTCTGAAACACATGTTAAGGAAATTTCCCAGATTCCCCTGGCTCTTTTTTAAAAAAACCAAAAAACCATGACATGTCCAGTTAAGGTCCAGAGGCTAATCTTAGGGGCAAGTTTCATATATATATATATACTTATGACTTCACATTTGCATTCTTTAAGTACTCCAGTGCCGGGATTTGACAGGGGAAGTGCCAGGTATTGTTTCTCTGGGCTGAGCTTGCTGTCTGGGTAATTGGTCCCGCCCACTCACATTTTAAATCATTTTTATTGATTTTCCAATAAAAAACATCCAATTAAATATCCAATCATAATACTTCAATTAAAAAACTAAAAATAAATAAATAAATGAAAAGATCAAATTATAGTCCAAATTGTATTTATTAATTTCTTGGGGCTCCCCACGGTCTGGATCTCTGGAGCAGACCTCCACATCTTAGTCCTGCTTCTCCTTGTTAGGTGCTTGTTAGGACAGGACGAACTCCACCTCCCCCCTCCAGTGTGAGATTTAGCCTTTGCCTAACAAGCACATGGAAAACAATCGATTTGATTTCCCTCTGTCTGCTTTTCCTGGACAAAGAAGGGTTTGCAGGAAATGGATGTGGGGCACGCACATCTGTCAGGGTCCTTTGGGAAGGCGCTGCTCCTGCCTGCAGCCATTTAGCAGAAGGAAAGAGGGGTTTGAGGAGGGGGAGGGGGCAACAGCGCCAAAGGCCTTGGCCGTCTCCCCCCCATGTGTGCTCAGGGCAGCTCCTTCACCAGTAAGAGCACCCACCCACCCACCCTCCCCATTGCATTCCTGCACACCACGGAGTTATTTCACTAGAGGGAAAGGGCCTCCCTAGAGTCCTCCCAGAATCCAGAATGGAGACAAACCACAAGGAAGGAGTTTCCAACTAAACATCAGAAAGAACTTGGCCCATTCGTCCTTAGAATCACGGAACCATAAAAATCATAGAACAATTGAGTCGGAAGGGACCCCATTGCATCTAGGCCAACCCCCTGCAATGCAGGAATCTCAGCTAAAGCATCCATGACAGAAGGCCACCCAACCTCTGCTGAGAAACCTGCAAGGAAGGAGAGTCCAGACCATTCCACTGTCGAATGGCTCTTGCTGTCAGAAAGCTTTTCCCGGTGTTCGGTCAGAATCTGCTTTCTTGTATCTTGAAGCCATGGGTTCGAGTCCTACTGATGCATATAGGGACCTCCAAGCCAAAAAAGGCTTCCAGGCCTATTGTACCAAAGCTGCTTTATCTTGTGAAACCACATTCCAAAGTGTCTGCATAAGAAAGGGTTGATTTCCAGTCCCCACACTCTAAGAGCTGCCTTTGTTCTTATTGTACTATGGAGGGCCTTGCTCTATCTTGGGGGCCCTCTTCCCTCAGGCATACCCATGTAGAGAAAGGAATGCAAAGAGATCAGGTGCAGAAAGGTGCTGCTTAGAGAGAGTTATTTCTGCGCTTGCTCAATGAACATGCAATAAGCCAAGACCATATGGTGCTGGAGGAGACTCTTGAGAGTCCCATGGACTGCAAGAAGATCCAACCTCTCCATTCTGAAGGAAATCAGCCCTGAGTGCTCACTGGAAGGACAGATCCTGAAGCTGAGGCTCCAAGACTTTGGACACCTCATGAGAAGAGAAGACTCCCTGGAAAAGACCCTGATGTTGGGAAAGATGGAGAACACAAGGAGAAGGGGACGACAGAGGACGAGATGGTGGGACAGTCTTCTCGAAGCTACGAACATGAGTTTGACCAAACTGCGGGAGGCAGGGGAATACAGGAGTGCCTGGCGTGCTCTGGTCCAGGGGGTCACGAAGAGTCGGACACGACTAAACGACTAAACAACAACAACAAGTAGTAGAAACTTTTCTAATAGTAGGGCTCTGTAACTTGCGATTGGGTCAGTCTATGAATATGTAGTGCCTTAAAGGTAAAGGGACCCCTGACCGTTAGGTCCAGTTGCAGACAACTCTGGAGTTGTGGTGCTCATCTCGCTCTATAGGCCGAGGGAGCCGGCATTAGACAGCTTCCGGGTCATGTGAACAGCATGACTAAGCTGCTTCTGGCAAACGAAAGCAGTGCACGGAAACGCCCATTACCTTCCCACCTATTTATCTACTTGCACTGACCTGCTTCCGAACTGCTAGGTGGGCAGGAGTTGGGATTGAGCAAAGGGAGCTTCGAACCGCCGACCTTCCTATCAGCAAGCCCTAGGCTCGGTGGTGTAGACCACATCGCCACTCACGTTCCCCAATGTAGTGCCTTAAGAGATAACAATTATGTATATTCCTCTGTGCCTGTTTGGCTGGCTTGCAAAATAAAACCCTTTGTTTTCCTCATTTGCTGCATGAGTTTTCATTCAGCCCCAAATGTTGATTTTTGCAACACTACGCTCTGGAGCAGGAGAAAACAAGCTTGCTCCATTCTCCATCTGATAGCTCTTGAGATATTTGAAGATGGGCGTCATAACAGATTGAGGTTGAATCCTGACAAAACAGAAGTACTGTTTCTGGGGGACAGGGAGCGGGTTGGTGTGGGGGATTCCCTGGTCTTGAATGGGGTAACTGTGCCCCTGAAGGACCAGGTGTGCAGCCTGGGAGTCATTTTGGATTCACAGCTGTCCATGTAGGCACAGGTTAACTCTATGTCCAGGGCAGCTGTCTACCAGCTCCACCTGGTACTCAGGCTGAAACCCTACCTGCCCACGAACTGTCTCGCCAGAGTGGTGCATGCTCTAGTTATCTCATGCTTGGACTACTGCAATGCGCTCTACAAATTGAAATCCAATCTCTGTTGGAGATCTGGTGGAGAAATAGGAACAACAATACATATGTGGTGGAGGTGTGAGGAAATTAAGAAATTTTGGACAGTAGTACACGAAGAACTAAAGAAGATGTTGAAAATATCAATAACAAAGAAATCAGAGACATATCACATTGGATTGATAGATGAAGAGGTACCACGAGGGAAAAAAAGAATTTTTCTATATGCAAGTACAGCTGCTAGAATAGTGATTGCTGCTAGGTGGAAGTCACAAACCATACCCACAAAGAAGGAATGGATTTGTAAACTAAATGAATATTTAATTTTGGCAAGATTAACTGCTATAATGAGAATCGTAGAATTATAGAATGGGAAGGGACCCCAAGGTTCATGCAATACAGGAATCACAACTAAAGAATGCCAGATGGACAGCCCTCCAACCTCTGTTGAAAAACCTCAAAGAAAGGAGAGCTCACCACCTTCCAAATGAGTCTATTCCACCATCAAAAAGTTATTCTTAATCAGAATAACAGTACGGTAGGGTTGGAAGGGATTGCCAGGGATCATCTAGACCAACCCCCTGGAATGCAGGAATCTCAGCTGAAAGCATCCCTGACAGATGGCCGTCCAACCTCTGCTTAAAAACCTCCAAGGAAGCTGTTGTTGTTGATTCAGTTGTTGCTTCCCTGCTAGCTGCACCAGGAACCCTAAAGTTCCTTCATGGACAGAGCCCGGCACCTCATAGTTAGGCAAAGCTATCAGACTGACAGGTCCAAGACGCTGCATGCATTTTCAGGGAGTCCCAAACACCCACCGGACCTCCACTCACCAGATGAGCTCCCGGTTGCCCTGCTGCAGCTTCCCGTTCTCATCCAAATACTGCTCTATGACCAAGTTGCCGTTGGTGTCGTGGGCAGAGTTGTAGTTGGTGACCATGCGCGTGGGGATCCCCAGGGACCTCAGCACTGGGAAGGGAGGGGGGCAGAAGAGGAAGAGGTGAACGATCCGTGGAACAAGCCCAACAGACCCACCAAGCTCCCAAATGAGGGAGACACTCGCTCCTACAGCTGACTTTAAACATCCACACAACTGCATGCAAGGCAATACAGACATACTTGCGTCTGCAATCATTCCGGTCCTACAGTGAAATATTAACAAGCAAAGAAGACAAAGGCAGAACTAGCTGCCTCGTTCCCAAAGGGAGGATACCCAAGCCCAACTTTATTATTTTATTTTTATGACTTATTAGATTTATATACAGCCCTTCATCAGAAAATCTTAGGGCATTCACAAGATAAAAATGCAAGATTAAAAACACAAATAAATAGCTAAAGCAAAAGCAAAAGCAACAAAACAATAGCCCCCCTCCCACAAACACATTCTATTATTCTTAGTTTGCCCCCGGTTTGCCATAGGAGGGGGCATTGGGCACAGTCCCCCGTGGAGAAGGTGAGGAAATGGCTTGCTGCTATAGAGAGTGGTGGAACAGGGAGCTGTAGCATATACTAGAACCCCCAACGCACTTAAAAAAGAGAGCTTGTGCGTGTTTTGACATGGAGGAGCCTGTCAGACTTGCATTCGACCGAGCGACTCCTCCGGTCGAGTCTTCTGAAATTGCCTCCGATGTGATTAGCGACCTGAGCCTCTGATAAGGCTCCAAGCACGTTTCCCCATTACGCGGAGTATCCCGCACAGGGAAGGACGAGAAATATGAGCTACATGCTAAGAGTTTTATTGCTAAGCTACGCAGACAGAAAAGAAATACACCCTCTCTCTGTGAGAGCAGAGAGCAACCGAAAAACAAAGGAACAGGAAACCAGTAAACATCATATCCGTCTCCTGTCTTCCATGGGACTTCCAACAGTCTGGAATCCCAGGAATATAAACAGAGTCCTGTGACTCCAAGGGCACTGCGCAGTGGCAACACAGAAACCAACAGAGCCATGGTATCCCCCAAATGCTGTTTGTGATGAGGGTGAGCCAAGGAGGCAGCCCCTTTCTGCTTCCTCACTGAGGACCCCTCACCTGTGCAGGCCACAGCGGCAAAGACCCAGCACTGCCCGTACCGGACCGGCTGGCACCCATATTTCTGCCACCTCTGGAGGATGTCCACGCTCCCGTTCCAGGCCATGGGGCTCACGCCATCGTCATACTGGTTGTCCCAGCGCCCGAAGAGGATGCCTTGGTCATCGTTGCAGTTCACCTGCAGCCCAAGACACAACAAGAGCAGGAGGGTGTGGGCAGGTGGCTCAGGAGATGAAGGAACCATTTGCACAGATTGGGTGGGGTTTCTTGAGTCCAGGTGCAAAACAGCCTGGAGCCAAGGGATCCTATTTATCTGCCCAAAGCCTGAGGCCCTCTTGGGAGGTCCCAGTCTGGGTGCCTCTACTGAATGAAATGCAGTGGGCACCCCAGTTATGGATATCCTTCCCAAGGAGGCCTGCCTGACACCATTTTGTGGTCTTTCCCCCTGTTCATCTTCAAAACAACTTACAGAGCCATTTTTTAAAACCTGCATTTATTTGATGGTGCTGTGAGCTCTGCTTTTATTGTCTTTATAGTTGTACCCTGGATCCCGATAAGTTTTACACATCACTTGGGAAGACAGGCAAACTAATATCAGTGTACTGGAAGAAGCAAAGATCACCAATGTTGAAGCAATGATTCTTCAACATCAACTTTGTTGCACTGGCCATGTTGTGCGATTGCCTGATGATCATCTTCCAAAGCAACTACTCTATTCTGAACTTCAAAATGGAAAGCGTAATGCCGGTGGTCAACAAAAGAGGTTTAAAGACTCTCTCAAGGCAAATCTATAAAAAAGTAGTATAAACACCAACAATTGGGAAACACTGGCCTGCGAGTGCTCCAGTTGGAGAACAGCCTTTACCAAAGGTGTCCTGGGCTTTGAAGACACTCAAACTCAGGACGCAAGGGAGAAACGTGCTAAGAGGAAGGCACACTTGGAAAATCCACAGTGATCAGCTCCTGCCTGGAAACCAATGTCCCCACTGTGGAAGGACGTGTGGATCCAGAATTGGCCTCCACAGTCACTTACGGACTCATTGTTAAAACCGTGTTTATGGAAGACAATCTTACTCGGCTACGAGTGATCGCCAAAAAAGACGACCCTGGATCCCGAAGGTCCTGGAACTCAGGCATTTTGGCTCCTGAACGCTGCAAACCCGGAAGTGATTGTTCCAGTTTGCAAACATTCTTTTGGAACCCAAATGTCCAGCAGGATTCCACGGCTTCCGATTGGCTGCAGGAGCTTCCTGCAGCCAATCGGAAGCCACACTTTGGTTTCCAAAAGTTTTGGAAGTCGAACGGACTTCCAGAACAGATTCTGTTCAACTTCCAAGGTACGACTGTATTTCTTTTCGATGTTACACCTTCATAATTGCATAATTTTTCTTATCCTTTGTATGCTGCCCAGAGAAGCTTGTCTTATGGGGAGTCGTGCAAAAGCCATAAAGAAATAAATAGCATTTTGGCATTGCAGGGGGCTGGACTAGATGGCCTTGTGGTCCCTTCCAATGCTAGGATTCTGAGATTTAAAAGGGCATGATGTTCGCACCCCAATTTTAAGGTTCAAAACCCGGGAGGCGAAGGACTCCTAAGCCCTGCTGACAAACTTGTAGAACGAATTACCTGAAGTACGACAAAGGCAGCAGCATCTCTGATACATGTTTCAGAACGCAAATGTCCCCTAACACATAATTCCGTGTTATCTTATTCTGCAAGCAGCCCGTGGGCAGGAGTTTGGGCCATCTCAGCTTTGCAGGAAAGCCCCCGAGTGTGTGAGGAGGACTCGGCTCTCTGTGGGGCTGGCAGAAGACAACGCGAGCATCTCCTTAGGACTGGGCAGAAGCTGAGGAGGTCACCCACCCACGTGGAGGGCCTGCCCTCTTGCTCCAAACTCACCATGGCGCTCACTACCCTGCTGATATAGACAGGGCTGTTGCGTCGGGAGCAGTCCTTGTCCTGGTTTCGGAGGAACTTGGGGTTGGTGTCCAACAGCTGGAGGCAGATGTCCAGAATTTCATCTTCAAACTAATCCAGAAGGAGAAGGAAGGCATAAGAAGAAGACATCATCATCATCATCATTACGGCAACTTACAAAAAGTGAAAGAGCACCAACAAACCCCACATATATGCATTAAGCCAAGGGGGGTTACATTAAAACATCTCACCAACTCTAAAAGCGCATAGTTTAAAGCCCAAGGCCTGGTTAAAGAGGAATGATTTCCCTGGTGGTTGAAGATATATGATGATGGCACCAGGCGAGCCTCCCTGGGGAGAGCGTTCCACAAGCAGGGAGCCACCACTGAAAAGGCCCCGTTCTCATGTTGCCGCGCTCCGGGCCTCTTGTTGAATAGGCAAACAAAGAAGGGCTTCAGATGATGATCACAGGGTCTGGGTTGGTGAATAGGAGGAGAGGCCATCGTGAGCTGCATAAGGCTTTAAAGGTCAAAATTGGGCCCAAAAACTAATGGGTAGCCAGTGCTGTCAGACAGTTCCAAATGAAAAAGAAGAAGAAGAGGAGGAGTTTGGATGTGATATCCCGCTTTATCACTACCCGAAGGAGTCTCAAAGCGGCTAACATTCTCCTTTCCCTTCCTCCCCCACAACAAACACTCTGTGAGGTGAGTGGGGCTGAGAGACTTCAGAGAAGTGTGACTGGCCCAAGGTCACCCAGCAGCTGCAGGTGGAGGAGCGGGGAATCGAACCCGCTTCCCCAGATTACGAGTCCACCGCTCATAACCACTACACCACACCGGCTCTCTTCCATGGGACAATGGGCGCAGCCAGGATTTATGTTGGGATCGGGGGCAGGAAGGACACCCCCCTGTCGTCATCCTCTGTCTGGCTCTGCCTAGCTAGCAGCTTCGGAACGAAACGCTTCAACAACAGTTGTTTAAATTACTTTCCTTTGACCCCCAAGTGCTCAGAAAATTACCTGTCCTTTCAATTTCAATATTCTGATTATTTCTACTTTTAGTTGTTGTTGTTCTGTCGATTAGTCGTGTCCTCCTCTTCGTGACCCCCTGAACCAGAACACGCCAGGCACTCCTGTCTTCCACTGCCTGCCGCAGTTTGGTCAGACTCATGCTGGTAGCTTCGAGAACACTGTCCAACCATCTCGTCCTCTGTCGTCCCCTTCTCCTATGCTTTTAATGTATTTTAAATCTTTAGTTGGAAGCTGCTCAGAGTGGCTGGGGAAACCCAGCCAGATGGGTGGGGTATAAATAATAAATTATTATTATTATTATTATTATTATTATTATTATTATTATTATTATTATTCTGTGGCAGAAGTCTGGTAGGGGTGAAGCTGAATTCTGGATGATCCAGGGCATCGAAAAGAAAGGAGTTCTTCATGCAGCACAGAGTAAAACACTGGAACTCCCTCCCACAGGAGACAGTGATACCACCAACCTGGGTGGCTTTAGAAAAGAGGATTGGACAAATTCATGGGAGGAGAGGAGGGGAGGTCTCTTGATGGGTCCTGGCCAGGATGTCTCTGCTCTGCTGCCACAGCTGGAGGCAGCAATACTTCGGAATACCAGTTGCTGGAAACTGCAGGAGAGGAGAGGCTCTTGTGCCTGGGTGCTCACGAATTCGAAAGCACGTCAAAGTGCAAATAGATAAATAGGTACCACTCCAGCGGGAAGGTAAACAGTGTTTCCGTGCACTGCTCTGGTTCGCCAGAAGCAGCTTGGTCATGCTGGCCACATGAACCGGAAGCTGTACGCCGGCTCCCTCGGCCAATAAAGCGAGATGAGTGCTGCAACCCCGAGTCGGTCACGACTGGACCTAATGGTCAGGGGCCCCTTTACCTTTACCTTATGCTTCAGTAGATGTGCCATTGGCCTGATCCAGCGGACTACTTATGTTCTTTGGGGTGTGAGGCTTGTCAGCCCCAGCAGTAACTTTGCTCTGTTCCCACCTCACCTGGAACCTCTTCTTCTCATGAAAACAGCCCAGGTGGGCAATGACATCCACTCTGGAGAGGGGAATACACCTGCCTCCTGCAGCCAAGGGGCCCTTTCCCCTTTGGCACGGCTGATGCCCTCTTTCTGAATGCCCCAAACACAGGGCCACCCAGACTCAAGGTCTCCCTTGGTGCTTGGAAGCACCTGGAGGCAGCTCCTCATTTCTGCTATCTTTTGTATTTTGATAACAGAAGGGCCACGCCTAGGACAGAGTCATCGCCTGCCTACGAATGGGGTGCTGGCTTGGAAAGGTTCCTCTCCAGTCACTCAGATACTCCAGCCTTTCCCAACCAATCCATTCCTTTCTGCTTTCTGTTTGTTCTGGGTGGAGCTGAGAGATTTCCAAATGTGCTGTCAGTTCCTTCTGCATGGGATATAAAGCCTTTTGGGCGCAGGCAGAGGACTCAGACCTGCTTCGCCATGAAGTCCATTGGCCTCTGCCTGGTTGCACTCCTTGCTTTCTGGGGTGAGCTGGGACCTGTGTCTGGTCAGATGCCTCTAGGTGAGTGTCTCCTTGGACTCCCTTGTCCCAATCTCCATCTTTCTAAGCCCCCGTGGGAAACACTCTCTAAGGCAGCCTCCCTCTGAATTGGCCACAATTCTCATGAGCCTCTGCATCTTCTGGCTGTGCTGGCTTGGGGCTCCTGTACGAAACCCTGAATGGGTAGTTGAAAGAGTCCTCATTGCCAGGAAACCACCGTCTCCTGTTCCATAGCTTCCCCTTCCCTATAGATCCTGGTGTCAGGGGCAAGACGGATCAGACTTGAGGTGGGTGAAATGATCTTATGGGCCGATGATCTTATGTTTTCAGAATTTAAAAAAGAACTTTATGTTCGCAAGAGCAGGCCTTTTCTGCAGTGGCTCCCTGTCTGTGGATTGCTTTCCCCAGGGAGATTTGCCTGGTAATTTCATTATAAACCATTAGGCACCAGGCAAAAACATTCCTCACTAACCAGGCCTTTAGCTGACTGTCCTCCCAATGCCCTTTTAAAACGCCTTGGGGGTGGTTTATTGGGTTGGCCTTTATTGGGGGGGGGGGTTGTTGGATTGTGTCTTTTGTGTTTTTATATTGTGACTTTATCCTGTGAACTGCCCTGAGACTTGAGGTATAGGGTGGTTTGCAAAGAAGAAGAAGAAGAAGAATTGCTATTTTTCTAGAAAAAGAGGTGTCAGAACTCACCATGAACACCTCCCTCATTCTCTCAGAATGGCAATGGCACCTACCTGAGAGGAACTCACTGAGTTCTGGCTGAAAGGAAGCCCTGATAACAATAATTCACCCAAACCATTTCAGAATAGTGCTATTGGTCAGACATAGATATTACGGGTCACTTTGCAGCTGTGCTGCTTTTACATATGGTTATGATGTGTTTATTCATTCCCCCCCCCTTTGTACATTGTTTGGGTTTTTCAAACTGCATTAAAGTTGTGGTGTCCTGTTTAGCCATGACTCCTGCCTTGGACCAGATGACCCTCTTCATGCCTTCCAACTCTACCCTCTGATAATTCTGTGATCAGAAGCTAATAGTTTCCGCCTGGTCTTTCCCTCTCTCCCCCTTTGGGATGGGGCTGAAGCTCAGTGGGCAGAATACCTCCCCTGAAGTCTACTGCCAGCCACTGCCGACAATATTGGGCAAGGTGTAGCAATGATCTGACACTTCCTATATTTAAGAGCTCCGCTGTCTATGATGTGTTCACAGAAACCTTCTTGTTGTTTGACTCACTCCTCCTCCTGCTCTGCTTTTATTTTATTGCTGTTTTCCCGCTGCCTCTCTCCTAACGGTGAAGCTAGCATGAGCCTTCGTAGGATCCTAGGAACACAGAATGGGAGAGTTGGGAGAGACCACGAGGGCCCCTTGCAAGGCAGGAATATTTAGGAGTCTCACACTCTTCCACCTGAGCTACGGTGCCTCTGCCAGGTCAGATAACATCTTCTGTTCCTCCCTCTCCTGGGAGGAGCCATCGCTCACTCCCTGCTCTTGGCTGAAGGAGTCCTGGCAGGCAGGCGTAGGATCTGGCCCTGGGGCTTTCCTCCATGCCTGACACATCAGTTTGGATCTGCTTGCTAGAGAGAGGCATCCCCACCAACCACAGGCTGACTCAGCACCCAGCCTCCCTCCTGTGACACACGTGGTGGTGAGGCATCAGGCATAAGCCTGCATTTTATTAATGTTTGATCAGGACTTGTATATTAAAGAGGGCTTAATTTTCAAATGTTTCATGCCAGGCAGAGAAAACCTTGGCCATTCTCCTAAGACAAGGGGCCCCTTGATTTATAGCAGAAAGCAATTCTCAAAGTCGTAAAAGCTGAAATTACAGACTAAAAGCAGGACATTGACCCTACATGTTACAGAAGATAACAAAGGCAGAGATAAATATAATTAGGAATGGGCAAATAGTAAAATGATACCATGGGCCTCTCTTAAAACCTTGAGCTGTATTTTCTAAGGCCAGAGGCTTTTTAAAGCATCTAGCTGGGAAGTCTTTTTAAAACTGTTTCTTTCTTAAACTGAGAGAAAAGGCAACTGGCTTGGCTGGGGAAAAAGAAGCTTCTTCCTATTTTATTTTGAGGCTGGAAAGGAGGCTGAAGGGGGGGGAATGTAACTGAAGAGGTTTCTTTAAAAACTGTTTTTTACTGAGTTCCTTCCTTGAGAAGCTTTATTCTTTTAAAAGGTTACCTATGATAATGTATGAAATATATTAGCTTAAATATATTGGCTTAAATGTAACTATGCAAAGGATTTAGAAAGTAACAAATTTAGATGTTAAATTCTTATTTCATAGAATCATAGAGTCCTAGAGTTGGAATAGACTACAGGGGCCATTGAGCTCAGCCTCTTGCCAGACAAGAAGACGCCATCAAATGCTGTCCAGATATATTAGCTGTCAGAACATTTGTTTAGAAACCTTCAAATGAAGGATATCTTTCAATGTTGATGTGAAACTCAAGATCCTTGACATATGTTTAAGATAAAAATTTAAGATTAACCATTTGTTTTAAAAGGCAATAGGGCAGGGAGGGCAAGAGGTGAGCTGGTAATTAAGATTCCTTGTTGAGACACATGTAAGATATATTACTACTTATTTGTCATTTATAGATGTAACAATATATAGCTGTTTGTGTTCCATATAAGGACAGGAGGATGTGGGTGTATCTTTTAGGATTGGATATAGCAATCAGCCAATAGGAAATTCAACCAGGCTGATTGGACAGAGGCAGCCACAGGAGGAGCAAAGGGGGCTGGATTAAGGGAATATAAGGGCTGGCCATAATGGCAGGAGCCAGGCCAGAGCTTGGTAACCATATACCACTGTGCCTCTCATTTATTTGTCTGACAAATAAATAATTATTTTAATTTCTCTATTGCTGCGTTGAATATTTCATTCCAGCTAAGCGTTAACCACAAGCAGGGTGCTACATTTTATGGTGCTCCTGTGACTCGGATAAGTGGTCTGCTGGAACGCAGCCCCTTCGCTCTACTGAGCAGGGTACAAGAGAGAGGATCTTTAAACTGCTTACCCAAGCGCGCACTGGTAAATTTTTCCAGGGGGAACGCAGAAGTCTCGTCTGTCTGATACCCTGCTCACTGGCGGCGACGGACCGGGGGGAAACGGAACCAACCAGGGGTAAGTGCACGAAGGGATTTTTGGCCCTCCAATTAACTGGGAGGAAGAGAAGTCTTGATCAAACTTCTGCGTCTCAGTAAGTGGGAACTGAGTACGCTAGGTGGTTGGATACATCAGATGGTGATCTGGTGGGGGAAAAGGGAAGAATGGGAGGTAGTGTGTGGTGAAGTATCTAGCGCATTGTATGTGTGAGAAAGTACAGAGCAATCTGTAGCTGACCTGAGTGTGGAGTGGGCAGTACTTCGGTTCCTGGTAAGGCGACTTCACCAGGCAAGGAAACCCACGAAGCGTGTGTGTGAGTGACTGAGTGGATACTTCACAGGGCCATACAATGGGAGTTGGGGGTTCAAAAGGGGAAAATACACCTCTTGAATGTATGTTAAATAATTTTAAGAAAGCCTTCTCAGGGGCATATGGAGTCAAAATGACGCCAGAGCGCCTGAGAACGTTATGTGAATTAGAGTGGCCGAAGCAAAATACTGAATGGCCATCTCAAGGAACCTTTGATATAAATTTAGTAAGCAAACTTTGGTCTAACATCGCCAAAGAAATTGGAGGGTGCCCAGAACAATTTTCATATATAGATTCCTGGCTGAGCACATTAAATAAAAATCCTCCATGGATAAGGGAATGCAAAGTCCAACGATGCAAATTATTGGCTGTAAAAGCCGAAGCTAGGAAAGGAATCTTGCCAAATAAACTCAAACCCATTTTTGAGGGACCAGAGGAAGAGCTGCTTCCACCTCCACCTTATGCTCCACATCGAAGGGAGCCAAATCCAAACACTCCACCAGTTGTAACCCCAAGGCAAGAAAGTGGAATGAATAATGGGGCTGGAGTCACAGAACTTGATTCCTTGATAGATTATGATAAATATCTTCAGGAGGCATTGGAGGCCTATAATAAAGCCCAAGCAGAAGTGGTTATTCCATCTGTGAGTCCCAGTAGAACTCCATCTACAGTCTCTTTTAGTGAAACAACTGATTGCCTACCCCAAACCCCTGTACATCCAAGTCCTAGAGAATTATTACAGAAGTTACAGGGAGACCTTAATCGGTCAGCAAGCAATACAGCCAGGCGTATAAAGCTGCTAAAAGAACGCCTTGGGACAAATACCATCCCCTATGATTTGAGGCCCCTAGAGCAAGGCGAAGAGAAAGATCACGTAGTAGCCCCTCTCAGAAGAGTATTTGATGCACTTGAGGAGCCTGTGCTGGTTAACGGGCTACCTGGACCAAGGCCACCTCGAACTTCGACCCTGCAATATATTCCATTCACGACTACAGATCTGATGAATTGGAAAACACACACCCCATCTTTTGCAGAAAAACCTCAGGCTATGATGGACTTGGTGACTTCAATAATAAATACTCATAGTCCTACTTGGACAGATTGCCGCCAGCTCCTGAATACTCTGTTCACCACTGAGGAAAGGAGAGACATAATTGAAAAGGCACAGATATATTTGCGTGAGCAGGCCAGAGTGGGAAATATTTTTAATATTGACCGTCATCTCCAAGACAACTTTCCCTTGGAAGATCCTAATTGGGATCCAAACAATGTAATTCACCTGGCCAGACTTACCACCTACCGCCAGACGCTTGTGCAAGGTATCCGCAGGGCATGCCAGAAGCCCACTAATATGTCTAAAGTCTCAGAAGTAGAACAGAAACCAAATGAGAGTCCAGGAGACTTTTTAGAGAGGCTGCAAGAAGCCTATCGTATATGGACTCCTTTTGACCCTGAAGCCCCTGAAAACAGCAGAATGATTACTGCTACATTTGTGGCCCAGTGCGCTTCTGACATTCGTAAGAAAATTCAGAAATCCGAAGGATGGGAAGGGATGCTGATGAGCCAAATTATGGCCATTGCACGCCGAGTTTATCGGAATAGGGATGAGGCTGAGAAACAAGAGAAGAAGAAGTGGCAGAAGGAAAAGATGGTAATGCTAGCCACAGCAGTGAAGCAAGACTACCGCCCCTTAAATGGAGGAAGAGGGCGGGGAAGGAATCCACCACTGGGAAGGAATCAATGTGCAAATTGCAAGAAGGAGGGTCATTGGAAGCGGGAGTGTCCTGAACCCCTGAGGTTGGAAGAAGTACGCCCAGGCCCAGGCCCAGGCCCAGGCTCCGGCCCAAGAAACCAGGGACGGGGACGGGGAATGATCCGAGATGGAAGATATCAGAGACCTGGACAAGGACGGAGTAGGGACAATGTCATTGGACTGGCAGAGGAGGATTTTACCCAAGACTAGGAAAGACCGGACTCCATAAAGTTAGGCTTCCAGGAGCCCACGGTCACGATCCAATTAGGAAGCCATTTAATAGACTTTATGATTGATACTGGGGCTGAATACTCAGTACTCCCAGAACTATTGCAGAAAAAGGCATCCAAAAGTGTAGTCATTAAAAGTGCCACTGGTCAGTCAGCTAAGAGGTCTTTCCTCCAACCTTTGGAATGCCAGATTGGGGGACATCGTTTAACCCATCAGTTTTTGTATATACCTGAGTGTCCAATACCTCTCTTAGGTAGAGATATGCTGTCCAAATTGCAGGCCCAAATCACCTTCACTCCTCGAGGTCCAGAAATGAAACTGCCATCAAAGGCAGCAGGAATAATTTCCCTCTCAGTACCTAAGGAACAATCATGGCGCCTAATGTCAGCCCTGCAAGTCCAACCCACATTGGATACAGAGTTAAACAAGCTCCTCCGAACTCTACAGGTGCCACCAGGAGTATGGGCCGAAAATAGCCCACCAGGAATGGCCAAGAATATAGCTCCAATTGTAGTAACCTTAAAACCTATGGCTACCCCTGTATCTGTAAAGCAATATCCTTTACCCCGGCGAGCAGCAGAGGGCATCCAGAAACATTTGGACCGCCTATTAAAATATGGTCTGCTTAAGCCCTGCCAATCAGAATGGAACACACCCCTTTTGCCTGTTCGAAAACCTGGAACAGATGAATACAGGCCAGTGCAGGACTTGAGGCTCGTAAACCAGGCTATCGAGACCTTGCACCCAAATGTACCAAACCCATACACCCTGCTGAGTTTGATCCCACCAGAAGCAACATTTTTTACTGTATTGGACTTGAAAGATGCATTCTTCTGTTGCCGGCTGGCACCACAGAGCCAACCTATATTTGCCTTCCAGTGGGAAGACCCTTTAACAGGAACAAAAGGCCAGCTAACCTGGACGAGATTGCCCCAGGGATTCAAAAATTCCCCAACTTTATTTGGCACTGCCTTGGCGAAGGATCTAACAAGTTACCCCTCAATACCTGGAGAAAAGGTGGTTCTGCAATATGTAGATGACCTTATACTAGCAGCAAAGGATTTTGATACCTGTAAAGAAGGTACAGAGGAACTGCTCCACTTGCTCTGGGAAGCTGGCTACCGAGTTTCCCAGAAAAAGGCACAGATATGTTTAGAAAAGGTCAAATATTTGGGCTTTGACATCTCACACCAACAACGAGCATTGAGGCCAGAGAGGAAAGAAGCTATTTGCCTTATCAAGGAACCTACCACAAGGAAACAACTCAGAGGATTCCTGGGAACAGCAGGGTTTTGTAGACTATGGATACCTGATTTCAGCAGTCTGGCCAAACCCTTACATGAAAGCACTCGAGGTGCAGAAAAGGACCCATTCGTATGGGGACCTGAGCAGCAACAAGCCTTTTTAGTTATCAAACAACGACTTATGGAGGCCCCAGCCCTTGGACTGCCTAATTCGGAAAAACCCTTTCAGCTGTATGTACATGAACAGAATGGGATTGCAGCGGCAGTCCTGACCCAGAGATTAGGAAGTTGGAACCGTCCAGTAGCTTATTTGTCAAAACAATTGGACTCAGTAGCAAAAGGATGGCCTCCATGCCTAAGGGCAGTAGCGGCCACTGCAAGCCTTGTCAAAGAAGCTGATAAATTTACCTTCGGCCAGACGATGTATGTGAATGTACCTCATGCTGTTCTGACACTCATGGAATATAAGGGTAGTTATTGGCTAACGAACCCAAGGATGGCTAGGTACCAAGGCCTATTGTGTGAAAATCCCAGGATTCATCTACGAGTAGTGAATATGCTCAATCCAGCGACTTTGCTGCCCCTACCAGAGGTAGATGATGAAGAATCACATGATTGTCTCCAAATAATGGATGAAGTTTATTCCAGTAGACCCGATCTGAAAGATGAACCATTGAAAAATCCAGATGTTGTATATTATACTGATGGTAGCAGTTACCTGCATGAAGGTGCCAGACGAGCAGGATATGCTGTGGTCACCAATGAGGAAGTTGTGGAAGCTGAAGCTTTGCCTGCTGGCACCTCAGCACAAAAAGCTGAACTTATAGGTTTAACTAGAGCTCTGCAATTGGCAGCCGGATGTAAGGCAAACATCTATACTGATTCTAAATATGCCTTCTTAACCCTGCATGCACATGGTGCTCTATGGAAAGAAAGAGGTCTAATAGGAGCCCACGGGAAGGCCTTGAAATATGGACCTGAAGTAGAAATCCTGTTAGAAGCAGTATGGGCTCCAGAACAGATTGCTGTAATGCACTGCAAAGGTCATGGACGAGGAAGGGATCCAATAACCAGAGGAAATCATGCTGCTGACAAAGCAGCTCGAGAGGCAGCCCAAAAGCCTGTGGGAGGATTTATAGCAGCCCTCATACCAGAGGTAGTTCCAGAAGAAGTTAAACCTCACTATACCCCAGAGGAGAGGAAGTGGGCTGAACAGGAAGGAGCAGTTGTGAAGGACGGTTGGATGATCCTGCCAGACAATAGGATTTATGTACCTCATCATCTAGCAGGCACAATTGTAAGAAATTATCATGAATCTACTCACCTTGGCGGTACTGCAACCAGAGAGAGTCTCAGTCGGAAGTTGTATATTATTAACCTATCACAATTAGCAACTTGCATTTCACAGAAATGTGTTCTTTGTGCTAAAAACAATCCCAGGCAGGGACCGGTACAACCTCCTGGAATCCAACATGTGGGATATGTCCCCATGGAAAGCCTAATTGTGGACTTCACAGAGCTGGTCCCTTCTAAGGGATTCAAGTATCTCCTTGTGTTTGTAGATACTTTTACCGGATGGGTTGAAGCTTTTCCCACCCGAACTGAAAAGGCACGAGAGGTAACTAAGAGACTCCTCACTGAATTGATCCCGAGGTTTGGATTACCTAGATGCATTGGAAGTGACAATGGGCCAGCGTTCATTGATCAAGTAGTACAAGAAGTATGTCGAGTCCTACAAGTGAAATGGAGACTGCATGCAGCCTATAGGCCTCAGAGTTCAGGGAAAACTGAAAGAATGAATCGGACTCTGAAAACCCAATTGGCAAAATTAACCCAGGAAACGGGATTGGGATGGGTAGATGTGTTACCCATAACACTGTTTCGTGTTCGGTGTGCACCCACAAAAAGACTTAAGTTGTCACCTTTTGAGCTCCTGTATGGGAGACCGCCCTCCTTTGTTCAGGATATTCCAGCTGATCTTAAACAAATAGGAGACCATGTGACACAGGGACAAGTGCAATCTCTCTCCCGTGTTTTTGTTTCTCTTAACAGGTGGGCCCTCGAGCGCACGCCGTGCAGCATTGCCGAGCCGATTCATCAGTTCCAGGCTGGCGATAACGTATGGGTGAAAGAGTGGAAACGTGATCCACTTGCACCTAAGTGGCGTGGACCTTACACCGTCTTGCTCTCTACTCCAACAGCGGTGAAGGTAGCTGAGGTGACCCCCTGGATTCATCACTCCCGTTTGAAGAAGTCCGAAGGCAGTTGGACGTGCAAAGGTGACCCCTCTAATCCTCTTAAACTGACTCTCTCCAAAAACCCCTGTATCTAGCCCTACCGGGAACGGGCTAGGTCACGGGCAACATTTGACGACCGGCCTGCTGCAGCCACAACCTGGAAGCTGGCTGACCTGCGCACGCCTGAAGCTTGAGGAGCATCTGAACCAGCGATTGTGAAAGGAAAGATTCTCTTATACAATTGATTGACTGCCCCACAATTAATTGACTGCCCACCTCCTTGTGGAACAATTATCAGAGATATTACTCATTGGGGATCCTCGGGATATATGTTTTGGTCTTGGTGGTTCCCCATTTCTGTCACTGGGGGAATTATATTGGGACTAATATTTATTTGCTATCACTATAAGGTAATCTTTTGTGGAAGGAATGCATATGCTAGACATCAACATGATTCTATTATTAATCCTGATCCCTTGGGAAGGGGAAGGGTCCTTGAATCTGGCCAAATTGACTAAATATGGATTCCACCATGACCACAATATGTGGGTAGGTTTAGCTGAAATGGTAGCCAATGTTGCAAATAGGACCAATTGCCTTGTTTGCTCTCTCGGGCCAGATGATTCAGAGGGAGGTATGCCCTTATTACCGATACCATTAGATGCCATTGGTATGGTAAGCGAAATACCACACCAAACAGAAGTACAGAATTTCCCCGGATGGAACTCAACTAAACCATTACGAGTTATACCTGTACAAGGGGAATTCTGTGTACATAGATCATCAAATGCAGCTGATTCTACCATGATAGGCTCTTCTCATTGTCACTATACTTGGGATAATATTAAGAATACCTGGGCACACGATACTACCTATCGAACTCGGGATGCCTTGCCCTGTGCACCTCCTTTTATTCATGCATGGAAAGTGGTATGGAACATAACTGTGACAGAAAAAGGCAATCTAACATACTGCACTGTGAACTCTCTACCTCTTTTGCTATTTCGCCTTCTGTACTCCACGTACCAAAGACCTCAGACACGATGGTTGTGGTGGATATGTGGAGAATGGGCATACAAGAAACTCCCCTCCAAATGGAGTGGGACTTGTTTCCTGGGATGGGTATTGCCACCAATGTGGATTATGCCCACTAATTTGCCCAAGCGTACACGAAGAAACGCTGATATTTCTCATATAGCAGGAGGAAGTACCCAAAGTTGGAGCGGTACTGATGATTGGCCACCAGAGCGCATTATAGCCTATTATGATCCTGCCTCCTGGAATCCTGGTGAGCTCATACAAGGGGCACGGGATCCTATTTATAATCTAAACAGAATAATTCGATTGCAAGCAGTAGTGGAACTTGTAACCAATGCAACGGCCAAGAGTTTGAGACTTATTGCACAACAGTTGGATGAAAGTAGAGCCGCCATTTTGCAGCTGAAAATGGGAATGGATTATGTACTTGCCAAGCAGGGAGGCCTATGTGGAGTCTTGAACTTGACAGGGAATGCCTGTTGCTTTAACATTTCAGATAATGGTGAGGCAATCCGTGTGTTGGCCACAAAGATGGAGAATATAGCACATGTCCCAGTACAAACATGGGAAGGATGGGATATGGGATGGCTCACCAATTGGTTACCTAATGTCACAGGACTCAAAGGGATACTATTGTCTTGCTTGTTTTTCTTGACAGTAGTGGTAATGGTCTTATGTATGATGCCATGTATCATTTCATGTTTTAGAAGTACAATTAGCAAGATGGTTTCAAATGAAACTCTACCTCATATCATGGCCCTATACAGAGCTTTACCTCAGGAACATGATGAAGGTCAAGCTATCAAGGACACTTGGGATGAAGGTCCTTGAGCTTGAAAGGGGGGAATGAGGCATCAGGCATAAGCCTGCATTTTATTAATGTTTGATCAGGACTTGTATATTAAAGAGGGCTTAATTTTCAAATGTTTCATGCCAGGCAGAGAAAACCTTGGCCATTCTCCTAAGACAAGGGGCCCCTTGATTTATAGCAGAAAGCAATTCTCAAAGTCGTAAAAGCTGAAATTACAGACTAAAAGCAGGACATTGACCCTACATGTTACAGAAGATAACAAAGGCAGAGATAAATATAATTAGGAATGGGCAAATAGTAAAATGATACCATGGGCCTCTCTTAAAACCTTGAGCTGTATTTTCTAAGGCCAGAGGCTTTTTAAAGCATCTAGCTGGGAAGTCTTTTTAAAACTGTTTCTTTCTTAAACTGAGAGAAAAGGCAACTGGCTTGGCTGGGGAAAAAGAAGCTTCTTCCTATTTTATTTTGAGGCTGGAAAGGAGGCTGAAGGGGGGGGAATGTAACTGAAGAGGTTTCTTTAAAAACTGTTTTTTTACTGAGTTCCTTCCTTGAGAAGCTTTATTCTTTTAAAAGGTTACCTATGATAATGTATGAAATATATTAGCTTAAATATATTGGCTTAAATGTAACTATGCAAAGGATTTAGAAAGTAACAAATTTAGATGTTAAATTCTTATTTCATAGAATCATAGAGTCCTAGAGTTGGAATAGACTACAGGGGCCATTGAGCTCAGCCTCTTGCCAGACAAGAAGACGCCATCAAATGCTGTCCAGATATATTAGCTGTCAGAACATTTGTTTAGAAACCTTCAAATGAAGGATATCTTTCAATGTTGATGTGAAACTCAAGATCCTTGACATATGTTTAAGATAAAAATTTAAGATTAACCATTTGTTTTAAAAGGCAATAGGGCAGGGAGGGCAAGAGGTGAGCTGGTAATTAAGATTCCTTGTTGAGACACATGTAAGATATATTACTACTTATTTGTCATTTATAGATGTAACAATATATAGCTGTTTGTGTTCCATATAAGGACAGGAGGATGTGGGTGTATCTTTTAGGATTGGATATAGCAATCAGCCAATAGGAAATTCAACCAGGCTGATTGGACAGAGGCAGCCACAGGAGGAGCAAAGGGGGCTGGATTAAGGGAATATAAGGGCTGGCCATAATGGCAGGAGCCAGGCCAGAGCTTGGTAACCATATACCACTGTGCCTCTCATTTATTTGTCTGACAAATAAATAATTATTTTAATTTCTCTATTGCTGCGTTGAATATTTCATTCCAGCTAAGCGTTAACCACAAGCAGGGTGCTACAGTGGGAAGCGGAGAGAAGAAGGGAAGACCCCGCACGGTGTGTCCATGCCCCTGTGGCAAGCTGGGCTCCCTTTCTGCTTCCTGGGACAGGGAGACACCTACGTAGATTGGCAGGATTCATTGATTCGGCTACCTGGCTTCGGTGGTCCCTTTTCACTGATGCCGCTGCATTTTGACCTATTTCTTTGAATCTGAATTTGTACTGCTTGTTTGTTGAATAAAACATTTCACAGTGGTTTACAGCAATATAAAGACATAAAACCAGGCAATAAAATAATTATCCTCTGAAAAAACAATCTCTCAAAGGTCCTGTTGATGGCATTTTACCATTGCACTGTGGAGAGCGTACTAGCTTATGGTCTGTGTGTGTGGTTTGGGAGCTGCACGGCCAGGGGAAAAACAAGGCTGTCCAGGGTTGTAAAGGCTGCGGAGAGAAGAATTGGGTGCACTCTTCCCACCTTGGATCAAATCTATGCTGTCAGGTGCCATAAGAAAGCTGCAGAGATAGCGCAGGATAGTGCGCACCCCGGAAATGATCTCTTTCAGCTTCTGCCTTCTGGAGGAAGGGCCAGGGTTATAAAGACTAGGACTAGCTGCCTGAGAAACAGTTTCTATCCAAATGCAATTCTGGTTTTAAACGAAGTGTAAGGTAGTCTCTGTGGGAGTATATTGTATTTAATTATGGGGTATCAGAGTTCTTAGGGGGTTAACCAGGCTGGGATAGCTGGGAAATCAGGCTTGTTGGTTTTTGAATGTCTAGTGTAGATTTTTTCAATTTCGTTGTTCTGTATGTGACAATGACAATAAAGATTATCATATCGTATCATAAAAATTAAAAATTAAATTAGAAACAAACACCAGCAGACCATTGTGGGGGATATATTCTCAATTTCCTGTACAGGCCTTCCTTCAGGAAGCTGGGGAAGCTCAGGGGAACAGCACTTGAGTTGCATGCAGAAGATGTGTGGTTTCATTCCCCACTGGGAATGCCGAAATACAGTGAGAGGGGGGGCATTCTGCCACTCTGCTGTGCCACTGGACACCCCGCACCAGCCAAGGTGCCACTGGATTCCTCCTCTTCCCAAGGTGTTCCTTATATAATTTGCTCCCCTTCCCAGCAATGAGACTTTGCCAGGGCTTCTGTGAATAAATGGGTTGAGTGTTTGTGTGTGTGTGTGCGCGCGCGCCAGACTGGGTCTTTGACCCGGGTGACAGAAAGCCTAGCTTTGGCCCTTTCTTGTGGAGTGTTCCTTCAGCCTCCTCTCCTCTCCCCCCTCATTGGGAGTCCTCCGGACAGCTGCTACCACTGCCCCAGTCTCTGAGCTGCCCCTCCTGCCCCAAAGAGAGGTGCCTCCCTCCCCACACTGCCCCACAACAGCCTGGGAAGAGCATATACCCAGCCTTAGTGGCCCAACGGAGACTGGTCAAAGGTGAACGTGAGTCCAGCACCTTATCTTGGCAGGCAGCAGCAACAGCAGCAGCAGTGGGCACTCAGCTCCCAGGCAGGTCTTGACCACAGCAAGCACAAGAAAGACCAAAGCAGTGATGGCCAGTCGGCCAGCCAGCCTGCCACTCGTCTGTCCATTCCCAGCAGCAAGGGCTGGTGGACTGCCTGGCTGGGCTCCCTCACCCACCTGCTTACTCTGAGGCCGCCTCAGTTCCTGGCAACCAGCATCCCCCGGCCAGCCCCATAGGTGCCATTTGCCTGTGGAGCTTATAGCCAGGGCTGCTGCAATAAACGGCTGTGCAAGCCTTTGGGAGGCAGAGATGCAAGAGGGAGGGAAGGAGAGACAGAGGCCAGTGTTGCCCATCATTCAAGGCACCCCACAACACACTGCTTGAAATCCACTGCCCTAAGCCAATGATTCAGCTCTCCTGTTGAGATTTTCAAAGAACAGGGAATCAGAATCTCCTTATTTTTGTGGATGTAACTTGCTTCAAACTGCTTTTAATGTTTTGTTTTAAGGTTGTAATGTTCCCTGGGGCCTTAGGGTGAAGAGCAGGTGACTAATGATAAGGGAACAAGGAGTTCCCAATCCACCTTAAGATGAGGCATAGGATGTCCATTAATACATTGCCTCTGAAATGCCAGACCTTTTCTGACACCCCCTCCCCCCCGCTGTGGCCAAGAGGAGCACCCCTTGGGAGCAGCAGACTTGAGGGGTGCAGATTTGGTGCCACCTGCTGGGCTTCTGTGGCAGGGCAGGAGGAACACTTGCCTTTGCAGCCCAGACCCACTTTCAGGTAAGCTGCAGGAGAGACTTAAGGACACACCTTGTACCTAGAAGCAAGCCCCACCCATCTCCCAGGAAATGATGAAGATATGAACAGGATGCTGGCATAGAGAAGACAATAGCCTGATCCTGCAAGCTGCTCTTACATTCTTTCTTTAAGCGGCAGAAGCTTTCAATTTTCACAGTGGAGTTGAAATGCCTTCATTTCCAGCACTGATGAAGGGCTTGGTAATCCATCTCTCTCTCTCTCTCTCTCTCTCTCTCTCTCTCTCTCTCTCTCTCTCTCTCTCTCTACCTCTCTCTACCTCTTTCTCTCTTTCTCCATTGCAGAGAAGCCTGGCACTTGTCCTACTCTGATCCAAAACAGTGACACCCAGTGTGGCCAGTTCTGCTCCAGACACAACAGCTGCCCAGGGAACGAGCGCTGCTGCCAGACCGGCTGTGGGCAACAGTGCATGCTCCCACGTGAGGGTAAGCAGAGAGGCAGTAGCCCCTCTTTCTGGGGGGAGAAATGAAGTCGGGAACCTCCCATCTGCCTCACCTTCTGCCCCAAATGTGCTCTCAACCACCCATCCATACACACAAGGGGGTTTGGTGCATATCCTGCCTGGATCCATGTAGGCTTTAACACTGTAGTTCATGGTCAGGCAAGAGGCATTGCAGTGCAGAATCCCTCCCGCCATGGTGTGGCTTGCCCAAACATGGCAGCTGACCAGGCGCACTGCCAGTGGGTCCAACCAACAGGTGGGAGGCAGGCTGTGCACAGCCTCAGTCCAGAGACTCACCTGCTCTCAGGTGTGCAAGCAGGTCAGATCAGGGGGACCCCATTCATTCCAGGCAAAGAGGAACTGGCTCCTTTCCCTGCAAGTATTAATGTGGGGTTTTTTTTAAAAAAAAATGAAAACAGACCTATTCATTTATGAAATGTCTATACAGCCCTTCATCCGAAGATCACAGTGCGGTTCAGAAGGACTGACAAAGAACCAAAAACATGCATAAATTCAAAGCTGAATTACCTCAGTTGTGTAAAGATTGAAGTAAACACTCAATTCCATGATTTGCAAATTAAATAATTAGTTCATCTTCTGACTTAATTTGTGCATCCAGATAGTTGTCGGTCCTAGACAAGATTTCAGCTGAAGAAAATATGCCTAATATCAGAATATGTTGGGAATGCACTCAGTGTTGGCTTGCGGCCCATACATGCTTCTGAATACCAGTCCTGGCAAACACAGAGGGGAGTAAGTGTTCTTCATCTGCCTGGCCACTGTGAGAACAGGATTCTGGACCCAATGGGCACTGGCCTGATCCAGCAGAGGCTCTTCTTAGGTTCTCCTTTCATCCCCAGTCTACCCTGGATACTGCCCCAGGATGAGCCCCCAGCCAGGCCAGGCTGCGAACTGCTTAGCGACTTGCAACAATGACCAGGACTGTGGCTCAGTCAACTTGCCACGCAAGAAGTGCTGCAGCAACGGGTGCGGGAAGACTTGCCTGCTGGCTGAAGAAGGTATCTCTTGGGTGTGGGAGATATGGGGACCTGGTGGGGAGGGCAGTTGTGTGTACATGAGCGTGGCTGGCAGAGGATTCTGCCAAGGAAGAGGTGCTGGGGCTCACCCAAAGAGTCTCCTCTCCCTCATGCCAAGCGGTGTGGTGGTGGCAGCTGCCAGTGGTAGGATCATAGGAGGGGAAATGAACTCTGCACATGCTCAGGAGTTTGTTTCCTCTCGATGATATCCTCACACGTTCCAGAGTGAGTCCTGGCATTCAAAACAAAATTCCATCTCACTACTGACTGCTGTCCTCTTCTCTCCATCTCCTTCTTCCAGAGCACCCTGGCGTGTGCCCCAAAAGGGAACCGGTGTATACCTTTGTGCCCTGCAATGACACCTGCAGAGACGACCGAGACTGCCCCCTCACCCAGAAGTGCTGCTTCACTATGTGCAGCCGGGGCTGCCTGGACTCAGGTACTGGCAAAGGCCCTGACCCCTTCCACCCTCCCTACATTTCTTCCCTGGGCACCTAAGTGCCCTGGAGACTGAGAACGTCTCCCCATGGACCTCCATCCGTTCTGCCTCCAACAGTTCGCAGTGACAGGTGCCAGTTGCCGCCCAAAACTGGACGATGTATAGCAGCCTTCCGCCGTTACTACTACAACCCATCGGAGAAGAAGTGTGTCCGGTTCACCTATGGTGGCTGTGAGGGTAACAGCAACAATTTTGAGACAAAAAAGGCATGTGAGGCAGCCTGCAGGAAAATCAGCCCAGGTACCAAGTTTGGGACCCACCAGAAATTCATATTCATGGCTTCATTGATTGCGTTTATATATCCCCTTGTCCTCCAAGGAGCTGAACTTCCCCTTCTCCATTTAACCCCAACAATAACCCTGTGAGGTAGGCTAAGCTCAGAGGAAGCCACTGGCCCAAGGTCACCCAGTGAGCCTAATGGCTGAGTGGGGATTTGAACCCGCATCTCTCTCAGGTCCTAGTTCAACACTCTGACCCCCAGGCAAGGCAGTAGTTCCCCTCTGGGAAGGTGGGCACCCCCATCCAAGAAGCTGGCCAGAAGGGGTCCAGAGTTCTGGGAGGACTGGGTACACTGCTCTGTTCTGGACTTTATGTTTCATATAATTGAGGGGATGGAGCGGTTGGGATTTCTTAGCTGGACAGAAGCTGGATATGGGTGTTGGAAGCCACAGGAAGGGAGAGGGCTGGAGCAGATGGGCCATTGGCCTGATCCAGAACCTTATGTTCTTCTTAATATTATTACTTTGTGCCATAATCTTTATATGGACATTTGTGATTGGGGCAATTTGAAATTTCAAGATAAGAGATGGTGTCTGAAATAGGACACCAAAACTTTCGATTCAAAATCCAACGGTGGGGAGCCTTGTAAGAATGAAGGTGGCCTTAGAAATTCTGACACCCCAATTTCAAAGTCCTTCTCTGGGAGGTGGAAATGACTGTTTGGCAGCTGCGGTGTATTTGACGCGTTGCCCTCAGGATTCATTAAGAGAGGATGACACTCCTTGCAAATCCCCAGAATAAGGAGGATTTGTGTATTAGCTCCATGTTTGGTGATAAGCAACCTTTGCCATAGGGTGACTCCTAGTCTGTGCCCAAAATTATGTTTTTGCATATCTTGGAAGGAGGGTTTGGGGTTTGGGCATTTGGCAAAGGGTTGAGAGGCGAGAGGGCTGCAGAGATTTGAGCCAGCAGCCACAAGGAGGTCCCCAAATTCAGTCCCTGAGCTGGACTGGCCCAAAGAGCCCAGGCACAATTCCTCTCTGCCTGGAAGGAGAAGGGTCTGTGGTTCCTTCCCTCTAGTGGGGGGGGGCTTCTTATGGAGGAATGCATGCAGGGAACATGAAGTTGGAACTCTTGACACCTTCCTGCCCTAAGAAAAACCTCTCTGCTTCCTCTTTCTCCCCCTTCTGTGGCCTCAGAGGTCTGCAAGCTGTCAAAGGACTCTGGTCCATGTGAGGCTTATTTACAATTTTACTACTACAACTCAGCCACCAGGAAGTGCGAGATATTTGTCTATGGGGGCTGCAAGGGGACTGGCAATCGGTTTCACACCAAACTGGAGTGCACGATGGTCTGTGGGCAAACAGGTAAGATTCTTGTCTCCATGTGTGTCTGTGCTTCTCTGTCTCTCTATCTATCTCTGTCTCTAAATATTTATAAGTGTGCATGTGGAGGGCAGGGGGCAGACTGTGGAGGTCCATAGGGTTCTCTCTCGGCTGCCCTGCTGGCCTCATCCTGCCCTACCCATGGGTGAGTTTACCAACGGCTTCAAGTTACAAGAAAGGAGATTCTGACTTCTGGCAGTGAGAGCTTTTTGACAGCGGAACGGTCTCCCTTAGGAGGTGGTGAAATCTCCTTCTTTGGAGGTTTATAAGCAGAGTTTGGCTGTCTGTCTGTGAGGAATGTGGTTCTTGCATTGCTGGGGTTGGGCTAGAGGACACTTGTGGGTCCCTTTCAACTCTACAATTGTATGGTTCTGTCATTGCTGCTGCCTGCCCTAAGGGCCAGTGCTCAGTTACTTGGCTGCCTCCCCCTTGACTCTTTTTCGTTTCTTCCCCCAGAAAACTCCAGTGAGGAGGACTGAGTCCCCCAACCTGATCACCTTGTCTAAGAAGACCCCAACCCCAGAGCAGACCTCAGTGTGTTCCCATGCCCCCCTCCTTCCATCTCTGGGGAGGCTGCTGTGGGATCATCTATCCCCAAATAAAACCTGAGATTTCTGGCATGTGCTGAGTCTGGTTCTTGCATCACATGACATGAGGCCTCAAGAGGAGCCCCACATCCACTGCTGCCCCAGTGGGGGGAGAGCATCTCTCAAAGCCCCTCAGCTGCTGGGCTGGGGAGATTTGGGCCTGGGGCCTGGAAGGGAAGAGGATAATCTGTGGTTCTCAAACCTTTTTTTGGTCACTGCCCCCTTGGTTCCATAAATTCACCCCCTGTTCCGCCTTAGAGTATTCAGAGCAGGCTTGAGTTGGATCATCAGAGAAAAGGCTTCG
This sequence comes from Podarcis bocagei, assembly GCF_964188305.1. NCBI lineage: Eukaryota > Metazoa > Chordata > Lepidosauria > Squamata > Lacertidae > Podarcis > Podarcis bocagei. The sequence goes on along the minus strand of NC_138129.1, from coordinate 2,064,788 downwards.
GCCAAGATATTGAAAGAAAAGAGGAGCCAGGAGGCCTGATCTTTATTGTTGCACCAAAACCTCAAGCTACAATGTAAAGGAAGCAGAGAGAAACCCCCCAAAATGGGTGCTCCCGCTTTACGAGGTTTCTCAAAGTTACCCATAACACCTTGTTGCAAACGTCACACATATGTCATAAATGTGTCACGGAACAGGAGTGATGTCTGTGCAGAAACCTGATGCCCTGTCACTCTAAATACCATTCTTGTTCCGAAGTAAAACAAAAGGAAGGTTAAATACCAGTCTGAAGCCGGTTTCGATTGCTTGCTCACACTTTTCACTGACACCTGCAGGACCCGCATAGCCTGTTAGGGTTAGCTATGGTGCTTCTGATTGGGTGAATAACCAGATGGCTGAGCAAATAACGGCTCCTGATTGGTCAGCTATTTTATGAATGGGGAAAAGAATGGGAAGACAAAAGATAATAACGAAAGGAAGGGATAGTGGCAATTTTCAGGTTGCACATGTAATTGTGCTTTTGTTCAAACTATATAGGTTAATTAAATCGGCCAAATGGATGAACCTGATCCAAGGATGCCAGCTTTTCAAGGTTTGATAGTCATTTGCACCTCCAGCGTCCCCTGCCACCCCCAGTTAATTCCCCACGAGGGGGCGCTGCCATGCACTAATAATAATAATAATAATAATAATAATAATAATAATAATTTATACCCTGCCCATCTGGTTGGGTTTCCCCAGCCACTCTTAGCGGCTCCAACAGAATATTCAAAACACAATAAAACATCAGACATTAAAAACTACCCTAAACAGGGTTGCCTTCAGATGTCTTTAGATATTTGTTTATTTCCTTGACGTTTGAGGGGAGGGCGTTCCACAGGGTGGGTGCCACTATCAAGAAGGCCCCCTCCCTGGTTCCCCGTAACCTCACTTCTCTCAGTGAGGGAACTGTCAGAAGGCCCTTGGAGCTGGACCTCAGTGTCCGGGCTGAACAATGGGGGTGGAGACGCTCCTTCAGGTATGCTTTGGGAACCACTGCTGTTGAAAGAAGTATTGGCTACTTTTCTTATCCCCAAAGGAGCTCACAATGAAAGAGTTAAAGTGCATGAAAGCCGACTTCATAAAACTTAGGGAAGTGCTGGGTGAGATCCCATGGACAGTAATACTAAAAGGAAAGGGAGTTCATGATGGCTGGGAGTTTGTTAAGAGGGAGATAGTAAAAGCACACCGTCAGGCAATACCAATGAGACGGAAACATGGAAGGTGCCTAAAGAAGCCAGGGTGGCTATCTAAAGAACTTTTAACTGAGTTAAGATTAAAAAAGGATGTGTACAAAAAATGGAAAAGGGGGGAAACCACCAAAGAGGAATTCAAACAAATAGCCAGCACATGTAGACACAAAGTCAGAAAAGCTAAAGCACAGAATGAACTCAGGCTTGCTAGAGAGGTTAAAAGCAACAAAAAAGGCTTTTATGGGTATGTCCGTAGCAAAAGGACGAACAAAGAAACAGCGGGGTCACTCAGAGGAGAAGATGGTGAAATGCAAACAGGGGACACAGAAAGGGCTGAACTCCTCAATGCCTTCTTTGCCTCAGTCTTCTCCGATAAAGAAAACAATGCCCGACCTGAAGAATTTGGAGCAAATGATTCAGCAGAGGAAACACAGCCCAGAATAACTAAGGAGATAGTACAAGAATACTTGGCTAGTTTAGATGTATTCAAGTCTCCAGGGCCAGATGAACTGCATCCAAGAGTATTAAAAGAACTGGCAGATGTGATCTCAGAACCACTGGCAGTCATCTTTGAGAATTCCTGGAGAACAGGCGAAGTCCCGGCAGACTGGAGGAGGGCAAATGTTGTCCCTATTTTCAAAAAGGGGAAAAGAGAGGACCCAAATAATTACCGCCCAGTCACTCTGACATCAATACCAGGGAAGATTCTGGAGCAGATCATTAAGCAAACAGTCTGTGAGCACCTAGAAAGGAATGCTGTGATCACCAATAGTCAGCATGGATTTCTGAAAAATAAGTCATGTCAGACTAACCTGATCTCGTTTTTTGACAGAATTACAAGCCTGGTAGATGAAGGGAACTCAGTGGATATAGCCTACCTTGATTTCAGTAAGGCATTTGACAAGGTGCCCCATGATATTCTTGTAAAGAAGCTGGTAAAATGCGGTCTTGACTATGCTACCACTCAGTGGATTTGTAGCTGGCTGACTGACCGAACCCAAAGGGTGCTCATCAATGGTTCCTCTTCATCCTGGAGAAGAGCGACTAGTGGGGTGCCACAGGGTTCTGTCTTGGGCCCGGTCTTATTCAACATCTTTATCAGTGACTTGGATGATGGATTCAAGGGCATCCTGATCAAATTTGCAGATGACACCAAACTGGGAGGGGTGGCTAACACCCCAGAGGACAGGATCACACTTCAAAATGACCTTGACAGATTAGAGAACTGGGCCAAAACAAACAAGATGAACTTTAACAGGGAGAAATGGAAAGTATTACACTTGGGCAAAAAAAATGAGAGGCACAAATACAAGATGGGTGACACCTGGCTTGAGAGCAGTACATGTGAAAAGGATCTAGGAGTCTTGGTTGACCACAAACTTGACATGAGCCAGCAATGTGACGCGGCAGCTAAAAAAGCCAATGCAATTCTGGGCTGCCTCACTAGGACTATAGCATCTAGATCAAGGTAAGTAATAGTGCCACTGTATTCTGCTCTGGTCAGACCTCACCTGGAGTACTGTGTCCAGTTCTGGGCACCACAGTTCAAGAAGGACACTGACAAACTGGAACGTGTCCAGAGGAGGGCAACCAAAATGGTCAAAGGCCTGGAAACGATGCCTCATGAGGAATGGCTAAGGGAGCTGGGCATGTTTAGCCTGGAGAAGAGGAGGTTAAGGGGTGATATGATAGCCATGTTCAAATATATAAAAGGATGTCACATAGAGGAGGGAGAAAGGTTGTTTTCTGCTACTCCAGAGAAGCGGACACGGAACAATGGATCCAAACTACAAGAAAGAAGATTCCACCTAAACATTAGGAAGAACTTCCTGACAGTAAGAGCTTTTTGACAGTGGAATTTGCTGCCAAGGAGTGTGGTGGAGTCTCCTACTTTGGAGGTCTTTAAGCAGAGGCTTGACAACCATATGCCAGGAGTGCTCTGATGGTGTTTCCTGCTTGGCAGGGGGTTGGACTTGATGGCCCTTGTGGTCTATTCCAACTCTATGATTCTATGAAATATAGAAACACTTGGAGCAGCCTTGGCTATCCTATTGGCTTATGCAAGGCCACCAAGCCCAGGAAGGTGACCTCGGCCTCACAGCAGCCATTTAAAGACTTTGACAGCAGTTCCTGCAGCATCCCTTTATTATTTCTCCAGCCCTTGTGCCCTCTTCCGCCTGCATTCTTGGAGAAATACTAAAATCATTTCCAAATTTGGAGCACACACAACACACTCCCCATCCAGCTGCATATTGTTATTCAAGTATCCACCACCGGATCCCTGCTATAGCAACCCCAAGAACGTGCCCCGAGAGACATACAAATCATGTGAAAGCTCAGAATATAAGGCTTAGAATATATGCAAGGAAATTGCTTTTTGCTGCTTCAGAAGATAGGACCAGATTCCAACTAAACACTGGAAAAACTTTCTACTGGTAAGAGCTGCATGAACTTTCTCCAGAAAGTGGGAGGGTGTTCCACGTGGCGGGTGCCACCACCCAGAAGGCCCTCTGCCTGGTTCCCTGTAGCTTTGCTTCTCGCAATGAGAGAACCGCCAGGAGGTTCTCGGCGCTGGACCTCAGTGTCCAGGCTGAACAATGGAGGTGGATACGCTCCTTCAGTGTCAGGGAACTGCCATCGGAGCTAGAGGCGGAGGGAAGGCTCCAGAGGGATGCCGGAGAGGGTCCCAGTAGGGAGAAGAGCAGCCCATTTGCTGGGGAAGGAAATCAACGTAACACCAGTGGAGAAGGGGGGCAGATGGGGAAATCGGAGAGGAGGCTCCAAGACTCCTCACCGGAGACCAGCGGAGAGAGTACGGGTACTCCACTGCCGACACCCTCCCTGCGCAGAAGGCTTCCGCGCAGGGAGACTAAGCGGAGACTAGGCGTCAAAGAACTTTTGTGCTGGAAGAAGTTGAAGAAATGCCCACTGACGGATTCTGCCAGTGACTGAGACAGTCACGATGCTAGAGGCTGTTCAGTCAGAAAGGGTTCAACCAGGTAACCTAGCCAGGAGTGGCGGCAACTTACGCATGAGCAACCCCTAAACCCATTACATTCAGGTACGCTTTGGGAACCACTGCTGTCGAAAGAGGTATTGGCCACTTTTCTTATCCCCAAAGGAGCTCACAATGAAAGAGTTATTTATTATTATTTCTCCAGTGCTTGTGCTCTCTTCCTCCTGCATTCCTAAATACTAAATACTAAATACAAAAATCAGTTCCAAATTTGGAGCACACACAGCACGCTCCCCATCCAGCTTCATATTGTTTTTCAACAATCCACCACCAGGGGGGAACCTGCTATAGCAACCCAAAGAACGTGCCCCGAGAGACATACAAATCATGTGAAAGCTCAGAATATAAGGCTAAGAATATATGCAAGGAAATTGCATTTTGCTGCTTCAGAAGATAGGACCGGATTCCAACTAAACACTGGAAAAACTTTCTACTGGTAAGAGCTGCATGAACTTTCTCCAGATTCATTTCATTCTCTCTCTCTCTCTCTCTCTCTCTCTCTCTCTCTCTCTCTCTCTCACACACACACACACACACACACACACACACACACACACACACTACACAAACAACACACTGGGACCTTAGAGTTAAGAGAATGTAATTAATAAACATGTATGAGAATGTAATTGATAAAGGAAAGTCTGACTTCCCTGCGATCAAATAAATCATGTTAATGATGGATATAGGAGCCAAATATTTGAATGCCCCCCTCCGCAGTCGATGGGCATTGGCATTCAGATGGTGTGCATGCCCCGTGCCACGTGATGGATCATGCAGGGCAGAGCCCATTCCACTTGGCACCCCTGCAGATGCCAGGGTGGAGAGGCTGCCTCTGGGTAAAGCACTGGAGAGGGCCAGGTCGGGGGTGGGCAGGATCCTTGGCTCCCTTGGCCCACTCCTTTGGAATGGAGGAACATCTTCCACTGGCAAGTACAACATGCCTTGGTCCAGCCAGGTCTGAGTCTCACAGACCCCAGAGAGGGAGACCCAGAAAGGGGTTTGTGGAGGAAGGAGGGTCTCTCCAACCAGAGCACCACCACCCCTTTCTCTCTACCGATGGTACAGCTGGGAACCTCAGGGAAAGGCATCCTGGCTTGCAGAACCTAAGCCAAGAAGCCCCTTCTTCCTTGGGGAGGGTGTGTCATTTCAAGCAACTTCAATTTCCCCTGGTCCAGCCACTTCAGAGGTACACAGGCTCCGCCCATGGGCTCCACCATCCCTTTCTCTTTGCTGATGGTACAGCTGGGGACCCCATGGAAAGGCATCCTGGCTTGCAGAACCTAAGCCAAGAAGCCCCTTCTTCCTTGGGGAGGGCGGTGTCATTTCAAGCAATCCATCTTCTGTGGAAATGTTATCTACATCTTTGCAGCTGTTGGGATGGTTTGTTATAAAACCTTGTGGGCCGCAGGGTGTGGGGAGAGGCTCCCCTCTGTCCTGCCCAGCACTTTTGCCATCTTCCTGGGCCGGCTGTGATTCAGCAATCCTGGACAATGCAAGGCAGCAGACTGGCTGGACAGTGAACACTCCGCTTAGCCTGACCCACAAAGTCTGGGGCCCTTTGTCAGTATCTCAGCTCGCAGTCAGAGGTAAACTGGCCTCCCCCGGGCAAACTGAGTGAGATACTTGATGACCTTTCCGTCTGCGTCTCCCGGCAGGCAAGGTCGTAAATCGGCGATTCTCCCCGTCAGAGAAGAACACACCCTCTGCTACTTCTCTCTCCCTGCTTCCCCCCCCCCCCAGGGAGGGGAAATGAGACAGACAGGAGCCTATTTACATGTCTTTTATTCCTGTCATTTCAGCAGTACATAGAAACGTGACTGTACCTTCCAGACTCCAGCAGAAGAGTCACAACTCCGCCCCTGTACTTCCAGTACAGGTCAGATGACACTCTGAGCTAACATCCGGTGCTCAGTACAGAGAAAGGACTGCCCCCTTTCTCCACTAGTACAGTTGCAGACATCAACATCCTGTTTTGCATTCCAGCCACTTGCAGCTGGCTTTTGCATTGCTGCTTTTACCCAACAATCTCCCCCAAAAGCATCAATAGGCAAAACATGATCCAGAGAAGAGAACAAACAGTTGTTATACATATAACAGTCCCCTGTTGTTTCAGTTCCACCCTTGGAACTCCCCACCACTGGTTTCACCAGCGTACCTCTCTGGTTGTCTGGTTTCCAAGGAATGAGTGCTTCTGCATTACCTTGGCTAGGGGCTCTCTGTTGTGTCTTTGTCTCTGACTTAGACACTGCTTTAACCTGCTTTGAGTTGTTAACAATAGCAACACATGCAACAGCTAAGTTAGCAAACTCTTTTGAGTACCTCTTTGGTGGTACACCCTTTGTAACTCTCTCAGGCCTGCGTATGAGGTGCTGATCCTCTGTGCTCACTGGTTCATCCTCTGGACTTTGTTGAGAACCAGTAGCAATGGCAAACAGTGGTTTATCCTTCACTTGTGAAGGTCTAGCCATTATCTGAGGTTTCCTCTCAATGACTGTTACAACTGAACTCTCTGAGCTATCACTGTCATCATCAGTACCACTGTAATCTGTGAAATCGTCATCATCTGAATTGTCATCTGTGGGAAATGTGTGTACAACTACCCGCTCCTTTTCTGGAGCACTTTCCAGAAACTTTGTGAGTATCACCTGACCAGATTCAGACAAAATTACTCTGTAGAGACCCTTTTCATATCCCACAAAATGCCTCTGGCATTCTTTACTCCACTTGGAGCTTCTGTTCTCACATGAGACCCGAAAACCTTAAAATAGGCAACAGAAGGTTTTCTATGGAACAGCTTCTCAAAAGGAGAACATCCCAACTCTGTTGAGACTTTTCTCACCCACACGTGAAGATAGGACGCTAGCGACTCGGCCCAATATTCATGTGGCAAATGTGAACTCAGCAATTGCGCATGCATCCCCTTTTGCAATTCTTTGTTCACCCTCACACAGACCCCTCTGTTCCACGCTTCGGCCGAAACAGCAATTTTGTGGTCTATCCCTTTTCCATCCAGGAACTTCTGAAACTTCTGTAACAGAAATACTTGTTTGTCATCTGTGAAGAGACAATCAATGTTAGCATCATGCATATTTTTAACCTTGTCACAAAACTCCTGAAACCTTTCTAAGGTTTCTTGTGGTTTTTCCATCACAAAAACCCAAGAATAGTTAGTGAAACAATCCACACACACAAGGTAATATTTTGCACCGCCTCTAGATGGTTCTAGAGGACCAATCACATAAGCATACACCCGCTGAAATGCTCTGTCGACCCTCTTGGTCACCTTCCTGGTGCTCATGTTGGTCACACCTGCAAGAGAGATTTCGTTAGAATCAGAAGAATTACATTTCATGTAATCACTTTGATCAAAAGTCAACAAATACAGTCCATCTTTCTCTCTGGCAGTAAGATACAGTTCTCCATCTTTGTAGATCTTGCAGCTTTTAGCATCATAGGACAGTTTCAGTCCTTTCTTTGCAATCTGCGACACACTAAGCAGATTAAACTTCAGTTCTGGAACCAGGTAAACATTGTTTATAGTCAAGTTCAGACTCTCAAGATACACAGTCCCAATCCCGGTCGCTTTCAACTCTTGACCGTTGGCCTGTTTCACAGTGAAGCTTTGCTTCTTCAACGTCGAAAACAGTTCTCTGTGCGGGCACATGTGTTTTGTACAACCAGTGTCGATTATAAAGGCGTTCCCAACATCTGGCGTGGTTCCTTTCGCCATCATAGCCTTTGCAGGTTTCACCTGACACTTGGTACGGCTTTTGCCTGACGCCTCAGGCTTCGCAGAGCTGTTCTTGGCTCCTTTTGACTGGCGTGGCTTCCTACAGTTTCGCTGTAGATGCCCAGTCTGTCCACAATTGTAACATCGGACAGCGCTCAATGCTGTAGCATGCTCTCCAGTAGCACCAGTAGCGGGGAAATTAGAACTCTGTTCTTCCCTCCCCCTGTCCTTCACTTCCAGTGCAGCAAGTCTGTCGTGTTCATTAAGGACCACCGCACACACCCTCTCCGCGGTCAGGTCCGCCGCAGGTAGGGAACCAAGCTGACTGGCAACTGTTTTGTAAGTCTTATTAAGGCTGTTTATCATCATGAAGCAAAACACTTCCTCCTGTAGATTGAAATTGCGTTCCACCATCTGTTGACGCAGAAACTTCATTTCTGTCAGGTGCGCTTGGACATCTCCATCAGGCGCTAGTCTCAGATTGGTCAACTTCTCAAAATACAGCAACGCTGAAGAACCAGCATCTCTCTGATGTGTTCTACGTAGTGTATCCCAAACCTCTTTCGCATGTTCTAAATCCTGAATATGCACCAATTGGGAATCTGAGACACACAGAATTATAGCAGTCCTGGCCCTCACGTTCTGTGATTCCCAACCTCTGGTTGGTGCTGCAGGGATGGGGTTTTCAATTACCTCAAAGAGCCTCTGATTCTGCAGCAGGGCCTTCATCTTTACAGACCAAGATGAATAATTGTCATTAGTCAGGGGGGGGGGGTGGATAAGGCAGGCCCCCTGCCTTCTTGGCATCCATTTTTGAAGCCAAGCCTTCAGCTCACACTCTCAAGCAAGCTGTAAAATCCAACAGTTGTTTCCTGCCTTTTCTAGCAGGCAAACTGCAAGTTGTTTACGTTCTTGGCACCTGGCAGCTAAACGCTGGCTGCTATGGAAAGTCCCTTCCAAGAGCTCGTAAATTTGTAGCCAAAACACTCCGTGGTTTTGTTTTGCTTTTTCCAGCCTCACAGTCCAGCTTTTCTGCCAGTAACTTTCCACAACTGTTACTTAGCAACAGTGCATTCCAACAGGACAGCTTATCAACCACAAAAATTTCTGGAATGCAGCCTGAGCTGCCAAGCTGCAGGCCTCTCTTTCCGGAGCTGTATTTTTCCAAAATGCAGCTCCCCCGTGAACCAGAGAATAAATCATTCTGCGTTCACTCTTTTAGCCCGCAATGCAGCATACCTTGAGGTCCGTTGCTTGGAAAACACCTTCCTCTGGGTCCAGCCGTCTGTTCAGCTTCTGGCTGCTCTCAGACATTTATCTTCTCCCTTGGAGCAGAGGAGGACAATTCACCAGCCTCTCATGCAGATGTTCGATGAATCGCAACCATCCGAATGCTGCCATATGTCAGTATCTCAGCTCGCAGTCAGAGGTAAACTGGCCTCCCCCGGGCAAACTGAGTGAGATACTTGATGACCTTTCCGTCTGCGTCTCCCGGCAGGCAAGGTCGTAAATCGGCGATTTTCCCCGTCAGAGAAGAACATACCCGCTGCTACTTTCCCCCCCCCCAGGGATGGGAAATGAGACAGACAGGAGCCTATTTACATGTCTTTTATTCCTGTCATTTCAGCAGTACATAGAAACGTGACTGCACCTTCCAGACTCCAGCAGAAGAGTCACAACTCCGCCCCTGTACTTCCAGTACAGGTCAGATGACACTCTGAGCTAACATCCGGTGCTCAGTACAGAGAAAGGACTGCCCCCTTTCTCCACTAGTACAGTTGCAGACATCAACATCCTGTTTTGCATTCCAGCCACTTGCAGCTGGCTTTTGCATTGCTGCTTTTACCCAACACCCTTGTGCTCCTTCTGGGGCCCCTCGCCCTCTGGGCTGAGCTGACACCCACCTCTGGTCGGAATCATAAGACAAGGAAGATCTGTCCTGATTTGACTGTGGGGTGTTTGCACATACTCCCATTTTCCTTCACCCATCCATCATTATTCAATGCCTTTCCCTGTTACTTCTCAAACTGCAAAAATCTGATTCTATTTTAAAGTGGAGTCCTTGTGCTAAGCTCACAGAGCCAATTCATCCAGTTTAAGCGTGCAAACCTAAAGCTCAGGTATGTGGTTGTGCCCTTGGGACTGACCCAGAAACTCCAGTGGATGCAGAATTCCATGGCGAGGCTCCTTATGGGGTCCTTGCCGTGGGATCACATTTATCCAGTGCTTTACCAGCTACACTGGTGGAGTACAGGATCAGGTTTAAGGTGCTTGTTTTAACCTTTAAAGCCCTATACGGCCTAGGACCCTTGTACCTACGGGACCGCCTCTCCTGGTATGTCCCGCAGAGGACCTTACAGTCTTCAAACAAAAACATCTTGGAGATCTCTGTCACCAGAGACCAGGGCCCTGTGGGACTTGACATCTTTTCGCAGGGACTGCAAGACGGAGCTTTTCCACCAGGCCTTTGGCCAACGCACAGTCTGACCCTCTCCTTTGGTAATCCTCACAGAACTCTAGCCCATTAATTTGATTTTGAAATGATTTTAAAATGAATTGATTTTAGAATGTTGTGTTACTTTTATTGTTGTTAGTCGCTCTGAGCCCGGCTTCGGCTGGGGAGGGCGGGATATAATAATAATAATAATAATAATAATAATAATAATAATAATAATAATAATAATAATTTATTATTTGTACCCCACCCATCTGGCTGGGTTTCCCCAGCCACTCTGGGCGGCTTCCACAGAAACCTAAAAACACTAAAATATCATACATTAAAAGCTTCCCTGAATAGGGCCGCCTTATAATAAAATAATAATAATAATAATAATAATAATAATAATAATAATAATAATAATAATAATAATAATAATTCCCTTCCACGCCCCAGGCTCAAATCTCAGCAGCGCAGCAGCTCAGGGGCTTTGAGAGATGTTTTCCCCCTCTGGGGCAGCAGTGGATGTGGGGCTCCTCTTGACACCTGATCTCATGCAGCACAAAAGCCAGACTCAGCAGATGCAAGTAAACTCATGTTTTATTTGAGGGTAGAGGATTCCAGCAGCTTCTCCAGAGATGGAAGGAGGGAGCATGGCCACATACTGATGTCTGTTCCTGAGGCTGGGAACTTCTCAGTCATGGTAATCAGGTTCAGGAACTCGGTCCTCCTCAATGGGGTTTTCAGTGGGAAGTGCTGCAGGAGGATCTTCTGGGATCACTTGGATTGTCAAACAAAGACACCAGCCGAGAATATAGCAGCAAAACAAGAAAAGAGAAAGAGTCACAAGGGGGAAAGGGAGGCAGCCAAGTGATTGAGCATTTGGCCCTTAGGGCAGGCAGAAGTACTGACAGAATCATACAATTGTAGAGTTGAAAGGGACCCTCAGGGGTCATCTAGCTCAACCCCCTGCAATCCAGGAATCACATTCCTCACAGACAGACAGCCAAACTCTGCTTTTAAACCTCCAAGGAAGGAAAGTCCACAACCTCCCAAGGGAGACGGCTCCACTGACAAACAGCTCTTAATGTCAGAAAGTTCTTCCTGTTGCTTAGTTGGAAATCCCTTTCTTGTATGTTATGTACTAAGTCTGGATCCTAGAGCAATAGGCAGGTAGGATCCTAGAATGCAACAACCTCACTGGCCTGCAGGAGCCGCCCAATCAGACCCCAGGAGGAAGTTAATCAGCCTATTAGGCTGGAAAGATACTAGGATACAACAACTGATTGGCCTGCAGCAGCAGCAGCAGTCCAATCAGGCTCCAGGAGAGAAACATAATTAACCAATCAGATGGGACACATTGTGTAAATAATGTATATAAAGCCTGAGGTTTGGGGGAAATTCATTCACTGTTTTTCGGCCTGCAATAAAGAGCATGAAATCACTACGCAGCTCCAAGTATATTTCAATGTAACTTAAAGACTTTGGTTCGAGTCTGTAATAATAAAATTTAATCCTATCTTCTCTCAGTCTCCTCTTTTCCAGGCTAAACATACCCAGCTCCTTAATCCGCTCCTTGTAAGGCTTAGTTTTGTAAGATGCTTAACCTGTGCAAGACATTGTGCAGATATGATTCTGTTTCAAAGAAAGTTCTGCAAATAAAGTTTGAATAATATTTCTATGGGCCTAGACAATGTTTCATTTCTGAAGGAATTTCTTCTAATGCTTTCAGTCTCTTCAAACTGTGCAATATTTAATATCTGCAACATTTTTACGGCAGGAAAGGCGCTAGAGTTTTTAATTCCAACTTCATGTTCTTGCATTCATAGGAATAGTGCAGAGCCCTTCATAAAGGGGGAAGGAATCACAGACCCTTCTCCTTCCAGGCAGAGAGGAATTCTGTGCTATTTGGTCCAGTCCAGCTCAGGAACTGAACTTGGGGACCTGCTTGTGGCTGCTGGTTCAAATCTTTGCAGCCCTCTTGCCTCTCAGCCCTTTCCCAAAGGCTCTGACTCCAAACCCTCCTTCCGAGGTCAGCAAAAACACACCTGTCACGGCTGCCTCAGGTCCCAGCTCACAAAGGACCAACGCCAGTTTCTCTTTATATACAAAGGTCTTTATTGAAGTCCATTAGTTGTTCCACAGTAGCGGCGCGCAGCCGTACGTCTGTTAGCTTAGACCGTAGAAGTCCCTTCTGAGTCGGTGCCCCCCCTACACCAGCTTAAGATGCTGGCTTTGCCCCACCTCCTCCTGTCTTTCCTTTTCCGCAGGGTCTTTCTGCCCGCTGGAGTTCCGCCCCTCCTAGATTCCTCTGACGCTGAATCTCCCGATGGCTCTCCCTCCCTCCTGCGGGCTTTGGGACCTGGCTCCTCCCCCGGGCTCTCCGTTTCCCCGCGCACTTGCACATTTGAACTTGGCGCGCGCGCCCAGTTTCCAACCCTTCTCCTGATGGTTACGTCACTCCTCTCACTGCTCCCCTCCCCTTCCGGAAGAGTGGCTTGTTCTGACCTCTCCTCCGTTCCAGCCAACGGAGCTGCTTCTCCTGACACACTGGAACTCTCCCCCCCCCTCGCTACGCTCTGGAGGTGAAGCCGGCTTTGATCTCCAGCTGCTGCTTCGGGATTCCCTGTTGGCTCTTTCCCCCTGATGAGTCCCCCCTGGGGCTCCTCTCCCCCTGGCTACAGGCGCCCCCTCCTGGGAATCCCCTGATTCGCTGGAAAAGCTCATGGAGTCCCTTGGGCCACAGTCCTCCTCCTCCTCGCTGTCCTCGGACTCTGCCCAATGGTCCTCCCTCTCCTGCCTCCCATGTGCCTCTGCCCCTGAACCCCTGACAACACCAATTGCCCTAAACCTCATCTTCAAAACAGAATGATGCAGATCAGGAAATGGATATATACACTGACACCGTTTTGGGTACAGGATAGGAGTCAGCCTATTGCAAAGGCCGTTTTTCTTATTACTAAATGTGAAGGTAATGTACAAATCCTCCTTATTCTGGGGATTTGCAAGGCAATGTGTCAAATACGCTGCAGCTGCCAAATTGTCATGTCCTATTCTGAGAATAAATTTGGAATCGGGGTGTCAGAATTTCTAAGGCAACCTGCATTCCTACAAGGCTCCCCACCATTGGATTTTGAATCCAAAGATTTAGCATCCTATTTCGGATACCATCTCTTATCCTGTGATTTCAAAACACTACATTCACAAACATCCGTACAAAGAATATGGCACAAAGTAATAATATTAAGAAGAACAGAAGAGAAGCCTGCTGGATCAGGCCAGGATCTGAGCAGAAGAGCAGCCCTCTCCTGTGACCAGTGGAGCAGCTGGTATTCAGGAGTATATCCAGTCTCTGGCCATGAAGGTCCCAAACCTTTTCTCCTCGTGGAGTTGCTCCATCTCCTCCATCATATGTCATATAAAGCCTTTAGCAAAGATGCACAGATGGTCAAGAAAAGAGCAGAATACCTAATCCTGGACCCCTTCTGGCCAGCTTCTTCCACTTGCCCTATTGCCGTGGTGGGACTGGACTTTCCAGAGGGGCTCTCGTGCATTGCCTGGTGGTCAGAGTGTTGAACTAAGACCTGGGGGTGACCTGGGTTCAAATCCTGACTTGGCCATGAGGCTCACTGGATGACCTTGGGCCAGTGGCTTCCTCTCAGCCTAGCCTCCCTCACAGGGTTGTTGTGGAGATTAAATGAGAAAGGGGAAGAACCACATATGCAACCTTGAGCTCCACAGAGGAAAAGGTAGGATATAAGCAGAATCAATGAAGCCAGAAAAATGACCGCCTGGTGGGTCCCACACTTGGTACCTGAGATGGTTTTCCTGCAGGTTTCCTCGCAGGCCTCTGTTGTCTCGAAGTTGTTGTCGTTGCCCCCACAGCCACTGTAGTTGAATTGGAGGCACTGGTCCTCCAATGGGTCGTAGTAGTAACGGGAGATGGATTCATTGCATGCTCCATATTCGGACGGGAAGAAGCACTTGTAGCTCAGATCTGTTGGAGGCAGAACAGATGGGTGTCCATGAGGGGAGCTTCTCAGTCCCCAGAGCACTTAGGTTGGCATTGCGGCTGCTGCCCCCATCTGTTGCCCTGAGAGGAGAGGTGTGGGGGGGACGGGGGCAAAGGGGTCAGGGATTTTGCCAGTACCTGAGTCTACGCAGCCTATGCCGCACCCAGTGGAGCAGCACTTCTGGGTGAAGAGACAGTCTTGATCATCTTGGCAGGTGTCCTTGCAGCGGGCAAAGACTGATACCTGTAGCACAGGGGGGCAATCACCAGGGTGCACTGAAAAAAAAAGAGATGGTAAGGGGGAGATTGAGGGTTGGACTACATGAGCCTTTGGGCACTCTTCCAATTCAGCAATGATAGTATTTTGTGAGGTCTTTTCCTTCTGCCCTACCTGCAGAGGCAAGTGTCCAGCTTTACCTTTGTCCAGGAAAGCCAATGGGTGGACCTGCTAAGTCCCTCCATAATGGGCTCTGCTCCCTCACCCTTCTCAAGACCAGGACCTCTGGCTTTTCCTGATCACCCACCCACCCCATAAGAACATCAGAAGAACCTGCTGGATCAGGCCAATGGACAACCTGGTCCAGCATCCTCTTCTACCTCTCTTTCAAATCAGAACCAGTGAAGGCGGTGAAGGTCCTGCGTGAGTGTCTGGAGGCAGTTGGAGGATGGATGGTGGCTAATGGATTGAGGTTGAATCCTGACAAGACAGGAGTACCGTTTTGGGGGGAAAGGCGGGCAGGTGTGGAGGACTCCCTGGTCCTGAATGGGGTAACTGTGCCCCTGAAGGACCAGGTGCGCAGCCTGGGAGTCATTTGGACTCACAGATGTCCATGGAGGTGCAGGTCAATTCTGTGTCCAGGGCAGCTGCTTACCAGCTCCATCTAGGATGCAGGCTAAGACCCTCCCTGCCCGTTGACTGTCTTGCCAGAGTGGTGCATACTCTGGTTATCTCCCGCTTGGACTACTGCAATGTGCTCTACGTGGGGCTACCTTTGAAGGTGACTCGGAAACTACAACTAATCCAGAATGCGGCAGCTAGACTGGTGACTGGGAGCGGCCGTCAAGACCACATAACACCGGTCCTGAGAGATCTGCATTGGCTCCCAGGACGTTTCCAAACACAATTCAAAGTGTTGGTGCTGACCTTTAAAGCCCTAAACAGCCTCAGCCCAGTATACCTGAAGGAGCGTCTCCACCCCCATTGTTCAGCCTGGACATTGAGGTCCAGTTCTGAGGGCCTTCTGGTGGTTCCCTGTCTAAGAGAAGCCAAGTTACAGGGAACCAGGCAGAGGGCCTTCTCGGTAGTGGCACCTGCCCTGTGGAACACCCTCCCACCAGATGCCAAAGAGAAAAACAACTACAAGACTTTTAGAAGACATCTAAAGGCAGCCCTGTTTAGGGAAGCTTTTAATGTTTGATGCATTACTGTATTTTAATATTGTGTTGGAAGCCGCCCAGAGTGGCTGGGGAAACCAGTGGCTGGGCGGGATATAAATAAATTATTATTATTATTATTATTATTATTATTATTATTATTATTATTATTATTATTATTATTTTCACAGTGGCCTCAATGAGATTCCCACAAGCAGGATCTGAGCACATGTGCCCTTTCCTCTCCTGCAGTTTCCAGAATCAGGATGAAAACTCAATAAAGTCATCAGAAGGCATCTCCAACTCATATTCTGCAAACTGACTGGCAGAGGCTCTTTGGGAACTTTCTCTCCCAGCCTGACCTGGAAATGCCAGTGGGGATTAACTGGGCATCTTCTGCATGAAATTCATGTGCTGTTCCCCTGAGCTTCCCCAGCTTCTTGTAGCATTTGGTTGCCTGCACTTTTCTGAACAACAAAATATGATATCCAGAGAAATGTTTTCACGCATGGATCTGGCAGGGGAGAGGAGAAGCAATTTCTTACCTAGACGTTGCTCATCAGAGGTGGATGTTGGCTCAATCCAGAGGGTGAGCAGCCCCACAAGGAGCACGAGGGCACCAGACTTCATGGTGGGTCAGGCTAAGTGGGGTGTCCCCTGCCCAGCCAGCCTGCTCCCTTATATTGCCCAGAAATGCAGAGTCACAGCCGGCCCAGGAAGATGGCGAAAGTGCTGGGCAGGACAGAGTTGGCACCTCTCCCCACACCCTGTGGCCCACAAGGTTTTGTAACAAACCATCCCAACAGCTGCAAAGATGTAGATAACATTTCCACAGAAGATGGGTTGCTTGAAATGACACCGCCTTCCCCAAGGAAGAAGGGGCTTCTTGGCTTAGATTGGGCAAAGTAGGATGCCCTTCCATTGGGTTCCCAGCTGTACTATCAGCAGAGAGAAAGGGATGGTGGAGCCCATGGGCATAGCCAGGATTTATGTTAGGTGTTTGTAGAACTTCAGTTGGTTATTTTGCATTGATTTGTATTTATTTGTGGGGGGCAACTGCCCACCTGCGCACCCTTGGCTACACCCATGGTGGAGCTCTGGTGGCAGAGACCCTCCTTCCTCTCCAAAATCCCTTTTTGGTGTCTTCCTCTCTCATTGAAGTGCTGCTTCTCTCTGAACTGGCTCAAGTTGCAAATGGAAGATGTTCCTCCATCCCAAAGTAGTGAGCCAGGTGGTGACAGCCAAGGGTCCTGCACACCCCTGACCTGACTCTCTCCCCTGCTTTGCACAGAGATAAGATTCCCACCTTTGCACCTGTAACGTAATTTATTGGATTCCAGAGGAGCCAGACTTTGCTTTCTCAGAAGCGATAGAATTATTTTTGTTGTTTATTAATTGTTGTTGTTGTTGAGTCGTATAGTCGTGTCCGCCTCTTTGTGACCCCATGGACCAGAACACACGAGGCCCTCCTGTCTTCCACTGCCTCCCACAGTTTGGTCAAACTCATGCTGGTAATTCGAGAACACTGTCCAACCATCTCTTCCTCTGTCGTCCCCTTCTCCTTGTGCCCTCCATCTTTCCCAGAATCAGGGTCTTTTCTAGGGAGTCCTCTCTTCTCATGAGGTGGCCAAAGTAATTACCTTCCATTAACGCTAAGGTCCGTGTGTGTGTGTGTGTGTGTGTGTGTGTGTGTGTGTGTGTGTGTATGTGTAAGAGAGAGAGAGAGACTTCATGGTTGGTCAAGTAATAAAAAAGGTTACTCCAGCTACTTCTGAAGCGAGAGGAAGAACAGTAGGTCCTCTGTGTGGAGAAGATGGAGAAATGCTATTGGGTGACAGGCAGAAAGCGGAACGGCTCAACTTTTACTTTACCTCTGTTTTTACCCAAAAGGAAGGTGATGTTCAACCTGGTGAGAACCAAATAAATGATGTAAGGAGGGAGCTGCAGCCCAGGATAGGAAAAGAGGTGGTGAGGGAACATCTAGCTACTTTAAATGAATTCAAAACTCCAGGGCCTGATGAGCTGCATCCAAGGGTACTAAAGGAGCTTTTGAGTGTAATCTCAGAGCCTTTGTCTATCGTCTCTGAGAATTCTTGGAGAACAGATGAGGTCCCTACAGACTGGAGGCAGGCAAATGTTCTCCCCATCTTCAAAAAGGCAAAAAAAGAAGACTCAGGGAACTACTAACTGGTGAGTTGACATCAATACCATGAAAGGTCCTAGAACAATAACAAAAAAGTCATGAACAGGGACATGGGCGGTGGATACAGATTCAGACTCAAGGAACGAGGCAGTTCCTTACTTGCTTGTGAAACACGGACTACTTATAAATGCCATCTCCAACTCCTTGAAAGATTCCCTCAACAGTGTCTCCAAAAAGTTTTACACATCACTTGGGAAGACAGGCAAACCAATATCAGTGTACTGGAAGAAGCAAAGATCACCAGTGGGGAAGCAATGATTCTTCAACATGAACTTCGTTGGACCGTTCATGTTGTGCGGATGCCTGATGATCATCTTCCAAAGCAACTACTCTATTCCGAACTTAAAAATGGAAAGCGTAATGCCGGTGGTCAACAAAAGAGGTTTAAAAACTATCTCAAGGCAAATCTTAAAAAATGTAGTATAAACACCAACAATTGGGAAACACTGGCCTGCGAGCGCTCCAGTTGGAGAACAGCCTTGACCAATGGTGTCCTGGGCTTTGAAGACACTCAAACTCAGGATGCAAGGGA
The DNA here is from genome assembly GCF_964188305.1 of Podarcis bocagei. NCBI lineage: Eukaryota > Metazoa > Chordata > Lepidosauria > Squamata > Lacertidae > Podarcis > Podarcis bocagei. The sequence continues at coordinate 2,046,252 of NC_138129.1, read as the reverse complement.
GAAACGTACTAAGAGGAAGGCACGCTTGGCAAATCCACACCGTGATCAACTCCCACCTGGAAACCAATGTCCCCACTGTGGAAGGGCTTGGGGATCCAGAATTGGCCTCCACAGTCACTTACGGACTCATTGTAAAAATAGCATTTATGGAAGACAATCTTACTCGGCTACGAGTGATCACCAAAGAGAAGAAAAATGAGAGATAAAGAGAATGAAATGGTTCTGGAGAAAGTTTGTAATGTTTTCCAAAAAATGTTTTTCTTTGAGATACAGTATTGCACATGGAACTATTTAGTGAGTTTGTAGAATACTTGAGTACAGTATGAGATATTATTTCACAGGATCATAGAATTGTTGCATTGGAAGGGAACCCAAGCATCAAGCTTCTGCAACCTTGGACCTCCAGATGTTTTTGGCCTACAACTCCCATGATCCCTAGCTAGCAGGACCAGTGGTCAGGGATTATGGGAATTGTAGTCTCAAAACATCTAGAGGACCGAGGTTGAGGAAGCCTGATCTAGCCCAACCCCTTGGAATGCCAGAATCACAGATGACCACCCAACCGTTGAATGCCTCTTACTGGCAGAAATTTCATCTTAATGTTTAAGACAAGACAAGAATCTCCCTTCTCGTCATTACCCTCTGGAGCAGCAGAAAGCAAGCTGGCTCCATTTACTTGCATATATTCTGATCTGTAAATCTTACAGGCATCATTGTGATCCATGCCCCTAATTGCCCATCCGTTCTATGTTTGTTTGTTTTTTGCATCTGCACAAAGCACTCTGGGACTGATAGTACTTGTGAAAGTAGATGCCATAGAAAAAGCACACACACAAAGACCTCTCTGACTCTCCAACGACAAGTCCTAGTTGGATGGCTCAAGCACATTCTCTCTCTGTTCTAGAGAAGCACCAGGACCAGCAACTTGTTGTTCACATGGGGACTTGCTCTGCCTGAGCCGCACTTCTTGCGATTGGCACCAGCAAATCTTACCAGATCTGGACAACAGGGGTGTGTGTGTAGGGCAGAGGTTCGCAGAGAACGTAAGAGCAAAAGGAGAACATCTCCTGGATCAGGCCAATGGCTCCTCCAACCCAGCATCCTCTGCCCACAATGACTAACGGGATGCCTGGGGGAACCAGGACGAGCTGGAAAAGTACTTTCCCCCAAAACCCAGAGTCCTTTCTGTTGGGGATGATTCAGATTGAAGTTCCCAGGTGTCAGAAAAGGTTATCTATGTATGCTACAACTGCAGCCCAGGTTTGGTTAGCCCCAAAAAGGAAAACGAGTAAGGTTCCAACCAAAGTAGAATGGCAACTTAAATTGACAGAATATGCACAACTTACAGACTTAACAATTCTCTTATTCAATATGTTAAGAACATACATTTAAAGAAGATTGGAAAACGTTTATTGAATATATAGGAAATAATAGTGTGCACCTGAAAACATTGACAGCATTAAGATAAATCCAACAGGGTAAATAAGTTTTGATGGATGCAATAATGGAATACTGGATGGTTTAGTTTTGGTAAAATATGCGGGTATTTTTAATAGGCAAAATGAACCATGGAACGAAAAGAAGGGAAGTCATTGATATTTTAAGTATGTTAAAATGGATATTTTAAATTGTAAAACAGAAAATTTAACAACAATTATAAAAAAGAAACATAGAAAGTTGCCTAATACTAAACCAGACCATTGTTCTGCCCAGAGCTGACTCCAGGCTGTCAGAATTTGCAGGAGGGATTCCACCAAAGGACTGTTATGTTGATGATTATTTTATTATTGGACTGTCTATCAGTATGCTTTTTAGTACATTTTTATTATGTTTTTCTCATTGATTTTTTGTAATGGGTTTTTAATACTGAACACTGCCCTGGGGTCTTTTGATAAAGGGTGATATATAAATTGAATAAACCATAAAATAACGACTATGACAACGACAACAACCACATACCTGAACTTTAGGTTTGCACGCTTAAACTGGATTAATTGGCTCTGTGACCTTAGCACAAGGTCTCCACTTTAAAAGAGAATCAGATCTTTACAGTTTGAGAAGTAACAGGGAAAGGCATTGAATAATGATGGATGGGTGAAGGAAAATGGGAGTATGTGCAAACACCCCACAGTCAAATCAGGACATCTCTTCATTGTCTTCTGATTCCGACCAGAGGTGGGTGTCAGCTCAGCCCAGAGGGCGAGGGGCCCCAGAAGGAGCACAAGGGCCCCAGACTTCATGGTGGGTCAGGCTAAGCGGTGAGTCCACTGTCCAGCCAGTCTGCTGCCTTGCATTGTCCAGGATTGCTGAATCACAGCTGGCTCAGGAAGATGGCGAAAGTGCTGGGGAACCTCTCCCCACACCCTGCGGCCCACAAGGTTTTGTAACAAACCATCCCAACAGCTGCAAAGATGTAGATAACATTTCCACAGAAGATGGGTTGCTTGAAATGACACCGCCCTCCCCAAGGAAGAAGGGGCTTCTTGGCTTAGATGGGCAAAGTTGGATGTCCTTCCATTGGGTTCCCAGCTGTAATATCAGCAGAGAGAAAGGGGTGGTGGAGCCCATGGGCGGAGCCAGGATTTATGTTAGGTGTGGGCAGAACCTCAGTTAGTTATTTTGCATTGATTTATATTTATGGGGGGGGGGGAATTCCCAACCTGCCCTCCTTTGGCTACATCCATGGTGGAACTCTGTTGGGAGAGACCCTACTTCTGTCAGGAAAAAGCAGCAATGCGAAAGCCAGCTGCAGGTGTCTGGAATGAAAAACAGGATGTTGATGTTTGGGACTGTACTATTGGAAAAAAGGGGCAGTCTATTCACTGTACTGAGCACTGGATGTTAGCTCAGAGTGTCATCTGACCTGTACTGGAAGTACAGGGGTGGAGTTTCTTACTCTACTGTAGGAGACTGGAGAGTGCAGACACGTTTCTCTGTACTGCTGGAAAGACAGAAATAAAGCAATGTAAATAGATTTCTGTCTGTCTCTTTCCCCCTCCCTGAGGGAAGCAGGGAGGAGGGAGGAGTTGGTGTGTCCCTCTCACGCTGAGTGGGATCGCTGATAGGACCTTGCCTGTATCCTCCCGGGAGACGCAGACGGGAAGGTCAACTAGGATCTCAAGCCGAATGCCTGGAGAATGGCCAGTTACCTCTGACTGCGGCTGAGAATCCGACAACTTCCTCTCCAAAGCCCCTTTTTGGTGTCTTCCTCACTCACTGAAGTGCTCAGCCTATGTCCCTCTGAACTGGCTGGACCAGGGCAAATGGCAGTTGCTTGAAATGACGCCCCCTCCCCAAGGAAAAAGGGGCTTCTTGGCTTAGATTCTGCAAGCCAGGATGCCTTTCCCTGAGGTTCCCAGCTGTACCATCAGCAGAGAGAAAGGGATGGTGGCGCTCTGGTTGGAGAGACCCTCCTTCCTCCACAAACCCCTTTCTGGGTCTCCCTCTCTGGGGTCTGTGAGACTCAGACCTGGCTGGACCAAGGCATGTTGTACTTGCCAGTGGAAGTGGCAATTCCAAAGAATGCCCACCCCCGACCTGGCCCTCTCCAGTGCTTTGCCCAGAGGCAGCCTTTCCACCCTGGCATGTGCACGGGTGCTCCACCCTGCATAATCAAATCATGTGGCACGGGGCATGCACACCATCTGAATGCCAATGCCCATCGACTGCGGGGGGGGGGGCATTCAAATATCTGGCTCCTAGGTCCATCATTAACATGATTTATTTGATCGCAGGGAAGTCAAACTTTGCTTTATCAGAAGAGATAGAATTGTTGTTGTTGTTTATTAATTACATTCTCTTAACCCTAAGGTCCCAGTGTGTTGTTTGTGTTTTGTGTGTGTGTGTGTGTGTGTGTGTGTGTGTGAGAGAGAGAGAGAGAGAGAGAGAGAGAGAGAGAGAGAGAGAGAATGAAATGAATCTGGAGAAATTTCATGCAGCTCTTACCAGTAGAAAGTTTTTCCAGTGTTTAGTTGGAATCCGGTCCTATCTTCTGAAGCAGCAAAATGCAATTTCCTTGCATATATTCTTAGCCTTATATTCTGAGCTTTCACATGATTTGTATGTCTCTCGGGGCATGTTCTTGGGGTTGCTATAGCAGGTTCCCCCCTGGTGGTGGATTGTTGAAAAACAATATGAAGCTGGATGGGGAGCGTGCACTGTGTGCTCCAAATTTGGAACTGATTTTTGTATTGAGTATTTAGTATTTAGGAATGCAGGAGGAAGAGAGCACAAGGGCTGGAGAAATAATAATAAATAACTATTTCATTGTGAGCTCCTTTGGGGATAAGAAAAGTGGCCAATACCTCTTTCGACAGCAGTGGTTCCCAAAGCATACCTGAAGGAGCGTATCCACCTCCATTGTTCAGCCTGGACACTGAGGTCCAGCACCGAGAGCCTCCTGACGGTTCTCTCATTGCGGGAAGCAAAGCTACAGGGAACCAGGCAGAGGGCCTTCTCAGTGGTGGCACCTGCCATGTGGAACACCCTCCCACCAGATGTCAAGGAAATAAACAACTATCTAAAGACATCTGAAGGCAGCCCTGTTTAGGGTAGTTTTAAATGTTTGATGTTTTATTGTGTTTTGAATATTCTGTTGGAGCCGCCAAGAGCAGCTGGGGAAACCCAGCCAGATGGGCAGGGTATAAATTATTATTATTATTATTAGTGCATTTCAGCACCCCCTTGTGGGGAATTAACTGGGGGTGGCAGGGGACGCTGGAGGTGCAAATGACTATCAAACCTTGAAAAGCTGGCATCCTTGGATCAGGTTCATCCATTTGGCTGATTTAATTAACCTATATAGTTTGAACAAAAGCACAATTACATGTGCAACCTGAAAATTGCCACTATCCCTTCCTTTCGTTATTATCTTTTGTCTTCCCATTCTTTTCCCCATTCATAAAATAGCTGACCAATCAGGAGCCGTTATTTGCTCAGCCATCTGGTTACTCACCCAATCAGAAGCACCATAGCTAACCCTAACAGGCTATGCGGGTCCTGCAGGTGTCAGTGAAAAGTGTGAGCAAGCAATCGAAACCGGCTTCAGACTGGTATTTACACTTCCTTTTGTTTTACTTCGGAACAAGAATGCAGGGTATTTAGAGTGACAGGGCATCAGGTTTCTGCACAGACGTCACTCCTGTTCCATGACATGTTTATGACATATGTGTGACGTTTGCAACAAGGTGTTGTGGGTAACTTTGAGAAACCTCTTAAAGCGGGAGCACCCATTGTTCGGGGCGTCTCTCTGCTTCCTTTACATTGTAGTTTGAGGTTTTGGTGCAACAATAAAGATCAGGCCTCCTGGCTGCTGTTTTCTTTCAATACCTTGGCCGAAGCCTTTTCTCTGATGATCCAACTCGAGCCTGCTCTGAATACTCTAAGGGGGAACTGGGGGTGAATTTATGGAACCAAGGGGGCAGTGACCAAAAAAGATTTGAGAACCACAGATTATCCTCTTCCCTTCCAGGCCCCAGGCCCAAATCTCCCCAGCCCAGCAGCTGAGGGGCTTTGAGAGATGCTCTCCCCCCCACTGGGGCAGCAGTGGATGTGGGGCTCCTCTTGAGGCCTCATGTCATGTGATGCAAGAACCAGACTCAGCACATGCCAGAAATCTCAGGTTTTATTAGGGGATAGATGATCCCACAGCAGCCTCCCCAGAGATGGAAGGAGGGGGGCATGGGAACACACTGATGTCTGCTCTGGGGTTGGGGTCTTCTCAGACAAGGTGATCAGGTTGGGGGACTCAGTCCTCCGTAATGGAGTTTCCTGTGGGTGGAAAAGAGAAAGAGTCACAGGGGCAAAGGGAGGCAGCCAAGTAACTGACCATTGGCCCTTAGGGCAGGCAGCAGCTCCGACAGAATCATACAATTGTAGAGATGAAAGGGACCCCCAAGTGTCCTCTAGCCCAACCCCAGCAATGCAAGAACCACATTCCTCACAGACAGACAGCCAAACTCTGCTTATAAACCTCTAAAGAAGGAGATTTCACCACCTCCCAAGGGAGACCATTTCACTGTTGAAAAGCTCTCACTGCCAGAAGTCGGAATCTCCTTTCTTGTAATTTGAAGCCGTTGGTAAACACACCCATGGGTAGGGCAGGATGAGGCCAGCAGGGCAGCCGAGAGAGAACCCTGTGGACCTCCACAGTCTGCCCCCTGCCCTCCACATGCACACTTACAAATATTTAGAGACAGAGATAGATAGAGAGACAGAGAAGCACAGACACACATGGAGACAAGAATCTTACCTGTTTGCCCACAGACCATCATGCACTCCCGTTTGGTGTGAAACCGATTGCCATTCCCCTTGCAGCCCCCATAGACAAATATCTCGCACTTCCTGGTGGCTGAGTTGTAGTAGTAAAATTGTGAAAAAGCCTCACATGGACCAGAGTCCTTTGGCAGCTTGCAGACCTCTGAGGCCACAGAAGGGGGAGAAAGAGGAAGCAGAGAGGTTTTTCTTAGGGCAGGAAGGTGTCAGGAGTTTTTAATTCCAACTTCATGTTCCCTGCATGCATTCCTCCATAAGAAGCCCCCCCCCCCCGCTAGAGGGAAGGAATCACAGACCCTTCTCCTTCCAGGCAGAGAGGAATTGCACCTAGGCTCTTTGGGCCAGCCCAGCTCAGGGACTGAATTTGGGGACCTCCTTGTGGCTGCTGGCTCAAATCTCTGCAGTCCTCTCGCCTCTCAACCCTTTGCCATATGCTCCAACCCCAACCCCTCCTTCCAAGAGCTGCAAAAACATATGATTTTGGGCACAGACTAGGAGTCACAGACTAGGAGTCACCCTATGGCAAAGATTGCTTATCACCAAACATGGAGCTAATACACAAATCCTCCTTATTCTGGGGATTTGCAAGGAGTGTCGTCCTCTCTTAATGAATCCTGAGGGCAACGCGTCAAATACACCGCAGCTGCCAAACCGTCATTTCCACCTCCCAGAGAAGGACTTTGAAATTGGGGTGTCAGAATTTCTAAGGCCACCTTCATTCTTACAAGGCTCCCCACCGTTGGATTTTGAATCGAAAGTTTTGGTGTCCTATTTCAGACACCATCTCTTATCTTGAAATTTCAAATTGCCCCAATCACAAATGTCCATATAAAGATTATGGCACAAAGTAATAATATTAAGAAGAACATAAGGTTCTGGATCAGGCCAATGGCCCATCTGCTCCAGCCCTCTCCCTTCCTGTGGCTTCCAACACCCATATCCAGCTTCTGTCCAGCTAAGAAATCCCAACCGCTCCATCCCCTCAATTATATGAAACATAAAGTCCAGAACAGAGCAGTGTACCCAGTCCTCCCAGAACTCTGGACCCCTTCTGGCCAGCTTCTTGGATGGGGGTGCCCACCTTCCCAGAGGGGAACTACTGCCTTGCCTGGGGGTCAGAGTGTTGAAGTAGGACCTGAGAGAGATGCGGGTTCAAATCCCCACTCAGCCATGAAGCTCACTGGGTGACCTTGGGCCAGTGGCTTCCTCTGAGCTTAGCCTACCTCACAGGGTTATTGTTGGGGTTAAATGGAGAAGGGGAAGTTCAGCACCTTGGAGGACAAGGGGATATATAAACGCAATCAATGAAGCCATGAATATGAATTTCTGGTGGGTCCCAAACTTGGTACCTGGGCTGATTTTCCCGCAGGCTGCCTCACATGCCTCTTTTGTCTCAAAGTTGTTGCTGTTACCCTCACAGCCACCATAGGTGAATAGGACGCACTTCTTCTCCGATGGGTTGTAGTAGTAACGGCGGAAGGCTGCTAAACATCGTCCAGTTTTGGGCGGCAACTGGCACCTGTCACTGCGAACTGTTGGAGGCAGAACGGATGGAGGTCCATGGGGAGACGTTCTCAGTCTCCAGGGCACTTAGGTGCCCAGGGAAGAAATGTAGGGAGGGTGGAAGGGGTCAGGGCCTTTGCCAGTACCTGAGTCCAGGCAGCCCCGGCTGCACATAGTGAAGCAGCACTTCTGGGTGAGGGGGCAGTCTCGGTCGTCTCTGCAGGTGTCATTGCAGGGCACAAAGGTATTCACCAGTTCCCTTTTGGGGCACACGCCAGGGTGCTCTGGAAGAAGGAGATGGAGAGAAGAGGACAGCAGTCAGTAGTGAGATGGAATTTTGTTTTGAATGCCAGGACTCACTCTGGAACGTGTGAGGATATCATCAAGAGGAAACAAACTCCTGAGCATGTGCAGAGTTCATTTCCCCTCCTATGATCCTACCACTGGCAGCTGCCCCCACCACACCGCTTGGCATGAGGGAGAGGAGACTCTTTGAGTGAGCCCTAGCACCTCTTCCTTGGCAGAATCCTCTGCCAGCCACGCTCATGTACACACAACTGCCCTCCCCACCAGGTCCCCATATCTCCCACACCCAAGAGATACCTTCTTCAGCCAGCAGGCAAGTCTTCCCGCACCCATTGCTGCAGCACTTCTTGCGTGGCAAGTTGACTGAGCCACAGTCCTGGTCATTGTTGCAAGTCGCTAAGCAGTTCGCAGCCTGGCCTGGCTGGGGGCTCATCCTGGGGCAGTATCCAGGGTAGACTGGGGATGAAAGGAGAACCTAAGAAGAGCCTCTGCTGGATCAGGCCAGTGCCCATTGGGTCCAGCATCCTGTTCTCACAGTGGCCAGGCAGATGAAGAACACTTACTCCCCTCTGTGTTTGCCATGACTGGTATTCAGAAGCAGGTATGGGCTGTAAGCCAACACTGAGTGCATTCCCAACATATTCTGATATTAGGCATATTTTCTTCAGCTGAAATCTTGTCTAGGACCGACAACTATCTGGATGCACAAATTAAGTCAGAAGATGAACTAATTATTTAATTTGCAAATCATGGAATTGAGTGTTTACTTCAATCTTTACACAACTGAGGTAATTCAGCTTTGAATTTATGCATGTTTTTGGTTCTTTGTCAGTCTTTCTGAACCGCACTGTGATCTTCGGATGAAGGGCTGTATAGACATTTCATAAATGAATAGGTCTGTTTTCATTTTTTTTAAAAAACCCCCACATTAATACTTGCAGGGAAAGGAGCCAGTTCCTCTTTGCCTGGAATGAATGGGGTCCCCCTGATCTGACCTGCTTGCACACCTGAGAGCAGGTGAGTCTCTGGACTGAGGCTGTGCACAGCCTGCCTCCCACCTGTTGGTTGGACCCCCTGGCAGTGCGCCTGGTCAGCTGCCATGTTTGGGCAAGCCACACCATGGCGGGTGGGATTCTGCACTGCAGTGCCTCTTGCCTGACCATGAACTACAGTGTTAAAGCCTACATGGATCCAGGCAGGATATGCACCAAACCCCCTTGTGTGTATGGATGGGTGGTTGAGAGCACATTTGGGGCAGAAGGTGAGGCAGATGGGAGGTTCCCGACTTCATTTCTCCCCCCAGAAAGAGGGGCTGCTGCCCCTCTGCTTACCCTCACGTGGGAGCATGCACTGTTGCCCACAGCCGGTCTGGCAGCAGCGCTCGCTCCCTGGGCAGCTGTTGTCTCTGGAGCAGAACTGGCCACACTGGGTGTCATTGTTTTGGATCAGAGTAGGACAGGTGCCAGGCTTCCCTGTAATGGAGAAAGAGAGAAAGAGGTAGAGAGAGGTAGAGAGAGAGAGAGAGGTAGAGGGGGGGGGGAGAGAGAGAGAGAGAGAGAGAGAGAGAGGTGGATTACCAAGCCCTTCATGAAAGCTTCTGCCGCTTAAAGAAAGAATGTAAGAACAGCTTGCAGGATCAGGCTATTGTCTTCTCTATGCCAGCATCCTGTTCATATCTTCATCATTTCCTGGGAGATGGGTGGGGCTTGCTTCCAGGTACAAGGTGTGTCCTTAAGTCTCTCCTGCAGCTTACCTGAAAGTGGGTCTGGGCTGCAAAGGCAAGTGTTCCTCCTGCCCTGCCTCAGAAGCCCAGCAGGTGGCACCAAATCTGCACCCCTCAAGTCTGCTGCTCCCAAGGGGTGCTCCTCTTGGCCACAGCGGGGAGGGGTGTCAGAAAAGGACTGGCATTTCAGAGGCAATGTATTAATGGACATCCTATGCCTCATCTTAATGTGGATTGGGAACTCCTTGTTCCCTTTTCATTAGTCACCTGCTCTTCACCCTAAGGCCCCAGGAAACATTACAACCTTAAATGAAGAAAAGACAGAAATTAAATACGGTTACAAGCCTAGAAGTTGATGGAAAGAATATATATAAACCTAATGAGATCAGGAATTGCTTTTTGAGCTACTTTAAAACATTATATTCACAAGGGCCGCAGAAGGAAGAAGATATAGACGAGTTTCTCAAGCAATATGGATTACAAAAAAATCTCTTATCAAAGCAAAGTGGATCTAAACCAGAAAATAACAGAACAAGAGATAGAGGGTGCCATCCAAAACATGCAGCTGGGCAAATCTCCAGGACCAGATGGACTGACTTCCAGATACTACAAAGCTTTGAAGGAGTGGTTAGTGCAACCGTTAAAGGAAGTCTGCAATGAGATTTTGGAGGGGAAAAGGGCACCAGAATCGTGGAAAGAAGCGTACATTACACTCATACCAAAGACAGAGACTGAAAAGACTCAACTTAAGAACTACCGCCCTATATCATTACTTAATGTGGATTACAAAATTTTTGCAGACATTTTGGCAAAAAGATTGAAAAGAGTGTTGATGGAGAAGATTCATAAGGACCAAGCAGGCTTTCTCCCCAAAAGGCATTTATCAGATAATGTAAGGAACATAATAGACATTTTGGAACTACTAGAGGTGAATATAAACACTAAAGCAGTTTTGATATTTGTGGACGCGGAGAAAGCCTTTGACAACATCTCTTGGAGCTTTATGAAAAAGAATCTTCATGGGGTGGGGGTAGGCCAAGGTTTTGAGAATGGTATGGGTGCAATATACAGTGGTACCCCGCAAGACGAATGCCTCACAAGACGGAAAACCCGCAAGACGAAAGGGTTTTCTGTTTTGGAGGCGCTTCGCAAGACAAATTTCCCTATGGGCTTGCATCGCAAGACGAAAGCCCATAGGGAAATGCTGGTGGTCGGGAGCAAAGACTTTCGCCCACAGCCGGCCTTCAGAAGAGGACCTCTTCTGAAGGCCGGCGGGGGGCAAAAGTCTTTGCTCCCCCCCGCCTGCCTTCCCCCCCGCCTGCCCCGGGCGATCTTAAAATGCTGGCGGGCGGGAGCGAAGCGTTCGCTGCCGACCCCCAGCATTTTAAAATCTCCCCGTGTCCCGGGGAGGTTTTAAAATGCTGGGGGTCGGGAGCGAAGCGCTGCCGACCCCCAGCATTTTAAAATCTCCCCGTGTCCCGGGAAGGTTTTAAAATGCTGGGGGTCGGGAGCGAAGCGCTGCCGACCCCCAGCATTTTAAAATCTCCCCGTGTCCCGGGAAGGTTTTAAAATGCTGGGGGTCGGGAGCGAAGCGCTGCCGACCCCCAGCATTTTAAAACGCTGTTCCGAAGCGGGGAGGGGGGCGGGAACACCTGCCCCAGCCACCCCACTTCGGAACGCTGTTCCGAAGCGGGGAGGGGGGGCGGGGACACCTGCCCCAGCCGCCCCACTTCGGAACGCTGTTCCGAAGCGGGGAGGGGGGGCGGGGACACCTGCCCCAGCCGCCCCACTTCGGAACGCTGTTCCGAAGTGGGGCGGGGGGCGGGAACACCTTCTGAAGGCGGGCAGGGGGCGAAAGTCTTTGTCCCCCCTGCCTGCCTTCCCAGGGGCTTTTAAATCGCCCCGGACAGCGGAGAAGTCCTCCGCTGTCCGGGGCGATTTTAAAATGCCGCCCGCCAGCATTTTAAGATCGCCCGGACAGTGGAGAAGTCCTTCGCTGTCCCGGGGTTTTTTAAAATGCTGGGGGTGGGAAGAAAAGCCCTTGTCCCCCCCCCAGCCTTCAGAAGAGGTCCGGGGACAGACTGTCCCCGGACCTGGTCTGAAGGCGGTTTCCCTAGGAACGCATTAATTGATTTTCAATGCATTCCTATGGGAAACCGTGCATCGCAAGACGAAAAAACCGCAAGACGAAGAGACTTGCGGAACGAATTAATTTCGTCTTGCAAGGCACCACTGTACTCAGAACCAAAAGCAAAGCTGATTGTAAATAATGTGATAACTGAAGAATTTAAAATAGAAAAAGGGACACGACAGGGGTGCCCAGTCTCCCCATTACTCTTTATATCTGTCTTGGAGGTGTTGCTAAATATGATTAGAGGTGACCAGCTGGTTAAGGGAGTACAGGTCGGAGCCAAACAGTACAAGTTAAGGGCATTTGCAGATGACTTAGTGCTTACCTTACAAGAGCCAGACACTAGTACAAAAAGGGTTCTAGAATTAATTCAAGAATTTGGTCAAGTGGCCGGGTTTAAACTGAACAAACAAAAGACTAAGGTTTTGGAAAAAAAATTATCAGTCATGGAAAGGGAGAAGTTCCAGAATGAAACAGGTTTGACGGTGGTTAAGAAGGTGAAATATTTAGGGGTTCATATGACATCTAAGAATTTGAATTTATTTAAAGACAATTATGAGAAATGTTGGTCAGAAGTTAAAAAGGATCTGGAAACATGGTCAAATTTGAAGCTTTCAGTGTTGGGCCGAATTGCAGCTATAAAGATGAATGTATTGCCTAGAATGCTATTTTTATTTCAAACATTGCAAATTCTTGACAAGATGGACTGTTTCAAGAGGTGGCAGAAAGATATTTCGAAATTTGTCTGGCAGGGCAAAAAGCCCAGAATAAAATTTAAGATATTAACGGATGCAAAGGAAAGAGGGGGATTTGCCCTGCCGGACTTAAAACTGTACTATGAAGCAGCAGCGTTCTGCTGGATGAAAGAGTGGATGCTCCTCGAGAATACAGATATCTTGGACTTAGAAGGGTTTAATAATGCATTTGGATGGCATGCATATTTATGGTATGACAAGGTTAAAGTGCATAAGGCCTTTAAAAATCATATTGTCAGAAAAGCACTATATAATGTTTGGACTAGATATAAGGATTTGTTGGAAAACAAAACTCCTAGATGGTTGTCACCTTTGGAGGCTAAAGCGGTGAAAAAACTCAATATGGAGGCCAAGTGGCCAAAGTATTGGGAAATTTTGGAACAAGAAGGAGATAAACTGAAATTACAAAGTCATGAGAAATTAAAAACAAAAGTACGAGATTGGCTCCATTATTTTCAAATAATGGAGGTATACAAACAAGACAGGAAAATTGGCTTCCAGGTGGAGAAATCAAAATTAGAATCAGAACTGTTAGAACCCAATGTTAAGAATTTGTCAAGGATGTATAACTTGTTGCTGAAGTGGAATACACAAGATGAAACAGTTAAATCAGCTATGATTAAGTGGGCACAGGATATTGGTCACAACATTATGTTTGCTGACTGGGAATGGTTGTGGAACACCGGTATAAAATTTACGGCATGTAATGCCTTAAAGGAAAATATTATGAAAATGATCTACAGGTGGTACATGACCCCAGTCAAGCTTGCAAAAATCTATCATTTGCCTGACAACAAGTGTTGGAAGTGTAAAGAAACTGAAGGTACTTTCTACCACCTTTGGTGGACGTGCCCGAAGATTAAGGCTTTCTGGGAAATGATATATAATGAAATGAAAAAGGTACTAAAATGTACTTTCCCTAAGAAACCAGAGGCCTTTCTCTTGGGCATTGTTAACCAATTGGTGTCAAAGAAAGATAGAACTTTTTTTGTGTACGCTACTACAGCAGCAAGAATACTTATCACAAAGCATTGGAAGACTCAAGATCTACCCACTCTGGAAGAATGGCAGATGAAGGTGATAGACTATATGACATTGGCTGAAATGACCGACAGAATCCGTGAACAGGGGAAAGAGACGGCGGATGAAGATTGGAAGAAATTTAAAACTTATCTCAAGAAATATTACAAAATTAATGAATGCTAAAATGTTGAGGTTTTCAGTAAGAAAAGGAGATTACAGCGACAAAAGATTAAGTAAAAGAAAAGAACAAATAAGGGACAAATTTGATAAAATTAAGTTTAGGATTTGCTGAAACAATTTTGGAAATTGGGATGTAGAAAGGGGAGGTTTGGGGGAGTCAGAGAAGTGAGGTTTATGAAAAAAGGAGATGAAATTATACATGTTTGTTTGTTTCTTTATTTGTTTGTATTGTTTATAAAAACTTTGTAAAACCAATAATTTTTTTTTTAAAAAAGGAAACATTACAACCTTAAAACAAAACTTTAAAAGCAGTTTGAAGCAACTTACAACCACAAAAATAAGGAGATTCTGATTCCCTGTTCTTTGAAAATCTGAACAGGAGAGCTGTATCATTGGCTTAGGGCAGTGGATTTCAAGCAGTGTGTTGTGGGGTGCCTTGAATGATGGGCAACTCTGGCCTCTGTCTCTCCTTCCCTCCCTCTTGCGTCTCTGCCTCCCAAAGGCTTGCACAGCCATTTATTGCAGCAGCCCTGGCTATAAGCTCCACAGGCAAATGGCACCTATGGGGCTGGCGGGGGATGCTGGTTGCCAGGAACTGAGGCGGCCTCAGAGTAAGCAGGTGGGTGAGGGAGCCAACCAGGCAGTCCACCAGCCCTTGCTGTTGGGAATGGACAGACGAGTGGCAGGCTGGCCGGCCAACTGGCCGTCACTGCTTTGGTCTTTCTTGTGCTTGCTGTGGTCAAGACCTGCCTGGGAGATGAGTGCCCACTGCTGCTGTTGCTGCTGCCTGCCAAGGTAAGGTGCTGGACTCACGTTCACCTTCGACCAGTCTCTGTTGGACCACTAAGGCTGGGTATATGCTCTTCCCAGGCTGTTGTGGGGCAGTGTGGGGAGGGAGGCACCTCTCTTTGGGGCAGGAGGGGCAGCTCAGAGACTGGGCAGTGGCAGCGGCTGTCCGGAGGACTCCCAATGAGGGGGGAGAGGAGAGGAGGCTGAAGGAACACTCCACAAGAAAGGGCCAAAGCTAGGCTTTCTGTCACCTGGGTCAAAGTCCCAGTCTGGCTGGCACACACACACACACACACACACACACACACACACACACTCAACCCATTTATTCACAGAAGCCCTGGCAAAGTCTCATTGCTGGGAAGGGGAGCAAATTATATAAGGAACACCTTGGCAAGAGGGGGAATCCAGTGGCACCTTGGCTGGTGGGGGGTGTCCAGTGGCACAGCAGAGTGGCAGAATGCCCCCCCTCTCACTGTATTTCAGCATTCCCAGTGGGGGATGAAACCACACACCTTCTGCATGCAACTCAAGTGCTGTTCCCCTGAGCTTCCCCAGCTTCCTGAAGCCTTTGCATGACTGCACTTCTCTCAACAACAAATGATTGCTAGAGAAATGCTTTTGACACATGCGCCTGTAAGGAGAGAGGAGACAGGATCCCTTACCTGGAAGCCTCTGAGCAGAGGCAGGTGTCAGCTCAGCCCAGAGGGCGAGGAGCCCCACAAGGATCACAAGAGCACCAGACTTCATGGTGGGTGAGGCTAAGTAGAGAGTCCACTGCCCAACCTGGTCTGCTCCCTTATATTGCCCAGGATTGCAGAATCACAGCAAGCTCAGGAAGTGGTGAGCAGGACAGAGAGGAAACTCTTTCCTCCCCGACCAGGTTTTGTAACAAACGGTCCCAACGGCTGAAAGGTTGTGGGCAACCTTTCCACAGAGGTGCCTGAGTGAGGAGGAGAGCTAGAAATGACAAGCCGAGGATCCTACACCCCCCCAAACTTGCTCTCTCCAGTTCTTTGCACAGAGCTAACCTTTCCAGCCTTGCACCTGTAACGTAATTTATTCGAGCCTGACTTTGCCATCACAGAAGAGGTATAATTATAGTTATTGTTTGTTAATGACCTCTTGATTAATTACAGGTTGAAAAATTAAAGTACAGTCTTATAAACAGTCTAAAACAACTTGCAATCATAAAAACAAGGTGGGTCCTAAAAACACACATCTCGTGTCAAAAAGCCAGGTAAAAGAGTTGCTTCTTCAACCAGCTCTGGAAGCTGAGCCATGAAGATGCCATCTGCTATGGAACCAGGTTCAAGCTCCTTGTATTACTGGCAAAGCCCTGAACAACTTGGGTCCAGAAGACCCCGGGGATCACCTGAACCCTGATATTCCAGCTCAATCACTGAGATCATCTGCAGGAGCATCTTTGGTCATTCCTTGGGTTACTGAGGCTTCTTTGACAACAACCAAGTTGTCATTGGCCCACTCCTGTGGAACTCCCTGCCACTGGAGACTCAGCAGGAGCCTTCTGTGGCAACATCTAAACACCTGCTGAAAACTTTTCTATTCTTCCAGGCCTGAACAGGAAATTGAGAATATATCCCCCACAATGGTCTGCTGGTGTTTGTTTCTAATTTGTTTTTTTGCTTTCAACTTTTCAACTTTTAATTATTATATTGCCTGGTTTTATGTCTTTAGAATCATAGAATCATAGAATCATAGAGTTGGAAGAGACCACAAGGGCCATCGAGTCCAACCCCCTGCCAAGCAGGAAACACCATCAGAGCACTCTTTTATATTGATGTAAACCACTGTGAAATGTTTTATCAATCAATCTATCAAACAAACAAACAAACAAATAAACAGTACAGATTCAGATACAAAGAAACAGATCAAAATGCAACAGCATCAATAAAAAGGGACAATCAAGCCAGGTAACTGCCAATCTACGTAGGTGTCCACCTGTCCCAGGAAGCAGACAGTGATCTCTGCTTGTCACAGGGGCATGGACACACCATGTGGGGTCTTCCCTCCTTGCTCAGCTTCCCACCACGTGTCTCACAGGAGCAGAGGGAGGCTGGGTGCTGAGCCAGCCTGTGGTTGGTGGGGACGTCTCTCTCTAGCAAGCAGATCCAAACTTCAACCATGACGTCCCAGGGCCAGATCTGATGCCTGCCTGCCAGGACTCCTTCAGCCAAGAGCAGGGATTGAGCGATGTTTCCTCCCAGGAGAGGGAGGAACAGAAGCTGTTATCTGACCTGCTAGAAAGGAGTGGGAGAAACCTGGCCGAAGGATCCCTCATGAGAACGTCGTGAAAGGAGGATACAATGCCAGCTCAGCTGGTGGATGCTGGAAATCAGGACTCTTTCAGCTACCCATGAGGGGTGTCTCAACTTGGTGCCCACCAGACTCCACCTCCCATCAGCCCCAAGCCAGCACAGCCAGAAGATGCAGAGGCTCATGAGAATTGTGGCCAATTCAGAGGGAGGCTGCCTTAGAGAGTGTTTCCCACGGGGGCTTAGAAAGATGGAGATTGGGACAAGGGAGTCCAAGGAGACACTCACCTAGAGGCATCTGACCAGACACAGGAGCCAGCTCACCCCAGAAGGCAATGAGCACAACCAGGCAGAGGCCGATGGACTTCATGGTGAAGCAGGACTTCTGAGTCTCCTGCCTGCGCCCAAAAGGCTTTATATCCCATGCAGAAGGAACTGACAGCACATTTGGAAATCTCTCAGCTCCACCCAGAACAAACAGAAAGCAGAAAGGAATGGATTGGTTGGGAAAGGCTGGAGTATCTGAGTGACTGGAGAGGAACCTTTCCAAGCCAGCACCCCATTCGTAGGCAGGCGATGACTCTGTCCTGGGTGTGGCCCTTCTGTTATCAAAATGCAAAGGATCACAGAAATGAGGAGCTGCCTCCAGGCGCTTCCAAGAACCAGGGGAAGTGCAGCCAAAACCCAGGAGACCCGATGCCAGCCTTGAGTCTGGGTGGCCCTGTGCTTGGGGCATTCAGAAAGAGGGCATCAGCCGTGCCAAAGGGGAAAGGGCCCCTTGGCTGACGGAGGCAGGTGTATTCCCCTCTCCAGAGTGGATGTCATTGCCCACCTGGGCTGCTTTCATGAGAAGAAGAGGTTCCAGGTGAGGTGGGAACAGAGCAAAGTTACTGCTGGGGCTGACAAGCCTCGCACCCCAAAGAACATAAGTAGTCCGATGGATCAGGCCAATGGCGCATCTAATGAAGCATAAGGTAAAGGTAAAGGGGCCCCTGACCATTAGGTCCAGTCGTGGCCGACTCGGGGTTGCAGCACTCATCTCGCTTTATTGGCTGTGGGAGTCAGCGTACAGCTTCCGGGTCATGTGGCCAGCATGACCAAGCCGCTTCTGGTGAACCACTAGAACCTTCCCCAGAGAATCCAGGAATCCATCAGATTTCATAAGTCTCTGGAACACTGAATGGGTCTCCCACCCCTTCGGGGGGGGGGATCATGACCGTGAGACCAAACTTCATCAGGAAATGATCAGACCACAACAATGGGGCTAGTATGACACATGAACCCCAGTTTTCAGACCACCTTTTTCACACTCTCAGGCAAAAAACAAATCAAGATGCCCCACTTTGTGTTTTGGGTCTGTGACATCTGGAAACAGCCCTGTGTGGAGCTGGACTTCACAGAGCGTCCTCCACTAAAGGAACATTGAAGTCCTGCACAATCAACACCATGTGCCAGGCTGCCTTTACCAGGTTGGTCAACTCCAGCCCTCATCAGTCTCTTTGGCCAAACACTGGGTCAGGCCTTTAAAGATCATCCCAACTTGGAAAGGCTTCCTGGAGAGCAAAATAGTAAATCTGTGGACCTGTGATGGCCTGGGAATCTGATTCAGAAGCTGAACCTGAGGAGTCCCAGCCTGCACAGGAGCCCCCGCCTCCAGGGCCGGCTGAGCGGGGGCAGGGGCTTGAATCTGAAGGGCTTGCACCTGTGCCGGTTCCTCAGGAGCAGACACCAGATGTATCCACTCTGGCTCCGGAGGTGACTGAGGACCCATTGCCTGCAGGTGCGCCTCTCCCAGCCCTGTCAGGGGAAGGTGAAGCTGCCTCTGGGTCCGGTCACCCTCCAGCCTCTCCTGAGCTGCAGAGGCTCAGGGCAGAGAGGTGGAGGGAACTAAGTTCTCTCAGGAGGAGTGCTTGCCTCCAGGCCAGGAGAGGTGAGTCACCTGAGGATCGGGGCCGCCCTATGCCTCGGGGCAGTTAAAAGCCGGCCAGCCCCAGTCCCAAGTTGTGGGAGCAACATTGTTGGTTGCTAGTTCCTGCCTGAACCCTGTCCTGCTGTTCTGCCAGAGCTCCTGACCCGCCCTGGCTCCCTGCTTGCAAGCCTGTTCCTGACTTCACCTGACTCCCTGCCCTGCACTCAGCTTCAGCTACTATGGACTGCCTCCACATTGCACCTTTGACCACGGACCGGAATTGGACCTTGCCTCTCGGGTAACCCATGGGACCAGCACAGTAGAGTTGGAAGGGACCCCCAAGGGGCATCTAGTCCAACTGTCTCCAATGCAGAAATCAGAACTAACAAATCCCTGAAAGATGTCTTCTGCTAAAAAGCCTCCAATTTTGAAGATAAATTTTGGAAGAGTTCACTGCACAATTTAGTGGAAGAGTTCCCTACAAAAGCAAGCCCAGCTGTGGGATTGTAAAGCCACTGGTGGAGGAGAAGGCAGAGGCTTGAGAAAAGACTTTGAGTGGAAAGTGTCCTTTCCCCAACTTGGCCACCCCTTGAGGAGCTCACCAAAGCTGCCATACCAGAGATTGGGTGTGAAGGGGGTAAAAGGTAAAGGGGAAGGGGAAGCTGCCCCTGGGTCCAGTGACCCTCCAGCCTCTCCTGAGCTGCAGAGGCTCAGGGCAGAGAGGCGGAGGGAACTGGGTTCTCTCAGGAGGAGTGCTCGCCTTAAGGCCAGGAGAGGCGGGTCACCTGTGGGCCGGGACCGCCCCTGGCCTCAGAGGAGATAAAGGCCAGTCAGCCCAGTCCTGTTTCTACCAGCACCCAGACCTGTTCTTCCGGAGTTCCCGACCATGCCCGGCTTCTTGCTTTGGACCCCGCTTCGCCCTTGGTGGACAGTCTCCAGACCCTCGACCCAGGACAGGACTCTGACCACGCCTCTCTGTAACCCCCCCCCCGGTCCAGCACAGGACCAATAGACCTAACTCTCTCCTTCTTCAGTGCTCCAGCCTAACTTGGTGCTTTATTGGACACCCAGGTGGACAGAGCTGAGTGAGAGCAATCCCCTTCCCAGCTCATCTACCCAGGTCTTCGTAACGCATGCCAAGTCAGGGCCCTCATCTACAACAATAGAATTACACAACTGTAGACCGTTGGGATCCCTTCCAACTCTATGATCCTATGGTTCTACTTCAGAGATTCCTTTTTTTAAAAAAGTAATATTTATTAACATATCATAAACAAACAAAAACTTCAAAGTTTAAACATAAAATACAAAAACCAAAAAAACTACAAAAATGAGAAAATACAAAACAAAACACATAGAGGTACACAATAGAGAACAATTAACAGAATAAAGAAAAAAGAAGAAAAAACACCAAAAAACAAAACAGAAAAAAGATCAGTATTTTCATATCTTATACTTCATTCACTAGTTTCTTGACCTCCTCACACCTCCCTTTTTGTATTCCAGTTCAGATATTTAGTTCAGCAAATCCTTACCCTCTATCATTTATCCTTACTCAACAAAGATTCCTGAGTAAGTCGAGCAGTCAAGGAGTAAGAGGAGAGGTCCTCTTGTGGATCTTGAAAGGGTTAAGTTGTAGGAAGCTAAATAAATGGGCAGTTTTCCGAATGGGGAGGCATGCATAGATGGGTCAGCAATCTTTCTGTGAAAGGGAAAGTGTTCTGTCGAACTGGGAGAAGGAGGAGAAAGTGCTCACCTAGAGGGTGGCTGGAGGCAGGTGTCAGTTGACCCCAAAGAGCAAGGAGCCCCACGAGGAGAAGGCCACTCCACCACATGGTGAGCAAGCTAAGTCTACTGGCCAGCCCATGACTCACTTATATCTCAGAAAACAGGTTCTCTGGGGAATTCCCAAAGAAGGAGGTGAAGGAAGAAGAAACAGAGGTCAGGACAGGAAGTGGGACAGAGAGGACATTCTTTTCTTTCTAAGAAGGTTTTGCAACAAACGATCACAAAGCAGCTAAAGCAACCTGAACTATTTAGTATCCTCAGCAATCTTGGCCACCTCACTGCTCATCCCATCTTTGGATTGTTTGTGAAAAAGTTGAAAAGCACAAGTCTCAATACCGGTTCTCGGGGAACTCTGCTTTCTATTACTCTCCCCCTAGAGAGCTGTCTGGAGAGCAGTTCCTCCTCTGCTCCCCCTACTTCCCCAGGTTTCCTTATGATACACCTGTGAGCCTGCATGAGCCCCTCCCACCCAGATCCCCAGACGGGGTCACACCTTCCTCAGCCTCCAGCCTTACCCGGGGGAATAATGGTCCCTAAGGTTCATTCATGGCACCTCAAGGATGGAGGCAGCAAGTCTGGCTCAAACAGAGGACGTGGCAGCTCTTTTCACCTGGTTCTACCTGTGCTCAGGTGCTCAGGTGTGCCAGGAAGCTCTGTAGTTAGAGCCCTCCTGGCGCTTTTCCATTCTTATCTTGTGAAACAAAGAAGCATTTCCCAAAACTCTTTGGACAGTGCACTTCTGCTGATGCAGCTTAGAATAGCATTAGCCTTTTCCCCTTCCTGCATCACAGTGTTGACTCATGTTAAGTTTGTGAGCTATTAAGACCCCTAGAACTGTTCCACGTGGTCAATGGAAACAAAAGCCAAAGAGAGATCTAGAAGCAGGAGCAAAGCAGCATTTCTGCATTACAGGGGGTTGGAATAGATGACCCTCAGGGTCCTTTCCAACCCTACTTTTTATGATTCCCCCTGTCCTGCTCTCTGCAGAGGTCATCCATCAGGCCTGAACCCAGGTTGGAATGGGTCCAACTCTTCAGCATCATTCAAGAATGCTTGCAGCTCCCACTAGCACAGCCTTCTCTGGGAACTTCTCCATGAAGGACTTGCACCCTGAACTTTAAGAAGGCCAATTTCCAAAAAAACTAAAGGAGCTACTGGGTGAGACCCCATGGTCAGAAATATTCAGTGAGAAGGGAGTCCAAGAAGGATGGGAGTTTCTAAAAGGAGAAATATTGAAGGCCCCAACGCAGACAATACTAACAAGAAAGGAAAGTGGGGGGCATCTAAGGAAACTGGTGTGGCTGCATAAGGAGCTTGCAGATGAGCTAAGAAGGGCATGTATGAGAAATGGAAGAAAGGGGAAATCACAAAGGAGGAGTAGACACAAGTATCCAACAGTTGTAGGTTGAAGGTCAGGTGGGCTAAAATTCAGAATAAGCTCAGGCTCAGTGGTTAAAAATAATAAAAAAAGGTTTCTTCGACTACGTCTGAAGTAATAAATATTTTTTATTTATTTTCCAGTATCGTTCCAATAGCAGCCTCATTATAACAATGCCAATTTTATCCAATTAATACAATTATTAAAACCAATTGTGTGTATATGTATGTGTGTATATATATATATATATATATATATATATATATATATATATACCGTATATATATACCGTGTGTGTGTGTGTGTGTGTGTGTGTGTGTGTGTGTGTGTGTATATATAATTTAGTTAAACTGGCCTCCTCACATGCTACTTTTGATGGGTTCCTATTTGTTTTTTATTTTATTTTCTGGGTTCCAAAATCTTAATAATTTTAATTACACTCCCTTCAAGATAGCAATCCCTTGTATAACAGCTACAATCTTATGGTTTCAATTCATGTTAATACGTTAAGCAACATAAAGTTTCAAGTGAGGTACTCAGTCTGTAATCATTGTTCTTTCCTGCGTGTGGTAACCCCCCCCCCCGATATTGTCCCAACCATATACAGTATGGTGTTGTGTCCTTCATTCCTCTGACTTCATGGTCCCAATCCATGGGGGTGGATGACTAAAGCGACAGAAGCAGCTGGCTCTGGGGCATTCCTGCCACAATTCATAATAATTTCAAGGGGTTGGACAAGATAACACTTTGGATCCCTTCCAACTCTGCAAGTCTATGATTCTGTGAAACGAATGTGCTTTGTTTTCCCAAGGAGGAGGAAGACCATTGATGGGAAGAGCGTTCTTCTGAGAGAAGGCACCTCCCCAGCTGGCAAGACCCATTTCAGGAAATGGCTCCCCAGGCAGAACAAGGCAGGCAGGCCTGGGATCTGCTGACTGGTGGAATGAAGTCTGCTCCCACCAAATCCTTCCTCCACCCCATCTGGCCTGCTCAGCATTCCAGGATTCCCAAGTGCAGAACGGAGGACCACAAGGGCAGGCAGTGTAGGGTGGAATGACTGGCCACTGGATCTTCTCTCCAACCCAAGTGCAGCTCCTGGGCAGTGCTGGGGGCTGCCTCAGGTTGGGTCTTGTAGAAACTCTGGCAGCTCCAAGGCAGCCACTTGCTCCAGCAGCCAAACGGAGCATTCTTGAGTCTCTGCCCCCCAGCAGATTCTTCCGAGTTCTGCCCCCTTGAACAGTCCAACCCTCTCACCTGAAGGTGGGCCCTCCATGCCTTCCCACCTGCTGCCCCCTCTGGGCATTTGGCCAGTGAGAAGCACTTGGTTCCCAGGTTCAGTGGAAGGACCCTCCTGGCTCTGGCTGTGTAATGTGAATTTCACAGTGTTATTATTTTCTTTATGGTGTTGGTTCAAACCACTACTCTGAATGCTCCTTTTCACAGGGTAAACTCACTGGGGATGAGTTTATGGAACCAAGGGGGCAGTGGCCCCAAAACGCTGGGGAGCCACTGAACTCAACAAATACCCTCTTCCCTTCCAGGACCAAATCTCACCAGCCCAGCAGCTGAGAGGCTTTGAGAGATGCCTTCCCCCCACTGGGGCAGCAGCGGATGTGGGGCTGCCCTTGAGGCCTCATGTCATGCAATGCAAGAACCAGACCCAGCACATGCCAGAACGCTCAGGTTTTATTGGGGGTTAGATGATCCCACAGCAGCCTCCCCAGAGATAGAAGGAGGGGGGCATGGGAACACACTGATGTCTGCTCTGGGGTTGGGGTCTTCTCAGACAAGGTGATCAGGTTGAGGGACTCAGTCCTCCTTAGTGGGGTTTTCTGGGGGAAGAAAAGAAAAAGAGTCAGCCAAGTAATTGGGCATGTGCCCCTTAGGGCAGGCAGCAGCAATGATAGAATAATAGAATTGTAGAGTTGAAATGGACCCCCAAGGGTCATCTAGTCCAACCCCCTGCAAGAAGGAATCTCATTTAAAGCATCCATGACAGATGGTCATCCAACCTCTGCTTATAAACCTCCAAGGAAGGAAGGTTCGCCATCTTCCACTGTTGAATGACTCTGACTTTCAGAAGGTTCTTCCTGATGTTTAGTTGTAATTTCCTTTCCTGTAAGTTGCAGACATTGGTTGGAGTCCTACCATAGCTGTCAACTTTTCCCTTTTCTTGCAAGGAATCCTATTTGGAATAAGGGAATTTCCCTTAACAAAGGGAAACGTTGACAGCTATGAGTCCCACCCTCAAGAGCAGGAGAAAACAGGCTTGCTCCATGCCCCATGTGACAACCCTTTAGGTTTTTTAAGATGTCTGTCATATTTCCTCTCAGTCTCCCCTTTCCCAGGCTAAACATTCCCAACTCCCCCAACTGTTTCTCATGAGGCTTGGTTTGCAGACCCTCGATCATCTTGGCCGCCTTCCTCTGCACACCTTCCAGCTTGTCACTATCCTTCTGAAACTGAGGTGCCCAGAACTCGACACACAACTCCAGGTGAGCCTAGAGCAATACTATGACTTCCCTTGATCTGGACAATAGACTTCTGGTGAGGCAGCCTAGGATTGCATGAGCTTTCTTTGCTGTTGCATCATTTTTTTGACTCATGCGGAGCTTGTGGTCTATTAGGGCCCCTGTTTCCTTTTCACATGTACTGCGGTCAAGCCAGATGTCCCCCATCCTATGTGCTTCAGATCTGGCTCCTCTTGAAGCTCCTCAAGCCCCTTCCTCCATTGTGATAAGGGGGAGATCCACCATCCTTAAGTTCGTCCGTGCATAGGACAGGATGGTGCCAGCAGCCCAGCTGAGATAGACGCCTGTGGAGCCCCACAGTCTGCTCCCTGCCCACCACACACACACACACACACAGAGAGAGAGAAAGAGAGAGAGAATGAATCTTACCTAAGTTCCCGCAAACCATCATGCACTCCAGCATGGTACGAAACCGATTGCCATTCCCCCCGCAGAGCCCATAGACGAATATCTCGCACTTCCTGGTGGTTGAGTTGTAGTAGTAAAATTGTGAAAAAGCCTCACATGGACCAGGGTCCTTTGGCAGCTTGCAGACCTCTGAGGCCACAGAAGGGGGAGAAAGAGGAATCAGAGAGGTTTTTCTTAGGGCAGGAAGGTGTCAAGAGTTTTTAATTCCAACTTCATGTTCCCTGCATGCATTCCTCCATAGGAATAATGCAAAGCCCCTCCATAAAGGGGGAAGGAGTCGGGGGCCACCAGGTGGCGCATTGGAAGATGGCCGACAATAACATCTCTCTGACCCATACAAGGTAATTAAGGGGCTGCTATGGGAAGTATGCAGCCTTCCCACCCCCCTAGGAGGTGGGGGGCACTGCCTTGCCAGCAATGTTCACAATGCACCCCCTGATCCGAGAGATGGGGGTGCCAAACACTTGGCACGAGCCCTCGGTGAAGTTGGATCTTCCTGACGCCAATTCCAATTAGCGCGTGCTGGTTGCTTCAGCTCGGAATTATAATTGGAAATATACGATTGGAAATGAAGCTTAAGCACATACATCAAGTAAAGCTCGACAGATAAGACTGCTGATTAATGGATCTCTGTGACCGGGAGTGACGGATGGATAAGTAAATCTTCTGATGAATCACCACTAGGAGACTGTATGTTTGGAACGAGGGGGGGGGGGGTGGAGGAAAAAAAATCTTTTTTTTCTTTGCACAATGTGATATTAATAACCCTTCACCCCAGAAAGAAATAAGATTGTCGCATTTTTATTAATCATAAGCAGGATTTTAAGAACTGTGTGGGATGGATTACAACAGGAGAGAAGATTGGTGAACGGTGAGAAAGAGGAAAATTTTTATGACACAGTTAAAAAATGGCGTCTCGCCAAGACAGGCTTGCCGGAGAAAGAAGAACAGGGGGAGGAGAATCAGGATCGTTCGAAAGAGAAGGAATGTTGTGTTGGTATTAAAGGGTTAAGAAGCTCTAATCAAGACGCTCTAATCACTGAGCAGCTGGAGGTAGTTAGGCTTCCAGGAATGTGAGTTTGTAGAAATAGTCAACTCACTCGTGTGTTTGCCCCCCTTCCCCCTTTCTTTTCTTTTGGGGCGTGTTTGCTGAAATGTGTGATTCTTCACCAGTTTTTTGTTTTGTGTAAATAAACCTTTTATTTGAGTTCCAAACCGCTTGCTCCAAGATTCCTTTATTGAGAAGATGCTGACTCTCCAGCCCTTCTTGAGCCGCTGTGCGAAATGCTCTGCTGTAATGGAACGTTGACGCATCAGAAGCGCACTGGACATTTGATAAGCATTAAACTAATTAAAGTTTAATGGGACAGGTTATGGTTGTTTGTACATCAAGAAGGAGATAAGGAGTGCAGTTAAGAGTGATTTATGCAAGGACTGGAGCGAAGACAGAAGTGGTTGCCGACAACGAAAGCCTTCAAAGCAGCTTGAGTCCTGCAACGTGCCTAGGAAAAGTTTTAAAGAGGCACTGCGCAGTTTGTACTTGCTGGAAGACGCCTTATTCCTCGAGGAGCCACCTCAGCAGCTGGGAGACAGTCTACAGGTCTGTGAGTATCGTTCCTAAGCCCCAGGGAGGATGGCAGAGTCCCAGGAAAGTTTTACTGTCCCCTTTACGTGACTCAATGGGAAAAATTGGCAAGATTGGAAGGCTAGAGTAAGGGTTTGGTTGCAAGCAAAAGAGTTGCGGAGTTGTACTGAAGCACCGCCTTTACAGGCAGCTGCAGACGCGTCTGCAGAAGACAAAGCAGCAGCGGCAGCTTCACAGAAACGCGACAGGAAAGCCCAAGGTCTACTAGTTTTGGCAGTGGGACCAGAGCAAATGCCTTATGTTTCTGAGTTAAAGAACACGCATGAGGTCTGGACGGTTCTGCAGCGGTTAAATTCCAGAAACACTGCGGGGGCCAAGATCCATGCTACAAGATGTTTGTTTGATTTACGTCTCCAACCGGGAGCGTGTGTGAAAGAACATATTGCCAAAATGGTGTCTGCCTTTAATCAACTAAGACAGCTGGGCATTCCTTTCTCTATGGAGCAGCAGTCATACATTTTGTTGTCTTCTCTTGATAAAAGCTATGAGACTCTAGCTTTAACTTTGGAAGCTATGCCTTCAACTGAATTAACCCTTGAATACATTTCTTCTCGACTTGCTGATGAACAGGATAAAAGGCAAAGAGAAAGAGGTTTGTCTTCAAAGGGGAGTTATGCTGTGCCTAAGAGTGGGGATGCTGAGTTTGAGAACACAGTAAATGCTTTCGCAGCTAGGCACTGTTTTCGCTGTGGTTCCTCTTCCCATTTAATCAGGAATTGTACACGTGAACCTGGTCAAGATAGCACCAAGGCCGTTGCCCCTAGTTACCAGACAAGGAGTTCCAGGGGACGTCGAAGAAGAGGAGGAGGTCGTGGCTACTCCCACAGCACACAGCACATGGCTTCAGCAATGGCGTTGATGCAAGGGCGTGGCCAAGGCAGCAATCTACGCTGGTTGATCAACAGTGGTGCATCTCATCACCTGGTGGCACCATCTAGTGTCCATTTGCAGAATTGCAGACATTTGCAAACCCTTAAAGTTGTGACAATGGCAGGTTTAACTAAACGTTCCTTAGAGACTGTAGGCACAGT
Organism: Podarcis bocagei; assembly: GCF_964188305.1. Classification (NCBI taxonomy): domain Eukaryota; kingdom Metazoa; phylum Chordata; class Lepidosauria; order Squamata; family Lacertidae; genus Podarcis; species Podarcis bocagei. The sequence goes on along the minus strand of NC_138129.1, from coordinate 2,018,603 downwards.
GTTTTTGAAGTGTTTGCAAACAGAAATTGATGCCTATGTGCTAAAGGGAATGAAGGGGTGTATTTTGTCTGTGTCAGAACTTGATAGAAATGGGTTTAAAACTGTGTTTGAAAATGGGGTTTGCACTATTTCAAAGAATAACGTATCTCTTTTGCAGGTGGAATGCAGAGATGGGTTATATTATTTTGAGACAAGTCCAGATGAAGTTGAACAGGTTCATGCTGGTTGTGTGAACTCGCCTACCCATAATTCTTGTGTTCATTTATGGCATCGCCGTTTGGGACATATTAATTTTCAGTATGTTAAAAGACAACCTGAATTATCAGAAGGGTGCAAATTGAACAAATGTACTAAGTATTTGGATTGTACTGCATGCAAAAGGGCGAAGGTTCATAGATGCAGCTATCCCAGTTCAAATAGGAAATCTGACAAAGTATTCCAACTTGTGCATATGGACCTATGTGGCCCAATGCCTGTTGCTAGCATGGTAGGTTCGAGGTATGCACTGTGTCTCTCAGATGACAAAACAAAGGTTACATGGTTTTTTCCTCTCAAAACAAAAGCAGATACTGCAGAAACAGTTAAAAATTGGGTTCATGCAGTAGAACTTGAATTCGGTACTAGAGTACTTGCTTTTCAAACAGACAGAGGGTCAGAATTTACCGGGTCTGTGTTGCAGAATTTCTTTAAGAAAAAGGGAATTAAGCATCGTCTGTCTACACCTTATTCCCCCCAAGAGGGAGGCGTGGCCGAACGTAAAAACAGGGTTCTGCAAGAGTTGACAAACTCTATGTTGTTTGATGCTAAACTTCCTCAAAGTTACTGGGCGGAAGCCTGGCAGACGGCTACTCATGTTCTGAACCGAGTATATAATTCGGTAATTGATACTACGCCATATTTTGCTTTATATGGGAAGAAGCCCAAAGTTAATTACTTTCGGGTGTTTGGATCTCAAGCCTATGTACTTATCCCAAAAGCGTTAAGGAAAAAGGGAAGTCCAAGGGCTAGGAAACTCATCTTTTGTGGGTACGAACCACATGCCAAATCTTGGAGGTTCGTGAACCCAGATGGGGATACTACAAGAGTGGTCCTCAGTAGGAGCGCTGAATTTTGTGAGCAATCTGGATGGACTCACTTACATGCTAACCCTGACATTTTGAGAGATGATTTAGGCATTTATGCTGAGAAAGAAAGTCCAGAGGGTGATGAGCCAGAAGGGGATAGTGCACATGGTTCAGATGCAGATTCTGGCCAGGCACAAGGTTCTTCTCCTAAGGTAGAAAAGCCAGAATCTAAAAGTGTTCCAACATCGCCAGTCATTAGGCCTAGCAGACAGCAAAAGCGAAGCAGGTCGCCTGCAACACCTAGCCCAAGGGAGGTATCTAAACGGAGGTCTTTATCCCTAGAGGCACGTCCAGACATAAAGTCTGAGACAGATTCTGACAGCCAACGGTCAGAGGGGGCACAAGAGGAGCAATTGCGCAGGTCAAAACGTGCCACAAAGGGCAAGCCGCCAGAGCGGTTTAAGGTGACAAGTGTATACGTAAATATGGCACAGTGTGAGCCAGATAGCTATGTAGAGGTACAACAGCTTCCAAGCTCAGAAGCCGCAAAGTGGCAGGAAGCAATGGAAAAAGAGATGGCTTCAATGAAGTCTCTCGGTGTGTTTACAAGTACAGAGCTTCCAAAAGGCCAACAAGCTGTAGGTTGTCGATGGGTATATCGTTTAAAGCCCACAACTACTGAGGAGTTGCAATATAAAGCCCGACTAGTTGCAAAAGGGTTTTCACAGCGCAAAGGAGTTCACTATTCTCAAATTTATGCCCCTACTTCAAGATCGGAGTCATTAAGAATGCTTTTAGCCTCTTCAGCTAAGAAGGGAAATAAGCTGTTTCATTTTGATGTCAATGTGGCTTATTTAAATGCAGACTTACAGGAGGAAGTCTATATGACGCCACCACCAGGTTTTGAAGGAGACAAGCCAAACCAGGTCTGGCGCTTACACAAATCCATTTATGGGTTGAAACAGTCCACCCGTAATTGGAATTCCTGCTTAAACGATGCTCTAGAGAGCATGGGGTTCAGAAAGAGCGCAGCAGATGCGTGTCTTTATCTAAAAGGCTCGGGATGTGAACAAGAAGCAGTCTTGATATTTGTTGACGATTTATTATACAGTGGAAAGGACGATAAACTTGCACAACAATTTGCCACAAAGCTTGGAGAAAGGTTTCAGATAAAATCACTAGGCAATGTATCTGTTTATCTAGGAATTAAAATTCAGCAAGATGAAGATGGGAACTATTGGCTCAGCCAAGAAGCTAAGATCCAGCAGTTGCTGGAAAGGTTTAAAATGGACAACTGTGCTGGTGTTAAAACCCCAATGGAGTTAAGTTACACAAAGGATGCTCAAACTGAGCAACAGGCAGAGTTCTGTAATCCCGGGGTTTATCAGTCAGCGATAGGCAGTCTACTCCACATTGCACAGTGGACTCGGCCCGATATAACATATGCTGTCAACATGCTGTGTAGACAAGCTGAAAAACCATCAATGCATGCTTGGCAAGGAGTAAAAAGAGTTTTAAGGTATCTCCAAACTACCAAAAGGTTTCGCTTAAAACTATCAGCAGAGGGCAGCACACAACTTGAATGTTGGGCTGACAGCAGTTGGGCTGATGCTGGACCAGATAGAAAATCAGTGTCAGGAATGGCGATAAAATTTGGAAATGCACTAATTGGTTGGAGATCAAGAAAACAATCACTTATAGCTTTAAGTTCAACTGAATCTGAGTTCAATGCATTATCAGATGTATGTAGGGAACTGGAATTTTATAAGCAACTGGTACAAGAATTGTTTGGAGAATGTTCCCTACCTATCAGAGTGTGGGAAGACAATCAACCTTGTACTAAACTAGCTAAATCAGGTCAATTCAAGGCACACACAAAACATTTGGATATCCGTTATCAAAATGTATGCCAAAGTGTAAAACAAGGTTTAATTGAACTAAAGTATTGTCCAAGCCAAGAAAATCTCGCAGACGGTTTTACAAAAGCTTTGAGTCCGCAATCTCATAAATGTTTCTGTTCAGGTTTAAATTTGAATTAAGGTTGGTACAGCTCAGTGTTACGAGCGAGAGGGGGTGTTGGTATTAAAGGGTTAAGAAGCTCTAATCAAGACGCTCTAATCACTGAGCAGCTGGAGGTAGTTAGGCTTCCAGGAATGTGAGTTTGTAGAAATAGTCAACTCACTCGTGTGTTTGCCCTTCTTCCCCCTTTCTTTTCTTTTGGGGCGTGTTTGCTGAAATGTGTGATTCTTCACCAGGGTTTTTTGTTTTGTGTAAATAAACCTTTTATTTGAGTTCCAAACCGCTTGCTCCAAGATTCCTTTATTGAAAAGATGCTGACTCTCCAGCCCTTCTTGAGCCGCTGTGCGAAAAGCTCTGCTGTAATGGAACGTTGACGCATCGGAAGCGCACTGGACATTTGATAAGCATTAAACTAATTAAAGTTTAATGGGACATGTTGGAATGCAAGTTTGACCTGACAGAGCCCCCTGATTTATTTGATTTATTTGGCTAGCCTGAGAAAAAATAAAGGACAGACTGAAGATTACGTAATTTTGTTTATGGAAGCATTGAACAGAGGCTGTCCCTGAGCGATATGATCTTTGAAGAGTATAAAACCCACACAGAGACCCCAGTTTTCAACCTGCTTGTGAAAATCATCAGGGATCGCAAGGAAAGGAATATATGATAACAACAAGAAGAGAAAGAAAGTAATAAAGGACTATCCGGATCGAACTGGATAGAACTGTCTAATTAAAGCAGTAAAATAAGTGATGCCTGGAGTTATCCGGAATTTTGGACTCGTGTGGAGCTTGATGTATGGGTACCCTCAACAAAATTTAAAATTTGGCTGTATAATTTGGAACTAATGTGATTTGAATAATGTGATGTGATTGGCCTGTTAATAAAAATTATTTTTTTTTAAAAAAACAACAACATAAAGGGGGAAGGAGTCATGGAGCCTTCTCTTTCCAGGCAGAGAGGAATTGTGCCTTGGGCTATCTGGGCGAGTCCAGCTCAGGGACTGAATTTGAGGGACCTGCTTGTGGCAGCTGGTTCAGATCTCTGGAGCCCTCTTGCCTCTCAACCCTTTGCCAAAGCTCCCGCCCAAAGCTCTCCTTCCGAGGTCTGCAAAAACACACCAATCCCGAAAAACCTCAATTTCAAAACATGACGAAGCTCATGGGGTGACTTGGGCTAGTGGCTTCCTCTCTTAGCCTCCCTCACAGTGTTGGTGTTGTTGTGGGGATTAAAGGAGGAAGGGAGAGAACGACGCATGCAGCCATGAGCTCCATGGAAATGAAGGTGGGCGATAAACACCATAAACAAAGCCAATAAAATGAATTTCTGGTGGGTCCCACTCTCAGTACCTGGGCTGATTTTTCCGCAGGCTTCCTCGCAGGCCTCCTTTGTCTCAAATATGTTGCGGTTGCCCGAGCAGCCACCGTAGATGAACTGGTTGCACTTCTTCTGTGACGGGTTGTAGTAGTAACGTATCAAGTGTGCGCTGCATATTCCATCTTCAGGCAGCAACTGGCACTTGTCACTGCGAACTGTTGGAGGCAAAATGAATGGAGGTCCATGAGGGGAGCTTCTCAGGCTCCAGGGCACCTAAGTTGGCACTGCGGCTGCTGCCTCCACCAGTTGCCCAGAGAAGAGAGGGTGGGGGGAGAAGGGGTCAGGGCCTTTGCCAGTACCTGAGTCCATGCAGCCCCGGCTGCACCCCGTGAAGCAGCACTTCTGGGTGAGAGGGCAGTCTCGGTCGTCTCTGCAGGTGTCATTGCAGGGGGCAAAGGTGCGCACCAGTTCCACTTTTGGGCACACACCAGGGTGCTCTGGAAAAAAAGAGATGGGGAGTATCGGGGTGGGACTAATAATAATAATAATAATAATAATAATAATAATAATAATAATAATAATAATAATAATAATAATTTATTTATACCCCGCCCATCTGGCTGAGTTTCCCCAGCCACTCTGGGCGACTCCCAATTGAGTGTTAAAAACAATACAGCATTACATTGAGAGTAAGAATTTGCTGAAAAAAAGTCTGAAATTAGAATGCAGTAAGGGGAGGTATGGGGGAGTCTGGGAAATAAGTTATACGAAAATAAGGATTTGAAATTATACATGTTTTTGTTTAGTTTTGTGTTTGTTTGTGTTGCTGTGTTTGTTAAAATTTTTTGTGAAATCTGAATAAAAATTTTATTTAAAAAAACCAAAAAAAACCAATACAGCATTAAATATTAAAAACTTCCCTAAACAGGGCTGCCTTCAGATGTCTTTTAAAGATAAGATAGCTGCTTATTTCCTTCACATCTGAAGGGAGGGTGTTCCACAGGGCAGGCGCCACCACCGAGAAGGCCCTCTGCCTGGTTCCCTGTAACCTGGCTTCTCACAGGGAGGGAACCGCAAGAAGGCCCTCAGCGCTGGACCTCAGTGTCCGGGCTGGCTGACGGGGGTGGAGACGCTCCTTCAGGTATGCAGGACCGAGGCCATTTAGGTCTTTAAAGGTCAGGACCAACACCTTTAATTGTACTCGGAAACGTACTGGGAGCCAATGTAGGTCTTTCAAGACTGGTGTTATGTGGTCTCGGCAGCTGCTCCCAGTCACCAGTCTAGGTGCCGCATTCTGGATTAGTTGTAGTTTCTGGGTCACCTTCAAAGGTAGCCCCACGTAGAGCGCGTTGCAGTAGTCCAAGCGGGAGCTAACTAGATGACCCTTTGTAGCCCTTCCTACTTGACAGAGGCATGTGTCCAGCTTTACCTCTGGACAGGAAAGCCCATGGGTGGCCCTACTAAGTCCCTCCATGCTGGGCTGTGCAACACAACCCCCCTTAAGTCCAGGTTCTCTGACGTTCCCTGCTCACCCACCCACTCCATAAAAACACAAGAAGAGCCTTCTGGATCAGGCCAATGGCCCATTTTCTCCAGGGGCCAACTGGAAGCTTCAATGGGAAGCCCACAAGAAGGACCCAAGCACGAGCCCTCTGCCCTCCTGGGGTTTCCAGCAGCTGGCCTTCAGAAGCATCGCTGCCTCCAACCGTGGAGGCAAACAGAGCCATCCTGCCAAAAGTCACTGAGAACCCTCTCCTCCTCCATGAATCTGCCTTTTAAAGCCATCTAGTGTGGAATCTAGACACGTATAAGAAAGGTTGTGAAAGTGCTTTTTGAAAAACAGTTTTGAAAAATATATGGAATTTGCCATAGCTCACCATCACCACCTAGTGTTACATTTGTATAATGCACTTTACAACACACTGAAAATGTTTTATTTGCGGCTGTAGAGCTGAGTCCCAGGTTGGTGGCCGCCATCGCCTCCTGTGGGAGTGAGTTCCATAGCTCAACTATGTGCTGCTGCGTGAAGAGGACCTTTCTCCTAATGAACTCCTGTGTTTACAGCTTCATATGCATATCTCTGGATATTTCTGAAATGCGCTAGGTGGCCCATGCCACCAAGAAAAGCCCTGGAATTGTGTTTGGTATGCCAGGACTCACTCCTGAAACACCATATAGCTTGGCATTAGGGAGTGGAGACTGCGTGAGCGGCAGCCAAGTGGGCTTGAGCTCCAACATCTCTTCCTGGGCAGAATTTAATACTGGTTCTCCCACCCAGAAGCCCTCAACTGCTCCCCCCACAATCAGGTCCCCATCTCTTTCCCCACCCATGAAATACCTTCTTCAGCCACCTGGCAAGTCTGTCCACACCCGTTGCTGCAGCACTTCTGGATTGGCAAGTAGAGTCCTGAGCCACAGTCCTGGTCGTTGTTGCAAGTCGTTGAGCAGTTCGCAGCCTGGTCTGGCTGGGGGCTCAACCTGGGGCAGGAGCCGGGCTGGTCTGGGGATGAAACTAGAATGTAAGAAGCTAAGAAGGGCCTGCTGGATCAGGCCAATGGCCCACCTAGTCCAGCATCCTCTTCTCGCAGTGGCCAACCAGGTCACCCAAAGGGGATGCCTGCCGGAGTTTTCCACCCAAATAGACACCAAACCCCCTTGTGTGTATGGATGGTGGTCAAGAGCACATCTGGGTCAGAAGGTGAGGCAGATGGGAGGTTCCTGACTTCATTTCTCTCCCCCCCCCCAAAAGATGGGCTGCTGCTTACCCTCAAGTGGGAGCATGCACTGATGCCCACAGGCAGTCTGGCAGCAGCGCTCGCTCCCTGGGCAGCTGTCATCTGTGGAGCAGAACTGGCCGCACTGGGTGTCATTGTTTTGGATCAGAGTAGGACAGGTGCCAGGCTTCCCTGTGATGGAGAAAGAGAGAGAGAGAGAGAGAGAGAGAGAGAGAGAGAGAGAGAGAGAGAGAGAGAGAGAGAAATAGATTACTAAGCCATTACTAAAATGGATTGTTGTTGTTGTTTAGTCGTTTCCGACTCTTCGTGACCAGAGCACGCTAGGCCCTCCTGTCTTCCACTGCCTCCCACAGTTTGGTCAAACTCATGCTGGTAGCTTCGAGAACACTGTCCCACCATCTCGTCCTCTGTCATCCCCTTCTCCTTGTGCCCTCAATCCTTCCCAACATCAGGGTCTTTTCTCTTCTCATGAGGCGGCCAAAGTATTGGAGCCTCAGCTTCAGGATCTGTCCTTCCAGTGAGCACTCAGGGCTGATTTCCTTAAGAATGGATAGGTTTGATCTTCTTGCAGTCCATGGGACTCTCAAGAGTCTCCTCCAGCACCAGAATTCAAAATCACTAATGGGTGGACTAAAATGAATTACTAACCATTGATAATCTTAAAATTCAGGTGGGTCTGCAAAGCATACGCCTGAAGCATCGAAAGCCAGGGGAAAGAGATGCTTCTTTGACCTCCTTCCGAAGCTGCACCATGGAGGTGTCATCTGCTACTGAGTCAGGTTTCAGGTCCTGGCATTGATTTACAAAGCCCTGAACAACTTGGGTCCAGGAGAGCCCGGGGATCACCTGAACCCTGATATTCCAGCTCAATCACTGAGATCATCAGGAGGAGCATCCTTGATCATTCCATGCTGAGGCTTCTTTGACAACAACCAAGTTGTCATTGGCCCACTCCTTCGGAACTCCCTGCCACTGGAGACTTCTGTGCCAACATCTAAACACCTGCTGAAAACTTTTCTATTCATAGAATCATAGAATAGAATCATAGAGTTGGAAGAGACCACAAGGGCCATCGAGTCCAACCCCCTGCCAAGCAGGAAACACCATCAGAGCACTCCTGACATACTGTATTGTTGTCAAGCCTCTGCTTAAAGACCTCCAAAGTAGGAGACTCCACCACACTCCTTGGCAGCAAATTCCACTGTCGAACAGCTCTTACTGTCAGGAAGTTCTTCCTAATGTTTAGGTGGAATCTTCTTTCTTGTAGTTTGGATCCATTGCTCCGTGTCCACTTCTCTGGAGCAGCAGAAAACAACCTTTCTCCCTCCTCTATGTGACATCCTTTTATATATTTGAACATGGCTATCATATCACCCCTTAACCTCCTCTTCTCCAGGCTAAACATGCCCAGCTCCCTTAGCCGTTCCTCATAAGGCATCGTTTCCAGGCCTTTGACCATTTTGGTTGCCCTCCTCTGGACACGTTCCAGTTTGCCAGTGTCCTTCTTGAACTGTGGTGCCCAGAACTGGACACAGTACTCCAGGTGTGGTCTGACCAGAGCAGAGTACAGTGGCACTATTACTTCCCTTGATCTAGATGCTATACTCCTATTGATGCAGCCCAGAATTGCATTGGCTTTTTTAGCTGCCGCGTCACATTGCTGGCTCATGTCAAGTTTGTGGTCAACCAAGACTCCTAGATCCTTTTCACATGTACTGCTCTCAAGCCAGGTGTCCCCCATCTTGTATTTGTGCCTCTCATTTTTTTTGCCCAAGTGCAATACTTTACATTTCTCCCTGTTAAAATTCATTTTGTTTGTTTTTGCCCAGTTCTCTAATCTGTCAAGGTCGATTCTTCCAGGCCTGTACAGGAAATTGAGAATATATCCCCCACAATGGTCTGCTGGTGTTTGTTTCTAATTTGGTTTTTGTTTTTAATTTTAATTTTTTATGATACGATACGATAATCTTTATTGTCATTGTCCCATACAAATCAACAAAATTGAAAAAAAATCTACACTAGACATTCAAAAACCAACAAGCTTGCTATCCCAGCCTGGTTAACCCTCTAAGAACTCTGATACCCCATAATTAAATACAATATACTCCCTCAGAGACTACCTTACACTTCGTTTAAAACCAGAATCGCATTTGGACAGAAACTGTTTCTCAGGCGGCTAGTCCTAGTCTTTCTAACCCTGGACCTTCTTCCAGAAGGCAGAAGCTGAAAGGGATCATTTCCGGGGTGCGCACTATCCTGTGCTATCTCTGCAGCTTTCTTATGGCACCTGACAGCATAGATTTGATCCAAGGTGGAAAGAGTGCGCCCAATTATTCTCTCCGCAGTCTTTACAACCCTGGACAGCATTGTTTTTCCCCTGGCCGTGCAGCTCCCAAACCACACACAGAGACCATAAGCTAGTACGCTCTCCACAGTGCAATGGTAAAATGCCATCAACAGGTCCTTTGAGAGATTGTTTTTTCAGAGGATAATTATTTTATTGCCTGGTTTTATGTCTTTATATTGCTGTAAACCACTGTGAAATGTTTTATTCAACAAACAAGCAGTACAAATTCAGATTCAAAGAAATAGGTCAAAATGCAGCGGCATCAGTGAAAAGGGACAACCGAAGCCAGGTAGCCGAATCAATAAATCCTGCCAATCTACGTAGGTGTCCCCCTGTCCCAGGAAGCAGAAAGGGAGCCCAGCTTGCCACAGGGGCATGGACGCACCGTGTGGGGTCTTCCCTTCTTCTCTCAGCTTCCCACCACGTGTGTCACAGGAGGGAGGCTGGGTGCTGAGTCAGCCTGTGGTTGGTGGGGATGCCTCTCTCTAGCAAGCAGATCCAAACTGATGTGTCAGGCATGGAGGAAAGACCCAGGGCCAGATCCTACGCCTGCCTGCCAGGACTCCTTCAGCCAAGAGCAGGGAGTGAGCGATGGCTCCTCCCAGGAGAGGGAGGAACAGAAGATGTTATCTGACCTGGCAGAGACAACTAGCTCAGGTGGAAGAGCGTGAGACTCTTGACTTCAGGGTCATGGGTTTGAGCCCCACGTTGGGCAAAATATTCCTGCATTGCAGGGGGCCCTCGTGGTCTCTCCCAACTCTCCCATTCTGTGTTCCTAGGATCCTACGAAGGCTCATGCTAGCTTCAACGTTAGGAGAGAGGCAGCGGGAAAACAGCAATAAAATAAAAGCAGAGCAGGAGGAGGAGTGAGTCAAACAACAAGAAGGTTTCTGTGAACACATCATAGACAGCAGGGCTCTTAAATAGAGGAAGTGTCAGATCATTGCTACACCTTGCCCAATATTGTCGGCAGTGGCTGGCAGTAGACTTCAGGGGAGGTATTCTGCCCACTGAGGTTCAGCCCCATCCCAAAGGGGGAGAGAGGGAAAGACCAGGCGGAAACTATTAGCTTCTGATCACAGAATTATCAGAGGGTAGAGTTGGAAGGGATGAAGAGGGTCATCTGGTCCAAGGCAGGAGTCATGTCTAAACAGGACACCACAACTTTAATGCAGTTTGAAAAACCCAAACCATGTACAAAGGGGGTGTGTGAATAAACACATCATAACCATATGTAAAAGCAGCACAGCTGCAAGGTGACCTGTAATATCTATGTCTGACCAATAGCACTATTCTGAAATGGTTTGGGTGAATTATTGTTATCAGGGCTTCTTTTCAGCCAGAACTCAGTGAGTTCCTCTCAGGTAGGTGCCATTGCCATTCTTAGAGAATGAGGGAGGTGTTCATGGTGAGTTCTGACACCTCTTTTTCTAGAAAAACAGCAATTCTTCTTCTTCTTCTTCTTTGCAAACCACCCTATACCTCAAGTCTCAGGGCAGTTCACAGGATAAAGTCACAATATAAAAACACAAAATGCACATTAATCCAACAACCCCCCAATAAACACCAACCCAATAAACCACCCCCAAGGCGTTTTAAAAGGGCATTGGGAGGACAATCGGCTAAAGGCCTGGTTAGTGAGGAATGTTTTTACCTGGTGCCTAATGGTTTATAATGAAGGTACCAGGCAAATCTCCCTGGGGAAAGCATTCCACAAACAGGGAGCCACTGCAGAAAAGGCCTGCTCTTGCGAACATAAAGTTCTTTTTTAAATTCTGAAAACATAAGATCATCGGCCCATAAGATCATTTCACCCACCTCAAGTCTGATCCGTCTTGCCCCTGACACCAGGATCTATAGGGAAGGGGAAGCTATGGAACAGGAGACGGTGGTTTCCTGGCAATGAGGACTCTTTCAACTACCCATTCAGGGTTTCGTACAGGAGCCCCAAGCCAGCACAGCCAGAAGATGCAGAGGCTCATGAGAATTGTGGCCAATTCAGAGGGAGGCTGCCTTAGAGAGTGTTTCCCACGGGGGCTTAGAAAGATGGAGATTGGGACAAGGGAGTCCAAGGAGACACTCACCTAGAGGCATCTGACCAGACACAGGTCCCAGCTCACCCCAGAAAGCAAGGAGTGCAACCAGGCAGAGGCCAATGGACTTCATGGCGAAGCAGGTCTGAGTCCCCTGCCTGCACCCAAAAGGCTTTATATCCCATGCAGAAGGAACTGACAGCACATTTGGAAATCTCTCAGCTCCACCCAGAACAAACAGAAAGCAGAAAGGAATGGATTGGTTGGGAAAGGCTGGAGTATCTGAGTGACTGGAGAGGAACCTTTCCAAGCCAGCACCCCATTCGTAGGCAGGCGATGACTCTGTCCTAGGCGTGGCCCTTCTGTTATCAAAATACAAAAGATAGCAGAAATGAGGAGCTGCCTCCAGGTGCTTCCAAGCACCAAGGGAGACCTTGAGTCTGGGTGGCCCTGTGTTTGGGGCATTCAGAAAGAGGGCATCAGCCGTGCCAAAGGGGAAAGGGCCCCTTGGCTGCAGGAGGCAGGTGTATTCCCCTCTCCAGAGTGGTTGTCATTGCCCACCTGGGCTGTTTTCATGAGAAGAAGAGGTTCCAGGTGAGGTGGGAACAGAGCTGAACTGGGAGAAGGAGAAAGTGCTTACCTGGATACTGGCTGGAGGCAGGTGTCAGTTGACCCCAGAGAGCAAGAAGCCCCACAAGGAGGAGAAGGCCACCCCACGACAGGATGAACAAGTTACGGTAAGTCTACTGCCCAGCCCACGACTCACTTATATCTCAGAAAACAGGTTCAATGGGGGATTCCCGAAGAAGGTGGTGAAGGAATAAGGGACAGAGGTCTGGACAGCATCAATAAAAAGGGACAAACCAAGCAAGTTAACTGCCAATCTACGTAGGTGTCCACCTGTCCCAGGAAGCAGACAGTGATCTCTGCTTGCCACAGGGGCATGGACACACCATGTGGGGTCTTCCCTTCTTCTCTCAGCTTCCCACCACGTGTGTCACAGGAGCAGAGGGAGACTGAGTGTTGAGTCAGCCTGTGGTTGGTGGGGACGCCTCTCTCTAGCATGCACATCCAAACTGACCTGTCACGCATGGAGGAAATTCCCAGGGCCAGATCCTACGCCTGCCTGCCAGGACTCCTTCAGCCAAGAACAGGGAGTGAGCGATGGCTCCTCCCAGGAGAGGGAGGAACAGAAGATGTTATCTGACCTGGCAGAGGCAATAAAATGAAAGCAGAGCAGGAGGAGGAGTGAGTCAAGCAACAAGAAGGTTTCTGTGAACACATCATAGACCGCAAGGCTCTTAAATATAGGAAGTGTCAGATCATTGCTACACCTTGCCCAATATTGTCGGCACTGGCTGGCAGTAGACTTCAGGGGAGGTATTTTGCCCACTGAGCTTCAGTCCCATCCCAAAGGGGAGAGAGGGAAAGACCAGGCAGAAACATTAGCTTCTGATCACAGAATTATCAGAGGGTAGACTGCAAGAAGATCAAACCTCTCCATTCTGAAGGAAATCAGCCGAGTGCTCACTGGAAGGACAGATCCTGAAGCTGAGGCGCCAATACTTTGGCCACCTCATGAGAAGAGAAGACTCCCTGGAAAAGACCCTGATGTTGGGAAAGATGGAGGGCACAAGGAGAAGGGGACGACAGAGGATGAGATGGTGGGACAGTGCTCTCGAAGCTACCAGCATGAGTTTGACCAAACTGCAGGAGGCAGTGGAAGACAGAAGTGCCTGGCGTGCTCTGGTCCAGGGGGTCACCAAGAGTAGGACACGACTAAACGACTAAACAACAACAAGAGTTGGAAGGGACGCAAAGGGTCATCTGGTCCAATGCAGGAGTCATGGCTTAACAGGACCACAACATTAATATAGTTTGAAAAACCCAAGCAGTGTACAAAGGGGAGGGAATGAATAAACACATCGTAACAATATGTAAAAGCAGCATAAAAATACAACCACACAGCTACAATGTGACCCGTAATATCTATGTCTGACCAGTAGCACTATTCGGAAATGGTTTGGGTGAATTATTGTTATCAGGGCTTCTTTTCAGACAGAACTCAGTGAGTTCCTCTCAGGTAGGTGCCATTGCCATTCTTAGAGAATGAGGGAGGTGTTCATGGTGAGTTCTGACACCTCTTCTTCTAGAAAAATAGCTCTTCTTCTTCTTCTTCTTCTTCTCCTCCTCCTCCTCCTCCTCCTCCTCCTCCTCCTCCTCCTCCTCCTCCTCCTCCTCCTCCTCCTTCTTCTTCTTCTTCTTCTTCTTCTTCTTCTTCTTCTTTGCAAACCACCCTGTACCTCAAGTCTCAGGACAGTTCACAGGATAAAGTCACAATATAAAAACACAAAATGAGCTTCCAGGTGAGGTGGGAACAGAGCTGAACAGTGTCTGGGGCTGACAAGCCTCACACCCCTAAGAACATAAGAAGAGTCGAGGGGCCACTAGGGGCGCATCAGAAGATGGCTGACAATAACATCTCTCCGTCCCACACGAGGTAATTAGGAGGCTGTGATGGGAGTAAATAGCCTCCCTACCCCCCCCCGGATTGTGGGGGGGGGGGCTGCCCTTGCCTGCTGTGCCCTATACCACCCCCGAATTTGTGGGGATGGGGGCACTAGGCAGAATGCCCTCCTGTGGGATCTCGGTGTTCCTGGACGCTGTCTCTGATCCGCGCCACTAGCTGCAAGAACTTCAAAAGAAACAATTAGGAGGAAGCGAATGCACATATTTCAAGGAAGGAGAGGGAGTAAAGACTGCTAACAGAAGAGATCTCTGATAAACAAGACGAGTCGGAGGAACTAGAATTAACCAGATGAAGATACACCAAGACTTGGTATGGCAAAAGGACTGGATGGGGGAGGGAAAAAAAAAACTTTCCTTTCTTTCCTCTATGTGATTAAACAAGAACCCCCCCCCTCACAAGTCAGAAATGTCATTTGAAGGACTTAAGCTGTGGATTTATGTCTGTGTGGAGATAAACTTTCTAACCAAAGCATGCTTTAAGAAGAGCGTGGAATGTATAAGGGCTTTGGAATGATGCAGTTAAAAATACCGTCGCCATATTGGGAAGTTCTGTCGGAGGACTTAAGTCTGGGAGGAGAAATAGAGAAATAGAGCTGTTTTTATATTGTGGGTGAAACTCCTCAGAGGGACTTAAGAACGACAGTTCTGTGATTAATGATGGAAAGAGCGATATTATCTATGAATGCGATGATATATGGAAACCATCTCGATTTGAGGATTGGACGAACGGAAAAATTCACACAGGATTATTATTGGTGTTTATCGGCTTAAGGAGATTATCAGAAGAGATCATAAAGAAAAAAGAGAAAATATACGAACAAGAGGAGATGTGGAAACAGCAAGATAAGACTGGATAGAATTATGAACTTTGTTTGGACTGATTTGGACATTAACGCAGTAGCAAGAAGATGATCAGAATCCCCCTTCGGATCTTGAAATATGGGTCCCCTCAACAAAATTTAAAATTCGACTTTGTAATTCGGAATTTATGTGATGTGATTTGATTTGATTGGTTGGTTAATAAAAATTATTTTTTTTTAAAAAAAGAACATAAGAAGAGTCTGCTGGATCAGGCCAATGCATACCCTCCAACATTCCTCAGGTGAAAATAGGGACGTTTCTCACTCCACCACAACTGACCCTCCTTGATCCCTCATCCCCTCACAAAATACTTCCTATCAGAAGAAGGGCGAGGGCCGCCATTGCCAGTCTAGCTTGGTGATTTACTGGATACTCACTTATAGCAGCTTCAAGGCAGCCACTTGCTCCAGCAGCCAAACTGAGCCTTCTTGAGTCTCTGCCCTCAGGCAACTTTGCCCAAGGTCTGAAGGTGGACCCTCCATGGCCTCCCACCTGCTGCCTCCTCTGGGCTCTTGGACCATGGACTTGGTTCCTCAGGTACAGCAGAAAGCACCTTTCCAGGCTAATAATAATAATAATAATAATAATAATAATAATAATAATAATAATAAAATATGTCTTCTAAATAATAATAGTCATGATGATGATGGAATCTAGATAGATTGCCTCTTGCACTGGAGGTCTCACCAAGGTCAAGGCTGCCTTGATTTCTAATCGGCAGTGTATGTGTGTGCAGAAAAAGATAAAAAATCAAAGTCCGCTTTGGAAAGCAACTCCCCTGGAGGAAGGGTATTTCCCAAGGTGACCGCAGAGCAAACCAAACTGAGTAAACGGCAGGAGGAGAAAGGGTGACGCCAAGGAGGTGGGTTTGATTCCTATAGGTGCCAGCTGCGAAAGGTGGAAGGGACTCCCCAGAGGTCATCTAGCTCATCCCTCTGCAAGGCAGGAATCATAGCTATTAAATCCTAGAATAACTGACAGGGAAAGGACCCTGAGGGTCATCTAGTTCATAGGGTGTTGCTTAGGGAATGCTATTCAGCCCCGTGGAACCTTCAGTGTGGGGTTCCGCAGGGCTCAATCCTGTCCCCCACATTAATAATAATAACAACAACAACAACAACAACAACAACAACAACAACAACAACAACATAGATGCTTAACATCTATGTGAAACCTCTAAGTGGGATTATCTGGAGGTTTGGAGTCTGCTGTGAGCAATATGCTGATGACACTCAGCTCTGTTTCTCCTTTACATCTGCAGGTGAGGCAGTGGAAGTTCTGGATCAGTGTCTTGCCTCAATAATGGAGCCAACAAACTGAAGCTCAACCCAGATAAGACAGAGGCCCTGTTAGTGAGTGGTTCCCTAGAACAGATGACTGGGAGGTTGCGTGCTCTTGGTGGGGTTACGCTTCCCCTGAAGGAGCAGGTTCATAGCCTGGGGGTCCTCCTGGATCCTTTGCTGTCGCTCGAGGCTCAGGTGGCCTCAGTGGCCAGGAGTGCCTTCTATCAGCTTTGGCTGGTGGCCCAGCTACGCCCCTATCTGGACAGAGACAGTCTAACTCCTGTTGTCTATGCTCTGGTAACCTCAAGGTTAGATAACTGCAATGCGTTCTACGTAGGGCTGCCTCTGAAGACAGGTTTGGAAACTTCAGCTAGTGCAGAATTCAGCGGCCAGGTTGCTCACCAGGGCAAGACAGTTGAGCCTATTACACCGATCCTGGTCCCACTGCTCTGGCTGCCAATTAGTTTTCAGGCCCAATTAAAAGTCCAATTTTGACCTATAAAGCTTTAAACAGCTTAAGGACTGCCTATTTCCATATGAACCTACCTTAGATCATCTTCCGAGGCCCTTCTTGTGTGCCTCCTCCTTCAGCGGTCCAGAGGGTGGCAACACGAGAACGGGCCTTTTCTTTCCTTTTTGTGTATAATTTTTATTAAATTTTCTGTTTTACAATTTAGAATATTCATTTAAATAACCTGAAAATGTCAATGACTTCCCTTGCTCTCTTTCCATGGTTCATTTAGCATATCAGAAATTCCTTCATATTTTACATAAACTAAACCATTCAGTAATCCATTATTACATCCATCAAAACTTGTTTACACTGTTGAATTTATCTTAATGCTGCCAACGTTTTCAAGTGTGCACAAGGCAAGAATCACAGTTATAAGAACATGGGGTGGTACAATAGGATGGGATGCCACGGGTCATGTAGCCCAAACCGCAGCAAGGCAAGAGTCTCCAATAAAAGGATGGTCTCCCCGACCCCCTAGCGGGGGGGGGGGGGAGGAACCCCAAAGGGGTACAGCAGCTGACTCCATTCCGCAAAAGGGAGAAAGAAAATCCTCCTTTACTTGGCCCATAGCTAAACCCTGGAATTCACAGCTGCAGGAGGTAGTTTTGGCCACCAACTTGGACGGCTTTAAAGGAGAGGTCGATAAATTAACGGAGGAGAAGAGAGGTGAGGACGACTCTCAGCCATTATAGCTCTGTTTCTGGAATATCCCATTGGAGGTTTCCAAGCAGAGGTTAGGTGGCCATCTGTCCTGGAGGCTCAGGTGGAGATACCTGTATCGCAGGCGGTTGGGCTGGACAGTGGCGTAGCGTGGGTTGTCAGCACCCGGGGCAAGGCAAGTAATTTGCGCCCCCTAACCCGTGGATTTGCGCCCCCTAACCCTAACCCCCAGATGTTGCGCCCGGTGCGGCCGGCTCCCCCCTGCACCCCCCACGCTACGCCACTGGGGCTGGATGGCCCTCGGGTCCCTTTGCCCCTTCCCCACCACTCTCGGCTCCCAGAATGAGGCCACCCACTCTCGTCTCCACTGCCCAAGCCCTCAAGCACTTTCGCAGCTGCTTGGCCGGCGACAGCAGGAGGGGCGAGGGGCGCCACTCTCGAATTCGAATCCTTTTCGGGCTCTGCAAAGCCCTTCCTGCTCATCCGAAGGCTGCTCTTGAGTTCGAATCCTGCTTCCAATGCGCAAAGAGCCTCCCGCTCTCACGTTGCCCGGTGTAAAGCGCTTCCTTGCCTCCGAATCCTGCAGCCCTTAGAAAGGCCGCCGCGCGCCCCTCCCGCGAAGATGGAGAGCCACTCCTCTCCTATCCGACGGAACTCACCGCCACCTCTCCAGGATGGCGAAGAGCAGGAAGACCACCAGCAACGGCAGGAAGAAGACCAATAGGCTGAGCGTCTCGGCGGCCAGCAGCCCCAGCAGGACCAACCGGTAGAGCCAGCGGCTGCGCCGCTCCAGCCGCTCCAGCCCCTGCACCATCCCGAGCGGGTAGCGCAGGCAGGGCAGGGCGCCGTGCTCCGGGCGGCTGGCGCGGAAGCGCATCTGGAAGCGGTGCTCCAGGCGGCCCCAGGCGCCGGGCCGGCGTTCGGGCAAGGGCTCGTATTCCGCGCGCCCGGCCGCCGATTCTTGCGGCGACTCGAGCAAGAGCATCTCTTCCTGCAGCTTCCGGATCTCCCACTCCATCACCGGCGTCTTCTGGCGGCACAGCGGGCAGCGCGCGCGGCCGATTTCGGCGGCGCCCGACGCCTCCAGGACAGCGCCCAGGCAGCGCGCGCACAGCTCGTGGCCGCAGTTCAGGCGCGACGGGCGGTGGACGTCGCCGTCGTAAAACTCTGTGCAAATCGGGCACTCCGCATCCTCCTCTCCGTCGGGGGACGCGCGGGGCTGCGCCGAAAGAGGGTCGTTCTCGCCCGTTCCCGCCGCGCCCTTCGCATCCTCCGGTCCACCGGGCGCAGGGAGAATGCAGTCGAACTCCCCTTCAGACACAGACGCCGCCCGCTCGGGCTCAAGCGCGTCCCCGAGGAGCCCTGGGGACTTTCTGAACGCGCCATCCTCCTCGTCGCCACTCGTCGCCGCGTCTTCCGGCACCACCCGGTCTCCTTGCCCTGTTGTCGAGGCGACAGAGGCTTCATCTTCCCCCAGCGCTCCCTCCTGGGCCTGGCAAAGGGTACCGGTGCCCCGCGGGCCGCCCTCTCCTTCCTCCGGCGCAGCGAACCCCTCCGAACCGCTGGGGCTGGTGCTCGAAATCTCCGCGGGCGAACCAGGCCTGGGGCCCGCGACTCCGCCGCTCCAGGCCAGGCTTCGCTCCGTTTGGCGGCGTCGAGGCTCCGGGTTCGAGGTCAGAGAGCTGCGCCAGGCGGCCCCTGGCGATCCTCGGGGGCCGGTTCGGGGGTCCGCGCACCCCACCGGTGGGTGCGGCTGAGCGTCTCGGAGTTCGCCGGCGTCTTTTTGCCCGTAGAGCGGTGAGCGCTTTCGGCTGCCAAATAATACGAGGACAGATTCTCGACGGACCGGTTTGGCGACTCGCAAGGCGGCTGTTTCCGTATCTGGAGACAGGCGCGACCTGCTCCACAGAAGAGGCCTTCCAGGTGGGCGGCTGCTCAACCGAAGCCACCCACGAATCTTTCGACTGAACGACCTGGCGCCCTTGAGCTGTTGGCTTGTTTCTGATAGAAGGAAGAAGAGGTCGATCCGAGGACGGAGTCCCGAGGATGAAAATGTGGTTCTCTCTGCCCCCCAAGCCACTTCATGGTTCGAGGAGAAATGTCCTAAATCGTAGAAGGGGAGCAGAGGAGAGTGGGAAAGGATCCTTCAGATATAAAAGCATAGAGTGGTACAATAGAATGGGATCCCGAAAGTCATCGAGCCAAAACCCCCAGTGGGGCAAGAATCAGAGAGATAAAAACACAGAAGGGGAGAGTTGGAAGGGGCTCCCAAGGGTCATCTAGTCCAACCTGCTGTAAAGCAGGAATCAGAGCTATAACCTCCTAGAAGGGAAGCCTAATGGTCATCTAGTCCAACCCCCCTGCCCATAGGAGTTCCTCGGTTGGCTCAAACCACCAACCTTCTGCTGAACAGCCAGACACCCTTAGTCATTGTGGCACTTTCAGGCAAGGTGAAATAATAATAATGTTGTTATTGTTTTGTTGTTTAGTTGTTCAGTCGTGTCCGACTCTTCGTGACCCCCTGGACCAGAGCACGCCAGGCACTCCTGTCTTCCACTGCCTCCAGCAGTTTGGTCAAACTCATGCTGGTAGCTTCAAGAATACTGTCCCACCATCTCGTCCTCTGTCGTCCCCTTCTCCTTGTGCCCTCCATCTTTCCCAACATCAGGGTCTTTTCCAGGGAGTCTTCTCTTCTCATGAGGTGGCCAAAGTATTGGAGTCTCAGCTTCAGGATCTGTCCTTCCAGTGAGCACTCAGGGCTGATTTCCTTAAGAATGGAGAGGTTTGATCTTCTTGCAGTCCATGGGACTCTCAAGAGTCTCCTCCAGCACCAGAATTCAAAAGCATCAATTCTTCGGCAATCATCCTTTATTATGGTCCAGCTCTCACTTCCATACATCATTACTGGGATTAGCTTGAACCATATGGACCTTTGTTGGCAAGGTGAAAGAAGCAGGCATCCTTTAATTTTGTGACTGCTGTCACTATCTTAGAATTACAATTCTATTATTCTGGGGTCACTAGGATGTAAGTTTGAATTGTTTATTGCACAGATGGATCCCTTTACAGACTTAACACTTGATGATCTTATTGGGAATTTAATATAATGTGTAGAGAGCGAATAGCAATCTCCAGTAAGGAGTTCAAGACATTGTAACTCAAGCTATGTGTCCCAATTGAAAGAAGGTGGGGCAAGGCTCAACCCAGAAAAGTCATTTGCTTTAATTGCAACAAGGAAGGACATGGGGCAGTTTTGTAGAGCCCCCAAAGCAGGGAAATCTTCTGAGAGTAAACAACCAAACCAGAACACATGAATCTCACTGCAACCAGTAGTGATGAGAAATCAGACAGGTGGTTGATAAATTTGGGGTGGCCACTTCACCGTTCATAAGCAATATAGAGTTAGGGTTGAACGCTAGATTGCTTATGAACGGGGGGGGGGGGGCGGAGCACATGTCCCAAAAGCGATCCTTGGGGGAATCCACTTTCTTCACCCCTCCATTGTGGGAACTGTCCATTTATTCCTACTCTCTGTGGAGATACATTTCCACACCTACTAACACTACATGTGACCTTCCACACAGGGTTGTTGTGAAGATCCATGGGGAGAATGATGAACATGAACAAAGAGATGAACTGAAGCCACTTCCTCTTCACTTTGTTCAGCCTCCAACTGGATTCAGTCACCCAAAAAATATTCTTAACCCTGCTTAAGTACTTACAGTCACTCTAAGCACTGAAAGCACTTGCCGTCACATTTCGTATCTAAGGAATAGGCATTGCACAGAGCCATCTAGTGGATGCCTCTGAAAATTCACAGCATTCCTTCTGCAGAATCAAATTGAACTTACTCTGCATAACTGTGGCAGCAGCTGGCTTCCGTGAGCTTTATTGGGGCAGAAAATTTCAACTGCTTCTCAGAACTTTGCCTAATTAGACCCAGCACTAACATATCCCCCAATTGTACTTGTGGATGACTCTGGAAGGTGGTTTTGAGGGGGTGGGGGAGATATTCAGTGAATTGATTAAACAATTACAGGTATGACTTTTCCTACAAGGGCAGAACCTCTCCACCAGCTTTAACTATCTCTCTCTCATCTACAGCAGAACCCAGGTGGAGACCCAGGATCATTGTCCCATCCTGCATGGTGTCTAATGCTCTAGAGGTTAAGGCACATCTTCAAATCACAATGCCATAAACACAAAATCAAAGAGGGTCTTCTCTTCTCTCATTCCAATAAAGAATAGTCATCCCATCCCACTTAGTCTCCTTCTTGAGGGTTTTCCCCTTCTCTTCTGAAACCAGCTCCTGCCTTTTGCCATATTGCTGCTCCCAAGTGGAGAGGGAAGGGGCTGAGAGCGGGGGCCACTTTCAAGAGGAAATTACTCAATGAAGTCAGGGTGTCCTTTTGGCATCCTGCAGTTAAGGCTGCAATCGTGCACACATATGATTCATCAAACATCATCATCATCATTTATTATCTATACCCTGCCCATCTATCCCCAGCTACTCTGAGTGGCTCCCAACTAAATATTAAAAGCACGATAAAACATCAAACATTAAAAACATCCCTAAACACCGGAGGTTTGATCAAACCTTCCACATCCCTCAAAGTGGCTTCTGAAAATCATGGTAACACCCATTGCCACTGAAAATGGCAATTAATCAGGTTGCATGCCACCCCAACCTCCACACAGTGCAAGAATCCAGGGCTACCAGTCACTTACCCAGGCATTGGTTTCCTTGGATTCAGGGACAGTGGAAATTATGGTGTCTTTATGATATATTTATTTACACATATACACAACTTAGCAACTCTGCAAGTCTATGATTCTGTGAAATGAATGTGTCTTGTTCTTACATGGAGGAGGAAGGGCATAGGTGGGAAGAGCATTCTTCTGAGAAAAGCCACCTGCCAGGAACCTCCACTTCCCAGCTGGCAAGACCCATTTCGGGGAACGGCTCCCCAGGCAGAACAAGACAGGCAGGCCTGGGATCTGCTGACTGGTGGAATGAAGTCTGCTTCCACCAAATCCTTCTGCCACCCCGTCTGGCCTTCTCAGCTTTCCAGGACTCCCAGGGGGAGGCAACATAAGGCTGGGATGGCAGGCCACTGGATCTCTCCCCATTCCCAAATGATTCTCCAAGCCAATGCTGGGGGCTGCCTCAGGTCAGTGTTGAGATTTCCATTCCACCTTAAGGAGCAGACGTGTGGAACTGTTGGGTGTCACATGTCTGTTTACATTCCAGCACAGCCTGCTGGGAACTTCCATTGTGTGTATAGCTTTTGCTTTTCCCTGTCTCTCTGAGAAGATGAAAAGAGAAAGACGACATGTTTCTTTGTCCGTAGTTGTAGTATGCTTTCACAAGCCTCATGCCTATTTTGTGTGTACAGTTCACTCTGCTGATAGTGTGCCCTGGCTCTGAAGCCCAGGTCGCCGATTTACGTCGGAGCAGAGGCCGATGGGTCTTCACAGCGGGATGGCTGGAAGGAGACAGCCAAGCTGGGGCTAGCCAGCTGGACTTGCAGCCCTCTGCATGTCTACAGTCAGGTCTTGTAGAAACACGGACAGCTCCAACTCAGCAGCTTGTTCCAGTGAGCCAAACTGAGCCTTCTGAAGTCTCTGCCCCCAGGCAACTCCTTCTAAGCTCTGCTGCCTTGAAAGGGCCAACCCTCTCGCCTGAAGGTGGACCCTCCATGGCCTCCGACCCATTGCAACCCCCTGTGCTGGTTGCTGGGTGATTTGGGAGCCATCCAAAGTGGGCTTTGCGCAAGCTGCACCCTATTTCTCAAGGCCGCCCATACCTGTATCACATCACGTCCAGGGAAAGGGGCGTATGGCTTGCCCCAAATGACCTTGAGGGCCAAACATGGAAGGCTGGTGGGGCAAGATTGGCAGGTGGGTTGAAGGTTCCTCAGCCCTGCTCCATTGGGACAATAAAGTTGGGGACAACACTGGAGAAGGAAGCAGGGAACACAGACACACAGCGTCTAGCATACAAATGAGTCAATGCCTTTATTGTGCAAAAGAGAAAAGAGGATGCCGGATGGAGCAAACTTTGCTCAACCACCAGAAACCTGACAAGCTGGTGCCTTGATTGCCATATTTGGAGAGGTCAGCAGGTCTTCAGATGATACAGTCTAAGCTCCACTCAATGTTTCTGGGCATCCGGTCCAGGCACGGTCTGCTGCTGCAGAAGAAGAGAAGAGTTTGGATTTGATATGCCGCTTTATCACTCCCCTTAAGGAGTCTCAAAGCGGCCAACATTCTCCTTTCCCTTCCTCCCCCACAACAAACACTCTGTGAGGTGAGTGGGGCTGAGAGACTTCAGAGAAGTGTGACTGGCCCAAGGTCACCCAGCAGCTGCATGTGGAGAAGCGGAGGCGCGAACCCGGTTTCCCAGATTACGTGACTACCGCTCTTAACCACTACACCACACTGGCTGAAGGGAAGAAGACCAAGAAGACCAAGAAGACAATGGACAGCTGCAGCTTCCACACACAAGCTCAGTATTAAAGTCCTTTGAGCCTTTGCAAGTGCTCTCCACTGCACATGATGAGTGGGCAGGGAGAATCATCCCCTCGTCTTCTCTAAGGTGGCCACTAGCAGAGTCAGCCACTTAGGGTGTGTGGATTCCGGTGGCAGATGCACCAGCCCTGGCAGGCAGAAAAGCCAGAGGAGCAGGGCAGCTGCTGCAGTCTGCTGTGTACCCTTGTGGGCTGCTCATTTACCAACTCTCATCATGCCTGCATCAAGCTTGCAACTCCACCTTCCTGTGGCCACACTGCAGTGTGGCAACATTTCACTATGTCATATATTAGATAGATATTGAGGGCCATCTACAACACCTTCAAATATATACATTAAACAGAAGAAATTCGGGAAAGAAGGAAAGGCCAACACATATTCTGAGCTCTCAGTCAGGCTGGGGATCCTTTCCAGATGTATGTGTTTGAAAGGGTATGTGAAAGGTCATGCATTTAAGTTCTGGGTAGCAAAGCATAGACAGATTTACAGAGGAAAGGCTACCGGATATTTTGAGCTCTGAGACTCCAAAAGCTTCCACAAACCCCAGCCATTTTGGCTCCTGCATTAAAGAAAAAGTCTGTGGCACTGCACCCCACCCTCCACCAAATTCAAAATCATCTCACCTTAGACAGGATTACTGCAATCTCGTGGGCATCCACCGCAGCACTTCTGAACACCGGGGCAGGACCAGTCATCTTTACACCGTGCAATGCAGATTCCCACACCTGTATTCAGGGGGCATCGTCCAGGCTTCTCTGCAAAAGAACAAAACTCCTGGTGACCCTTGGGCTCCCTTCCAACCTGACAGTTCTAGGGTTCTGTGGCTGAGAGATGCCTTCTGGCCAGAGAGACCTTCCCTGTGCAATTGCGAAGTTCTCTCGTGTCTGGAACCCAGAGGAACCCAGCAATCCTCAAGTGGGCACTGTCATCTTCAGAGGTCTGCCTGGAACTCTCCAAAAAACAAGACACCCCAATGATACAACCACCCGCTTCTCCTTTGCTTTTATCTAGAGAAGGAGAAAGGAAGGCATTTGTCGATGGGTAGACAATGCTGGAGATCTTGCTAGAAGCCGATGTTCATGCCAGCACCTTGGAGGAAGAACTGCCTTGGGAGGAAGAGAAGAAAGTTCTTACCTGGCTTCTGGCTGGAGGCAGGTGTCAGTTGACCCCAGAGAGCAAGGAGCCCCACAAGGAGGAGAAGGCCACCACAACGCATGATGGACAGGCTTTGTCTGCTGCCCAGACCACCAGCTGACTTCTTGATCTCAGGAAGCAGGTTATATAGGGAACTCCTGAAGCAGAAGGGACAGAGGAGGGGACTGTAAGTGGGACGGGGGGGACATTCTTTTCTTTCCAACAAGCTTTTGCAACAAACCGTTGTAAAGAAGCTAAAGCCGTTTTGTGACCCGCAGCCAGTATTGGACTCTAGGAAGTGCAGCAGGAAGTGCAAATTGTCCTTTGTCATCTCCCTGGTAAAAATCCCCCATAATTGAGATTCTTTGGCCTTAGGAAATATCTGTTCTCCCAGGCCTTCTAAGACCTTTGTGGTACAGGTGGCAGTTAGACCTGTCTATGCATTTAATTACTAGCTTCCTTTTTCATTTTCAGTTCTGTGCTGTGTATTACGCTTTCCTGTGCTAGTTTTCTTGAACTGTTATTTTATTGATTGATTGATTGATTGATTTTCAAATATTACATTACAATACAGATGTACCAAAGCCAAACCATTTCTTCCCCATCCCCCCATACATTTACATTTATATTTCCTCAATCCATCATATTATTCTTTTCTCCTTCCTCCCACTTCCCTCCGCCCCCACTCGATTTCCTCCACATTATACAATTTACAATTTTAGAATAATCCTTGAATTCTACAATCCTCTCAAATCATCTATATATTCTTATTATCTTTCCTTACTAATTTTTCTTCCATCCAGTACATCACATTTTAATCTAGGCATATTAGCGTATCTTTTTTTTGAGCAATATTTTGCCATATATTCATTAAAACATTTCCACTCCTTTTTAAATTTTTGACTTGACTGATTTCTTATTATAGCAGTTAATTTTGCCAAATTAAATATTCATTTAGTTTACAAATCCATTCCTCCTTTGTGGGTATAGTTTGTGACTTCCACCTAGCAGCAATCACTATTCTAGCAGCTGTACTTGCATATAGAAAAATCCCCGCCCCGCCCCCCGGTGGTATCTCTTCATCTATCAATCCAAGGAGATATGTCTCTGGTTTCTTTGTTATTGATATTTTCAACATCTTCTTTAGTTCTTCATGTACTACTACCCAAAATTTCTTAATTCCCTCACCCCTCCACCACATATGTATTGTTGTTCCTATTTCTCCACCACATCTTCAACAGCGGTTAGATTTCAATTTATATATCCTTGCCAACTTAACTAGCGTTAAGTACCACTTATAGAACATCTTTACAAAATTTTCTTTAATTGTATATGAGGCAGTAAATCGTATATCCTATCGCCAGAGGTTATCCCGTTGCTCTAGATAGATAGTATGTCCGAGATCCTGAGACCTTGAACTGTTATTTAAGAACGTTTTAAAAACAGGCTTTGCCTGCTGTGCAGACCACAGGCTCACTTATATCACAGAAAACAGGTTCTACGGGGAATTCCTTGAGCAGGAGGTGAAGGAAGGAGGGACAGAGGTAAGGGCAGCAGGTGGGACAGAGTGGACGTTCTTTTCTTTTAACCAGGTTTAACAACTAATGATCAAGGAATAAGCCATAGCACTTCTTGTGACCTTGCTGCAGGGATTTCCGGTCCCTAGGAAGGAAGTGAAAATTTCCCCTTGTCATCTCCCTGGTAAAACAACAACAGCCCATCACTGAGACCCTTGGGTCTTAGGACATTTATCTTCTCCCAGACCTTTTAAGATCTTTGTGGTACGCGTGGAGATTAGACCTGTCTATGCATTTTATTACTAGCTTTCTGAAATATACTCGGAGTCCTGTAGTGATTTCACGCTTTTTATTGCAGCTTGTAAAACAGTGATTAACCCCCCCCCCAAACCTCAGGCTTTTATATACATTATTTACACAATGAGTCCCGTCTGATTGGCTGATTCTGCTTCCCTCCTGGAGCCTGATTGGTCTTTTCCTGCAGGCCAATCAGTTGTTGCATTCTAGGATCCTACCTGCCTATTGTTCTAGGATCCAAGCTTAGTACGTAACACTTTCCTTTTTCATTTTCAGTTCTGTGCTGCATATTATGTTTTACTGTGATGAGGGGAGGGAGACTTTCTGCTTCTCCATCCTGCCTTGCTCCACCCTCAGCCCAAGGAGTCTTTCATGGAATCATAGAATTGTAGAGTTAGAAGGGAGCCAGGGGTCCTCTAGTCCACCCCTTCTTGCAACGCAGGAATCTTAGCTAAGCCATCCATGACTTTCCCCGACCCTGACTTTAGGAACAGCAGAAGCGGCTGGGAAGAGAGAAGAGGCGTTCAGGTATTTTGCCTTCCCGCTATATCAATAATTTTATAAGTCTTGTGTCTTTGCTTGCCAATTTATTTTGTATCTGAAGAAGTGTGCATGCACACGAAAGCTCATACCAAGAACTAACTTAGTTAGTCTTTAAGGTGCTACTGGAAGGAATTTTTTTATTTTGACTATGGCAGACCAACACGGCTACCTATCTGTAATTTATTTTGTGTTATTTTATGCACTGTGACATGCTGTTGTTATTACTGATTATAGTTTAGAAATTATTGGCTGTAATTGTTAAGAGTGAATTCCTGCTTAATTATTATTTGCTGGTATTTAGTTTTATCGCGTATCATTACGTTTTAATTGATTATTGAATGTTATTTTATTTAATATAAGTGGTTTATTTTAAAGTTATGTTTTTATTATGACATTTTTGTATTGGATCAGGTTGTTATAAGGTGTGTAATCATTGTTGTTTCTTCAGCTTGTAAACCCCCTTTTGCAGTGTACAGTGATATAGAAAGGCAGTATTCAAATTCATAGAACCATAGAATTTTAGACTGGGAAGGGATCTAAGGGTTATCTAGTCCAACCCCCTGCAATGCAAGAATCTCAACTAAAGCATCCATGACAGATGACCATCAAACTTCTATTTTAAAAAACCCACCTCCCAAAGGAGACTGTTCCACTGTCAAACAAACCTAACTGTCAGAAAGTTCTTCCTCACGTTTAGTCAGAATCTCCTTTCTTGTAACTTGAAGCCATGGGTTCAAGTCCTACCCTCCAGAGCAGGAGAAAACAAGCTTGCTCTGTCTTCCATGTGATATTTGAAGATGGCTATTATATCTTCTCTCATTCTCCCCTTTTCCAGGCTAAATACACCTAGCTTCCTCAACCATTCCTCATAAGGCTTCATTTCCAGACCCTTGATCATCTTGGTTGCCCTACTCTGCACATGTTACAACTTGTCTGTATCCTTCTTAAATTGTGGTGCCCAGACTTGGACACAGTATTCCAGGTGTGGTCTGACCAAGGCAAAATAGAGTGGGACTATGACTTCCTTTGATCTGGACACCAGATTTCTGTTGATGAAGCACAGAATAGCATTAGTTGTTAGACCCCTAGATCCTTTTCACATGTACTGCTAGTAAGCCAGTTGTCCCCCATCTTATATTTGGGAACCTGGTTCTTCCTGCCTAAGTGCGAAAGCTGACATTGTTCTCTATTGAAATTCAAATTAAAAGTGAAATGAAATGAAACATTTAAGCACATTTTTCTATTGTTGTGACCCACCCTTCATCATAAGGTCCCTGGTAGGGTAACAACAACAACTACTACTACAAGTACAACAACAGCAGCAGCCCTTTCTTCATTTACCTGTTTACTCTCACTTTAAGCTAGCAGATTATGGATCTCTCTGCAATTTTGGCAAAAGCTGCTAATACTTGATTAAAACCCAAAGCTCAGGGATGGGATTCTTTTCCAGCTGACAGGCAGGATCCTGGGCTCCCCGATCCCTGGCAGGTCACTTTGACAGGTGAGTGAGGCACAGGACATCAAAACCATTTTTTCCTTTGCAGAGTTGCTTGAGTTTGGTCCTCATGACAGAGGATGACCCAAGCCCATCCAGGCAGAGCTTGAAATAAACATCTATCAGCAGATGGGTGCCGACTTACAGTCCTGTTCTAAGCGTGGCTCAGTTAGGAATTCTGTTTTGCAGCCATGGCTGTCCGATGGGGATTGCAAGCTTCTCTCTTTCAGCGAAATGACCTGTTGGGGAGATAATACTTGTGATGGATCTAATTTGGCAAAGTTCTGAGGAGTGGATCAAAAGTCACTTAGAATTTCCTGCTCCATTAAAGCTCACAGAAGCGAACGGCTGGCACAGCTAATTCACCAACTATCAGCAGCTTTTGCCAAAGCTGGAGAAAGATCTATGACCTGCTGGTTTAAAATGAGAGAAAATGGGGTAAACTAACAAAGTATTGTTGCAGTAGTGGTTACGCTGCCAGGGACCTTATGATGAAGGGCAGGTCGCAACAATTTTAAAATGTGCTTAAATAGCAGTTCAAGAAAACTTGCACAGGGAAGCATAATACACAGCACAGAACTGGAAAAGAAAGAGAAAAGCCAGCCATCAAATGCATAGACAGGTCTAATCACCACCTGTATGACAAACATCTTAAAAGGCCTGGGAGAACAGAAATGTCCTAAGGCCAAAGAATCTCAATTATGGGGGATTTTTACCAGGGAGATGACAATTTTCACTGCTGCCCTGCTGCCCTTCCTCGAGTCCAGTAATGCATGCAGTTCACAAAACGGCTTTAGCTTCTTTGTTGGAAAGAAAAGAATGTCCCCTCTGTCCCACTTACAGTCCCCTCGTCTGTCCCTCCTTCCTTCACCTCCTGCTTCAGGAGTTCCCTATATAACCTGCTTCCTAAGATCAAGAAGTCAGCTGGTGGTCTGGGCAGCAGACAAAGCCTGTCCATCATGCGTTGTGGTGGCCTTCTCCTCCTTGTGGGGCTCCTTGCTCTCTGGGGTCAACTGACACCTGCCTCCAGCCAGAAGCCAGGTAAGAACTTTCTTCTCTTCCTCCCAAAGCAGTTCTTCCTCCAAGGTGCTGGCATTAACATCGACTTCTTTTTTTAAAAAAATATTTTTTATTAAGTTTTCCATTTTAATAAACCAATCAAATCACATTAAATGTTCCTAATTGTGCAAATACATATCATAAAGTCCAAATATTTTGCCAAATTATAAATTTTTTGTTGGGGGTTCCCATGCTTCGAGTTCAGTGGGGTCCAATCATCTCATGGTTTCTACTGCCTTGAGTGTCAATAGTCCCTTCTTTAAATCTTCTTGTTATCATCCTTCTTTCTTTCATAGCCTCTGAGTTGTTTCCACAGGCAAGCTGAAGTGAGCAATAATATACTTCTGTGTGAACTTTGTATGACTCTCCCTTTTTTCCCCTTTTGCAGCTGGTAAGTCTTTTATTTGCAGTATGTCCTCACATGCTGGTATTTATGCCGAATCCATCCAAAAGTCCTTCTCAAGTGGCAGACGCCATCTTTTCTCAGTTCCGATATAATACAATCTAGGCGTTTGCTTAGTAATTTTCTCAGACAGGTTGCACCAAACATTAGTCTTTCCAGGGGAGGTTTGCCAAATCGAACTTGGAATGCAGATATAATAACAAAATAAGAGCTTGCCTCCCCCCATGACTATCAATCTCTGCAACACAGTCTGACTCGTAATGGCAGATCCCGATTAAATAGTGCATCACAGGAAAGTCTTTTATCTTCTTCCAAATATTTCAAGAAACAAAAGCTTTAGTTAATATTATTATTTCCACACAGTTTATATTTTCCGATCTCACTTGCTATAAGTAGTATAGACGGTTTTTCTAGGGGGGGTGGTTGTTAGGTAGTATCGTAATGAGAAAAGAAAAAGTTTTATCGCCCCTCCTTTCCATTCCGTTTCAACATACCAGCTTAGATGTTATTCTTCATCTTTCTTCTAGTCCATCACTCTTAGTATTTCAGTGGCTGACTTAATTAGCAGAATAAATACCCGTTCTTCGCTCGAAGCATGTCCATAAATCTTAAATCCAATCTTTTATCTTAAGAAATGGAACTTCAAGTGCTCACAGAGACAGCGTCCAGGAGATCCGAGCTCCCTCGAGGGCTTTCCATCCAGTGTCCCCACCCGCTCCTTCTTTACAAACTTGGGGGTGGTTTGTGGGCAGCTACGGATGAGACTGCAACTTCCCTTCCACTGGGAAGAAAAAGGGAGGCTGATTACTCCCATCTCAGCCCCTTAATTACCTTGTGTGAGCTGGAGAGATGGTATTGTCAGCCATCTTCCATGGCGCCCCTAGCGGAGTCCTGGCATGAACATCGACTTGTAGCAAGATTTCCAGCATTGTCTGCATTGACAAATGCCTTCTCTTCTCCATCTCAAGACAATAGCAAAGGAGAAGCGGGTGGTTGTGTCATTGGGATGTCTTGTTTTTGGAGAGTTCCAGGCAGACCTCTGAAGATGCCAGTGCCCACTTGAGGATTGCTGGGATTCTCTGAGTTCCAGACACAAGAGAACACCTTTGCAACTGCAAAGGGAGGGTCTCTCCGGCCAAAAGGCATCTCTCAGCCACAGAACCCTAGAACTGTCAGGTTGGAAGGGAAAACTCACCGAGAGTTTTGTTCTTTTGCAGAGAAGCCTGGGAGATGCCCCCCGAATCCAGGTGTGGGAATCTGTATTGCACGATGTAGAGATGACTGGTCCTGCCCCGGTGTTCAGAAGTGCTGCGGTGGATGCCCACGAGATTGCTGTAATCCTGTCTTAAGGTGAGATGATTTTTAATTTGCTGGGGAGGGTGGGGTGCAGTGGGACAGACTTTGTCTTTAATGCAGGAACCAGAATGACTGGGGCTTGTGAAAGGTTTTGGAGTCTCAGAGCTCAAAATATCCAGTAGCCTTTCCTTTGTAAATCTGTCTATACTTTGCTACCCACAACTTAAATGCATGACCTTTCACATACCCTTTCAAACACATACCTTTGGAGAGGATCCCTAACTTGGCAGAGAGAGAGAGACAGAAAAACCGAAATAGAGGACAAACTTCATCCTATTGAACCAATACATGATGTAACATTTTACATTGAAATTAGGTAGGATCCTTTATTATACAGGATGGGTGGGAACCCAAGCAGTGAAGGGCTCTTGCAATGGCCCAACGGACTTTAGTACCAAGCTTGTGTGTGGAAGCTGCAGCTGTCCATCGTGACCCTCTTGGTCTTCTTCCCTTCAGCATCTCAGCCGCAGAAGACCTTGGATGGACCGGATGACCAGAAACAAGGAATGGAGCTTAGCCTGTATCATCTGAAGACCTGCTGACCTCTCTGAATGTGACCATCAAGGCACCACGATCTGAGACCTTGGCTTTCTACCAGCTTGTCAGGTTTCTTGTGGTTGAGCAAACTTTGCTCCATCCGGCATCCTCTTTTCACTTTTGCACAATAAAGGCATTGACTCATCTGCATGCTAGACAGTGTGTGTGTGTGTTTTCCCTGCTTCTTCTCTAGAGTTGTGCCCAACTTTGTTGTCCCAATGGGGCGAAGCTGAGGAACCTTCAGCCCACCTGCCAATCTTGCCCCACCAGCCTTCCACGTTTGGTCCTCAATGCCATTTGGGGCAAGCCATACCCACCTGTCCAACACCTGATGTGATACACGTATGGGTGACATTGAGAAATAGGGCAGGGCTTGCACAGAGCCCACTTTGGACAGCTCCCAAATTGCCCAGCAGCCTGTTTGTTGTCCGGAGCCATTGACACTGCCAAGTGCAGAACAGCACTACACAGAATTGCACTCCCTTCCCATCAGCTGATGCAAAGGGAGAGGGATCCTGCTTAGCACTGGGTTCAGGTTCACAAGCCCAGTACTAAGCAGAATTATTCTCCTTCCCCAATCAGCTGATGGCAAGGGAAAGTGACCCTGCTGAGTTTCGGCCCACCAGAGAAATCCTTACAGAGGAGCTCCAGAGACTTGTGAGGATCCAGAATCTGAATCAGGGTCTCCAGAGACTCCTGCTATGGAGTTCAACGAGGCACAGGGCTCTGAGCTTGTCTCTGCAGACTGGGAGATCACTGAGCCAGATCTTGACAGACAGGATCCTAGGGAGCAACTTCACATGGCAAAGCAGGATGGGTGTCTTCCCCTTCCCCTTAGGAACCAAGTGCTTCCCACAGTCCCTCACTGGTCCTACAGCACAGGGGGTGCAGCAGGTGGGATGTCATGGAGGCTCCAGGTGAGAGGCGTGGCCCTTTATTAGGGGGCAGAGCTTGGGAGAAGTTGCCAGGGGGCAGAGACTTCGGAAGGCTCAAGTTTGGCTCACTGGAGGAAGCTGCTGCCTTGGAGCTCTCAGTGTTTCTAACAACACCACTTATGGACTCATTGTTAAAACCGTGTTCATGTAAGACAATCTTACTCGGCTACAAGTGATCGCCAAAAAAGAAGAAGACCTGAGGGAGCCCC
Organism: Podarcis bocagei; assembly: GCF_964188305.1. Lineage (NCBI taxonomy): Eukaryota > Metazoa > Chordata > Lepidosauria > Squamata > Lacertidae > Podarcis > Podarcis bocagei. The sequence goes on along the minus strand of NC_138129.1, from coordinate 1,985,225 downwards.
CAGCAGTGCTTTGGAGAATCATTTGGGAATGGGGAGAGATCCAGTGGCCTGTCATCCCAGCCTTATGTTGCCTCCCCCTGGGAGTCCTGGGAAGCTGAGCAGGCCAGACGGGGTGGCAGAAGGATTTGGTGGGAGCAGACATCATGCTCACAATCAGCAGATCCCAGGCCTGCCTGCTTTGGTCTGCCTGGGGAGTCTTCATCTCCAACATCTCTCCATCTCCCCTTCTATAGCTCTGCCTCCACTACAGACCCTCCTGCTTGGGTCAAGAGGGAACACCCTCACCCCTTGAGGATAAAAATGGAATGGGTCAATTATTTTATGTTTTCATTGTTTACAAAAGAACCTTTATGTTCTGCCAAACCATTTCAGATTAGTCCTTGGTCAAATATAAATATTACTGGTCACTTTTTAGCAGCGAAGCTGTATTGTTCTCTTTCCACATGTTTTTATGATGCATTTTTGTGCTATTTATGCTCATTTTCACTGCTTGAGGCTTTTAAAATATTATGAGCAGCTTGCTAACCCTTGGCTGGCACCCCTAAGCTCCTGCCGTCCACTCCTTTGGGGTGGAGAAGCATCTTCAGTTTGCCCCTGAGTTTTGCCATGGTCCAGGCAGCCTTCAGGGACCCAGGCTGAGCCCTTCAGGGGGCTTTGGGAGGGCAGAAGAACTTCCCCCACTGGAGCTCCACTGTAGAATCACAGAATGGTAGAGGCAGAAGGGACCTTGAGGGTCATCTAGTCCAAGCCACTGCAATGCAGGGATCACTTTGCTTCCCTCTCTGCTGCCAGTGCAACTCGGAATAGCATGGAAGGGCATCCTGGCTTGCAGAATAGCAGCCCCAAATCCCCTTCTCCCTTGGGAGGTGACAGGTGTGGTTTCAAACCACCCTCCTCACTCTGGCACCGCTGTGGAAAGGCTGACCACAGCATTTCAGCCGTTGGGACGGTTTGTTTCAAAACCTGGTGAGGGAGGAAAGAAGATCTGCTCTGTCCTGCTCACCACCTTCCTGGGCGTGTTGTGGTTCTGCAATACCCTGATGCTTCTGGGAGATATAAAGAGAGAGAAGCCAGGCTGGGCAGTGGACTCCCCACTTAGCCTGCCCCACCATGAGGTCTGGTGGCTTGGTGCTTCTTGTGGGTCTCCTTGCCCTCTGGACTGAGCTGACACCCACCTCTGGTCAGAGGCCACCAGGTAAGAGATTGGGTGAAGGCAGGTGGTATGTGTTGTGAAGTGGGAGCCTAGACAGGGTTAATGGAGCCAGAGGGACTGCAGAAAACTCACTTCCTGGTCCCTGGTAAAACTGCCAGGCATGTTCTTTGTCAAGGAAGCAGCAGAATGGGTGACTGGACTAAGAAGGCCAGGACTTCTTTGGAGAAGCCAATTGGTCCAAATCAGAGATGATGATATTTAACTATGAAGAAGATGAAACACGAAATTTTTTGAAGGAAATAAAAATAGATGTAAAAGTAAGAAATGTAATCAAGTACCGGTACTTGGGAATAAATATAACAAGAAATTAAAATATTTAGAACAGGCATAGGCAAACTCCGGCCCTTTAGATGTTTGGGACTACAATTCCCATCACCCCCGACCACTGGCCCTGTTAGCTAGGGATGATGGGAATTGTAGTCCCAAACATCTGGAGTGCCAGACTTTGCCTATGCCTGATTTAGAACAAGAGAATTTTAACAAATTAAAGAAAGAAATTGAGGAAAAGCTAGAGGAATATAAGAAAATTAAGCTTTCATGGTTTTGAAGAATAGAAATTATTAAAATGAAAATTTTGTCTAGACTATTTTGTTATTTAGAAAGTTACCAGTTAAGATATCAGAGACAGAGATAAAGGGTTGCAAAGTGTAGTGGTTGGGAGTTACTCGTGCGTAATCCTGCCCCGTTTGGGCATTAGATTGCCTGGTTAAACCCTTCGGACTGCACAGCCCATCTCAGCGTGGCTGCCCTTAGTCACTCGTAGAATCTGTCTGTGGGCGTTTCTTAAAGCGCTGCCAACATAAGAGTTGTTTGACACCCAAGCGTCTCTGCCTCTCACTGCGCGGGAGTCTCCTGCGCAGGGTGGGCGTGGGCAGCGGGGTGCCTGGGCTCTCCTCACTAACTTCCAGCGAAGAGTCCTGGAGCCCCTGCACCTCCCTGTCCCATTGCTCTCCTGGATCCCTGGTGTTACACTCATTCTCTTCCCCTACTTCCCAGCTGAGTCTCCCCCTAGCGCTGGGACCTTCCCCTGCAGAATCAGAGACCCTCTCCTTCTCCCGTGCCTCTGATGGCAGTTCCCTGACACAAAGCATGATGAATAAATTTTGTAATGGGGATAAGAAACCTTGAATCTATAAGGCTGTGAAGGACTTGCTCACAAATGTATTGACAGCTGCACAAATTATTATAGCTTGGAAGTGGAAGGAGCAAGCAGAATATAAAATGGAAGAATGGTATAAAGAGGTGTGGGATACAGTGGTACCTCGGGTTACAGACACTTCAGGTTACAGACTCCACTAACCCAGAAATAGTACCTCGGGTTAAGAACTTTACCTCAGGATGAGAAAATAAATCGTGCAGTGGCGGCGCAGCAGCAGCAGCAGCAGGCCCCATTAGCTAAAGTGGAGCTTCAGGTTAAGAACAGTTTCAGGTTAAGAACAGACCTCCAGAATGAATTAAGTTCATCACCCGAGATACCACTGTATAGCTATTAATGATAAATTAGCATGGGCCATTAAGGTAAGACGGGGAATATGCAGGAGAAATGATTTTGAGGAGATATGGAGGGTGTTTGTACAATTTGTGCGGTTAAAACGGAAAAGGGGTCAAACCACCGCAAGAGGTGTTGAAATCTTGGGAAATTGGATAGTTACAATGGAATGGTCTCGGGGGTTGGAGGCACAATGTTTATTTATGATTATTACTTGTCCCCCCCCCAAAGAAAAATTTAAAAGGGGCTCTTGCAGTGGAGGGAGGACCAAGAAGTAAAGGGTCTGGAAACAAAATGTTATGAGGAATGGTGGAGGGAGTTGGGTCTGCTTAGCCTGGAGAAGGGACAACTGAGAGGAGGTAGGAGAGCTATCTTCCAATACTAGAAGGGCCACCACATGGAAGATGGAGCAATTTTCTTTCCTGCTGCTCCGAAATACAGGACTTGTTCTGCTCCTGAGCTGCTGAGAGTGCAGGGACCACCCTATGGCAGGGGTGGGGTGTCATTGGGAAGTCTAGTTTTGTGTGACACCTCAGACCTCTGAGCAGAACAGAGGCCACCTTAGGAATCCTGGGCTCCTCTGGCTACTGGATGCAAAGGAGCCCCATCCCACATGAAGAGAGAGAGCCTCTCTGGCCAAAGACATCTCTCAACCTTGGAATTCTGCTCTCTTGCAGGGAAGCCTGGGCAATGTCCTGGGGCTCAGCCAGGTATGGTCGGACCCTGCGTGGTTTGGTGTAAGAATGACTGGTCATGCCCTGGAGCGAAGAAGTGCTGCGGGAGTTGCCCACGAGCTTGTGCCAATCCTGTCAGAGGTGAGGCCATTTATTCTGTGGAGGGAGGGGTGGGATAGGAAGCTCCTCTTCTTCATGAACCAAAGCCATTGTGACTTATGAAGAATTGCAGAATCTCTATACTCAGAAGTGCTTACATGGATTCTGGCTGGAGGCAGGAGTCAGGTGAGGCAAGGAGCCCCACAAGGAGGAGAAGGCCACCACAACACATGATGGGCAGGCTTTGTCTGCTGCCTAGACCATCAGTTGACTAGAACTTTCAGGTTGGAAAGGGAGCCCAAGAGTCACTGAGGGCTTTGCTCTTTTGCAGAGAAGCCTGGACGATGCCCTCCGAATCGAGGTGTGGGACCCTGCATTGCACGGTGTAGAGATGACTGGTCCTGCCCCGGTATTCAGAAGTGCTGTGGTGGATGCCCACGAGAGTGCCATAAACCTGTCTAAGGTGAGATGATTTTGAATTTGGTGGAGGGTGGGGTGCAATGGGACAGAGTTTTTCTTTAATGCAGGAGCCAGAATGACTGGAGTTTGTGGAAGATGTTGAAACCTCAGAGCTCAAATTATCTGCTAGGCTTTCCTTCTTTCTTCAATTGCTGGACTGAATGAACTAATGCTTCTGTTTAATGTATGTATTTAGTTGCATTGTGGATGACTGCCAATATCCATCTAATACAGTGGTACCTCGGGTTAAGAGCTTAATTTGTTCCGGAGGTCCGTTCTTAACCTGAAACTGTTCTTCACCTGAGGTACCACTTTAGCTAATGGGGCCTCCCACTGCTGCTGTGCCGCCACCGCGCAATTTCTGTTCTCATCCTGAAGCAAAGTTCTTAACCAGAGGTAATATTTCTGGGTTAGCAGAGTCTATAACCTGAAGCGTCTGTAACCTGAGGTACCATTGCATATAAAATGATGAAATGTTGCCACACTGCAGTTTGTCCACAGGCAGGTGGTGTTGCAAACTACAGAAGGTTGCTGAGATGTGGCAGTTGGGCAGCCCAGACCGGCCTGGCAACAGACTGAAGCAGCTGCCTTGCTCCTCTGGCTCCTCTGCCTGCCATCTTATGCAGAAGCGACTTGTATTTTTAATATTTTGTTGGGAGCAGCCCAGAGTGGCTGGGGAAACCCAGCCAGATGGGTGGGGTATAAAATAATAATAATAATAATAATAATAATAATAATAATAATAATAATAATAATAATAATTCCAAAGCAATCCATTGCAATCCATTGCAGCCTAATCGGACGGCCCTTCTGAATTGGTCACACAAACATGCACACAGACTTGAATTTGTAAATCTGTCTATACTTTGCTACCCACAACTTAAATGCATGACCTTTCACATACCCTGTCAAACACATACCTTTGGAAAGGATCCCTAACTTGGCAGAGAGAGAAGCAAAAATACAGAACAAACTGTGTCCTATTGAATCAATACATGATGTAACATTTAACATCAAAATATGGAAGGATCCTTTATTATACAGGATGGGTGGCAACCCTAGCAGTGTGTGGGAATGTTGTGGATAGTAGGAGAGGATAGCTTGACTAAATATTATCACGCTACTGAGTCAGTAGCAGAATACATTCCCTGGTATATAGCAGAAAGCTAGTTGGTAGATTCGTTTGAATCTCTTTACTTAAGCAAGCCAATTTGGCTTGTCCAGATTGGGTTTGATCCTGGTAAATTCCCCTTTAATCCCTCTTAAAAAGAATAAAGACATAAGTCTTCTTTCAAAAGGAACGATAAGAAGTTAACTTACATTCAGTTCACAGTGAGTTCCCTGAAGGAAGGCTTTAGCGTCTGGTTACAGAAAAAAGTGTGGCTTACATCCTTTGTGAGGATGACCCCATGTGCTGCTGGCTGAGAGCCTGTAGACAGCAAAATATATCAAGATAAGACCATCAAGAGAAAGAATGGCTTCGAGAAAGATGGCTGCATGACCAGCCTTTTTATGGGGTCTCTCAGGGTCATGCCCATCTACCTGGTCACATGCAGGGGGAGGATGCTCCAGACCAGGTGTGACAGGAAGTCCTCCTGGCTGGAGCAACAATCTCCTGCATGTCCCTTCTAGGCAAACAGGAAATGTTGTACTTGACTGCTTATGTTACATCTCACACAGTGAAGGGCTCTTGCAATGGCCAAAAGGACTTCAGTATTGAGCTTGTGTGTGGAAGCTGCAGCTGTCCATCGTGACCCTCTTGGACTTCTTCCCTTCAGTTTCTCTGCCGCAGAAGACCTTGGATGGACCGGATGACCAGAAACAAGGAACGGAGCTTAGCCTGTATCATCTGAAGACCTGCTGACCTCTCCGAATGTGACCATCAAGGCACCACGATCTGAGACCTTGGCTTTCTACCAACTTGTCAGGTTTCTGGTCATTGAGCAAAGTTTGCTCCATCCGGCATCCTCTTTTTCTTTTGCACAATAAAGGCATTGACTCATCTGCATGCTAGACTGTGTGTGTCTGTGTTCCCTGCTTCCTTCTCCAGCGTTGTGCCCAACTTTGTTGTCCCAATGGGGGAGGGTTGAGGAACCTTCAGCCCAGCTGCCAATCTTGCCCTACCAGCCTTCCACGTTTGGTCCTCAATGCCATTTGGGGCAAGCCATACCCACCTGTCCAACACCTGATGTGATACATGTATTGGCTACCTTGAGAAATAGGGTGGGGCCATACAGAGCCCACTTTGGAGAGAACCCCAATTCACCCGGCAACCATTGTCCATAACCATTGACACACTGCCAAGTGGAGAACAGCACCAAGCAGAATTGCACTCCCTTCCCATCAGCTGATGCACTGATGCAAAGGGAGAGTGATCCTGCTTAGCACTGGATTCACAAGAGAGCTCTGTACACCCAAGCCCAGTACTAAGCAGAATTATCCTCCTTCCCCAATCAGCTGATGGCAAGGGAAAGTGATCGAGCTGAGTGATGGCCCACCAGAGAACTCCTTGCTGAGGAATTCCAGAGCCCAGTGAGAACCCAGAATCTGAGTCAGGGTCTCCAGAGACTCCTGCTATGGAGTTCAACGAGGCACAGGGCTCTGAGCTGGTCTCTGAAGGCTGGGAGATCACTGAACCAGATCCTGACAGACAGGATCCTAGGGAGCAACTTCTCATGGCAAAGCCACAGCCAGGATGGGCGTCTTCCCCTTCCCCTTAGGAACCAAGTGCTTCCCACAGTCCCTCACTGGTCCTACAGCACAGGAGGTGCAGCAGGTGGGATGTCATGGAGGGTCCAGGTGAGACGCTTAGCCCTTTATTAGGGGGCAAAGCTTGGGAGAAGTTGCCAGGGGGCAGAGACTTCGGAAGGCTCAGTTTGGCTCACTGGAGGAAGCTGCTGCCTTGGAGCTGTCAGTGTTTCTTCAAGACTTGGCCTGACACAGCCCCCAGCACTGCCTTGGAGAATCATTTGGGAATAGGGAGAGATCCAGTGGCCTGTCATCCCAGCCTTATGTTGCCTCCCCCTGGGAGTCCTGGAAAGCTGAGCAGGCCAGACGGGGTGGCAGAAGGATTTGGTGGGAGCAGACTTCATTCCACCAGTCAGCAGATCCCAGGCCTGCCTGTCTTGTTCTGTCCCATCAATGGTCTTCCTCTTCCTTGGGAAAACAAAGCACATTCATTTCACAGAATCATAGACTTGCAGAGTTGGAAGGGATCCAAAGCGTCATCTAGTCCAACTTCCTGAAATTATCACTGGGAAATAATATTGTGATGGATATACCCAATGGCAGCTGCTTCTGTTCCTTTAGTCATCCAGCCCAATGGGTGGGGGGCAAAGTTAGAGCATTACTTGTTATTTTCATCTATTTCATTCATTGTTCCCTTTACCCAAAAAGAAACTGTCTCAAAGACACTTGACATCTGACCATGTGCCCTCTTAACTCCTGTCCCTCCTGCCCTATTAAGTGACCCTGATGATTTTGGAGGTGCAAAAGCCTCTCCTCCAGGCCCCCCTCCCTTGAAATAGAATCTCATAGAGGAGGTTGCTGATCTGGTCATACAAGTTTCTTCCTAAGATGATGACTTTAGCTGGCCACCTAAGTGTCCTCATCAGCACCCCAAAATAATGAGCCAGGCTACAAGAACTACCTCCAGGTCAATGGGTGGGCTTTTCCTTCACCGGCTTCAGCTACCTGCTAGATAGAAGAACAAGAGCCAGAAATAGTTATGTGAGCCAAACTGGAAGCAGGCTGGAGGCTGCAAACACAGAGAAGTGCTTGACACCATGTTTCTCCACTGACAGAGTTATTATTCTCTGTTATTATACTCCACTGTTAATTGCCCAGCTATTCGGTGCTTAAGGGAAAACAAAGCAACCCTGGCCGGTGATCAAAGGACAATGGGAGGGGAAGGGGAGTGGGGGGGGGGAGTGGAGGTTTGAAGAATAATGGGGGTGTGACTGCGTCTCCCAAGTAAAACAAATGCTGAAAGCAGCTAATATAACGATAACTGCCAGGCAAATAAAATCGCGTTCAACTAAGTAGTTCTTTGGATAGCAAGTTCAACCAACAAAGACTTTGGAGTAAGCTGAACAGAATTACCCTGGGGATGCAGCTGCAGTATAGCTGCACACTCTTAAACCAAGCGGGGGGGGGGATTGCAAGTCCGGTGCACAGGAAAAGTTTTAAAACTAAAGGGGATAAAGAAACACCCAGCGATAGCTTTTATTACTATGGGGCAACAGCGGGAAAGAAACACCAGGCCGACCCAGAAATACTATCCGCTTTTAAACCAAGGGGAGGGGGTGTGGAGTGAGGGAGCTCGGAGCACCAGGAAGGGTTTAAGGTAAAGCAATAAGCAGCAAGATGGGACAATAGCAAAATTGGGGCAATGCAGTCGTCTGAAAGAAGTTTTTAAATGGAGCTGCCGCCCCCTGAAATCGTTAAAAGTGTTCATCCTGCAGTAACAGACTACTGGTCCATCTAGATCAGTATTGTCAGCACTGACTGGCAGCACCACCTGGAGATGGTGAGGATTGAACCTGGGACCTTCCACATGCAAGGCAGAAGCTCTGCCACCGAGCTACGCCCCTAAAGAGGAGGCGTGGGGGAGCAACACCAAAGGGAGAAGGCAACACGTGGGGAGAGGGGGAGGAAGGGCTCCAAGCCAAACCACGGAACCTGCTAGAGAAGGACACAAAGCCAGCTAGCGAAGGGGGAGGGAGGACAATGTCAGCTCAGGAGGGACAAAATTCCAGAGTAGGGAGGTGGGGTAACGAAGGGGGAAGGGGGGGAGTTGAAATAATAATAAACTGCTGAAAAATCCCTCACAGGAATTCACAGCAATACGGCAGTTTTAAAAATGCACCAGCAAATCAAACAGAAATAGTAAGCACTCATAGATTTAAAGTCGGAATTAAAGTAAAGGTAAGGTGAAAGCAAAGGAGGGATTACAGGCTTCCCTTTCTCAGAAGTCCTCTTCCAAGTTAGCTCCACGTGGCCGCTTCTCGCTGCAGGAACACTGAAGAGAGAGTATCCTCCTGATTCGCACAGGACGACGAAGAGAAATGAGGAAAGGAGGTGAAGGAGGAGGCAGCTGTCAGGATTGGGGCAGCCTTGCTTTTGCTTTCCCCAAGATCGCACAGTGGGAAGGGACCACGCGGGATCTAGCGCAACCCTCCCCCCATGCAAGAATTTCCCCCGAAGCGCGGGATTCGAACTCAGGACTCTGCGATTAAGATTCTCGCGCTGTGCTGCTGAGTGAGCAGCCAGGGAATGCAAGCGATTCAAATTCGCACAGGACGACGAAGAGAAATGAGGCCAGGGAGAGGCTGGCACTGCAGCATAAAGGCTGCTGGACACGCCCCCCCCCATGGCACCTGGTTGGGTGGCCACGGGGGGGGGGGCGTGAGTGCCAGCCAGGTGAGCTGGAGGCAGGGGGCAACGCCCCCTGCTAGGAGCGGTGTTCGGGCTCCCGCCCACAACCACTCCCCTCTTTTTCAGGGAGGAGAGTCTTTATGTGAGCCAAACTGGAAGCAGGCTGGAGGCTGCAAACACAGAGAAGTGCTTGACACCATGTTTCTCCACTGACCATTTCAAGGAAACCAAAGCTGGTTGGAACCCCTGAACCCCTGGAGCCTCTCAGCACTTGGAGGTTTAGGTGGCATTTAACAGGGGCTATTTAAGCTGCGATCCTGCTTGGGAGCAAGTCTCAATAAAGTCCATGGGCCTACTTAAGGGCAGACATGCATCGGAGTGTGTTTTTAAACCCAATGGTATTAAAGCCCTTGGCTTCTTCCTTGCTTCTTGGAAGTGGCTGGAGGATGCTTGTTCCTGCCATGAATCTTGTTCTCCTCCAGCACATGGAAAGAGGTGTGTCCCTGAACCCCTGGACCCTTCTGCTTCTTCTGCAATCTGGAACTGTGGTGCATATTGGCCACACCTTCCTCCACCACCCCTGTCCTCCTGAGGCAGGTTCTGTTAGAACTCCGAAGCCTGTGAGCACTTTCTGAAGTCCTTTTGCATCCTACTAGGATTCAGTCTCTTCACTTCTGAACTTCTTTGATGATGCACAACTTAGCAGAGCAGTGCAGCTTTTCCTAGGCAACCATTGAGACTGCTCAGTCAGGGCGATGATCAGGAACAATGCTGACAACTAGTAAGAAGAGTTGGTGGAAGAAGATTGGAAAAAATTTAAAATCTGTTTACAGAAACATTGCAAGATCCAGGAATGCTAGAAGGATGTTGGAATGAAGCAATGTGGTTTTAGCAGAAATGATATAAAAGATTAGGTAAAAATTGATTTTTTAAGTGGTGAAACGAGAATGTAAAATTATAGTACACTAAGATAAATTATTAGGATAAAAACCAAGCGGAAAGGATTTGCTGAAATACTTAATTGAACTAGAATACAAAAAAGGGAGGTGTGAGGAGGTCAGGGAAACAAGTAAATGAAAGATAAGACATGGAAAGATGGAATTGTTTTTAATTGTTTATATTTTCTTGTATTTGGTATTTTTGGCTCTCCAGTTTTTTCCTTTTCCTTTTCTTTTTCTTTTTTTTGTAACTTCTTTGAAACTCTATTATTTATTTTTTTTAAAAAAATGCTGACAACTAGTAACTTGTAATTTATTATATACGGCAGTAAACTCACAAGCTATGTACAAGTTACTATATACAGACATGAACTTCATCACTCTCCAAGCACACCAGAATACTCCTAACTAGCCAAACAAAGTCATAGGTCATGCTGCCTATGTGAGAGACCTCAGCCAATCACCCTGTTACTAGGTCCTCTTATCTCCAGGAGAATTTCTCCCGTGCTCTGTCTCCCTAGCCTGTAGTCAAAACACTAATTGCTCACTTGCCCAAGCTGCACATAGACTATGAACTCCAACGGGTTCTTGAGTTACTAAACTTGGTTTCTGGCAGGCTCACCAGCATTTCCCAACCTCTCCTTTCCGTGCTGTTTTCGTGCTCCATAAGTGGGGCAAAAATGAGTGAGTATGCAAGGGGGTGTGAGTCATATGAGCAATGGAACATGCAGCACATAGTCAAGCGATGGACTCCCACAGGGGGCAGTGGTGGCCACCATCCTAGACGGAGAAGAGAGCTCATGACGATCTGGCTCTGCCTCCACAGTAAGAGGCAGCAATGCTTCTGAATACGAGCTGGTGGAAACTGCAGGAGGGGAGAGTTGCTTTTTGCTCAGGATCTCCTTGTGGGTTTCCCACAGGCAACTCTGGGAACAGGATGCCGGACTAGATGGGCCTGTTGACTTGGAGCAAAGGCCCAAAATCATTGTCCTTCCCGGTCAATAAAAACAAAGGGGCAGTGGTTGGAAAGGTAAGAAGAGAGCTTATTCTGGCTGCAGCCCATAGTCCCGGTCTGGATGAACCCAAAGGTACCAGGCCCGAAATTTATATACAACTGTAGCACAAACCCCACAACACATGACCTCCAGCATCACCATTGGCTAGGAAATCGCGTGATCAAGGCATGCTTGAGTCAGGTTCTTTATTGAAAATTTTTAGAATATAAGAAAAAATAAAAAAATAAACATACAAAATAATAAACAATTAAAAAACACACATTAATTTTCAATAATATAACTTCCATATCCTTATTTCCTCCGACCTCCTCGTACTTCCCTTCTTTGTATTCCAATTCGATTTGTTGGTTCAGCAAATCCTTACCATAAAACTTTTACCCATTTATAATCCTTTTTTCATATCTCCTAAAGCATTACAGCTGGAAACCACTTAATTTCTATCCAACATCTTTTTAACATTCATTAATTTTACAATATTTCTTTAAGTAGTCTTTAAATTTCTTCCAGTCTTCTTTCACCGACTCTTCTCCCTGGTCTCGGATTCTGCCAGTCATCTCAGCTAGTTCCATGTAGTCCATCACCTTCATCTGCCATTCTTCCAGAGTGGGTAGATCTTGTGTCTTCCAATACTTCGCTATAAGTATTCTTGCTGCTGTTGTAGCATACATAAAGAAAGTTCTATCCTTCTTTGGCACCAATTGGCCGACTATGCCCAGGAGAAAGGCCTCTGGTTTCTTCAAGAAGGTATATTTAAATACCTTTTTCATTTCATTATATATCATCTCCCAGAAAGCCTTAATCCTAGGGCACGTCCACCAAAGGTGAAAGAATGTACCTTCAGTTTCTTTACATTTCCAGCATTTATTATCGGGCAAGTGATAGATTTTTGAAAGCTTGACTGGGGTCATGTACCACCTGTATATCATTTTCATAATATTCTCTTTTAAGGCATTACATGCCGTGAACTTCATACCTGTGGTCCATAACTGTTCCCAGTCAGCAAACATAATATTATGTCCAACATCTTGTGCCCATTTAATCATAGCAGATTTCACCGTTTCATCCTGAGTATTCCATTTCAGGTGGTTCTTCCACCTGGCTTCAGGGCAGTTATCCACTGACATTTATCATGCACTCTCTCTCTCTCTCTTTTGTAAATAATTTTAATTAATTTTCAATTAAAAACACCACAATTAATGAAACCACAATGCATTACATTCCAAATTACATTCCAAATTAAAAAGATGGGGGGGGGCGCTTCCCATGTTCTGGATGTCCGGAGTAATCTTCTCACACATTGTTTTTTCTGCCTTCTTCACCTGTTGTTATCCTATTTCCAAATTCAGATATTAACCTCTCAAAGTCTCCAGTCACTGGTGCAAATCTCCAACCGTATTAAAATGAATCCATATGTCCAATTCACCTACCGGAACACACTTTTCTGCAGACACAGCACTTAGCAGGTTGAAGGCAGCTGTGTATGTGATGTGATCGATGGAGAGCCTTGGCACCTCTGAATTATAAAACTCAGGTATCGTATAACAGGCATAATGCTCAGGTATGGTACTCCTGAGTTATACCTCTCAGGTATCCGAAACATGTTCTGTGTAAGCAGCATCACAGCCTAGGGATACTGTACTCTGCCTTTCTACCAGCGCATAGTTCCTCTTCCAACTAGCCTGAAGGAACTTGGCAGCTTCTCTGCATTCCTAATGGGCCCAAGCTCTCTTCAGTTTCCTTCTAGCTGCTGCTAGCAGACTGTAAGCTATTGTCCATAGAAACTGACTCAAAGCAGAAATATTAGTGCTGTGTAAGCAATGTATAAGAGTGATGTATGATCGGAAATGCTTGCTTGCTGTGTTGACCCCAGTGGGTCTCAGATCATGACATTCACCTGGGACCCAGGTAATGATACCCAGGTTATCAGGCCAATGGCCTGAACCAGCAGGTCTCATCTCATGTTTTTGACATAAAATGCGCCTGCTGAAGAACCTAAGAAGATCCTGCTGGAACAGGCCAATGTCCCTAGAATCTTAGCAGAATCCAAGCATTGCTTTCTCCCAGCTTCTGCCAGCCTCCTCTCAGCTCTCTCTCACCACTCTGGCTTGTTTCTTTCTCACTATCAGGCAGGGGAGGGAGGGAGCTCCATCCATTTGCCTTCTGGAACAGTGAAGAAAGTGGAGACCCCCAAGGATCATTATGGGGACCTGTCTGTGCTTTTTAGCTGGTTCAAACACAATCCAGAGTTAGGGTTGAGCAGTGAGGTGGCCAAGTTTGCTGAAGACACCAAACTGTTCAGGATCATTAAAACAAGCTGTGATTTTGAGGAGTTGCAAAAGGATGTATGCAAACTGAGTGGACAGGGAGTAAAATGTCAAACGCAATTCAATCTAAAAAAAGTATAAAGTGATGCATATTGGCACACATCTTAATTGTGGATATACATGCTCAATGGGCTGAACTGGCATGGACTGACCTTGGGGTCATAGTGGGTAGCTCAGTGACTCAACATTTTCATCAAGCTCTCTACTATGAGCCCAAGGTCTCACCCTTAGTCCATCACCACTAGTGCAGAACCCATTAGCATATATGTGAAATTAAGATTTATTTGCCCCAAAAAAGGAGAAAGTGCTTGCCTGCAGGGTGGCTGGAGGCAGGTGGCAGCTGAGCCAAGAGAGCAAGGAGCCCCACCAGGAGGAGAAGGCCACTAGATCACATGATGGACAAGCGTAGGAGCCCACTGCCCAGCATGGCAGGCATCTGTCTGTCTTGAGAGACAGTGGAGTGTGCCTCAGAGAAAGAAGCCAAACTGCCAGAGAATCACAGCTCCTGCTATGGCTGCAGACTGCTAACTTGCAAATGCTGTCTCCTATGTCATTTTTGCTGGGTGACCTCCCTGGGACACATGCCTGGGCAGTGAGTATGGAGGTCCTGGGCTTCCCAGACAACAAAACCTTCCTCTCAGCCTCACTGATTTAACTCAAAGGAAAGCAAAATAAGGCATTTGGCACCAGCTTGGCTGCAGGAGTTGCTGGAGGGAGGAATAAAAGGTGCCATCCAAACATCTTAGGGACTCCACTCTGGATTTGTGTAGGGTTCACTCCCTAGTCTTTTCTTCTCCCAAAGAGCTCCCACAAGGCAGCGGGTATGGGCTTTTCCTTGGGGTTTACTTCCAAAGCCTTTCTCATGAATGAGTATAGCTGCAAGGCAGCAGAAGTTTAAATTTAGCTTTTATATCTTATATTTAGCTTTTATATCTTTTATATCTCAGAAAACAGGTTTAACAGGGAATTTCTGAAGCAGGAGGTTTAAGGAAGCTGGCAGACCCGATGAGGGCAGAGAGGACGTCCTTCTCTCTCTAGCGTGATTTTGCAACCAACTATTATGAAACAGCTAAGGCACTTTTTGTGACCTTTCTGAAGGTATTTCTGCCTCAGAAATGCATTGCTTTCCTCCATGGGCAAGACCACATGTAGTGGGTGACTTGGGTAATATGGCGCCCTGTGAGAAGCAAAATACCCTGGGCCCCTCCAGCCTTCTCAATTTGGGAAAGAGACAAGAGTGCTCTGGGAGGGTTCTAGAGCCTTCCCACCCACTTTCCCAAGGGGAGAAAGAGATAACTAGGTTTTGGGAAGGAAGCAAGAAGACTCTCAGAGCCTCATGGCTCCTTCCAAAAGTCCAGCACATCTCTTACCAGGCTTTGAGACAGCGCTCCCTCAGCTCAGCACCCAGTGCATGGGTACCACTCACGCAGCCCTAAATCTGCCCCTGCTATCTGGATGGATCCATTTTCCACATGAGTGGGGGTCCTAGTGGGGCCCCCTTCTGAGCTCTACCACCTTCCAGATTTTCAGGCTGTTGTTGCTGTTTAGTCATTTAGTCATGTCTGCCTCTTCGTGACCCCCTGGACCAGAGCACGCCAGGCACTCCTGTCTTCCACTGCCTCCCGCAGTTTGGTCAAACTCATGCTGCTAGCTTTGAGAACACTGTCCCACCATCTGGTCCTCTGTCGTCCCCTTCTCCTTGTGCCCTCTATCTTTCCCAACATCAGGGTCTTTTCCAGGGAGTCTTCTCTTCTCATGAGGTGGCCAAAGTCTTGGAGCCTCGGCTTCAGGATCTGTCCTTCCAGTGAGCACTCAGGGCTGATTTTCTTCAGAATGGAGAGTTTGGATCTTCTTGCAGTCCATGGGACTCTCAAGAGTCTCCTCCAGCACCATAATTCAAAAGCATCAATTCTTCTTTATGGTCCAGCTCTCACTTCCATACATCATTACTGGGAAAACCATAGCTTTAACTATACGGACCTTTGTTGGCAAGGTGATGTCTCTGCTTTTTACGCTGTTCAGGCTAGGGGACTGCAAGTGTGACATGGAAGGCTGAAAAGTGACTTGTCCAGGTGCATTTTCATGGGGTTGCACACTGGACCCCACATTCTCAGCCTGCGTTTTGTGCTGTTTCATCCCCTGAGTGTGCATTATTACTGTATCTCAGAGGGTTATACTGCAATGTGCAGCACAGGAACAAGTGAGGAAGGAGAATTCAGATTAAATAAAACTGCAACTGCCAACCAAGCACTTAATATGGCATTTTCTTTGAATGTTGTATCTCCAATAAATTGATATATGAAGAGAATTTAAGAGAATACGCAAGAGAATTTTGAGGCCATCCAGACTCAGTGCTGGCATTGAGCCTCTGGGTTTCAGCTGCACTTCTCCTGGTGCCTGGAAGTGCCTGAAGACAGCTCCTCATTTCTGCAATTGTTTGCATTTTGATCATGACCCCTGCCTAGACTCAGCCGGTTCCTCTTCTGCCTACTAAGGTGTTGTTGGCTTGGAAATGCTTCACTTCTAGGCACCCAGGACCTCCAGCCTTTCCCTGCCAATTTTTGCTTTTTGTTTCATCTGGGTGGAGCTCAAGAACTGTCCAGTCAGTTCTTTCTGGATGTGCTATAAAGCCTCCTGGGTGCAGGCTAGGGACTCAAACCTGCTTCGCCATGAACTCCATCAACCTCTACCTTGTCGTGCTCCTAGCCTTCTGGGGTGAGCTGGCACCTGTCTTTGGTCAGAAACGTCCAGGTGAGTGACCCATTGAATTCCTTTTTCTCCATCCCCTCCATATTGCTAAGCCCCCAGAAGAAACACTCTCTGGGTCAGCCATAGATTAGCAAACTGCCTATGGGTAGCTGAAAGAGTCCTCATCTCCAACATCTCTCCATCTCCCCTTCTATAGCTCTGCCTCCACTACAGACCCTCCTGCTTGGGTCAAGAGGGAACACCCTCACCCCTTGAGGAAAAAAATGGCATGGGTCAATTATTTTATGTTTTCATCATTTACAAAAAGAACTTTATGTTCTGCGAAACCATTTCAAATTAGTTGTTGGTCAAATACAGATATTACTGGTCACTTTTTAGCAGTGAAGCTGTATTGTTCTCTTTCCACATGTTTTTATGATGCAGTTTTGTGCTATTTATGCTCATTTACACTGCTTGGGGCTTTTAAAATATTATAGCAGTGATGAGCAGCTAGCTGATCCTTGGCTGGCACCCCTAAGCTCCTACCACCCACTCCTTTGGGGCGGAGGAACATCTTCAGTTTGCCTCTGAATTTTGCCATGGTCCCGGCAGCCTTCAGGGACCCAGGCTGAGTCCTTCAGGGGACATGGGGAGGGCAGAGGAACTTCCCCCACTGGAGCTCCACCTTAGAATCACAGAATTGTAGAGGCAGAAGGCACCTCGAGGGTCATCCAGTCCAAGCCACTGCAATGCAGAAATCCCCTTGCCTCCCTCTCTGCTGCCAGTGCAACGGGGAACAGCATGGAAGGGCATCCTGGCTTGCAGAATATCAGCCCCAAATCCCCCTCTTTCAAACCACCCTCCTCACTCTGGCACTGCTGTGGAAAGGCTGCCCACAGCTTTTCAGCTGTTGGGACAGTTTGTTGCAAAACCTGGTGAGGGAGAAAAGAAGTTCCACTCTGTCCTGCTCACCACCTTCCTGCGCGTGTTGTGGTTCTGTAATGTGGGAAAATGATTGCTTGTACATGAGAGCATGAGCAAAGTTCTTATTGTTGCAGGGTGATTTCATAGCTAGAAGCATCCTTGGAGCATGAACAGCACGTGAACAGCTCGTGCTGTCCTACATGATTGGTCAACTAACATAGCCTGATCGCTCGCACGGTCTAGTGCGAATGTTCTTATCTGCTGGCTAGAACAAATTGCTTGGCTTGTATTTTGTATCTTTCTGATTTCACACAATAAAAGCTGTGCTGCATTAGCCCTAGGAGCTGCCATATTAGCCCTAGGAGCAGCCATATTTCGGAACCCCTCATGGTGTGAGACTGATTTTTCCCTGGATGCCGAGCTGCAACTCGACATTTGGTGCCCCGTGTGAGGCCTTCGGACTTCACGTTGTTTTTCATTATTCAGCACTCACCAACACGTCGTTCATCCACGTAGTGGATCCCTGGTGAGTGCTCCCGTGTGACTGCCTTCGGACTTCACGTTGTTTTTCATTATTCAGCACTCACCAACACGTCGTTCATCCACGTAGTGGATCCCTGGTGAGTGCTCCCGTGTGATTTCTTTCGGACTTCATGCTGTTTTACAACGTTCAGCTCTCACCTCGCCCCGCAAGGGCTGCAGACGCGTCGTTCATCCACGTAGTGGATCCCTGGTGAGAGCTCCCGTGTGAATGTGATTCTGGACTACGTTACGGACTTATCAGCACTTATCTCCGCCCGGACAGGGCAAAAAGGCGCCTCCCTCATCCTCCTAAGGATCCCTCGGTAAGTGCTCCCTGCCTTTTTTTGCAACTCTTGCAATCATGGGAAAATCTCTCTCTGCACCACAGAAAAAATTTTATAAAGACCTTAAATTCCTTTTGGCCAGTAACAACCTTGCTGTTCGGAAAGCTGACCTTAAGTCCCTTATAAAAGCCCTGGACACTCACTGTCCGTGGTTCCCCCAGGACGGAACTTGGGGGTTAGATGATTGGAAAAAAAATGGACATTTCTTTCAAAATCATCCACAAATTGATGTCAAGGTTTTGCATGCCTGGGGTAACGTCTACAAAGCTATGTCGTGTTTAACTCCTTCAAACATTCTTCTGGCTGCTGCAACAGCTTCTTCGCCCGCCCTCCCGGTACCTGTTTTGCCTGCCTCAAACCTACCTCCTAAACCGCCGGACATTTTCCCTCCGGCTCCTCCTGTCGTCCCTCCCCTGCATTCTCCGCATTCTTCACTTCCTGCACCTCCCGTTACTACTCCTCTCCAAGAATCTTCGCATTCAGCACCCCCCACTCTTCCAACTCCTGCGCCCAAGGCCTCTGGCACTGCTGTTACTACTCCTCTCCAAGAATCTCTCCGTGCCGCTGCCCCATTGTTGGGTTTTGACTGTGCAACTCCTAATCTCTTCCCTGTGATTGCTCCTGCCGCGCCAGGGGGAGGCCCAGCCCGGCACGAACAGTTTGATTTGAGATTCATAAAGGAACTGCATTCCTCTGTCAAGGACAATGGTTTACAATCTCCTTACACCCTGGGCTTGTTTGGCACTATTTTTCAACAAAATTTGATACCAGAGGATGTTAAGCTGTTGGCCCGCACTGTAATGCAGCCTCATCAAATGATTTTGTTTATACAAGCTTGGCACTGGGCCTGCCAACGTCGTGTTGATGGGATTCGGAATAATCTTAATAATGTTGCATTGGCTAATCATCAGGCTGCTTTGGCTGCTGCCGCTGCTGGTGCCACCCCACCCCCAGCCCCCGTCATGTTAACCCAAGCTGATGTCCTCGATGGGTTAACGGGAGGAGGCAATTTTCTTACTATTGCCCAACAGCTAACTCTCGATCCTCAATATTGGGAGGCCACCACGGCTGCTGCTCAAGAGGCTTTGGCCTCTGTCCCTGATGACAAAACTGAGCGCGATGGCCGATGGGGGAGCGTCAGACAGGGCCCTGCAGAGCCCTATGGACAATTTGTTGATCGCTTGTACAATACCTTCAAGCGGCAAGTTCAGGACCTGGCAGCACAAGACCTGACTGTACGCCAGCTTGCATTCACTAATGTAAATGAGAACCATAAGCAAGCACTGTGCCCCTTGATGACAACATCAAATATAGCCATTGCTGATATCCTTACAGCCTGCCAGTCAGTGGGCACTGAGATGCACAAAGCTCATCTTTTAGCCACGGCCTTGTCCTCCTCCGTGTCCCAAAATCCTGCAAAGGCTGCAACCTGTTGGATTGACAGTGGCTAAAGAAAAAATCCAGCGGACTTTACCTATTACGTACCTGGGACACAAGCTGACAGCATCTGCAGCCATTCCAGTTACGCCTCAACTACAGTTTCCTGGTCATCTTAGACTGGTGGATTTACAACAAATCCTTGGACAGCTGAATCGGATAAAGAGTTATTTGGACTTGCCCACCTCTACTTTGTCTCCACTATTTTCTGCCCTTAAAGGACATAAGGATCCAGCGGACAAGATCACAGTCACCTCTGCAATGGATAAAGTCACCTTCCACAGCTGTTCCAGTGTTTCCTGGCACGCTGAAAGGCCATCTTCATCACTACTGCATTGGCCCCTCTTTTCCCTGGGAAGCCACTTCAACCACCAAACATCATCACAGTTTTTTGCCTCCTAATAGCAACCATCCCATCTGTGTCATCACGCTTCATTGGGCTTGGACTTTTGACTCAGCAGTACAAGGAGCAATACATCAGACCTATTTACAGCAAATGGGCTCCTGTATCTGCAGAAATGGTTGTGTGACTTCTTCTGGATTATGGTTTTTACATGCCAATAATCGAGCCACGAAATATCACGCAGGTTGCTCGGAAACAGCCATTGGAATAATTTACCATTCTCATCCTTATTGGCATCACTTGAATTTTACCCCCCAGATCTCTTCCTTTTTCCTCCTCCCTCAGGAGTCCTGCCCTATGATGTGTTCCCCTGAGCATGTACAGAGGGCTGTCTTGGAACTATTGTGGACTCTTGGCAAGGGAGGGATGAGGGATTTTAGTGTGTTCCAGTTGTTTCATTTTTGTGCTTTGGCATGGTTCCCGGACAGAAAGCGGGTTGCAATGTGGTTCTTTAACATGGCCCGCGAAGACAATGGGCTCTGTTCTCGACCTTGTTGCAATCTTTTTAGTTACGGCAAGCGAAATATGCTTGGCTAGTGCTTTTTAGCTGCTGAGAAAAATGATTTTAAAAAGCTTCTCAAAGCTTTGAACCTTTTTTTTTTTTGGTGATGGTATTCTAGCATTCCAGTAAATGCTTTATATAAGATTAGCAATAATATGAAGGATAATCGTATAAGTTCACCCCCTGTTATTATTTTTATCGCTTGTAAAAATAGTGCCTTATTGTTTTCGTTTTAATCATAATAGCAAAAAAATTTTAGGTCATTATCCATATTGTAATTGGACCTATGAGTATGTTAATGGATCTTCTTATTTTTTTTATTACCACTATGAGTGATAGGCTAAAAGTCTCAGTTAATAATGTTACAACCATGAGTGGTAGGCCAGAAAATTTGTTCAATTCCACCATCTTGGCTTTAAAAATGATTAACAAAGAAATGTCAGAAATAAGAAATGTGGTTCTTCAACATCGTTATGCTTTAGATGTGATCCTTGCTTCTAAAGGTGGAATTTGTGCCTTAATTCATTCTCATTGCTGTATGTATATAACCGATCAATCGACCAATATCTCTGCTACTATTGATTATATGGAACAAATGATAGCTCATAATCCTTTGAATCCACCTGAAGGTTTTGATCCATGGGAGTGGTTGTCTTCTTGGTTGCCTAATGGATTATGGTTAAGAAAAATATTATTGATTGTAATTGCATGTATTGCTGGCTTCATTATGGTGTGTTGTTGCATTCAATGCATACCCTCTTTGATTTCCCAATGCACTGCATGGTGGTACCGACCACGGCCCACCACAGGGGTTACAAGAGGAATTTATGTTGCAAAGTGTAGACGCTTAGGCAATGAAGTGTACGATTTGGACTAATGGTCCCTCTTTTCCTCT
The DNA here is from genome assembly GCF_964188305.1 of Podarcis bocagei. Taxonomy (NCBI): domain Eukaryota; kingdom Metazoa; phylum Chordata; class Lepidosauria; order Squamata; family Lacertidae; genus Podarcis; species Podarcis bocagei. Next base: position 1,963,922 of record NC_138129.1, on the reverse strand, counting down.
AATAATATAAACAAGAAAAGGGGACATGTGGGAAAATGATTGCTTGTACATGAGAGCATGAGCAAAGTTCTTATTGTTGCGGGGTGATTTCATAGCTAGAAGCATCCTTGGAGCATGAACAGCGCGTGAACAGCTCGTGCTGTCCTACATGATTGGTCAACTAACATAGCCTGATCGCTCGCACGGTCTAGTGCGAATGTTCTTATCTGCTGGCTAGAACAAATTGCTTGGCTTGTATTTTGTATCTTTCTGATTTCACACAATAAAAGCTGTGCTGCATTAGCCCTAGGAGCTGCCATATTAGCCCTAGGAGCAGCCATATTTCGGAACCCCTCATGGTGTGAGACTGATTTTTCCCTGGATGCCGAGCTGCAACTCGACACTGTAATAATAATAATTTATTATTTGTACCCCACCCATCTGGCTGGGTTTCCCCAGCCACTCTGGGCAGTTTCCAACAAAGATTAAAAACACATTAAAATGTCACACGTTAAAAACGTCCCTGAACAGGGCTGCCTTCAGATGTCTTCTAAATGTCAGGTAGTTGTTTATCTTTTTGACATCTGATGGGAGGACATTCCACAGGGCAGGCGCCACTACCGAGAAGGCCCTCTGCCTGGTTCCCTGTAACTTGGCTTCTCACAGTGAGGGAGCCGCCAGAAGGCCCTCGGCGCTGGACCTGTGTCCAGGCAGAACGATGGGGGTGGAGACGCTCCTTCAGGTATACTCCTTTAGGTTCTCCAGTTCTGGGCACCACAATTCAAGAAGGACACTGACAAACTGGAACATGTCCAGAGGAGGGCAACCAAAATGGTCAAAGGCCTGGAAACGATGCCTTATGAGGAATGGCTAAGGGAGCTGGGCATGTTTAGCCTGGAGAAGAGGAGGTTAAGGGGTGATATGATAGCCATGTTCAAATATATAAAAGGATGTCACATAGAAGAGGGAGAAAGGTTGTTTTCTGCTGCTCCAGAGAAGCGGACACGGAGCAATGGAGCCAAACTACAAGAAAGAAGATTCCACCTAAACATTAGGAAGAACTTCCTGACAGTAAGAGCTGTTTGACAGTGGAATTTGCTGCCAAGGAGTGTGGTGGAGTCTCCTACTTTGGAGGTCTTTAAGCAGAGGCTTGACAACCATATGTCAGGAGTGCTCTGATGGTGTTTCCTGCTTGGCAGGGGGTTGGACTCAATGGCCCTTGTGGTCTCTTCCAACTCTATGAGTCTGGGATTCTAGGTTCTGTAATCCCCCTGATGCTTTTGGGAGATATAAAGAGAGAGAAGCCAGGCTGGGAGGTGGACTTTGTCTGCCCCACCATGATGTCTGGTGGTTTGGTGCTTCTTGTGAGTCTCCTTGCCCTCTGGATTGAGCTGACACCCACCTCCAAAACAGATAGATCTAGGTAAAGCAACTGACAAACACAGAGTTGTCCGTTCCATTACTGTTGCAGTGGCACACAGAGCAGATATCTGCAGGGATTCAAAGTCTGTTCTGCCCAAAGCTGCAAAGTCCCTTGGAAGCAAGAGCCAGTGACCACAGCAAAGGATGGTTTTGCAGATCTCTGCTTGAGGTCAAGTAGGCAGACTCCCCAAGGGGACCACCCCCTGCAAAACAATAATGCAGCTGTGCTTCTTCAACTCAGCCACCGGGACATGTGCATGTTGTGCACCTGGCACCTGTGGAGGTAATCTGACACCCCTACCAGGGTGTGGCAAGTGAAAGACCTGCTGGGGCAAGTGCAAAAAGTGCCCAGTGAACAAAGGTGGGTTTCTTCAAGGCAGCTGTTCTTCTGCTCCCCCTTCATCCACACACCTGCATTCCTCCTACCTGAGAGCATCCAGTGCAGGAGTCCTAATGAGACTTGACCTGGCCCCGGTGCCTCATACCTCGTGAGACAGGAGCCCCAGGGAGATCAGGCAGAGCCCTTCTCCTAGTTACATCACAGATTTGGTGTCCATGGAGACACTTCACTAGGCCTCCCACGGGAGATAGCCTTGGCGTGTGTTCCTGACTTACTTGAGGCAGAGGAGGTCCTGTCTTAGGTAGGGGTGCTGCTGGGCGGCGATTCTGAGGGAATCCTCAGCCCTCAAGGGGGTTGGAGGCAAATGTTACAGGCTGAGGCAGCTGGTCAGCCAAGGAGGGCACCCCTGAGAGCCCAATGTCATTACACTGGAGTAAAGGGCTCTTGCAGGGGAGGGAGGACCAAGAGGTAAAGGGTCTGAAAACAAAACGTTATGAGGAATGGTAGAGGTAATTGGGTCTGCTTAGCCTGGAGAAGAGACGACTGAGAGGAGGTAGGAGAGCTATCTTCAAATACTTGAAGGGCCACCACATGGAAGATGGAGCAATCTTGTTTCCTGTTGCTCCAAAAGGCAGGATTTGTTCTGCTCCTGAGCTGCTGAGAGTGCAGGGACCACCCTACAGGGGTGGGGAGCTATTGGGAAGTCTAGTTTTGTGTGTGGTTGGACAGTGTCCTCGAAGCTACCAGCATGAGTTTGACCAGACTGTGGGAGGCAGTGGAAGACAGGAGTGCCTGGCGTGCTCTGCTCCAGGGGGTCACGAAGAGTCAGACACGACTAAATTATTAAACAACAACAACAAAGTTTTGTGTGACACATCAGACCCCTGAGCAGAACAGAGCCCACCTTAGGAATCCTGGGCTCCTCTGGCTACTGGATGCAAAGAAGCCCCATCCCACATGAAGAGAAAGAGCCATAGCTGTCAACGTTTCCCTTTTTTAAAAGGGAAATTCCCTTATTCCGAATAGGATTCCTTGCAAGAAAAGGGAAAAGTTGACAGCTATGGAGACAGCCTCTCTGGCCAAAGACATTTCTCAACCTTGGAATTCTGCTCTGTTGCAGAGAAGCCTGGGCAATGTCCTGGGGCTCAGCCAGGTATGGTCGGACCCTGCGTGGTGAACTGTGAGGATGACTGGTCATGCTCTGGAGCTCAGAAGTGCTGCGGGAGTTGCCCACGAGATTGTGCTGATCCTGTCAGAGGTGAGACCATTTATTCTGCGGAGGGTGGGGTGGGATAGGAAGCGCTTCTTCTTCGTGAATCAAGGCCATTGTGACTTATGAAGAATTGCAGGATCTCTAAACTCTGAAGATTCGTGGAGGAGGAGAGCTATCCAGGGTGGTGACCCTCACTGCCTCCTGTTAAACTACCATACTTTTCTGTGTATAAGACGTGTTTTTTTCCACCAGCTGGCATTCAGAAGCATCGCTGTCTCCAACCATGGAGGCAAACAGTGCCATCCTGCGAGAAGTCAGCGAGAACCCGATTGGTTGATTGGCTGCTGCTGTGGCAATTGGCAGTGTCAGTCAGGTGGGTGAGCGATTTATGGCACCCCCCCCCCCCGAAAAAAGCTCAACAACTCTGGGCAATCTCCCTCCTGTGTATAAGATGCGTCAGCGTCGCTGAATCCACAACCATCTGCCCACTTGCTGCCAGCAGCCACCAATCACCTGCCCAATCACCACAGCAGCAGCCAATCAACAGCAGGCCTTGCCACAGCTACCCATCAGCCACCCAATCGCCTCTGGCAATCTCCTGCTTGTGGCTGCAACCAATCGCTCATCCCCCCTCTGCACTATCCGTGTATAAGATGACCCCCAATTCTTAACATTCTTTTATAATTAAAAAAAAAAACCATGTCTTATGCAGGAGGCAGTGAGGGCCACCAAGCTGGATGGCTTTAAAAGAGGATAAGAAAAATCCAAGGAACAGGTTCTATTGAGGGCTCCTACCCAGGATGTCTCTACTCTGACTCACAGTCAGAGGCAGCAGTGCTTATGAATACCAGTAGCTGGGAACTGCAGAAGAGGAGGGTTTCTCTCGTGTTTGAATTATCCTTGCTTGCTCCCCATTGGCAACTGTTTGGCCACTGTAAGAACAGAATGCTGGACTAGAATAAAAGGTCTCCACACCAAACATTCTCACCCCACCCTCCAAAGGATATTTTGGTTCTCTGGCTGCGGGAATATGCTTGAGCTGCAGCCCACCATTTGGGGAGGGTCTGAGAGCCTTGGGGTTCTTTTGTGTTGCAGAGAGGTCTGGAAGATGCCCTATACCACCTCAAGGTACTGTGACAACCTGTGAATTAGGGTGCATGAATGACTATGAATGCCCCTGGCCCAAGAAGTGCTGCAGATATGGGTGCAAGACAGACTGCTTCTACCCCGTCTAAGGTGAGTTAATTCAAATCATCCTTGGGTTACCCTGGAGGCAGTTGTCAGAGAAATTTCCCTTGGGAGTTCCAGTACTGAGGGTCACACCAAACTCCCCGCCGGTCAACAAGAGCTTTCCATTATGACTCCCTCTGTATAGGAAAAATATACACCATCTTAGCTGTTCATCCTCTGGTCAACAATTTATGACACCCCCACTGCCCCACCATTGCTTCATCCAACCACAGTCCTCGAAATGCAACTTTACTCAACCCATTCGGTCTTCACTTTAATTGTCATTGTTAAGTTCCTCCTAAACTGGTTCTTACCACTTTGTGCTCAGGCTGCACTCTTGCGCATGCGACACTGGCCTTACTGATAATGTGTCAGCATGGATGCCTGTCATCACCCCAAAAAAGCAGTGGAGGCTCCCTCTGGGGTGCTTGCCTCATGAAAGCAAGGGAGAAGGCTTTGCACAAGGCATTGGGGACATGAATCAAGGAATACTATACAGATAAAGAATTATAAGGAAGAAGGAAGATGCCAAGGAGATGCCTTTTACTGTGTTGCACCATAGGGTCATCAAGCTCAGCTGATGCCTATACTGGCTGGCAGAAGCACCCCAGGATTTCCAGCAAGTCTCCTTTCCTAGTCCTACCCAGAGAGGCCAGGGAACTTGGGCCCTTCTGCATGCAAGGCAGAGTTCTGCCGCTGAGCTACAGCTCTGAAGAGGGTCCTTGAGAGTGGAACTTCAGCCTATCTTTGGGTTCTTCCTCCTCCTCCTCCTCCTCTTGTCTGACTCTATTTTCTATCCTCAGCAGAGCCCTGAAAGAAGTCCAGCACCAAGGAGAGCAGCCAGTCCTGACTTCTCCAAAGGGGTCTCTGAGCTGCCCCTGGGAACTGAAGACCTCCTCCTGGAGCCAGCCGTCTCCCTGCTCCTTCTTCCTCCTCCTGGAGCCCATTTCACTCAAGTTCCCCTTTGCTATTTGCAATAAATAAACCTGGATATTTGCACCTGAATCCTAGAAATGTGTCTGAGTTGGTGGGTGGGTGTTTGGCAGGGAGAGGGCTCTCTTTTTCTGACTGCGCTCTGCTTGCTGAACTCCCATGACATTATTCCTCGTTGGGAACCAGAAGGAGGCCTTCCTGGGCTTCCACTGGTGATATCTTTTCCAGAAAAAAAATATTTACAAAAAAGGCCAGAGGCTTTGGAATTTTCTGTGTGTGTGTGGATGCCTCAAATCCGACAGCAGCAGGATGCATTTTTTTCCTGATTAAACAACATTGCAGAATCATAGAATTGTAGAGTTAGACGGGACCCTGAATGTCATCTAGTCCAACTTCTTGCAATGGAGGAATCTCAGCTGAAGTATCCCTGGCAGATGGCCACCCAACCTCTGCTTCAAAACCCACCAGCTTCCAAGGGAGCCCCTTCCTCTTTCAAACAGCTCTTACCGCTAGAAAGTTCTTCCTGGTGCTTAGTTGGAATCTCCTTTCTTGCTATTCATCTAGTCCAGGGGTCTGCAACCTTTAAGACAAAAAGAGCCACTTGGACCCGTTTCCGAAGGGGGAAAAAAAAACTGGGAGCCGCAAAACAAGCCAAATGTAAATAACCACACATTCTTCCCCTTCCCCCATTCTCTCTCTTTTCCCTGAGTCTATTTCAGATAGCAAAGAGGGGTATGGTACCTCTCATATCCATTTTTTGCAAAGCACCATGTGCATAGAGGGCATTATACAAATTAATACATAGAAAAGTGTCTGTCCCTCCCTGCAGTTTAACTCCCTCTCTTTTTACTAACAGTACATATCCATTCCTTCTGCTGGTGCAACTTTCTCATCATTTCTACATAGCAGCATTTATAAACCAGTGCCAGAGAAACTGGGTGAAAGGAAGGTGAGAGGGAAGAGATATGAATATTTATATGTGTATATGTATACATACATACACCTGCACAATTACAGGTTTGAAGCCAACTTAAAGTAAGCAAAGGAATCTGTAGTGCTTTCCATGGGATCCGGGGACGTGCCAGCTAATACTCTTCCCTTCTTCATTTGCTTGTCTCTGCAGCAAATCTTGAGGGGGAAGGGAGAAGGGCAGGAATTGCATAGGCACAAGAGAACGGGGGAAATCCCGCATGCAGGATTTTGGTGCCTAACAGCCCCCCTCCCTCTGCAATTGCTCTCGTGCTCCCCCGCCTCTCCTGCTGGCTACCTCTGGACCCCCTCCTCGTCACTGACGTTATTCACCCCTTCCTCCCTGACAGGGAGGGCGGGCCCATTTTGTGGTTCACCTCAGGTGCTCTCCCTCAACTCGGCAGCCACTCAGAAGCAAGGCACGGAAAAGGATCCCGAAGCACCACCGCCACCCCCCTCTCTCTCTCTCTCTCTCTCACACACACACACACACCGCCCCGCCATCTCGAGTGCTCTCTCTCTCCCCCTCGCCTCAGGTGCCTCGCGCGCGGGGCTGAGGAGAGTGTGGCCTGGGGGGGGGGAAGCTATGAGCCATGAAGCCGCCTGGCAGAACTTCCCTCCGGCGGCAGAAGCAGCAGCAGCAGCAGCAGCCCTTCTCTGGCCGCCGCCGCCGCCTCCTCCTCCATCCCAGCAGCCGCCGCCTCTCGAGCTCCGCTGCCGCCGCTGCCTTGCTTTGCCCGGCTCGGCTGCCCAGCTCCATCCCCCTCCTCTTTCTGGCGCTTCTGCTTTTCTGCTCAGGGTCCCCGAGGATCTGCGGAGCCGGGCAAAGGTGTAAAAGAGCCGCATGCGGCTCCGGAGCCGCGGGTTGCCGACCTCTGATCTAGTCCAATGCAGGAATCACAGCTAAATCATCGCTGGCAGAACAAAGTAAAGCAGAACAAAGTCGACACTGACACGCCATTATTGTGGCAGCAACATGCTCTTTCTCCCTTCTTCCCAAAACAATTTTCAGATGATAAAAGCAAACGTGACTCAAGAACAAGACACTCTGGAGTGCAGTGATGTGGGTCATTTTATTGCAGGGAGGTGAGGGGGCTGGGATGAGCCCACGAGGGTCAGGAGGGAGCTGGAACAATCATTCCCTTTGCACGCTGGGTCCTGAGTTCAAATCTCCAAAACCAAGACTGCAGAAGTTGCTGGGGATTTCAGGCTTGGGGTCACTGTCATGGCCCTGATGAGAGAAGAGAGAAGCGTTGAGGCTTGTGCCTGATTATTTTGTCTTTGACAATACTTGCCATCACTTTCCCTCAGACAAACATTTTATGCATTTCCCATCCTATTATCTGCTTATCACACATAATGGAGCAAAATGCAGGCGACGAGTTTCAGGAATTTGGCATCTTGGATCTTTTGAGATAATAATTGTAGTTATCCATTGCAAACATTTGCATACCTCTCTTCAGATACAAGCAGGCCTCTCAAAATGTAATTAAAAATAGTCATACAGTAAAAGCCAGGAACATTTGCTTGCTTGCTTGTTTGCAATTGATTCTATCATTTATTTATTAGATTTATATACCACCCTTCATCATAAAAACTGAGTGTGGTTTGCCAAACAAAATACAGAATAAAAATAAGTAAATAATGAAAAACAAAACTGCAAAACAATACCCCACCCCTTTCCATGGAGACATTTAAAAGGCTGTGGAATATTAATCAGCCAAAGGCCTGGTTAAGGAGGAAGATTTTCGCCTGGTGCCTAAAAACAGATAATAAAATTAAATAATTTTTAATTATATAAAATTTGTTTTAACTGGCTTTAATATTGCAGTTTCAAATTATAACCCAATAAACAAGAACAAATCATCCACATAATAGTGCTGCGTCCTTCCACAAAGGGATCGGCATCTTACTTGGATATACGCAGACCATGGAGCACATGTTTGGACAGCATTTCATGGGGCTAGGGCAGTGAAGATCAAGCGTACATTTCTGCTGGCAAGGTTTCTTCACTCTTCTCAAGTTGAAAGGGCAGATTCCAGCCCTTGACCTCCAAGGCCCTGTGACACAGACCAACGTCCTCGCTTAGAGACATCTTTTGAAAATAAGGCAACTTTGGGGCAGAACATGGTTGTGCCTCTTCTTGCATATCCCTAACCCAAATAATGCTTGCCTTTCTAGGATGAGCACAGCTTGGATGAAGAGGGTCCTAGTTTTTGCCTGTCTCCATCCCAGCAGAGAGATGGACATCTGCGTTGAAGCTGGATCAGTGTTCGCCGGGGCTGGCCAACTTCCCCCACAGCTGCCACCCTCTTTCCTTCACGTCCCTCCATGTTCTTTCATTTATGGGATGTGTGGCCTTTCTCAGCCTGCTCCGCTCTTGGGCTGAAGCTATTAGGACCAGCTTCAGTTGTGTGTTTGTGTTAGGGAGGTGTCTCCATCATCTCCCCCTCCCTCCCCAGCTATCAGCCCACTTCTCTTCCTTCCTCCTATCCAAATTGAGCTCCCAGGTTTGCTACAGAAGATGGCAACCCAAACAAGAGAAGCGAAGGATTCACTTTGGAGCCCCCTAAAACAAATTAGGGGGTCCAAATTAGGGGGTCCAGGGACCCCTGGGGGTCCACTGAACACACCCTGGGAGTGGGCGTCCCCCATCCCTTGCCTCCCCCCACAGTAAATTCTATTTGTTTGTTTGTTTTTTATTTGCATATACCCCACCCATCTGGCTGCCCCCCCCCGCGACTCTGGGCAGCTTCCAACAAAATCTTAAAATGCAGTAATGCATCAAACATTAAAAGCTTCCCTAAACAGGGCTGCCTTCAGATGTCTTCTAAATGTCACATAGATGTTTATTTCCTTGATATCTGTCAGGAGGGCACCCCACAGGGCGGGCACCACTACCGAGAAGGCCCTCTGCCTGGTTGTCATTTTTCCATGGCAATACCACAAATTTTATGGTCTGTTTTAGAAGTCTGTGATTTTTCAATATATTGGCCCAAATCACTTTTGAAATCACACCGCGATAGCGATTTTGACCCGGCAATACACATCAACATATCTCTCCTTGCATGAGGGAGTGCAGGGCAGCCAATTTCAAGGCATCGCTGATATCTCACAATGATCTCAGCCGAAAACACTGCTGACCTGAGCATGTTCTTTCACGCTGAGAGAGAACAAGGGAGCTGATCGCCTTCTCTTCAAGGGACCCTGGCACTACCTTCCCCTGGCACTGAGACGGAGCAGCTTTTCTCAGTCAGAAGAAAAGCAGTAGCAGCCACAGTGGATGTGCCTCTTCACTGGCTCCCACTGCTGGCTTCCCAGCTGACGGCGCTTGACACCCCCCCCATCCCCATCTCCCCTCACTCAAACCATGCAGTGGGGGGTGACTCCGCTTCCTTTCCTCCCCCCACCCGCCCCATCTCCATGGCTGCTCCTTCCCTCATCCCCACACCTAATCTCCAATTTCAGACATTTTGATATATCGCAATGGTTAGCTGCTGATATAAAGATAAAGGGACCCCTGACCATTAAGTCCAGTCGTGGCCAGCTCTGGGGTTGTGGCGCTCATCTCACTTTACTGGCTGAGGGAGCCGGCATACAGCTTCCGGGTCATGTGGCCAGCAGGACTAAGCCACTTCTGGCGAACCAGAGCAGTGCACGGAAACGCCGTTTACCTTCCCACCGGAGTAGTACCTATTTATCTACTTGCACTTTGACGTGCTTTTGAACTGCTAGGTTGGCAGGAGCAGGGACCGAGCAAGGGGAGCTCACCCCATCATGGGGATTCAAACCACCAACCTTCTGATTGGCAAGTCCTAGGCTCAGTGGTTTAACCCACAGCGCCACCCGCATCCCTTAGCTGATATATCACGCTGTTAAAAACCAGATATTGCTTAGCCCTAGTCTGTTTTTTTTTTAGTATACCTTTGCTTATTAGAGGCTACCCAACTTTTTTTATAAAATGCTTTGTAGAGGGTAACGATCATAGAGTTATCAAAATTCTCAAAATTGGGGGTCCGTGGCCTGGCTTTTGAAAAATAGAGGGTCCTCAGTAATTAGCTAATTGGGAACCACCACCCTAAAACATTCCCAGGCAGACCACTTGGCAACCTTCTGTGGCACAGAAATATCTGTGTTCCTCTGAAGGGTCTTGGGGGTGAGGGGCAAAGGGGGTCCCACTCAGAGCTGCCCACAAAGTAGCACCAGCGCTAGGAGAATAGACCTGTCCAGAGAGCTTTGCCCAGGCAGAAAAGGGTCCGTCTTTGAGTCAGGATCCAAAAGGCGTCACGTACAATTGCCGGAGGCAGGAGGCATCATGGCACAGAAAGCAAGGAGCCCCACAAGGAGGAAGACGAGGCCGTCAGACTTCATGGCCGGGTCAGATGGGGTGCCCTCCAGCTGCCAGCCAGGTGGCTTTATAATGCCCCATCCCACCAAGAGCCCCACCCAGACTAAACATGGAAACAATAGGAAGAGGAGGAGTTGGCAAATACCTTTGCAATGCGCAAAGAACCGCAAGGAGAATGTAAAGGGGAAGATCCCTCTGCAGGGCATGATCCAGGAGAGCACTTCAGGTTCTGTTGCACCTCCCTAGGGAATCCCACCCTGCCAGGGACTATTACCACCCACTTTGAGAGCCACTGGTTTACACAAAAAGTCACAACCGTGGTCAGGTGGGGACCATCATTGTACCTTGGGGGATAGACCACCCACCCCACGCACCCCAGGATTGATGTCTCTGTTGGCAGTGACACCCCCCAACACCAGGCGCTGAGTTATAAAGTTCTCTACTGGCTTTTTTGACAGCAGACATTCAAAAGATCAGCCTCAAAATTAATTATGTACCTGGTTGGTGTGCGAATTTAAGGTGCCGCACAAGCTTTCTCCTTTCCCATGGGAAAATTGCTTGGGTTTTGGTTTTCGTCAGTTTTAAAGTCCATCTGTGTCCACAAAGCTTATGAAAGCAAACAGTGGCGATGCCAAATTGTCTAAGAGAATAAGCACGAAGCCTTTTTTTCAGGAGGGGTAAATTTGTCCAGGGAAATACGGTGTACAAATTGGTCATGCTTCAGATTACATTGTTATAAGTACTATCCAGAAAATAATCTGTTCTAATCTCTCCACTCTCAATAATGTCACGAGGAGAGAATGTTTCCTGCTGGTTCTCATTGTTGTGACACGTACAGCAGACTAGCCCAGCCCGGAGGCAGGGGAGGAACCCCCTCCTCTCTTAATCGTAAGGAACTGAGGGATTCTGTAGCTGCGATTCCTGCACTGCAGTGGGTTGGACTAGATGGCCTCTGGGGTGCCTGCCAACTCTGCATTTCTATGAATCTGTGAACCCTTCTTTCCTTCCATCCTTCCCTCCTTTTCCACATGCTTGCAAGCACTGAACCTGGGGGAAAATATATTCAATTCTGCTTTTGAAAATGAGTGTCCACTACCTCCATTTAACTTATCTCACAGGGTCATTGCGGGGTTTAAATGAGGAAAGGGAGAACCATTGATTTCCTTGGAGCAGAAGGTGGGATATAAATGCAATGAATACACAATAGATAAATGAAAAGAAATAGGAACAGGGAGGGTAATTATCACAGCGTCTACAATGGCCTTGGGAGGTAGGGCAGCTGTGCTTGCTTTGTATATGTCCAAGCCACCAACTCCCTTTTTCCTCTAACACTTGGCCAAGGAGGAGACCAGAGCTTTGAGCTGGAAGAGGAACTGGCTGGCTAGCCAGCTCCCTCCTGCCTCCACAAGGCTTCCCTCAGACCCCCTTTTAGGCAGAAATAGAGTCACCCCTTTAGAGTCACCTTTATGGACCATAAAGAAGGCTTGAAGAATTGATACTTTTAAATTATGGTGCTGGAGGAGACTCTTGAGAGTCCCATGGACTGCAAGAAGATCCAACTTCTCCATTCTTAAGGAAATCAGCCCTGAGTGCTCACTGGAAGGACAGATCCTAAAGCTGAGGCTCCAATACTTTGGCCACCTCATGAGAAGAGAAGACTCCCTGGAAAAGACCCTGATGTTGGGAAAGATGGAGGGCACAAGGAGAAGGGGACGACAGAGGACGAGATGGTTCGATAGTGTTCTTGAAGCTACAAACATGAGTCTGCCCAAACTGTGGGAGGCAGTGGAAGACAGGAGTGTCTGGCGTGCTCTAGTCCAGGGGTCACAAAGAGTTGGACACGACTAAACAACTAAACAACAACAAAGAGTCACCCCCAAGCACTTAGCAGGTGGGGTCTGGAGGCGTGCAAATGATAAATGCTCCCTCAAAATTCTAATGCTAAATTAAAGAAAGATTGTTGCTATAACTGCGAGCAGCATGTAAGAGACAAGAAGAAAGCAGGCAGGGACTCTGAGAAGGTAAACAATGGCTTAAAGGCTAGCTTTTGGAATGAGTCCCAGGATTTGGGCCCATCAGACCCACACAGTGTGCACTGAACATGCAGCAGAAGGAGCAAGTAACTTGAATCCATTAGATCTACCCCCAAGAACAGGAGGAAACAAGCTTCATCCAAGCTTGTGACAGCCCTTTAGAGATTTGAAGATGGCTCTCATATCTCCTGTCAATCTCTTTCCTGAGGTAAACGTCTCCAACTCCCTCAATCATTGTTCATAAGGCTTGTTTTCCAGACCCTGGAATGTCTTGGTCAGCCTCCTCTGCACACACCCCAACTTGTCAATATCTTCCATAAATTGTGGTGCCCAGAATTAGACACAATATTGAGCAGATTCATCCTCTAAGGAATGCATTGCCTACCACCGCCACTGACTGTGAAATGTGCTAATTCCTCAAAGTAAACAAGGTTGAATTGACACCAGTCAATCAGCAGACTCTGGGAGTTCTATCAAGACTGCTTGGAGTGCAATTCCTTCTGTGGTGTGCAGTGACCTCCAGATTGAGCGTCCTTATTCTAAAAAGTGCACTTCTGCTAGAAACCAGGCATCATGAGAGTCTGAATGGATGCCCATAATCTCGCCTCCCCATCCTGGCAAGGGGAAGTCCAGTCAAGGGGCTTGCTGGTGCCATCCTGCTTTCATGGCAATGCCCACTTTTGTTCATTGACACACCTATGTGCTGGTGGATGGGTCCTTCACAAAGATGGAGTATCCCTTGAGGACTTCCTTCCTAGGCAGCCTCGCCTTTGGGCTCAATCTGGGTCCTGTTTGACTCCACTTTCAAAGTGTCCTGCTCACCTTCCTCTCTGCCAGGCACTTCTGACTCAGTAAGGGGCTGGGATGTTTCCCTGTCAGTGTTATGCCTAATATCATAACGACACAGGGCTGCCACTTTTTGGACTCTGTTTGAAACAGGGTTGCCATATTTCAAACAGTGAAAATCCAGGTTTTTGGGGGTGGGCAAAGTTGTTAACTATTTTTGGGCCAGATTGCAATAAATAAATAAATAAATAAATAAATAAATGAATGAATGAATGCACGGGCAGCCATGTGCCAGATTTTCATGGGTATTTGGCCGATTTCCGCCCAGACGCTGCTGACAAATGAGGAAGTATGGCAACCCTGAGATCAGTTGTTGGCACCACAATGATCTGAGCCAGAGTCCCATTTCAGGCTGTTAGGCAGGACTGAGGGAGCAGAAGGCAGCTCAGCATCATCCACCCCACAACCATCTGTGGGGAAGGGGGAGGCCCCAGGAGTTCTGGTCTCCCTTTCTGTCCATCATTGCAGGGTGGTTCTATGCACCCAGATGGTGCCACCTTCTGCCCTGTTCCTTTCAAAAGAGGAAGGTGGGCAAGTAAGCAGGCAGTGCAGGGACACGCTCCAAGAGAGAGACTACAAAGGACCTAGATCCGAGAAGTAACACATGAGACACACACATTTTGCCCACCAAACCCTGCTTGGTGAGGTGGTCAGGTATTTGGGAAGTAGGGACCATAGAACTCAAGAGGGGTGGATTTGCCCTTCACCCAGTGCATTTCCCCTCCTAACTCTGCCCCATTGCGAAGCTGCCCTTCCCTGGCTGTATGTGTGATCTGTTGGGTTTCCACAGCCCTCAGCCAAAGGCTCTTCCTCCCTCCCTCCTGCCAACACCCTTTTGGAAAGATATAAGCAAGCAAGACTCAAGAACAAGACACTCTCGTATGCAGGCACAGGGATCATTTTATTGCAGGCAGGGAAGGATGCTGGATCGGGGCCACTGGGTCAAGAGGGAGCTGGGTTTATCGTTGCCTTCACTCCTTGGGTGCTGGGTTCACTTCTCCAAAACTGTAGAAGTTGCAGGGATTTCAGGCTGTGCATCGCTGTCATCACTTTGCTGCGGGAATAAAAGAGTGTTCAGGCACCCATGGAAATGTGGGATGTGAAACACAAGAGCAGTCAAGTACAACATTCCTAGAGTGAACATGTTTACACATGGGGAGGAATGTTTGTCCAGCTAGCAGGTAAACTTCCTGTTTTCTTCTGGGCTGGGACAGACTTCCTCTGCATGTGACTAGAGGGGGGCGTGGCCTCACCTGTGCAGGTAGCACAGGGCAGGGCTGCCATCTCTCTCTTTTTGACTACATGCATCGAAGAAGCAACATCTGCTTAGCCAAAGGGACTGTCTTCTTATTGGATAGTTTCCAGGTGTATGTTACTTTTCTAAGCTAAGTCTGCCTTCTGGGATCCTATTGTGAACAGAATGATGTGTGAGTAAACCTTTTTATACTTTTATAGAAGACTGTGTCTTATCTTTTATGGGGTATAAGGGGGAAATACCAGAACAGTTATTATAGAGGCTTTAGCAAGCCTTAGCAACGCATCTGCTGTGAGTTTAAAAAGGGGGATGTTACTCTGCTAAATTGTGAACTTGTTAACACAAGTTGGAAAGGCTATAATCAGACAATATATCCTCTCCTGCATCCCTGAACATTCCCACAGGAAATGCAGGACAAAGAACCCTAGAGAGATTGGTGCTCATCACCCTAGCTAAGCAGATGACAAGGGTTTCCCTTACCTGGAGATGCCCAGATGGAGCCTTGGACCAAGGTACTCAAGGACAGAGCCCCATCCCCTTGTTCCCATGTCATAATTATGGACCATCTCTTAGCTGTCAGTTCAGAGGCAACAGGCATCCCTCCTTGAGCAAAACTGCACTTGAGCAATGTAAGTAAATCCCCTTTTTCATTCATCTTACTAAAAATGCTTGGTTCATTCTCACAACAGGGGTGAAGAGGTATTTCTCTTTCTCTTTCTCCTTCTTTCTCTCCAGATACATAAAGGCTACCAGATATTTTGATCTATGGGACTCCAAAATCTTCCACAAACCACAGACAGTCAGTCTCTATCCCACTGCACCCCACCCTCCACCAAATTCAAAACCATCTCACCTTAGACAGGTTTACGGCACTCTCGTGGGCATCCACCGCAGCACTTCTGAATACCGGGGCAGGACCAGTCATCTCTACACCGTGCAATGCAGGGTCCCACACCTGGATCCTGGGGGCATCGTCCAGGCTTCTCTGCAAAAGAGCAAAGCCGTCAGTGACCCTTAGGCTCCTTTCCAGCCTGACAGTTCTAGGGTTCTGTGGCTGAGAGATGCCTTTTGGCCAGAGAGACCCTCCCTGTGCAGCTGCAATGGAGTTCACTTTTGTCTGGAACCCAGAGGATCCCAGAAATCCTCAAGTGGGTTTCAGAAATCCACACTTTGCAATGCAGATTCCCACACCTCGATTCGGAGGGCATGGTTCAGGCTTCCCTGCAAAAGAGCAAAGCCCTCAGTGACTCTTGGGCTCCCTTTCCAACCTGAAAGTTCTAGTCAACTGATGGTCTGGGCAGCAGACAAAGCCTGTCCATCATGTGTTGTGGTGGCCTTCTCCTCCTTGTGTTTTTTTAAAAAATAATTTTTATTAACTGGCCAATCACATCAAATTAAATCACATCACATAAATTCCAAATTACAAAGCCAAATTTTTAAATTTTGTTGGGGGAACCCATACTTCAAGATCCAAAGGGGGATTCAAATCATCTTCTTATTACTGCATTAATGTCCAAATCAGTCCCAATCAGTCCAAACAAAATTCATAGTTCTATCCAATCTTATCTTGGTGTTTCCACATCATATCTTGTTTATATAATTTCTCTTTTTCCTTTACGATCTCTTCTGTTAGTCTCCTTAAGCTGATAAGCAAATGTAATAATCCTGTGTGAATTTCCCGTTCTTCCAATCTAAGTCCAGATGGTTTCCATATATCATCTCCTTCGTAGATAACATCGCTCTTTCCATCATAAATTAGGCAGTTGTCACTCTTAAGTCCCACTGAGGAGTTAATCCACGATATGTAAACAACTCTGTTTCTCTCTTTCTCCTCCCAGACTCAAGGGCTACGACAGTGCCTCCCAAAATGGCGACGGCATTTTTAACTGCGTCATTCCAAAACTCTTAACTTTCCAGCTTCGTCTTGGAACATTGCTTTGGTTCGAAAATTTATCTCCACACAGCCTTAAATCCACAGCTTAAGTCCTTAAAACGACATTTCTGACTCATTAGAGGAGGGGATTCTTGTTTAATCACATAGAAAAGTAAAGGGGTTTTTTTCCCCTCCTCCCCCCTCAGTCATTTGCCATACCGTATCTTGACGTATCTTCTCATATTTTATTCTTGTCTTGTTTTATCAGAGATCTCTTCTGTCAGCAGTCTTTACTCCCCCTCTTTCCTTGAAGTATGTGCAATTTATCTCATCCAAATTGTTTCTTTTGAAGATTCTTGCAGCTAGTGGCTTGGATCAGAGACGGCTTCGAGGAGTGCCGGAATCCCACGGGAGGGCTTTGTGCCTAGTGCCCCCATCCCCACAAATTCGGGGGTGGTATAGGGCACAGCAGGCAAGGGCTGTCCCCCCCACAATCCTGGAGGGGTTAAAGAGGCTAATTACCCCCATCATAGCCTCCAAATTACCTCATGTGGGTCGGAGAGATGTTATTGTCAGCCATCTTCCGATGCGCCCCATAGTGGCCCCCCCACCTTCTCCTCCTTGTGGGGCTCCTTGCCTCAACTGACTCCTGCCTCCAGCCAGAATCCAGGTAAGCACTTCTGAGTATAGAGATTCTGCAATTCTTCATAAGTCACAATGGCTTTGGTTCATGAAGAAGAGCAGCTTCCTATCCCACCCCTCCCTCCACAGAATAAATGGTCTCACCTCTGACAGGATTGGCACAAGCTCGTGGGCAACTCCCGCAGCACTTCTTCGCTCCAGGGCATGACCAGTCATTCTTACACCAAACCACGCAGGGTCCAGCCATACCTGGCTGACCCCCAGGACATTGCCCAGGCTTCCCTGCAAGAGAGCAGAATTCCAAGGTTGAGAGATGTCTTTGGCCAGAGAGGCTCTCTCTCTTCATGTGGGATGGGGCTCCTTTGCATCCAGTAGCCAGAGGAGCCCAGGATTCCTAAGGTGGCCTCTGTTCTGCTCAGGGGTCTGAGGTGTCACACAAAAGTAGACTTCCCAGTGGCACCCCACCCCTGCCATGGGGTGGTCCCTGCACTCTCAGCAGCTCAGGAGCAGAACAAGTCCTGCCTTTCGGAGCAGCAGGAAAGAAAATTGCTCCATCTTCCATGTGGTGGCCCTTCAAGTATTGGAAGATAGCTCTCCTACTTACTCTTAGTCGTCTCTTCTCCAGGCTAAGCAGACCCAATAAAAAACAATAAATCAGCAGCAGCAGCATCTACCTAATTGTGCTGTGTCCTCACACCAGGGGCTCAGCCTCTTACCTGGATCTATGCAGACCATGGAGCACATGCTTGAGCAGCATTTCTTGGGAAAAGGACAATTATAATCTTTAAGACATTGCTCTATGCAAGGCGGCTTCACTACTGCAGGAAAGAAAGGGCAGCTTCCAGGCCTTTCTGCAAGACAGAACAATATTATTGCTCAGAGACATCTTTTCAGAGGAGGGCACCAGTGGTGTAGAATTAGTTGTGGCTTTTCGCATCCCAGCAACCAAAGATTGCGTATTTCTAGGAGGAGCAAAGCTCAGATGAAGAGGCTCCAAGTTTTACCCTCCCTCCCTCCCAGCAGAGGGATGGACATCTGGGCTGAAGCTGGATCAGTCTTTGCTGGGGCTGGCTAAGCTTCCCCACTGTGGCCACTCCTATCCCTTGGTGTTCTTCCCAGCTATGAAGTGGGCATCAGAGATTTCCTCCCTGCATCTGCTTCACCTTTCAAGCCCTATGCGGCCTAGGACCCACGTACCTACGGGATCGCCTCTCCTGGTCTGCCCCGCGGAGGACCTTAAGGTCCACAAATAACAACACTTTGGAGGTTCCAAGCCTCAGGGAGGTTAGATTGGTTTCAACTAGGGCCAGGGCCTTTTCAGCACTGGCCCCGATGTGGTGGAATGCTCTGTCACAAGAGACCAGGGCCCTGTGGGACTTGACATCTTTCCAGCCTGTTCCGCCTGGCCTTTGGTTTGGACTCGGTCTGACTCTTATGTTTCCCTCCCCCTATGGCCTTGATTTATCAGCTACTTCAAAATGAGGCTGCATTTTAAATTGCATTTTAACCTGTATTTTAAATTAGGTTCACCCCCTCTCTTTTCCCCCTATTATGTTTTTACTGTAATTTTACTGGTGTTAGCCACCCTGAGCCTGGCTCTGGCCAGGGAGGGCGGGGTATAAATAAAATTTATTATTATTATTATTTATTAGTCTGCTTCTGAGGGGAAAGGACTTCCTCCCATTGTTTAGTGGGCAGTTTTCTCAGAGATGAGGGCTACTCTTGTCCCCTTGAGTATTTCTCAGGAGCGCTTGAAAGCCTTTGTGCCAGAAGCACAGTGAAGTCCCAGGGAACTGATAAAGCTAAGAATCTTAACAGCTGCTGAATGGCTGGATTCTGACCTCTCAGTTCTTGCTGAGCTCCTTGGTAAAGAGCAGACAAGCTCACAGGTCCCAGCTCTTTCCCATACACCCCACCTCTCTCTAATATAGGGGACATCCTACTGAAGGTGAGACTGTTGCACCCCAAGACCCCAGTCTGCTTCTGAGGGGAAATGACTTCTTACCTTTTAGTGGAGGTTGGCAAGTGTGGCCACAGTTGTTGCTGCAGCACTTCTTCTTTCCAGGACATGAAAAATCTCCAGAACATTCCTCCACACATAGTCCAAAGCCTTCTCGTGGGGGGCAGTATCCTGGCTTCACTGGAACAGAACAACCACATGACTGCCCGGCAGTGGAGTGGGGGTCTTTTCATAGAATCATAGAGTTGGAAGAGACCACAAGGGCCATCGAGTCCAACCCCCTGCCAAGCAGGAAACACCATCAGAGCACTCCTGACATCTGGTTGTCAAGCCTCTGCTTAAAGACCTCCAAAGAAGGAGACTACACCACACTCCTTGGCAGCAAATTCCACTGTCGAACAGCTCTTACTGTCAGGAAATTCTTCCTAATGTTTAGGTGGAATCTTCTTTCTTGTAGTTTGGATCCATTGCTCCGTGTCCGCTTCTCTGGAGCAGCAGAAAACAACCTTTCTCCCTCCTCTATGTGACATCCTTTTATATATTTGAACATGGCTATCAGATCACCCCTTAACCTCCTCTTCTCCAGGCTAAACATGCCCAGCTCCCTTAGCCGTTCCTCATGAGGCATTGTTTCCAGGCCTTTGACCATTTTGGTTGCCCTCCTCTGGACACGTTCCAGTTTGTCAGTGTCCTTCTTGAATTGTGGTGCCCAGAACTGGACACAGTACTCCAGGTGAGGTCTGACCAGAGCAGAATACAGTGGCACTAATACTTCCCTTGATCTAGATGCTATACTCCTATTGATGAGGCCCAGAATTGCATTGGCTTTTTTAGCTGCCGCGTCACACTGTTGACTTTTAAGTCAGCCTACTCTGGGCTCCAGGCTCCCTTATAGATTGGAATTGGAAGACACCCCCAAGTCCAAGCCTCGGCAATGTAGGAACCACAGCTCAAGAACCTCTTGGTGTTTGTTTGTCTTTAAAAAAACTTTGTAAAACCAATAAAAATTTTATAAAAAAAATAAAAATAAAAACCAGCCAGCCCCAGTCCCAAGTTGCGGGAGCAACATTGTTGGTTGCTAGTTCCTGCCTGAACCCTGTCCTGCTGTTCTGCCAGAGCTCCTGACCCGCCCTGGCTCCCAGCTTGCATGCCTGTTCCTGACTTCACCTGACTCCCTGTCCTGCACCCAGCTTCAGCTACTATGGACTGCCTCCACATTGCACCTTTGACCATGGACCGGAATTGGACCTTGCCTCTCGGGTAACCCACGGGACCAGCACAGTAGAGTTTGAAGGGACCCCCAAGGGGCATCTAGTCCAACTGCCTCCAATGCAGAAATCAGAACTAATGAATCCCTGAAAGATGTCCTCTGCTAAAAAGCCTCCAGTTTCAATGATAAATTTTGGAAGAATTCCCTGCACAATTTAGTGCTAGCCTACAAAAGCAAGCCCAGCTGTGGGATTGTAAAGCCACTGGTGGAGGAGAAGACAGAGGCTTGAGAAAGGACTTTGAGTGGAAAGTGTCCTTTCCCCAACCTGGGCACCCCTTGAGGAGCTTGCCAAAGCTGCCACACCAGAAATTGGGTGTGGTGTGGGTAAAAGGTATAGGTAAAGGGACCCCTGACTATTAGGTCCAGTCGTGGCCGACTCTGGGGTTGCGGCGCTCATCTCGCTTTATTGGCCAAGGGAGCTGGCGTACAGCTTCCGGGTCATGTGGCCAGCAGGACTAAGCCGCTTCTGGTGAACCAGAGCAGCGCACGGAAACGCCGTTTACCTTCCCGTCGGGGCGCTACCTATTGATCTACTTGCACTTTGACGTGCTTTTGAACTGCTAGGTTGGCAGGAGCTGGGACCGAGCAACGGGAGCTCACCCCATCACAGGGATTCGAACTGCCAACCTTCTGATCGGTAAGTCCTAGGCTCTGTGGTTTAACCCACAGTGCCACCCGCGTCTCATGGAGGGGGTAGCTGCCTTCTGAATGGGACACAGGTGTTGGAAGCCTCTGTCCAACCCTGATGCCTGCTTCCTCTCATTTCAAGAGAGCTCTATGGTTTGTTGCAGCTGATGTCAATCAAAACAAGAGCCATAAAGTGTGGGGGGTCCATGGTAGAGCCCCCTTAAACAGTCCCAGACATTTGGCCCTCCATGGCTCAGAAATGCCTGCTCCTCTGGAGGATCTGAACTCTGCACACAGAGCAGCAGCAGCAGAAGAAAAGACGTGTAGAGAGAGCCTTGCTCAGGTAGAAAGGGCTCCATCTTTCAGGCAGGGTCCAAAGGGGGTCACATACCTTGGCCAAAGGCAGAGGACACCACAGCACAGAGAGAGAGGAGCCCCGCGAGGAGGAAGATGAGAGCACCAGGCCTCATGGCTAGGCAGGTCACTGTGCCCTCCAGCCTCCAGCCAGGTGGTTTTTATAATTCCCCAATGCAGCAGGAGCCCCACCCAGAGCAGAGAGGAGACAATGAGGAAAGGTGGTGCTGGCAAATGTTCCCGCATTGCACAAGAAACTATGAGGAGAATGTAAAGGTCGCTGTCCCTTGGCAAGCTAAGATCAAAGGGGCCACTTCACATTGCGTTCTCCATTTGCAATCCAATTTCCAAGAAAGTGTCTCAGGGGTCAATGCTCCTTTTGTGTAACAAATGTCTTCCTTCTCGTTGGGCTCTTCTCTCTCTGTGCCTTGATTCCCTCTGCCTCTGGCCAAGATAGATCATCCCTTTTGGACCCTTCCCTTTCCTCCAAGGGCAAGACTATCTGGACAGTTCTAGTTCCCACATGGGCGGTGGTTCTTCTGGACCTTCTGGTGCTCCAACACCACTGAGAAGTTCAGGGGAGAGAAGAACAGGAGGGTTTCTGTCATGGAGGTCTGGCAAGTGACTTTCCCAAGAGTGTTTAAACAATGGCTTTAGCGGTGATTCCTGCATTGCTGGAGGTCGGATTAGATGAGCCTTGGGGTTACCTTCAAGCTCTACTTTTCTATGATGCTATCCTATTGTCAAGGAGTTGTCAGGCGAGCTCAGGTCATCCACAGGGCTGGAAAGAACGTGAGGCATGAAATGCAATTAGCTTTTATTCACAGAAAGCAACAACACAACCGAGTCACACTGGCTCGACTAAGCTTGAGACGTTGCTGGAAACCTTGCCTTTTAGCCTCTCACGCTGGATCCCTCCCATTCCATGGAGGAGGAGAGCCAGTAGCAGAGGCAACCTCCGATTCCTCTCTGTCCAGGTCCTCTTCTTCCATGTCCTCCTGGACTGGTAGCAGCACCACTCTTCCTCGTCCAGCCAGTCCCTGACACCTACCACGCAGCTCCGCTGAAGGTCCTATGTTTGCAGCATGCATTTTCCCCTATGGACATGAGAACAGGAGAATCTTTCTTTCCTGCTGAAGCAATCTAGAGGACTCTGTGTTGAGAGTAGGAGCCACGGCTGCAGCCCAGCACCAGGGCAGAAGGGGTAACATGCAGGGGGAGGAGGACGTCTCTGAGGGACAGGCCTCAGTTGGGGAAAGCCCAGCATCAAGCCAAAGGCGGGGGCCTTGCAGAAAAAAGGAGCCAGCCTCAGCCTTCTCCCCTTCCACCCCTTTCCCCTTGAAATGCCATTCCTCTGCAAAAGGATAAAACATAAAATACTTACAGATATAAAAGACAGAGGCAATTTTGCCCTCCCAGACCTTAAATTATATTATGATGCCCCATGTTTGGTATGGATTAAGGACTGGATAAAGTTAGAAAAGCAAGAAGCATTAGAATTGGAAGGACATGACAATAGATTTGGATGGCACACATATCTATGGTATGGGAAAGGGAAAGTTTCTATAACCACATAATTAGGAAATCATTAATGAGAGTATGGGAGAGATATAAAGATTTACTAGAACAGAAGACTCCTTGGTGGCTTTCACCACATGAAGCTTTACGGCTCAAACCATTTGGAAAGAAAGGAAAGTGGCTCACGTAGGCTGATTTGTTAATGGACCAAGAAGGAAAATGGAAATTAAGAGATTATGAGGAAATAAAAGACCATTTGCAGAGTTGGTTACCGGCAATTACACGAGATATATAAAGAAGACAATAAGAAAGGATTCAGTTATACGACATCTAGATTTCAAAAGGAAGTTGTGGAAGGGAAAGTAAAGTTGCTGAAAGGTGCGTGTAGTATTCTGCTAGAATGGGAAACAAAAGATGAGGAGGTGAAATCAGTCATGATTAAATGGGCACAAGACATAGGTCATAATATAATGTTTGAAGATTGGGAAAGATTGTGGAAAACTGATTTAAAATTCACAGACTGTTCTTTACTGAAAGAAAACTACATGAAAATGATGTATAGATGGTACATAACACCAGTACAGATAACCCATTCCTCTGGAAAAGGAAAGGGAGAAAACAAGGCTTCTACCACTCTTCCTCATCCTGCTACAGGGTGCCAACTTGAATAAAATATTGGAGGAGCCTAGGTAAGCCCCACCCTGCATAATTAATCACAAGACATGGTGCGCCAACACACCATTTGAATGGCAATCCCCATCAACTGGGTGTGGGGCTGGTCCACTGATATTTTTTTGGGGGGGGGCGAAGGGACCTTGGCCCCTAGGAGTTGGCTCCTATGCCTCCATCTCACACATTGTGTCCACCCCAGGAATGAAGATTCACAGAATTGTGGGATGTGAAACACAAGAGCCGTCAAGTACAACATTCCTAGAGTGAACATGTTTACACATGGAGAGGAATGTTTGTCCAGCCAGCAGATAAACTTTCTGTTTCCTTCTGGGCTGGGACAGACTTCCTCTGCATGTGACTAGAGGTGGGCGTGGCCTCACCTGTGCAGGTAACAACAAAAGCACAGGGCAGGGCAGCCATCTCTCTCTCCTTGACTACATGCATCGAAGAAGCAACATCTGCTTAGTCAAAGATGCTCTCTTCCAGCCAAGAGAGGACAAAGGGACTGTCTTCTTATTAGATAGTTTCCAGGTGTGTGTTACTTTTCTAAGCTAAGTCTGCCTTCTGGCATCCTATTGTGAACAGAATGATATGTGAGTAAACTTTTTTTATACTTTTATAGAAGGCTGTGTCGTGTCTTATCTTTTATGAGGGAATAAGGGGATAATACCAGAACAGTTATTACAGAGGCTTTAGTGAGCCTGAGCAAACGCATCCGCTGTGAGTTTAAAAAGGGGGATGTTACTCTGCTAAATTGTGAACTTGTTAACACAAGTTGGAAAGGCTATAATCAGACAATATATCCTCTCCTGCATCCCTGAACATTCCCACAGCATACACCTCCAGCAGGCAGATTTTTTGTGATTGGTGCGGTCGTTGTCATGAAAATATGCCCACTGATCACGTAACATTCCCACAAGAATCAGAGAACTGCTGAGTGGGAAGGGCCCCCCCAGGTCATCTAGGCCACTCCCCTACGATGCAGGGATTGCTGCTGAAGAATCCCTGGCAGGAGGCCATCCAACCCCTGTTTAAAAGCCTTCCATGAAGGAGACACCACCATCTTCCAAGTGAGTCCATTCCACTGTTCAAGAGCTCTTACTGCCGGAAAGACAGTTTGGTTCTCTGGCTTCTGGAACACGCCAGAGCTGTGCCCCACTATCTTGGGAGGGAGTCAGAGCCTTGGGGTTGTCTTGGGTTGCAGAGAGACCTCAAAGACGCTCCATCCTTCCTTCCAGTATCATCACAACCATTACTTCATTCATTGGTTTCCAGCCAGTTTTCCTTAGGATTTCTCTAACTATACAAAGACACAGAATTCTTTTTGAAATTTTGTAACTCGGTGATGCAAGATTACATACAGGTATAAATTCAAAAATAAATCCAAGGCAGGGAACACAATGAAATGCAAAATGAATTTATTTTTAATAATATTTTTTATTAGTTTTCAATTACAATCCAGTAATAGCCTCATTGTAACAATATCAATTTATAATACAATTATTAATACCAATCATTCAAATACCTAATTATATAATTTGATGAATTGGTTATTTGCTTTATTTCTGCGTTCCAAAATCTTATTAATTTCCATTACATTGATTTCATAATAATAATCCTATATACAGCAACTGCAATATTAATAACTTCTGTGTTGACACATTAAATGATTTATAAACCTACAAGTGAGGAACTCAAACTATATCCTTGTTCTTCCTGTGTGTGGCATTTATTCCGTCCATGGTGTTTCTTCCTGTCCTTGTAAGATATTTTGTCTTTCTTTCCCCTGGTTGTTGCTGTTATCCGTCATGCCTTGGGCAGAGCTGATATCCCATTGTGGTTCCAGAAATTTCTCCCTCACTCTGTCCAATGCTTCGTTGTTTTGCAACTCTAACAACAGCTGCAAAAGTCGCTCTGTCCCAATAAATAACCTGTTTTCACCATTTTTCCTCTCAGCCTGAGAGGAAGAGCTGTCTGTCAAACTGCAGATAACTCAATAATGAACTTTATCAGTTTCTTGGCAGTTCACAGATTCCTTTCATCCTTCCTTCCAGCTGAAGACAAACGAGCAATTATACTTCCAATTAAATTAAATTTCAAGTCCTCTTAGCATTTTTCAGTTCACTCCATATATAATAAAGGATGGGGAAGAGTCAGCTCTAAGTTTCCATCGTAAACCTTTTGCAAAACACAGCTTACCTCTCTTTTTCTTTTTCTTTTTACACACAGAGTTCTGTTTGATGTTCTATCCCATATTTATAATCCCATTTATTCCACCCTCACTTGTACAAATATACTTTGAACTAATATTGAGGAGGGTGGCCGAATCATAAACGTAGAGAAGAAAACTTTTAATATAGAAACTTTAGGCTCCGCCCCCGTCTTTTGCAACGAATGAGGTCTATCTCAAGTTCAAACCTTAAAGTCTTGACAGTTGGTTTTGTTCCACAGTTTGTGATCTCATCGCTTCTAGCACGTGCCTGTACTTTAGCCCAATTAAGCTCTAATTAACAAGAGAACCTCTGCTTCCTAATGGAGGGCTTTCAACAGGCAAAGTGCTTTTGCACTCAATGCCTCTCTGCCCCCCACATTCCATTCTCTGGGGGGAATTTGCAAGGACTGATGCCCAAACCAGATAAAATGACCACAGTAATTTTAACAATCACTGTTTTTGCAATGTACTGCAGCGAGAAAGAGCATTATAGGGGCTAAAACGTAAGCGCTGATGCACTTAAGGCTCTGTTTGTACAAAGACAAAATCTCTCCGGCACAATTCCTTATTGTTCCTTTATTCCTTTGTTCCAGATGCTCAGACTGGCAGCCGCCCCAGTAACAAATGACTTCCAAGAATCCTGAATGTGCCCATCCGCCAAAGGTGTGCACGGACCCTGGGGGTCTCTGGCAGAGCTAGCTGCTCAGGGGTGGAGCGAGCCGCCCATGGCGGACATTTGGCGTGCCCCCCAACTCCCAAGCCTCCCCTGAGCTGTCAAAATGAAGGGGGAAGTTTAGTGACCTTACGCTGCTTTCAACCTGCTCTTATCCTATGAGCATTTGTCAGTAGATGTCTTTATTTGCTTACTGGATCTAAAATTAATTTGGGGGGGGAGTGATATTGGTTGAGCAGTAGGAAAATGGCATCTAGAGCAGTGGTTCCCAACCTTTTTTTTGGCCATGCCCCACCTAAGCATCTTTAAAATCTTGATGCCCCCACCCCCGACATATATCGGTAATTCTTATTATTCAAAAAGTGAACTCTATTCAAGTGGAGGAAGCCTAAAAGGCCATTAACTTGGTCTAACTCATCTTCGAATTGCGCCCCCCCCAAAAAAATTCAAGTTACCCCACATTGGGAACCACAGATCCAGAATAACGTTGTGAGGAAGCAATTAGCTGGGACATGAAAAGATATGGAAGGGACTAGCTTTCGCAGATTGCATTGCAAGAAAAACACAATGGGCAACATATTCCATTCTACTCCTCCCCCCCCCCCATTCACCAATACACACAAAGATGGAGTATCCCTTGAGGACTTCCTTCCTAGGCAGCCTTGCCTTTGGGCTCAATCTGGGTCCTGTTTGACTCCACTTTCAAAGTGTCCTGCTCACCTTCCTCTCTGTCAGGCACTTCTGACTCTTTAATAAGCTTCTCTGTCACTGTTAAGGCTGACATCATAATGCTATTGGGCTGCTTAGCTTAACTGGAAAGGGGATGGGGGCTGGAAGATGGAAGGCCATGACAGGATCCCTGGCCAGCCAACTTTGGCTTAAAAACCTCCAGTGAAGGAGAGTCCACCATATTCGGAGAGAGTCTGTTCTATTGTCAAACAGCTCTTACTATTAGAAAGTCCTTCCTAATGTTTAGTTGAAACTCCCTTTCTTTTGATTTCATCCCATTGGTGTGGGTCCTCCCCTCTCCTTTTTCATGACCCAGAAAGAGGGCTTGGGATGGCTGAGTATATTTCACTTGGTTGGGAATCTGAGTCTCTGTGAAATGGGTGTCTTTGCTCTGGGGTGGCATGAAGAGGACGCCTCGCTACCCTATGGAAATGGGGTCTCAGCCCAGGATGCTGCCTCCAAGGAACAGGACTCCCAGCCAGGCTCCATGTGGTTAAAAAGATAAAGGGACCCCTGACCATTAAGTCCAGTCGTGGCCGACTCTGGGGTTGCGGCGCTCATCTCGCTTTACTGGCCGAGGGAGCCAGCGTACAGCTTCCGGGTCCTGTGGCCACCATGACTAAGCCGCTTCTGGCGAACCAGAGCAGCGCACGGAAACGCCGTTTACCTTCCCGCCGGAGGGGTACCTATTTATCTACTTGCACTTTGAAGTGCTTTCGAAATGCTAGGTTGGCAGGAGCAGGGACCGAGCAATGGGAGCTCACCCCGTCGCAGGGATTCGAACCGCCGACCTTCTGATTGGCAAGCCCTAGGCTCTGTGGTTTAACCCACAGCGCCACCTGCGTCCCTCCATGTGGTTAGGACTCCTCATATTCAAACTGCTTTCACCTGAGTCTTCCACCTGAGGGCCCCACAATACTGCCACTTTGGACTCTGTGTGGAACAGGAATCAGCTCTTGGCTGCTGAATAACCAGAGGAAGAGGCCCCAGGAGTTCTGGTCACCCTCCCTGCCCAGAACTGCAGGAGGGTCCTGTGCACACAGCTACTGCTGTCCTGTATCCAGTTGATTTCAGATGAGGAAGGTGGGCACAAAAGCAGCAACACACTCCAGGATAGAGACCACAAAGGACCTGGGTCCCAGAGGCAAGACACAGCAAGCCCTGCTTCGTTAGTCAAATATTTGGGAACTAGGGATGGAAGTCAAGAGAGGGGTGCATTATTCGACTTACAAGATCCTGTTACACCCAGCCTGCTTTAAATCAATGGCCTTAGTTCTCTTGCTTCTACCCCCCAATGGACAGTGACCCTTCGCCCTTCACCCAGTGCATTTCCCCTCCTAACTCTGCCCCATTGCGAAGCTGCCCTTCCCTGGCTGAATGTGTGATCCGTTGGGTTTCCACAGCCCTCAGCCAAAGGCTCTTCCTCCCTCCCTCCTGCCAAACCCTTTTGGAAAGATATAAGCAAGGAAGACTCAAGAACAAGACACTCTGGTATGCAGGCACAGGGATCATTTTATTGCAGGCAGGGAAGGAAGCTGGATCGGGCCCAGTGGGTCAAGAGGGAGCTGGGTTTATCGTTGCCTTCACTCCTTGGGTGCTGGGTTCACCTCTCCAAAACTGTAGAAGTTGCAGGGATTTTAGGCTGTGCATCACTGCCATCACTTTGCTGCGGAAGTAAAAGAGTGTTCAGGCATCCAAGACCCTAGAGAGATTGGTGCTCATCACCCTAGCTAAGCAGAGGACAAGGGTTTCCCTTACCTGGAGATGCCCAGATGGAGCCTGGGACCAAGGTGCTCATTGACGGAGCTATGGCCCCATCGCCCTGTTCCCATGTCATAATTACGGACCATCTCTTAGCTGTCAGTTCAGAGGCAACAGGCATCCCTCCTTGAGCAAAACTTGGACAATTTGTGAAGAACTGCTGTCTTCAGCCCACCTAGTTCCTTTCCTGACTCCTTTCAAGGTGCCTACATTAATGTCTAACGCCCTAAATAACGTAGGCACCAACTATCTGAGAGAGCTTCTCCATACTTGCAGACTCTCTCGGGAGTAAACATCAGAAGGCAGTTCCTCCACCCTGACAAAGTCATCTCTGGGGCAGCCCCTAACTCCCTTCCCACAGAGGTGTGTCTGACACCCTCATTATGTTGTTCCCACCTGATAGATATCTACATCTTTGGCGGATCAACTCTATTCCTGAGACTGCAATTTGTTTTAACTGCAGTTTCAAACTGCAACACACACTGGGAGCCCATAGTGAAGGGAAAGGGGGGGGGTAATAAATAACAATAAATTATCCACATGGGGCTCAGCAAAATTTTGGGCAGCATTTCTGGACGGAAGGACAATCATAATCTGTATCACACCATGTAATGCAAGGTGGCTTCACTACTGCAGCATAGATAGGGCAATTTCCAGGCTTCCCTGAAACAAAGAACATCATTATGGCTCAGAGACAACATTTGAAAAGCCTTTATTTACCCCAGCCTTTATAGGATGAGCACAGCCCAGATGAATAAGTTTCCTCCTGTTTTTCTCCTCCCTCTAAGCACAGAGTTGAACATCTGGGTTGCAACTGGATCAGTCTTTGCTGGGGCTGGCTAACGTCTCCCACAATGGCCACCCCCATCCCTTGATGGGGATGTGTAGTGTGGTGTAGTGGTTAAGAGCGGTAGACTCGTAATCTGGGGATCCGGGTTCGCATCTCCGCTCTTCCACAGGCAGCTGCTGGGTGACCTTGGACCAGTCACACTTCTCTGAAGTCTCTCAGCCCCACTCACCTCACAGAGTGTTTGTTGTGGGGGAGGAAGGGAAAGGAGAATGTCAGCCGCTTTGAGACTCCTGAAGGGGAGTGATAAAGCGGGATATCAAATCCAAACTCTTCTTCTTGATGCCAAGTTCTTTCCAGCTATGGACTGGGCACCAGAGACCTCCTTTCTGCACCTGCTTAACTCCTGGGCTGCAGCTTTAAGGGCCACCTTTAGTTGCTTGGGTGTGTTGGGGAGGGGCCTCCATCTCCATCCTCCCCTCCTCAGCTATCACCCCACTTCTCTTCCTTCCTCCCATCCATAAGAACTCTCTGGTATCCTCCAGGAGATGGCAGCACATTGAAGGATTCACTGTTGAGCCACCTACAACATTCCCAGGTATAGCGGTGCCTCTGCTCCTCTGAAGAGTCTGGACTCTACACTTGGAAGGGTTTGGGGGTGTGGGATGAAGGGGGTCCCACTTGGAGGCCCACACAAAGCAGGATCAGAAGGATTGGCCCCAGTGGGGTCACATACCTTGGGCTGAGGCAGAGGGCATCATGGCACAGAGAGCGAAGAGCCCCACGAGGAAGAAGACGAGGCCACCAGACTTCATGGTGAGGCAGAGCAGAGTGCTCTCCAGCCTGTAGCCAGGTGCTTTATAAGGCCACATCCTCAGGGGAGTCCTGCCCAGATTTAATTGGCTGTAGGAAGGTGAGGCCATCATTGCACAAGAAATGATGAGAAGCATGTATTGCACAGGTTGTGGTCCCTGTACAAGGGAAGATCAAAGAGGTTGTTTTGCAGTATATTCCCCATTTCCCCATTCAGAGACACAACAGCACATGTCCCACTCAGAGGCTTCCCTGATGCTTCTGGTTGGCCACAGTGAAGATGGAATGATGGCGCAGCAGCAGGGTCTTTGGCCTGATCCAGCGCAGGGGGCTCCTCTTGCCTCCTCATGCTCTCTTCCAAGCGCAACTAGCAGACCACTCCACTGTGCAGTCTTTCTGGGCCCACCAAGCACCTTCTGCCATGTTCTAAGAACCACGGGCTTGCAAAAAACAAACCAGCCGCCAACCACCAACCCCTTAACCGTTTGAACTGGAGAAAGCATTTGGAATACCATGTACAGTTCTGACCACCTTCCCTCGATAGTATATTTTTTCTGAAAAGGTTCAGAATGGGCAACCAAAACTGGGAAAGGGATGGAGCCCAAGCCCTACAAAGAAAAGTTGCAACATTTGGGATTTCTTTAGCTTAGAGAAAATGCAAGTAAGGTAACAGGATAGAGGTTCATAAAATGATGTGTGGCATGGAGAAATACAGTAAAGTTTTTCTGGCAACTCTCATAACATCATGGACATCCATGGACATCCAATGTCTAACTGGAAATGGTTGGATTCAGGGTGGATAAAAGGAAGTCCTTCTTGATGCAGCTTTATAAACTGTGGAATTTGCTGCTTCAGGAGGCAGTTGGTGCCACTAACTGGGGTGGTTTTAAAAGAGGGCTAGACCAATTCATGGAGGGCCACTGACGGCTTCTAGCCAGGACGGCCATGCTTTGCCTGCATAGTTGGGCACAGGAATGCTTCTGAATCCCAGTTCCTGGAAACCAGGGGCAGGCAGAGGACTCCTGTGCTTCTATGCTGCTTGAGGGCTTCCCACCCTGCTCGGAATGCATGCCATTGTTTTGCCCACCACTCTAACAAGAGAGTTTTGCATATATGGGCCAGTAAAAATGTGCAGCTAGTTAAGTCAGAAATGCTGCTCACTTTGCTACTAACTTGCTTCCCCTCCTCTAGCTTCCTACCACATCCTGGAGCTTCCCTCTGCTTGCTTAAGCACGGTCAAGGTTTGGTATAACAGCTTAGTCAGGATATGGTTGTTAGAAGGTGGGACTCTTCCTTGCAGCTGTCCTTTGTGCCTTACGACAGCTGCCCAACCAGCTGGGATGGGGATGAAATGCTTTTGGGTCTATGTGTCTAAGGGTAGCATTGCTGCAGAAATAGTAATTTATTATGGGCAGTGGCAACCCATGCTAGAAGGGGGAGAGCAAGTGTATTTAGGGAGCAATTGGGCAAACATCTATCTGAGTGCTTCCCAGGAAAGAGAGCTAGAGGCTCTGCTTGAAGAGGAGGCAAAGAATATGTTTGAGGAGTCACATCATCCAATGACTCATATTAAGGCTGTGGTCTACTAAGATGCCTGGATCCTTTTCACATATCTCTATTTATGTTTTTGTTGTTGTTTAGTCGTTTAGTTGTGTCCGACTCTTCGTGACCCCCTGGACCAGAGCATGCCAGGCACTCCTGTCTTCCACTGCCTCCCGCAGTTTGGTCAAACTCATGCTGGTAGCTTCGAGAACACTGTCCCACCATCTCGTCCTCTGTCGTCCCCTTCTCCTTGTGCCCTCCATCTTTCCCAACATCAGGGTCTTTTCCAGGGAGTCTTCTCTTCTCATGAGGTGGCCAAAGTATTGGAGCCTCAGCTACAGGATCTGTCCTTCCAGTGAGCACTCAGGGCTGATTTTCTTCAGAATGGAGAGGTTGGATCTTTTTGAAGTCCATGGGACTCTCAAGAGTCTCCTCCAGCACCAGAATTCAAAAGCATCCATTCTTCAGCGATCAGCCTTCTTGATGGTCCAGCTCTCACTTCCATACATCACTACTGGGAAAACCATAGCTTTAACTATACGGACCTTTGTTGGCAAGGTGATGTCTCTGCTTTTTAAGATGCTGTCTAGGTTTGCCATTGCTTTTCTCCCAAGAAGCAGGCGTCTTTTAATTTCATGACTGCTGTCACCATCTGCAGTGATCATGGCGCCCAAGAAAGTAAAATTTCTCACTGCCTCCATTCCCCCCCCCTTCTATTTGCCAGGAGGTGTTGGGACCAGTGGCCATGATCTTCGTTTTTTTGATGTTGAGCTTTAGACCATATTTTGCACTCTCCTCTTTCACCTTCATTAAAAAGTTCTTTAATTCTTCCACTTTCTGCCATTAAGGTTGTGTCATCTGCATATCTGAGGTTGTTGATATTTCTTATGGCAATCTTAATTCTGGTTTGGGATTCATCCAGTCCAGCCTTTCACATGATGAATTCTGCATATAGGTTAAATAAGCAGAGAGACAATATACAACCTTGTCGTACTCATTTCCCAATTTTGAACCAATCAGTTGTTCCATATCCAGTTCTAACTGTAGCTTCTTGTCCCACATAGAGATTTCGCAGGAGACAGATGAGGTGATCAGGCACTCCCATTTCTTTAAGAACTTGCCATAGTTTGCTGTGGTCGACACAGTCAAAGGCTTTTGCATTTTTAGTATGTTTTTATTGTGTTTTTATCATTGATGTTCTGCAATGCAGTTTTTTTAGAGACTCCTGTCCACATGTTTACAAAGCTGATGTGAGTTTTAATATGTTTCCAGCCTATTATTATTTTAACTTTTAGAAAGTCCTCATATTTCTTATGGATAATTGTATCATTCTCTCTCCTTTGTAAATGGCTTTGAGCTTCTTCTTTTTACAATCAAGCAGTGTATAAATTCCATGCATTAAATACAACTTTGATGGCTGTGCCACTGGGAAGCATAGCTGAAAATGCTTTTCCATCCAACAGCATTTGGGGTGACCCAGATGGGGACTGTTTTCACAAGAGCATGAAGAGGAGGAAGATAATGATGCTACCGGGAAGGATATTCTGCTGGGAGCAGCAGCCAAGCGTTGTTTGTCCAGGACAATGTCCTCTCCCATTCTGCCTAGGCGCTGTTTCCCCAAAGTAGCAGGAAAGACAGGTTTGGCTGGCAGATTTAATGTATTTTTCATCTCTTGTTGACAGCTGCCCAGATTGGCTGAGGAAACCCAGCCAAATGAATGGATGAATGGGGGTATAAGTAATAAATTGTTGTTGTTGTTGTTGTTGTTGTTGTTGTTGTTGTTGTTGTTATCATTATTATTATTACTATTATTAAAAATAACACAGTTCCCAATCCAGTGAGCTTGCCTTTCTGTTATCCACTGGACTCCATCCCAGAAGCAGGAGAAGTTAGGTGAGCTTGAAGTCAAAGGTTTCTGGGGTATTACTCCACTTGTGTTAGCCCCATCCTAAGGTCAGCTTAAAGGGACGCGGGTGGCGCTGTGGGTTAAACCACAGAGCCTAGGGCTTGCCAATCAGAAGGTTGGCCAGTAAAGTGAGATGAGCGCTGCAACCCCAGAATCGTCCATGACTGGACCTTACGGTCAGGGGTCCCTTTACCTTTACCTTATGATCAGCTTACTTACCAATTAAAAGAGAAAGCAGGAGACACTCTTGTCCCACCTGCAATCTCATACCCTCCAACATTTCTCCAATGAAAATAGAGATGTCCCATTCCATAATGATAATTTTTCTATTTATACCCCACACATCTTACTGGGTTGCCCCAGCTGCTCTGGGAGGCTTCCAACATATATTAATACACAATAAAACATTAAACATTTTTTTTTTTAAAAAAAAAAAACCCCACTTCCCTGTACAGGATCGCCTTCAGACGGCTTGGGGGTCAGATGACTCCATACCCTCCAACATTTCTCCAATGAAAAGAGGGACATTTTGGCATCAGATCAGAAATGGGACAGCTTCTCTAAATCAGGGACGTCCCTGGAGAATAGACTCAGTATATTATAAAACGATACTTTGTAAGGGGTATGTACATCTTTGAATAAATAGCAGTATTTTTTTAAGGCATCAATTAACATTGTGGAAGGATTTATTTTTAACTGCCTGCATAGGCCTGGTGGAATAGCAAAGTTTTCTGCAGGCGTTTGATCAGCACTCCTTCAGTCTCTCTGTAGCCTTCTTGGGATAGAGGAAAGAGACCGCTCTCGCTCTCAGGCTGCCCATACCAATCCCCAGCAGTCTGAAGCAGCTGTTCAACAGCTGGAGAAGGAGCAGTGGGGAACCTGTCAATGGGAAAACCCCTCCTTGCATTGCAGGGCGTTGTACTAGATGACCTTGGAGGTCACTTCCAACGCTACAAATCTATTATTCTATATAAATGCATGCAGAAGACCTGTCTTCCTCATTCATTCTGATCACAGCTCCTCCATAGCCCTCCAAGGGAAATGCCAAAAGTGAACAGTTTGGCTTTAAAAGTAGTATGTTCTATAATTCTGCTGTGTTGGAAATAATATACAGTTGTACCTCCGGTTACCAACGCTTGAGGTTGCGTTTTTTCGGGTTACAGATGCGCCGAAACCCGGAAGTACAGTGGTACCTTGGGTTAAGTACTTAATTCGTTTCGGAGGTCTGTACTTAACCTGAAACTGTTCTTAACCTGAAGCATCACTTTAGCTAATGGGGCCTCCTGCTGCTGCCGCGCCACCGGATCATGATTTCTGTTCTCATCCTGAAGCAAAGTTCTTAACCCGAGGTACTATTTATGGGTTAGCGGAGTCTGTAACCTGAAGCATATTTAACCTGAACCATATGTAGCCCGAGGTACCACTGTACCGGAACGGGTTTCTTCTGGGTTTCGGCAGTCGTGCATGCGCAGAAGTGCTAAATTGTGCTTTGTGCATGCGCAGAAGTGCCAAATCACAACCCGTGTGAGCCGGTTGCGAACACTGTGGGTTGCGAACATGCTTCCCGCACAGATCACATTCGCAACCCGCATGTCCACTATATATGCAGCATCAACAGAAGTCTAGTGTCTAGAGCTGGTTATGTTTAGCCTGGAAAAGAGGAGATCGAGAGCCATCTTCAAATATTTCAAGGGCTGTCACATGTGAGAGGGAACAAGCTTGTTTTCTCCTTCTCTTGGGGGTAAGACTGGCTTCAAGTTAGAAAAACGGAGATTCCAATTGTACATCAAGAAAAACTTTCTGACGATAGGAGCTATTCAACAGTGGAACGGTCTCCCTCAGGATGTTGTGGAGGTTTTTAAACCTCCACTGATTCCTGCACTGCAGAGGGTTGGACTAGATGACATTTGGGGTCCTTTCCAAATCTACAATTCTATGATTCTCTTCAGCGTCTGACACCTCCTCTTCCCAGTCTTCTCCCTCTGACTACTCATCATCGCCACACCACCAATCCCTGGGCCTTCCTTCCTTGGGGGGGGGGGTTCTCCAGCTGATAATTCCCACCGTTCCTCTGTCTCCAACCAGTCTATGGCAGTGGGGGTAGAAGGTATAAGAGCAGGCTTGCCAAATCAGTCCCTTTTTCTAGGTCAGAGCTTTCCAAACTCTGTTGAGACACATCAGTGTGCCGGCCACAGTGTAGGTGTGTCACATGAATGCTCCCTGCACTCCTCCTGGGGCACTGCAGTCCAGAAAGGTTGCCCCCTGCCCAGTCATGCTGGCCAACCCAAGAACAGCTGAGACCACAGCTTTTGAAACAAGCCACTTAGACGAAATGATTAAATCTCAGAATGATCTTGGAGGGTGGCAGCGCCTACCCTGGCCTTTGGCTTGGAATCAACTTGATCCCCTTCCCCTCTTTCCTTTCTCCTTTCTCCTTCTGTTATGTAACTTCTATTTGGGGACTTCCCTGGCTTTTTCTGGTCCACGTAGGACCAGTCTGAATAGTTGGCCTTGGTGAAGATTTGACGTTTTCATCCCCTAAAAGTTTTTGATTTGAGTTTCTATTGAAATGAGCTTGCATTTTAATGTTGCATTTTAATCTGGTTTTTAAGTTGTATCTTAATCAATTGTTTTATATCTGGTGTAAGCTGTCCTGAGCCCCCTCTTGGCTACAAGGGTGGTGTATAAATTTTATTATTATTATTATTATTATTATTATTATTATTATTATTATTATTATTATTATTATTATTATTATTATTATTATATTATTATTATTATTATTATTATTATTATTATTATTATTATTATTATTATTATTACCCGTTGGAACTCACCACCTATTGATCCAAGGCAGGCGCCTTCATGGTACACTTTTCAGCACCTAAAACCATCGCATTGTAGAGTTGGAAGTTACTCCTGAGGGTCATCTAGTACAACCCCCTTCAGTGCTGGAATCTTGACTAAAAACAGATCCCCCCCCCCAGCCTTCAAGGAAGGAGAGTCCACCATCTTCCAAGGGAGACCGTTCCACTGTCAAAACAGCTCATACTATCAGAATCTCCTTTCTCGTAACTTGAAGCCATTGGTTCAAGTCCTACCCTCCAGAGTTCTACTCGCTAGAAACAATATCTTATAGACAAGTCTGCCCACATGTTTAGAAAGGTGCTGCAAGTTTTAATCCGCTTTTGTTGTTGTCATTTCTTCTTTTTGTTGTGTCCGACTCCTCGTGACCCCCTTGACCAGAGCACGCCAGGCACTCCTGTCTTCCACTGCCTCCCACAGCTTGGTCAAACTCATGTTAGTCGCTTTGAGAACAAAGAAGCAATATCTTATAGACAAGTCTGCCCAGATTTTTAGAAAGCTGGTGCAGGTTTTAATCCACTTTTAGCCTATTGTTATTTTACTTTTCTGAAAGTCCTTATATTTCTTATCGATAATTTTATTGTTTTATAAACCACTTTGTTAAAGCAATGACAAACATAGAAAGCATCTTAAAAAGCAGAGACATCACCTTGCCAACAAAGGTCCGTATACTGGTTTTCCCAGTAGTGATGTATGGAAGTGAGAGCTGGAACATAAAGAAAGGCTGATCACCGAAGAATTGATGCCTTTGAATTTTGGTGCTGGAGGAGACTCTTGAGAGTCCCATGGACTTCAAGAAGATCCAACCTCTCCATTCTGAAGAAAATCAGCCCTGAGTGCTCACTGGAAGGACAGATCCTGTAGCTGAGGCTCCAATACTTTGGCCACCTCATGAGAAGAGAAGACTCCCTGGAAAAGACCCTGATGTTGGGAAAGATGGAGGGCACAAGGAGAAGGGGACGACAGAGGACGAGATGGTGGGACAGTGTTCTCGAAGCTACCAGCATGAGTTTGACCAAAACAATGGCATGCATTCCATGCACGGTGGGAAGCCCTCAAGCAGCATAGAAGCACAGGAGTCCTCTGCCTGCCCCTGGTTTCCAGGAACTGGGATTCAGAAGCATTCCTGTGCCCAACTATGTCCTGGCTAGAAGCCGTCAGTGGCCCTCCATGAATTGGTCTAGCCCTCTTTTAAAACCACCCCAGTTAGTGGCACCAACTGCCTCCTGAAGCAGCAAATTCCACAGTTTATAAAGCTGCATCAAGAAGGACTTCCTTTTATCCACCGTGAATCCAACCATTTCCAGTTAGACATTGGATGTCCATGATGTTATGAGAGTTGCCAGAAAAACTTTATCGTATTTCTCCATGCCACACATCATTTTATGAACCTCTATCCTGTTACCTTACTTGTATTTTCTCTAAGCTAAAGAAATCCCAAATGTTTCAACTTTTCTTTGTAGGGCTTGGGCTCCATCCCTTTCCCAGTTTTGGTTGCCCATTCTGAACCTTTTCAGAAAAAACATCCTATCGAGGGAAGGTGGTCAGAACTTCACATGGTATTCCAAATGCTTTCTCCAGTTCAAATGGTTAAGGGGTTGGTGGTTTCTTTGTTTTTTGCAAGCCCGTGGTTCTTAGAACATAGCAGAAGGTGGTTGGTGGGCCCAGAAAGACTGCACAGTGGAGTGGTTTGCTGGTTGCGCTTGGAAGAGAGCATGAGGAGGCAAGAGGAGCCCCCTGCGCTGGATCAGCTGAGGGGCTCATCTTCCAGCGTCCTAACTTTTATATGCCTATTGTCTTTGCCCATGGAGTTTTCTTGGCAGGAATCCTGGAGTGGCTTGCCGGTTCCTCCTCCAAGTGGATCACGTTTGGTCAAAACTCTCCACTATGACTTGTTCATTTTGGGTGCCCTGCTCGGCATAGTTCATAGCTTCTCTGAGTTATTCAAGCCCCTTCGCCACGGCAAGGCAGTGATCCATGAAGGGGACCACAGACCCTAGGACGTGCCGATCAGAAGGTCAGCAGTTCGTATCCCCGCGACAGGGTGAGCTCCCATTGCTTGGTCCCTGCTCTTGCCAACCTAGCAGTTCAAAAGGATGTCAAAGTGCAAGTAGATAAATAGGTACTGCTCCGGCAGGAAGGTAAACGGTGTTTCCATGCGCTGCTCTGGTTCGCCAGAAGCGGCTTAGTCATGCTGGCCACATGACCTGGAAAAGCAGTCTGTGGACAAATGCCAGCTCCCTCGACCAATAAAGCGAGATGAGCACCACAACCCCAGAGTCTAATGGTCAGGGGTACCTTTACCTTTACTACTACTACTACTACTACTATTATTATTATTATTATTATTATTATTATTATTATTATTATTATTATTACCTTACCCCACCTTTCTCCCTGATGGGACTCAAGGCAGCTTAAAGATAATAATAATAAGCACTAAAATCATAGAATAAAACACAAATTACGAACAACAACAATTAAACATTGTGTGTGTATATATATTTCATTTATTAAAGCCAAACAAATAATTACAATAAAAACAGCACAACACCAGCCCTTTCATTAAAACAGCACTTCCCAAAAGCCGGTTGGAAAGTCTTCACCTGCCGAAAGGACAAGAAGGGAGCTAGTTCGGGGGGGGCCCGCTAGGGGCGCATTGGAAGATAGCCGACGATACCATCTCTTCGGCTCACACGAAGTAATTAAGAGGCTAATGATGGGAGTAATTAGCCTCCCGGTTTTTCCCAGGGGATGGGAAAATGCTGCCTCGTCTGCGGATGCCTATAAATCACCCCCGAGTTCAAAAGAAGGAGGGGTGGGGGCACTGGACGGAAAGCCCTCGAGTGAGTTTTTCACTCTCCCTGACGCCACTTCTGATCGCGATCCTACTTGCATTGCTCAAAATAAACAATTGGAGAAGAGTAAATGCACATGTTTCGAGCGAAGGAAAGGGTATACTGATTGCTAATTAAATCAACCACTGAGAAGCTGAGTGACGGGTTGGATGGAACAGAAGACTATATCAAAGAATCACAGCTGTGTCAGTACATTGAAATGGAGCGGAAAGGGGGGGGGACTTTTCTCTTTTTCAATATGATTTACCTAACAACCCCTCCCCAAGAAGAACCGCCACACGACTGATAGCAAGTGAGATGGGAAAATAAACTGTGTGGAAATAAAATTATTAACTAAAGGCTTTGTTTTGCGGAAGATCTGGAAAGGAAACGAAAGGCTTTTGGATGACGCAGTTCTAATTGGGAACTCTAATTGGGAGACAGACTCTGTTGCAAGATTTACAGTCAAAGGGGGAGGAAGCCATGGTTCTGTTATCATATCTGAATTCTACGTTTGACTTGGCAAGAACTCCCCTGAAAAGACTGATGTATGGAGCAACTGTTCTGGGAAAGTTAATGAGCAGACGCTTAGAC
Organism: Podarcis bocagei; assembly: GCF_964188305.1. Taxonomy (NCBI): domain Eukaryota; kingdom Metazoa; phylum Chordata; class Lepidosauria; order Squamata; family Lacertidae; genus Podarcis; species Podarcis bocagei. The sequence continues at coordinate 1,923,719 of NC_138129.1, read as the reverse complement.
TGCTATCTTATGGGAACTGCTGAAATGGAGTCTGCCGTTTGAATAGAACTTTTGGATCAGCATTGTCAGGGGTTCAGGAGCAGAGACGCAGAGAAGGGAGGAGACAGAGAGCGAGGGGGAGGAATACGAAGGAAAGATGAGTGGGGATGACGAACCGAGATCGCCGAGCTTATCCAGTGAGTCCGAGGATTCCCAGAAGGGAGCGCCAGCGGTCAGAGCAAGGGGGGAAAACAGGGGGACACCCCAGGAAGAAGGGTCCAGAGAGGGATCAGAGAGCAGCAGTTGGAGATCGGGACCCACGTACCCAGCCGGGAGCAGCGGGGAGGAAGGGGACCAGATATCGGGTTCCGGAGGCTTTCAGAAGGAGGGAGGGCATGAGTCAGGAGTAGTCACGCCCACCTCGGGGAGCGACGAAACGATCAAGAGGAAGGTGGAGAGTTGGGCGCGCGCGCCAAGTTCAAATGTAGCGGAAGCTGGCGCAGTAAGCAGCCCAGAGAGTGAGCCAGGTCCCAAAGCCCGCCGCAAGGAGGCGGAAGGGTCAGGGGGGTCCGCGTCAGAAGAGAGTAGGAAAGAGGAGACCCCGGGGGGCAGAAGGACCCAGAGACGGAGGGAAAGGCGCAGGAGGTGGAGCAAGGCTAGGGTATTAAGCTGGTGTGCTAGAGGCGGAGACTCAGACGGGTCTTCGCCGGTCTGAGCTAGAAGAAGTAGGGCTGCACATTGCAGTTTGGAAATGGAACCTGTAATCCAATAAAGACTCTTTTAACCTGAACGCTGGCTAGCGTGGTCCTATGTGAGCTGGGACTGAGTGGCAGCCCTGACAAGCATGAAAATCCACACCGGACTATAATAATGTTTGCTTCAACTCGCTTGTGGAGATAATCTCAGAGGTTATAAAGGGGGGGGGAAATGATAACAACAAGAAGATTGGAAGATCAGATTTGTAAAGGATAACAACAAAGAGATGGAAAGATGGGACTTGAGAAAATCAAAGCAGCAGAAATATAAGAGGATTGGACCCTTTCTGAACTTGAAGCATGGGTACCCCCAACAAAAATTTAAAATTTGGCTAAATATTTGGAGTTTATTATGTATTGTTATAATTTGGAATTAATGTGATATGATTGGTTTGTCAATTGGAAATTTAATAAAAATTATTTTAAAAAAAAGAAAAAAGAAGGGAGCCAGTTCAATGGATGCAAAGCGCAGCAGCCTAAGTCCTGATGGAGCGTATTCCAGTGGTCACATTGATGGAACCAGAATTGCAGGTGGAACAATACCTTTAAGAGTTTCTCTTGCTTTCTGTTTTAATTGGTAAGCTGAGCTTGGCGTGGAGCTAATTCAAAAGGAATATAGATACCCCAGAGACCCAGGGCTCTGAGCATCAACTAATGTCTGCTTCTGGGATGAGCTTGCATGACATGGTCTTTCCAAGAATGAAAGAAAGAAATACTTACAGGGTGGGGAATCGTGTTGTTTGGAAGGGCGGCCCTGACCTGTCTTTCCTGCTGCTCTGGGGAAACAGCACCTAGACAGACTAGGAGAGAATGGTCTGGACAGACAATGCTTGGCTGCCTTCTCAGCACAATATCCTTCCCGGTATCATCATTATCTTCCTACTTGCTCTTGTGCAAACAGTACCCATCTAGGTACGCCATTTCACCCATCTAGGTCACCCCATATGCTTTTGGATGGAGAAACACGTCCAGCTATACTTTCCAGTGCCAGAGCAGTCAGAGTGATACCACCGAATAAGGCAAAGGTGAGGAGATTTCACCCCTCCCATATCCAAGAATATGCTGATGTTCTCTGCTGATTCTCCAGAGAGGAGGGGCGGGTTTCTGCTCTCTACTTATTCCACTCCAGCCTCACATCAAAGAGAGAGAGAGAGACTGAGTGTTAGAGAGAGATCGTGTGTATAGATAAGTTTGCTGCTAAGAGCAGCTGCAGACACTCAGTGCAGTTCAGCATTTTCATTTAGACCTCATTTAGCTCTGTATATAGTTGGGTATTATAGTTGTAGATAGAATAAAGAAGATATTCTACAGAGCTGCTCTCCGAGTCGTTTATGCTCTGCTATACTCTGCTATACTCTGCTATACTCAGCTGTGCGATGACTGTCTTCTTGTGGAAGTGAATCCTGTGCTCAAAACTCTAAGATGTGAGTCCACAGCACTTTGACCTGTTCCTGTGCAGAAGGTGGTCTCTGGAAGTGCTACCCAGCTCGCCTAGCCCAGTCGGGGATGAAGTGGATGAGTCCAGTTGGTGGCACTGGCTCAAGGGTGATGCTGACAAAAGGACCCCGGGGTTTGCCTCTCGTTCAGGTGTCTGTGGCAGAAATCCTTCATCTCCACAATTTATTTTATTTATATCATAAAATTTATACACTGCTTGACTGTAGAAAAGGAAGAAGCTCAAAGTGGTTTTGTTGTTTTGTCATTTAATCATGTCCACCTCTTCGTGACCCCCTGGACCAGAGCACTCTACAGCTCTGTCAACCCCTTCTCCTTGTGCCCGCCATCTTTCCCAACACCAGGGTCTTTTCCAGGGACTCTTCTCTTCTCATGAGGTGGCCAAAGTCTTGGAGCCTCAGCTTCAGGATATGTCCTTCCAGCGAACACTCAGGGCTGATTTCCTTCAGAATGGAGAGGTTTGATCTTCTTGAAGTCCATGGGACTCTCAAGAGTCTCCTCCAGCACCATAATTCAAAAGCATCCATTCTTCGGCGATCAGCCTTCTTTATGATCCAGCTCTCACTTCCATAAATCACTACTGGGCAGACTTGTCTATAGGATATTGCTTCTAGTGGGTGGAACTCTGGAGGGTAGGACTCAAACCAATGGCTTCAAGTTACGAGAAAGGAGATTCTGACAGTAAGAGCTGTTTTGACAATAGAACGGTCTCCCTTGGAAGATGGTGGACTCTCCTTCCTTGAAGGTTGGGGGGGGGGCATCTGTCTTTAGTCAAGATTTCGGCATTGAAGGGGGTTGTACTAGATGACCCTCAGGAGTAACTTCCAACTCTACAATGCGATGGTTTTAGGTGCTGAAAAGCGTACCATGAAGGCGCCTGCCTTGGATCAATAGGTGGTGAGTTCCAAAGGGTAATAATAACAATAACAACAACAACAACAACAACAACAACAACAACAACAACAATAATAATAAATTTATTTATACCCCACCCTCCTCAGCCAAGAGCGGGCTCAGGACAGCTGACACCAGATAAAAAACAATTGATTAAGATACAACTTAAAAACAAGATTAAAAGACAACATTAAAATGCAAGCTCATTTCAATAGAAACTCAAATCAAAAACTTTTTGAGGATGAAAACGTCAAATCTTCACCAAGGCCAACTATTCAGACTGGTCCTACGTGGACCAGAAAAAGCCAGGGAAGTCCCCAAATAGAAGTTACCATATTTTTTGCACCATAACACTCACTTTTTTCCTCCTAAAAAGTAAGGGGAAATGTCTGTGCGTGTTATGGAGGGAATGCGTACGGGTGGCATGCCTACGGATTTTCCTCCTCTAAAAACTACGTGCGTGTTATGGTCGGGTGCGTGTTATAGAGCGAAAAATACGGTACATAACAGAAGGAGAAAGGAGAAAGGAAAGAGGGGAAGGGGATCAAGTTGATTCCAAGCCAAAGGCCAGGGTAGGCTCTGCCACCCTCCAAGATCATTCTGGGATTTAATCATTTCGTCTAAGTGGCTTGTTTCAAAGACTGTGGTCTCAGCTGTTTCTTGGGTTGGCCAGCATGACTGGGCAGGGGGCAACCTTTATGGACTGCAGTGTCCCGGGAGGAGCGTGGGGAGCATTCATGCGACACACCTACACTGCGGCCAGCACACTGATGTGTAGCAACATAGTTTGGAAAGCTCTGAGCTAGAAAAAGGGACTGATTTGGCAAGCTTGCTCTTATACCTTCTACCCCACTGCCATAGACTACCGGGAGACAGAGGAACGGTGGGAGTTATCAGCTGGAGAACCCCCCCCCCCAAGGAAGGAAGGACCAGGGCCCAGGGATTGGTGGTGGGACGATGATGAGTAGTCAGAGGGAGAAGACTGGGAAGAGGAGGTGTCAGATGCTGAAGAGAATCATAAAATCATAGAATTGTAGAGTTGGAAAGGACCCCAAATGTCATCTAGTCCAACCCTCTGCAGTGCAGGAATCTCAACTAAATCAGCCATGATGGCTGGCCATCCAACGTCTGTTTAAAAGCCTCTACAACATCCTGAGGGAGACCGTTCCACTGTTGAACAGCTCTTATGGTCAGAATGTTTTTCTTGATGTACAATTGGAATCTCCGTTTTTGTAACATGAAGCCAGTCTTACCCCCCAGAGAAGGAGAAAACAAGCTTGTTCCCTCTCATTTGACAGCCCTTGAAATATTTGAAGATGGCTCTCAGTCTCTGTGTCCAGTTCTGGGCACCAAAGTTCAAGAAGGACACTGACAAACTGGAACGTGTCCAGAGGTGGGCAACCAAAATGGTCAAAGGCCTGGAAACAATGCCTTATGAGGAACGGCTAAGGGAGCTGGGCATGTTTAGCCTGGAGAAGAGGAGGTTAAGGGGTGATATGATAGCCATGTTCAAATATATAAAAGGATGTCACATAGAGGAGGGAGAAAGGTTGTTTTCTGCTGCTCCAGAGAAGCGGACACGGAGCAATGGATCCAAACTACAAGAAAGAAGATTCCACCTAAACATTAGGAAGAACTTCCTGACAGTAAGAGCTGTTTGACAGTGGAATTTGCTGCCAAGGAGTGTGGTGTAGTCTCCTTCTTTGGAGGTCTTTAAGCAGAGGCTTGACAACCATATGTCTGGAGTGCTCTGATGGTGTTTCCTGCTTGGCAGGGGGTTGGACTCGATGGCCCTTGTGGTCTCTTCCAACTCTATGATTCTATGATTCTATGATTCCTCTTTTCCAGGCTAAACATAACCAGCTCCTTCAACTGTTCCTCACAGTTTCGGTGCATCTGTAACCTGAAAAAATGCAACCTCAAGCGTCTGTAACCCGAGGTACAACTGTATATTATTTCCAACACAGCAGAATTATAGAACATACTACTTTTAAAGCCAAACCATTCACTTTGGGCATTTCCCTTGGAGGGCTATGGAGGAGCTGTGATCAGAATGAATGAGGAAGACAGATCTTCTGCATGCATTTACATAGAATAATAGATTTGTAGCGTTGGAAGTGACCTCCAGGGTCATCTAGTACAACGCCCTGCAATGCAAGGAGGGGGTTTCCCATTGACAGGTTCCCCACTGCTCCTTCTCCAGCTGTTGAACAGCTGCTTCAGACTGCTGGGGATTGGTATGGGCAGCCTGAGAGCGAGAGCGGTCTCTTTCCTCTCCAAGAAGGCTACAGAGAGACTGAAGGAGTGCTGATCAAACGCCTGCAGAAAACTTTGCTATTCCACCAGGCCTATGCAGGCAGTTAAAAATAAATCCTTCCACAATGTTAACTGATGCCTTAAAAAAATACTGCTATTTATTCAAAGATGTACATACCCCTTACAAAGTATCGTTTTATAATATACTGAGTCTATTCTCCAGGGACGTCCCTGATTTAGAGAAGCTGTCCCATTTCTGATCTGATGCCAAAATGTCCCTCTTTTCATTGGAGAAATGTTGGAGGGTATGGAGTCATCTGACCCCCAAGCCGTCTGAAGGCGATCCTGTACAGGGAAGTGGGGTTTTTTTATTTTAAAAAAATGTTTAATGTTTTATTGTGTATTAATATATGTTGGAAGCCTCCCAGAGCGGCTGGGGCAACCCAGTAAGATGTGTGGGGTAGTATAAATAGAAAAATTATCGTTATGGAATGGGACATCTCTATTTTCATTGGAGAAATGTTGGAGGGTATGAGATTGCAGGTGGAACAAGAGTGTCTCCTGCTTTCTCTTTTAATTGGTAAGTAAGCTGATCTTAAGGTAAAGGTAAAGGGACCTCAGACCGTAAGGTCCAGTCATGGAGGATTCTGGAGTTGCAGCGCTCATCTCACTTTACTGGCCAACCTTCTGATTGGCAAGCCCTAGGCTCTGTGGTTTAACCCACAGCACCACCCACGTCCCTTTAAGCTGACCTTAGGATGGGGCTAATACAAGTGGAGTAATACCCCAGAGACCTTTGACTTCAAGCATCACCTAACTTCTCCTGCTTCTGGGATGTGTTTCATGACATGGGAGTCTGTGGATGACAGAAAGGCAGGCTCACTGGATTGGGAACGGTGTTGTTTTTAATAATAATAAACAATAACAACAATAATTTATTACTTATACCCCTGCCCATCTGGCTGGGTTTCCCTAGCCACTCTGGGTGGCTTCCAACAAGAGATTAAAAATACATTAAATCTGCCAGCCCAAACCTGTCTTTCCTGCTACTTTGGGGAAACAGCGCCTAGGCAGACTGGGAAAGGACATTGTCCTGGACAAACAACACTTGGCTGCTGCTCCCAGCAGAATATCCTTCCCGGTAGCATCATTATCTTCCTCCTCTTCATGCTCTTGTGAAAGCAGTCCCCATCTGGGTCATCCCAAATGCTGTTGGATGGAGAAGCATTTTCAGTTATGCTTCCCAGTGGCACAGCCATCAAAGTTGTATTTAATGCATGGAATTTATACACTGCTTGATTGTAAAAAGAAGAAGCTCAAAGCCGTTTCCAAAGGAGAAAGAATGATACAATCATCCATAAGAAATATAAGGACTTTCAAAAAGTTAAAATAATAATAGGCTGGAAACAGATTAAAAAACTCACATCAGCTTTGTAAACAATGTGGACAAGAGTGTCTAAACAATAATGTTTTTAGCAGTCACCGAAAAGTGTACAGTGAAGGCGCCAGCTTTGAATCAATAGGTGGGAGTTACAACGTGTAGGCACTGCTAAAAGATCCTTCTGAGATTTAATTATTTTGTCTACATTGTTTGTTTCAAAGGCTGTGGTCTCAGCTGTTTCTTCAGTTGGCCAGCAAGACTTGGCAGAAGGCACCTTTTCAGGGCTGCACTGCATATTTTAGGGTCAAAAAAGGAGATTTATCTATTTTGCCCCAGCAAAGAGTCCTATGGCTGGATCAGACCCAAGGCTTGGCCCATCTAGTCCGGCAGCCTGTTCTCACAGTGGCCAAACAGAAGTCCCAATGGGAAGCCCAAAGCGTCACCTGATGGGGTGGCCAAGAGCCTAGTTCTACTTGGGCTTCTGTGCCTTTGCAGTTCCATGACAGCTAGGCCAGCAGCTGTGCTGTTCCTCATAGTTGCATCTTGACGCCAGGTCTGTCTTCACCGTTGACATAACGCTCAGTCATATAGGGCTTGCAAAGTGATGGGAGGGAGCCTGTCTGGACCAGGAAACATGGTGGCTTCACAGAGGAGGAACTGCAATTGTACCAGTCAGAGTTGATGGTTGTGGTCACCCTGAGCCCCCACCTTTGAGATAGCTGATGATGATGATGATGATTATAGCATACTTTATCAGAGATCCCAGGGCGGTGTACATTAAAAACACATTGCAGAACATCAATGATAAAAACACAATAAAAACTTACTAAAAATGCAAAAACAATGTGGCTGTGGTAAAAACAATGGCATGCATTCCAAGCAGGGTGGGAAGCCCTCAAGCAGCATAGAAGCACAGGAGTCCTCTGCCTGCCCCTGGTTTCCAGGAACTGGGATTCAGAAGCATTCCTGTGCCCAACTATGCAGGCAAAGCATGGCCGTCCTGGCTAGAAGCCGTCAGTGGCCCTCCATGAATTGGTCTAGCCCTCTTTTAAAACCACCCCAGTTAGTGGCACCAACTGCCTCCTGAAGCAGCAAATTCCACAGTTTATAAAGCTGCATCAAGAAGGACTTCCTTCCATCTTGAATCCAACCATTTCCAGTTAGACATTGGATGTCCATGGAGGTTCATGATGTTATCAGAGCTGCCAGAAAAACTTTATTGTATTTCTCCATGCCACACATCATTTTATGAACCTCTATCCTGTTACCTTACTTGTATTTTCTCTAAGCTAAAGAAATCCCAAATGTTGCAACTTTTCTTTGTAGGGCTTGGGCTCCATCCCTTTCCTAGTTTTGGTTGCCCATTCTGAACCTTTTCAGAAAAAATATACTATCGAGGGAAGGTGGTCAGAACTTCACATGGTATTCCAAATGCTTTCTCCATCTTCCAGTTCAAACGGTTAAGGGGTTGGCGGCTGGTTTGTTTTTTGCAAGCCCGTGGTTCTTTGAACATGGCAGAAGGTGCTTGGTGGGCCCAGAAAGACTGCACAGTGGAGTGGTCTGCTGGTTGCGCTTGGAAGAGAGCATGAGGAGGCAAGAGGAGCCCCCAAAGACCCTGCTGCTGTCCCATCGTAGAATCATAGAATCATAGAATCATAGAGTTGGAAGAGACCACAAGGGCCATCGAGTCCAACCCCCTGCCAAGCAGGAAACACCATCAGAGCACTCCTGACATATGGTTGTCAAGCCTCTGCTTAAAGACCTCCAAAGTAGGAGACTCCACCACACTCCTTGGCAGCAAATTCCACTGTCAAACAGCTCTTACTGTCAGGAAGTTCTTCCTAATGTTTAGGTGGAATCTTCTTTCTTGTAGTTTGGATCCATTGCTCCGTGTCCGCTTCTCTGAAGCAGCAGAACACAACCTTTCTCCCTCCTCTATGTGACATCCTATTATATATTTGAACATGGCTATCATATCACCCCTTAACCTCCTCTTCTCCAGGCTAAACATGCCCAGCTCCCTTAGCCGTTCCTCATAAGGCATCGTTTCCAGGCCTTTGACCATTTTGGTTGCCCTCCTCTGGACACGTTCCAGTTTGTCAGTGTCCTTCTTGAATTGTGGTGCCCAGAACTGGACACAGTACTCCAGGTGAGGTCTGACCAGAGCAGAATACAGTGGCACTATTACTTCCCTTGATCTAGATGCTATACTCCTATTGATGCAGCCCAGAATTGCATTGGCTTTTTTAGCTGCCGCGTCACACTGTTGGCTCATGTCAAGTTTGTGGTCAACCAAGACTCCTAGATCCTTTTCACATGTACTGCTCTCAAGCCTGGTGTCACCCATCTTGTATTTGTGCCTCTCATTTTTTTGCCCAAGTGCAATACTTTACATTTCTCCCTGTTAAAATTCATCTTGTTTGTTTTGGCCCAGTTCTCTAATCTGTCAAGGTCGTTTTGAAGTGTGATCCTGTTCTCTGGGGTGTTAGCCACCCCTCCCAGTTTGGTGTCATTTGCAAATTTGATCAGGATGCCCTTGAGTCCATCATCCAAGTCGTTGATAAAGATGTTGAATAAGACCGGGCCCAAGACAGAACCCTGTGGCACCCCACTAGTCACTCTTCTCCAGGATGAAGAGGAACCGTTGATGAGCACCCTTTGGGTCCGGTCAGTCAGCCAATTTCAATCATTCCATCCTCACTGTGGCCAACCAGAATATTCAGGGGAGCCTCTGAGTGGGATATGTGCTGTTGTGTCTCTGATTAGGGAAATGGGGAATATATTGCAAAACAACCTCTTTGATCTTCCCTTGTACAGGGACCACAACCTGTGCAATACATGCTTCTCATCATTTCTTGTGCAATGATGGCCTCACCTTCCTACAGCCAATTAAATCTGGGCAGGACTCCCCTGAGGATGTGGCCTTATAAAGCACCTGGCTACAGGCTAGAGAGCACTCTTCTCTGCCTCACCATGAAGTCTGGTGGCCTCGTCTTCTTCCTCGTGGGGCTCTTCGCTCTCTGTGCCATGATGCCCTCTGCCTCAGCCCAAGGTATGTGACCCCATTGGGGCCAATCCTTCTGATGCTGCTTTGTGTGGGCCTCCAAGTGGGACCCCCTTCATCCCACACCCCCAAACCCTTCCAAGTGTAGAGTCCAGACTCTTCAGAGGAGCAGAGGCACCGCTATACCTGGGAATGTTGTAGGTGGCTCAACAGTGAATCCTTCAATGTGCTGCCATCTCCTGGAGGATACCAGAGAGTTCTTATGGATGGGAGGAAGGAAGAGAAGTGGGGTGATAGCTTAGGAGGGGAGGGGAGGATGGAGATGGAGGCACCTCCCCAACACACACAAGCAACTAAAGGTGGCCCTTAAAGCTGCAGCCCAGGAGTTAAGCAGGTGCAGAAAGGAGGTCTCTGGTGCCCAGTCCATAGCTGGAAAGAACTTGGTATCAAGAAGAAGATGAGTTTGGATTTGATATCTGCTTTATCACTACCCAAAGGTGTCTCAAAGTGGCTAACATTCTCCTTTCCCTTCCTCCCCCACAACAAACACTCTGTGAGGTGAGTGGGGCTGAGAGACTTCAGAGAAGTGTGACTGGTCCAAGGGGACCCAGCAGCTGGATGTGGAAGAGCGGAGATGCGAACCCAGTTCCCCAGATTACGAGTCTACCGCTCTTAACTACTCCACCACACTACACATCCCCATCAAGGGATGGGGGTGGCCATTGTGGGAGACGTTAGCCAGCCCCAGCAAAGACTGATCCAGTTGCAACCCAGATGTTCAACTCTGTGCTTAGAGGGAGGAGAAAAACAGGAGGAAACTTATTCATCTGGGCTGTGCTCATCCTATAAAGGCTGGGGTAAATAAAGGCTTTTCAAATGTTGTCTCTGAGCCATAATGATGTTCTTTGTTTCAGGGAAGCCTGGAAATTGCCCTATCTATGCTGCAGTAGTGAAGCCACCTTGCATTGCGTGGTGTGATACAGATTATGATTGTCCTTCCGTCAAGAAATGCTGCCCAAAATTTTGCTCCATGGTCTGCGAAAACCCAAGTAAGATGCTGAGCCCCTTGTGGATAATTTATTGTTATTTATTGCCCCCCCCCTTTCCCTTCACTATGGGCTCCCAGTGTGTGTTGCAGTTTGAAACTGCAGTTAAAACAAATTGCAGTCTCAGGAATAGAGTTGGTCCGCCAAAGATGTAGATATCTATCAGGTGGGAACAACATAATGAGGGTGCCAGACACACCTCTGTGGGAAGGGAGTTCCCCCAACTTAGGGGCTGCCCCAGAGATGACTTTGTCAGGGTGGAGGAACTGCCTTCTGATGTTTACTCCCGAGAGAGTCTGCAAGTATGGAGAAGCTCTCTCAGATAGTTGGTGCCTACGTTATTTAGGGCGTTAGACATTAATGTAGGCACCTTGAAAGGAGTCAGGAAAGGAACTAGGTGGGCTGAAGACAGCAGTTCTTCACAAATAGTCCAAGTTTTGCTCAAGGAGGGATGCCTGTTGCCTCTGAACTGACAGCTAAGAGATGGTCCGTAATTATGACATGGGAACAGGGGGATGGGGCCATAGCTCTGTCAATGAGCACCTTGGTCCCAGGCTCCATCTGGGCATCTCCAGGTAAGGGAAACCCTTGTCGTCTGCTTAGCTAGGGTGATGAGCACCAATCTCTCTAGGGTTCTTGGATGCCTGAACACTCTTTTACTCCCACAGCAAAGTGATGACAGTGATGCACAGCCTAAAATCCCTGCAACTTCTACAGTTTTGGAGATGTGAACCCAGCACCCAAGGAGTGAAGGCAACGATAAACCCAGCTCCCTCTTGACCCAATGGGCCCGATCCTGCTTCCTTCCCTGCCTGCAATAAAATGATCCCTGTGCCTGCATACCAGAGTGTCTTCTTCTTGAGTCTTGCTTGCTTATATCTTTCCAAAAGGGTTTGGCAGGAGGGAGGGAGGAAGAGCCCTTGGCTGAGGGCTGTGGAAACCCAACGGATCACACATACAGCCAGGGAAGGGCAGCTTTGCAATGGGGCAGAGTTAGGAGGGGAAATGCACTGGGTGAAGGGCGAAGGGTCACTGTCCGTTGGGGGGTAGAAGCAGGAGAACTAAGGCCATTGATTTAAAGCAGGCTGGGTGTAACGGGATCTTGTAAGTCGAATAATGCACCCCTCTCTTGACTTCCATCCCTAGTTCCCAAATATTTGACTAACGAAGCAGGGCTTGCTGTGTCTTGCCTCTGGGACCCAGGTCCTTTGTGGTCTCTATCCTGGAGTGTGTTGCTGCTTTTGTGCCCACCTTCCTCATCTGAAATCAACTGGATACAGGACAGCAGTAGCTGTGTGCGCAGGACCCTCCTGCAGTTATGGGCAGGGAGGGTGACCAGAACTCCTGGGGTCAGCATTGTGGGGCCCTCAGGTGGAAGACTCAGGTGGGAGCAGTGTGAATATGAGGAGTCCTAACCACATGGAGGGACACGGGTTTATCTACTTGCACTTTGACGTGCTTTTGAACTGCTAGGTGGGCAGGAGCAGGGACTGAGCAATGGGAGCTCACCCCGTCGCGGGGATTCAAACCGCCAACCTTCTGTTTGGCAAGTCCTAGGCTCTGTGGTTTAACCCACAGCGCCACCTGCATCCTAATAACTATAGTAGTAGCCAGAACCTCCTCTGGATGAGGCTGAGGCATGTGCCAGCTTGTCAGCTTGCCTTTTCCAGGAACAGCTTACAGCAGCTGACACAGCAGCAGATGTTCTGCGATAAGACTTCTGGCCACAGTTCCCAGCTGAGCACCCACATCCAGCAGCACTTCCAAGGCTCAGGTGGGACTCAGATGACAAAATGCAGCTCCACCCAAGACCGGTTGTAAATTTAGCCTCAGATTAGCTAATTCTCTGGCAAAGTGTCCGCCTTGTTGCCTAGATCCATTTCCAGTTTGGTAGCCTCTGTGATCTGGTCCTTGGCTGCTTTCAAGCAATGGTTATTCATTCATTCATTTAGATATTTGTACACCACAGGTGTGTGTGTGTGTGTGTGTGTGTGTGTGTGTGTGTGTGTGTGTGTGGTTTACAGCAATAAAAACACAAACCCATACAATAAAAAAGTTAAAAGCAGACATTGATTAACATAGTGGAACAATTTATTCTTAATTGCTTGCATAGGCCTGGTGGAATAGCAAAATTTTCAGCAGGCAAACTGGCACAGAAGGCGCCTGTTGAATCTCTAGTGGCAGAGAGTTCCACAGGACTTGGCCAATAACCCTAAAGCCTGGTCTACTTGTTCCTGTCAGATGAACCTCATCAACTTGGGGAATGACCAGTGATGCTTCTGCATGTGATCTCAGTTATCTCAGCACACCTTCTGTCTCTCTGTGGCCTTCTTGGGATATGTGAAGGAGGAGGGGGAAAAGACCGCTCTCGTTCTCAGGCTGCCAATACCATGCTCCAGATCTCCCCACAGTTTCATGCAGCTGTTCAACAGAGCCACTTCCGCCCTGCAGAGGAGGTGGGGTTGCAGGAATCCCCAGCTGCGTCACCCCCTGGCCAGCCAATCAGCTGGCTCTGAGGGTGTGGCCTGCCCTATTTAACACAGGCGCAGCAGGGGATCACCCTCTTTGCCGGTCCGCCAGCTGTTCCTGTTTCCCACCCTCCCACTCTATAAGGTTTTTGTTCCTGGACCTTGCTATGGACCTTCATTGGTTGCCGTTGAATTTTTCCACTTGGCAAATTGGAACCGGCTACTTGGTTTTCGCCTACCTCATAGCAAATCGTCACAACTGTCTGGGTATTGGTGGTTAGGCCAATATTGTTCAGTATTGTTCTGTAGATGGAAGAGGGGAGGTAGAGCCATCACTTGCCCCACTTACTGAAGGGTAGTCCAGTAAAGGATTCCAGGGGCCCTGTCCAAAGCCTAAGGAGGTTAGGGCCCAAGGCACGCCCCCTAGTGGTGACCCCGGGGGAGTTCCTAGTTGATGTGCATCAGCAGGACTCCCCCTACTGGTTAACCCTTCCCGGACTTCAAGCAGACGGGCTGGAGTCGGATATTGATATTGATATTGATATTGATTGTAATAATATTTTCATGCTCTCAGCTACACTTTTGCTAGCGGTAACATTTTTGCTGTTTTATTTTTTTTTACTCAGGGGACAAAGAGCTGCCCATTGAGAATCACCAGCAATGTTGCCCTCCACCTCGCACGCAACCCCCCCCTTCTGCCAAGCCAGGTCAGGGCTGTGGGGTTTCCCCATGTCCTGGGGTTTACTCCTGCCAGAAGCCAGCAGAACCAGGAAGCTCCAGTTTTGACTGGAAAAAGTTGCCAAGAACGGCCCCAAACAGGTATGAACCAATCTCTGGAGGCAATGTCTTCATTTCCTGCCAAAACCCATTTTTGTGTGAAAAGGTCACCCAAACTGTCGTCTCATCGTTGCATCACCTGCTAATTTTTGGCTCTGGTTCCAAAGCCAACCTCTTCTTCAAGGAGGGCTTATATATCCCTGAGGGGCTGGGTCTTGGCACTCACGCCTCTCTTCAAGCTGCACCATGAAGTCTGCCCTCGTGGTCCTTGGGGGGCTCCTCATCCTTTGTGCTGAGCTGACAACGGCAGGTTCTCAGACGCCAGACTGCGAGTCAGAAGGTAAGCAGCACTGCCAGGAAGGGGCCTTCAAACTGCCGGTTAATCAAAGGCAGAGGCTCCCTTGGAAGGTGGTGGACTCTCCTTCACTTGAGGTTTATACGTAGTAATGGATGGCCACCTGTCAGGGATTCTTTAGCTGGGATTCCTGTGTCGCAGGGGGTTAGACTAGATGAACCTTTGGGGTTCCAATTCTGGAATGCTGTGATCTTGGTGTGCTGCTAAAAGACAGCTGCATTCCCCACCTGCCCAGCCCAGCCCTTTGTGTTATATTATTATATAACCACACATACAGTCCCATGTCCAGTCCTGGGTGCCACAGTTTAAGAAGGATATTAACGAGCTGGAAGGTGTGCAGAGGAGGGCAACAGAGGTGATCAAAGGTCTGGGAGCCAAGCCTTGTGAGGAACAGTTGAGGGAGTTGGGTATATTTTGCCTGGAGAAGAGAAGACTTAGAGCCCTCTTCAAATGCCTCAACGGCTGTCACATGGAAGATGGAGCAAGCTGTTTTTCTGCTGCTCCGAAGAGTAGGACCCAAGCCAATGGATTACAATTACAAGAAGATGATGACTCAACATCAGGAAGACCTTTCTGATGATAAGAGCTGTTTGACAGTAGAACAGGCTCCCTCGTGAGGTGGTGGACTCTCATTCCTTGGAGGGCTTTAGGCAGAGGTTGGATGGTCACCTGCAGGGATTCTTGAGCTGAGGCTTGGACTTGATGATCCTGGGAGATCCCTTCCAACTCTACAAATCTATAAGAGAGCCTGGAGCCCAGAGTAAGCTGACTTAAAAGACCCCCACTCCACTGCTGGGAAGTCATGTGGTTGTTCTGTTCCAGGGAAGCCAGGCTACTGCCCCAAACCGGATGGTGCTGGAACATGTGTGGAGGAATGTTCTGGAGATGATTCATGTCCTGAGGACAAGAAGTGCTGCAGCAACAACTGTGGCCACACTTGCCAAACTCCAGTAAACGGTAAGAAGTCATTTCCCCTCAGAAGCAGACTAGAGTCTTGGGGTTCACCAGTCTCGCCTTCAGTAGGATGTCACCTATATCAGAGGGAGGTGGAGTGTATGGGAAAGAGCTGGGACCTGTGAGCTTGTCCACTTTTTACTGAGGAGCTCAGCAAGAACTGAGAGGTCAGAATCCAGCCATTCAGCAGCTGTTAAAATTCTTAGCTTTATCAGTTCCCCAGGACTTCACTGTGCTTCTGGCACAAAGGCTTTCAAGCGCTCCTGAGAAATACTCAAAGGGACAAGTGTAGCCCTCGTCTCTGAGAAAACCTCCCACTAATGATCTTTTTTAATCACCATGTGTTTTACCAGTAATATTTCTATTCCAACAACAATGCTGAGGTCATACAAGCTCACAGTACAGTGGTACCCCGCAAGACGAATGCCTCGCAAGACGGAAAACCTGCAAGACAAAAGGGTTTTCTGTTTTGGAGGCGCTTCGCAAGACAAATTTTCCTATGGGCTTGCTTCGCAAGACGAAAGCCCATAGGGAAATCTCCGGGGACCTCTTTTAAATTGCTGGCGGTCGGGAGCAAAGACTTTCGCCCACAGCCGGCCTTCAGAAGAGGTCCTGGACCTCTTCTGAAGGCCGGCAGGGGGCAAAAGTCTTTGCTCCCCCCCGCCTGCCTTCCCGGGACAGCGGGACGTGGGGGTGCGCATACCCTTAAACATTTTGTGAATCTTAAGTTTGGCTTCATTGAGAGGCAGTATTTCAATATGAGTAGGAAAATGAGAGGGACGCAGATGGCTCTGTGGGTTAAACCACAGAGCCTAGGACTTGCCAATCAGAAGGTTGGCGGTTCGAATCCCCGCGACGGGGTGAGCTCCCGTTGCTCAGTCCCTGCTCCTGCCAACCTAGCAGTTCGAAAGCATGTAGATAAATAGGTACCATTCCGGTGGGAAGGTAAACGGCGTTTCCGTGCGCTGCTCTGGTTCACCAGAAGTGGCTTAGTCATGCTGGCCACGTGACCCGGAAGCTGTACGCCGGCTCCCTCGGCCAATAAAGAGAGATGAGCATGATTGTAATGATTGTAGCATTTGTTAATTGCCATTGTTAACTACAGTGGTGCCTCGCAAGACGAAATTAATTCGTTCCGCAAATTTTTTCTTCTTGCGAGTTTTTCGTCTTGCGAAGCACGGTTTCCCATAGGAATGCATTGAAAATCAATTAATGCGTTCCTAGGGAAACCGCCTTCAGACCAGGTCCGGGGACAGTCTGTCCCCCGACCTCTTCTGAAGGCTGGGGGGGGGGGACAAGGGCTTTTCTTCCCACTGCCAGCCTTCAGAAGGCTGTTCTGAAGGCTGGCGGTGGGAAGAAAAGCCCTTCTTCCCACCTCCCGCCCCGCAAGCTCCGGGGACAGGAGGGCTTTGCTGCCGACCGCCAGCATTTTAAAAGCCCCTGCTGTCCCGGGGCGATTTTAAAATGCTGGCAGGCAGGAGCGAAGCCTCCGCTGCCCCGGGCGATCTTAAAATGCTGGCGGGCGGGAGCGAAGCGTTCGCTGCCGACCCCCATCATTTTAAAATCTCCCCGGGACAGCAGAGAAGTTTGCTCCCGCCCGCCAGCATTTTAAGATCGCCCTCAGGTCATCTACAATTCTGAGTTATTCAGAGCCAGCCCTGTGCCAGCTGGCTGACTCTCTCTGTGCTGGGAAAGGAGGGGGAACACTGCCTTTCGAGAGTGCCAGAGTCTGTGGGGTTAGGGTACTGACCCTAACACCAACATCAGAATAAAGGAACAGAGGTGTGACTTCCCAGACCCCCTCAAAGCCAACGAAGTGGGGAAAGCTGAAAGAGGACACCGCAGACCATCACCTGCTTCCCAAATAACGCTATGAGGACCCTGGGGAGGATGCAGTCAAACCCTCCCCCAGAAACCCAGTGCAGATCAGAAGGGTCCTTGGTCTTGGCTCATTGTGGGAGGGAGAGATGATGAAGGCATCTCCTGCCATGGAATCCAGAGGAACTTCACGTCCTCTTCCAGGATCCCATCATGTGGGATGTGAAACACAAGAGCAGTCAAGGACAACATTCCTAGAGTGAACATGTTTACACATGGGGAGGAATGCTTGTCCAGCCAGCAGCTAAACTTCCTGTTTCCTTCTGGGCTGGGACAGACTTCCTCTGCATGTGACTAGAGGTAGGCGTGGCCTCACCTGTGCAGGTAATGACAAAAGCACAGGGCAGGGCAGCCATCTTTCTCTCTTTTTGACTACATGCATCGAAGAAGCAACATCTGCTTAGCCAAAGATGCTTTCTTGGCCTCCAGCCAAGAGAGAACAAAGGGACTGTCTCCTTATGAGAGTTTCCAGGTGTATATAACTTTTCTAAGCTAAATCTGCCTTCTGGGATCTGGTTGTGAACAGAATGTGAGTAAGCTCTTTTTATACTTTTATACTGTGTCGTGCCTTATCTTTTATGAGGGAATAAGGGGATAATACCAGAACAGTTATTACAGAGGCTTTAGCGAGCCTGAGCAAACGCATCCGCTGCAAGTTTAAAAAGGGGGATGTTACTCTGCTAAATTGTGAGCTTGTTAACACAAGTTGGAAAGGCTATAATCAAACAACATATCCTCTCCTGCATCCCTGAACATTCCCACACATCACACCCGCCCACCCCCAATTTGAAAATCTGCTGTTATAACCTTTATTCCCAAGGTGGGTGACTCTCCTAAATCCCAACCTGGGGAAAGCGCCCACACTCCAGACCCAGACCATTGGACTTCTCCACCTGGGGAGAGTCCATTCTGCAGTACGCCTGTTGTGCTGCCCATCACCTAGCCTTTGGGCTCTGGGTGGCTTATAAGTTCAAGAGGACAGGACTGGATCCATGGGAAATCGTGAGTTCCATGGTTTTACAGTCTCTCTTTTGTGTGTGTTTTCCCCACAGTAAAACCCGGCGAGTGCCCCAAGTTCAAAATCCCTCCTGGGCTGCCATGCAAAACGGATTGCTGCGAGGACAACCACTGCAAAGGGACCGACAAATGCTGCCCAATGGGATGCAGCAAGATTTGCGCCCCGGCAGGTGAGGCCAGGTGGTGCAGCGGCTTAAGCACACGACTAGAGTCTGGTCCTCTCCTTTTTAAAATATATTATTTTTTATTGGATTTCCAAAGCATTACAAATCAGTCCAAATTACTTTGATTTAATACAATTTCTTTTTAAAAAATCAGGTTTTCTGCTACTGTTGCAAACATGTCCATCTCTTCCTCCTGTTGATATATAATCTCTTCTTTAATATTCATTTCATCCTTTACTAGTTGTTGTCCATTCTTAGAATCATAGAATCATAGAATCCTAGAGTTGGAAGACACCACAAGGGCCATCGAGTCCAACCCCCTGCCAAGCAGGAAACACCATCAGAGCACTCCTGACATATGGTTGTCAAGCCTCTGCTTAAAGACCTCTAAAGAAGGAGACTACACCACACTCCTTGGCAGCAAATTCCACTGTCGAACAGCTCTTACTGTCAGGAAGTTCTTCCTAATGTTTAGGTGGAATCTTCTTTCTTGTAGTTTGGCTCCATTGCTCCGTGTCCGCTTCTCTGGAGCAGCAGAAAACAACCTTTCTCCCTCCTCTATGTGACATCCTTTTATATATTTGAACATGGCTATCATATCACCCCTTAACCTCCTCTTCTCCAGGCTAAACATGCCCAGCTCCCTTAGCCGTTCCTCATAAGGCATCGTTTCCAGGCCTTTGACCATTTTGGTTGCCCTCCTCTGGACACGTTCCAGTTTGTCAGTGTCCTTCTTGAACTGTGGTGCCCAGAACTGGACACAGTACTCCAGGTGAGGTCTGACCAGAGCAGAATACAGTGGCACTATTACCGTATTTTTCGCACCATAGGACGCACTTTTTCCCTCCTAAAAAGCAAGGGAAAATGTGTGTGCGTCCTATGGAGCGAATGCAGGGGGGAGGCAGGCGGGAAAAGCCCTCAAGAGCCGCACGCAAGCTTCGTGCGCTCTTGCGGGCTTTTCTCTAGGAGGGAGAAGGGACTGACTGGCCGCATCAGTCCCTTCTCCCTCCTGGGGGAAAAGCCCCCAAGAGCGGCACCCTCTTTAAAGGCTGCGCGGCTCCTGCAGGCTTTTCTACGAGGTGGGGGAATCCCCCCACCTCCCAGAAAAGCCAGGAGAAGCCGCGCAGCCCCTTTAAAGAGCGGGCGGCTTCTGCGGGAGTTGGGGGAAGCTGCAGCAGATTCCCTCCTCCCGGGCTCCCTTTGAAGCGGCAATGTGGGAGGGGAGCAGCTTACACTCGTGTAAGCAGCTCCTCTCCCACTTTCCTGCTTCAAAGCAACCACGGAGGAGGGAAAGAGGGGACCCATGGATCCTCTTCGCTGCTCGAGGCTGCAGCAGATTCCCTCCTCCCGGGCTCCCTTTGAAGCAGCAAAGTGGGAGGGGAGCAGCTTACACTCGTGTAAGCAGCTCCTCTCCCACTTTCCTCCTTCAAAGCAACCACGGAGGAGGGAAGGAAGGGGACCATGGATCCTCAGCTGCTGGAGGCTTCAGCGGATTCCCTCCTCCGTGATTGCTTTGAAGCAGCAATGTGGGAGGGGGGCAGTTTACACTCGTGTAAGCAGCTCCTCTCCCACTTTCCTCCTTCAAAGCAACCACGGAGGAGGGAAGGAAGGGGACCATTGATCCCCCGCTGCTGGAGGCTTCAGCGGATTCCCTCCTCCGTGATTGCTTTGAAGCAGCAATGTGGGAGGGGGGCAGTTTACACTCGTGTAAGCAGCTCCTCTCCCACTTTCCTCCTTCAAAGCAACCACGGAGGAGGGAAGGAAGGGGACCATGGATCCTGCGCTGCTCACGGCTGCAGCAGATTCCTTCCTCCCGGGCTCCCTTTGAAGCAGCAAAGTGGGAGGGGAGCAGCTTACACTGTGTAAGCAGCTCCTCTCCCACTTTCCTCCTTCAAAGCAACCACGGAGGAGGGAAGGAAGGGGACCATGGATCCTGCACTGCTCACGGCTGCAGCGGATTCCTCCTCCTTGATTGCTGGGAGTTTCTCTGGGCAGGAATTCCCTCAGCTTAAGTGGGGTGGGGGAAGTGTGGCAGGTGGGGGGGGGTACTGAGAGACACATGTCTCTCAGATGAAAATTGGGAGTGGGCATTGTGTGAAGTGGCTGTGGATCTCCTGCCGCAGAACTGTAGGACTGTATAGAGTTGGGAGGGCCACCCAAGGGTCATCTAGCCCAGCCCCCTCACAATGTAGGAATCACAGCTAAAGAACGCCAGGCAGATGGTCCCCCAACCGCTGCTTAAAAGCCTCCAGTGGTGGAGACCCCAAACACCTTCCGAGGTCATAGAATTGCAGGGTTGGAAGGGAACCCCAGGAGTCATCTAGTCCAGCCCCGGTGGACAGCGGGCGCAATCCATCCCGTTGCGCAAGACTAAAGATGCTGTGCAAGGCTAAAGAAGAAGCCAAGGCAGTGAGCGGGATGGATCGCGCTTGCTGCCTTGTCTTCTTTAGCTGCACTGGAGAGGTTTGGCTCCTGGCTGGAGAGGTTGCGCGGCTATGGATCCCGCGCGCTGTCTTGGCTTCTTTGCTCTTTGGGGCTGGGGGGGGGAACCCGGGCTTCCCCCGCAGCCCCGAGAAGCTCTGGGAGAAGTGGACAGGCTGCATGCAGCCTGTCCGTTGCTCTTTGGGGCTGGGGGGGGATAATATTTTTTTCCTTGATTTCCCCCTCTAAAAACTAGGTGCGTCCTGTGGTCCGGTGCGTCCAATAGAGCAAAAAATACGGTACTTCCCTTGATCTAGATGCTATACTCCTATTGATGCAGCCCAGAATTGCATTGGCTTTTTTAGCTGCCGCGTCACACTGTTGGCTCATGTCAAGTTTGTGGCCAACCAAGACTCCTAGATCCTTGTACTGCTCTCAAGCCAGGTGTCCCCCATCTTGTATTTGTGCCTCTCATTTTTTTTGCCCAAGTGCAATACTTTACATTTCTCCCTGTTAAAATTCATCTTGTTTGTTTTGGCCCAGTTCTCTAATCTGTCAAGGTCGTTTTGAAGTGTGATCCTGTCCTCTGGGGTGTTAGCCACCCCTCCCAGTTTGGTATCATCTGCAAATTTGATCAGGATGCCCTTGAGTCCATCATCCAAGTTGTTGATAAAGATGTTGAATAAGACCGGGCCCAAGACAGAACCCTGTGGCACCCCACTAGTCACTCTTCTCCAGGATGAAGAGGAACCATTGATGAGCACCCTTTGGGTTCGGTCAGTCAGCCAGTTACAAATCCACTGAGTGGTAGCATAGTCAAGACCGCATTTTACCAGCTTCTTTACAAGAATATCATGGGGCACCTTGTCAAATGCCTTGCTGAAATCAAGGTTGGCTACATCCACTGCGTTCCCTTCATCTACCAGGCTTGTAATTCTGTCAAAAAACGAGATCAGGTTAGTCTGACATGACTTATTTTTCAGAAATCCATGCTGACTATTGGTGATCACAGCATTCCTTTCTAGGTGCTCACAGACTGTTTGCTTAATGATCTGCTCCAGAATCTTCCCTGCTATTGATGTCAGACTGACTGGGCGGTAATTATTTGGGTCCTCTCTTTTCCCCTTTTTGAAAATAGGGACAACATTTGCCCTCCTCCAGTCTGCCGGGACTTCGCCTGTTCTCCAGGAATTCTCATAGATGACTGCCATTATTTCCTCCTCTTGGGCAGCACCTCTTATGAATATAAAATCCATTTCACGTCTGTAGTCCTTCGTAATCTTCTTGTTGTCTCAGACCTGGTGTGCTGGGAGAGTCGATTATCATCTTCCTTTGTTCAGTCTTTGCAGTGTTTGCAAGATCACATCCCAACTTCCGCTATTCATCACTCGCATACAGGCTGCAGCTACAAATAAGTCCCAGAGAACATAAACAAACTCTGCCATTAAAACTCCGCTCCGAGTTCTTCCTTGGCACACGGTTGCAGTCTGTAACTGAGTCTGGCCCTCTCTCTGGCCCAGGAGCCAGTGTGGTGTAGTGGTTAAGAGCGGTAGTCACGTAATCTGGGGAACCGGGTTCGCGTCTCCACTCCTCCACCTGCAGCTGCTGGGTGACCTTGGGCCAGTCACACTTCTCTGAAGTCTCTCAGCCCCACTCACCTCACGGAATGTTTGTTGTGGGGGAGGAAGGGAAAGGAGAATGTTAGCCGCTTTGAGACTCCTGAAGGGGAGTGATAAAGCGGGATATCAAATCCAAACTCTTCTTCTTCTTCTTCTTCTCCTGACCATTGCTATGTCCCTCTCTTCTCCCCACAAGATGCAAGCGCACCTCATTTCAGGAGGCAGTGATGACTACCAGCTTGGATGGTTTTAAAAGAGGATTAGAAAAATTAATAGAGGAGAAGTCTGTTGGTGCCTGGCATGCTCTGGTCCATGGGGTCACAAAGAGTTGGAGACGACTAAACGACTAAACAGCAACAGCCAGGATGACCATGCACTGCCTCCATCGTGTTTCTGAATACCACTTGTAGGATAACATGGTAGAGGAGAACTGGCTCTTGAGCTTGGATCCTGCTAGCTGATTTCCCACACTGAGAACAGAGTGCTGGCCTGATCCAGCAGGCTCTTCTGGTGTTCCTGTGTTCTGATAGAGCCCTTGGTGCAGCGGATAAATGAGCAGGAAAAGCAACCATCTTTTTTCTTTCTTAACAGTGACTGATGGTGAGGAAACCAGCCTTGTTTCCTTTTTTTTTTAAATGATATTTATTGAAACAAAAGAATTTTTTTAAAAATACACAAAAAAGACAAAATTACAAAAAAAGAAAAAAAAACATAAGAAGAAAAATAAAAAATAAAACCATCCTTTTCAAATTCTCCAATTTCCATTACCTTCTTTCCATGACCTCCTCCTCCTCCCATCTCTTGTATCTTGATTAGTAATTGTCACAGCAAATCTTTTCCATAATTCATAATATTTTGTCATTACGTTACCTTACTCCATTCTCATTTTGTCTTATAAAAACGACCTTAGAGCTTAAAACTTAGATCTTTTTTACCAACTTCTCATAACCATTACCTTTTACCAAATTTTTTAAATATTTTAACAAGAGCCAAGTAATTTCATTTCAACATTTTCCCAACATTCATAAAACATTTCTAGTAATAGTAATACAAAAACAATAGAATAAAAGCAATCCAATCTTCTTCCAGCGTCCCCTCCCCCCGGTCCCGGGGTTGTCAGTCTCCCCCCCCCCCCCGTTAGTCTGGCACATTAACCTGGTGCTCTTATATCCGAGGCCTTCAAATCTCTTCCATGTCCCTTTCGCAGCTCTTCTTCATATTTTCCTTTCACTCGCGGGAACTCCAGCTTTGTAGTGTTTTTGACCCTTTTCATCAGATCAGCCCCTTTCTCATAGTCCAGACTAAGTTCCATGTGGTGTTTTAAAGCATGTTTCAGATTCCCTCCAAAATTGGAAGTCCCAACAGCTCCAAACCTCTGACGGCCCATTTCCAGACTCGGAAAGTCCAAACATCCCAGCATAGGGGGATCAATCCAACCCCCCATTTCTAGTTCAATCCAAACTTTATCTTTCCAAGTCTGAAAACCAGCCTTGTTTCCAAATATTCCTCTTGTAGTCACAAAAGAGGGGGTGGGTCCATCAGGCAGAGAAGCTCCTGGTCTGAACAGATGTAACTGTCATCCTCCAAGGTTGCCCTAGATCTTGCCCAATTGCCCACAGCTTTCCATAAACCATTGCTTCATTCTACTGAAAACTGGCCCCGCCTGAACCCATTCCTCAGATCTCTCTCTAGTTCCTGACTGTCCCTTCATTTGCATTTATTTTTTTTTACAAGCGTGCCTTTCATTTGGTCCCTCGTCCAAAGGCCGGGGGTTGAACAGGCATTGCTCAGTGGTGGCAAGGATGGCTGACTGGCATACAGAAGGTCTCAGGTTCAATGTCTACCACCCCCAGAAAACAAGACACTACAAATGGAGCAGCTCACCCAGGGCAGGACTCCTTCACCTCCCTCTAACTGTTCCCTTCTGCTCTTCCCAGGTTTTGATAAGGCCTAAAGGGCAGCAGGCCCAGAGGAGTCCAGCTGAAGGACACAGCTTCACTGCTCGCCAAAGGTGGGCTCCCAACTCATGAGCCCAGGCAGTTCTCCCATCAACCACCTGGAATTTCTGCTTCTTCAATGCTTCTGGAACAGATGCGCCTTGAGAACAGCTGCTTCAAGTCTCACACAACTGTCTTACAGGGGAAGACTCTTGCTTTCTCTAGTAAACGTGCATGGAACAAGCAACCAGAACTCTCCCCACAACTCCCATTTACACTTGCAAAGTAGAATTATAAATAATTGTACCATATAAGGTTTCGACTTACAGAGCATGCTCGGAAGGAATGTGGTTGGTAACTGGAGGTGAAATCTAATCCTGCCAATAAAATTCTAGCAGACCTTTGTCTGAAGGCGCATCTAGTATGCATGCTTCTCACTGTAGTAACTTTAGAGCAATTACGGGGTTAAGTGCCTTATAAGGAAATGGGGTAAGAGGAACTGAGTACTTTGATTGGATAGGAAATTTAAACTTAATGGAAGGTGTGGAATTTTTGCCAAATGTATAAAAGTGTTTGGAATGCTGTATCTGGTGGCCAGTTGATTTGGGACAACGAAAGCCCTGCTGGTCCTTTCTGTACAGAAATAAAAGACAACAGGACTCCTTCTCCACTCGCTGACTCATGTGGTTTTGGTTATATCCATGAGACAGGGCAAGCTTTGATTGCAGCTATTTCATCAATACTACCCACAACAAATAGAACTATTTCCCAGGCCTGGCCTCCCTTGGAAACAAGGAGAAATGTTCCGGATGGAGCCCAAATGAAGCTTTGACCCCATTCAGCTGAATCTTCTGAGTCCTAACCTTCCTTTTCTATTTTAAAGTGTCGGGGCAGCTCCACATTTACAAATGGAAAATGCCCTTTTATTACCCCACCTGCAAATATGCCAACCTCAGGGGCAGGTTGCATTGAAAGGGGTTGGACTAGATGTTCCTTGGGGTCCCTTCCAGCGCTACAATTCTATGATCTTATGACTATGCATTTATCATTTCGAGCATAAGTAGGTGGGCAGGTCACATGGGAGGAGAGGCCAGGAATGAGCTCAAATTTACACATTGCAGAGAGATTGTGAAAAATGAAGTGAGAGGGAAATGATTAACAAATCATTCAGAGGCGCATCATGGAATTGGGTTGTATTTAGCTATGCATCTTGCATCTCAGAGGGTTGTCTTAGTGATTTGCTGCAGTTGGTCAAGCATGAGGCTCTTAATTTCAGGGTTGTGGGTTCAAGCCCCTTGTTGGGCAAAAGGATTCCTGCATTGCAGGGGGGTTGGACTAGATGACCCTCGTGGTCCCTTCCAACTCTACAATGCCATGGATTCTAAGCTAGTCCTCTGGAAACCTTCAGAACTCCAGATAAGGGCAGAGAAAGGAATGGGCAGGAGACAGCCCAAACAGCCCTCCTCTTCTGCCTCCTTTGCCCGCCCCTGGGAAGCCACCTTTGAGACGCAGGCAATATCTTTCTAAAAGGCAAAGTATCCCCAGTGCTTCTGTGGTGGAGGCCCACAGGACCGTAATGAATGCGATAATGTGAACCCCTATAAATCCTTGAGTGTGCTTCGAATAGAGAAGTTATGGTAACCTGTTGCTTTATGAAACTGATGATTTTGCAAGTGGCTGCCCCCATTAGGGAAGAAGTACACCCACGGGTGGCACTGTGGGTTAAACCACAGAGCCTAGGACTTGCCGACCAGAAGGTCGGGCAGTTTGAATCCCCGCAACAGGTGAGCTCCTGTTGCTCAGTCCCTGCTCCTGCCAACCTAGCAGTTCGAAAGCACGTCAAAGTGCAAGTAGATAAATAGGTACCGCTCCGGTGGGAAGGTAAACGGCATTTTCATGCGCTGCTCTGGTTCGCCAGAAGCGGCTTATTCATGCTGGCCACATGACCCGGAAGCTGTACGCTGTACCTTTGGTCAAGAAAGCAAGATGAGCACCACAACCCCAGAGTCATCCATGACTGGACCTAATGGTCAGGGGTCCCTTTACCTTTACCTTTACAGCTACATAATATGTGAATCACAAAGATACAGCTCATAAACTAGAACGTGAGTTGATACATGGTGCAAATGGCTACACGTAACACAGGTTCCCAACGTGCACACTAACACAATGTAACAGATCACAGTGAGAATCAAAGCTTAGTTAGCAATGCTTATTGCGCATGTGTATTAAACATGAAATGAGGTAATGATGTACATGATTGGTGAAAAATGAAATCCTTTGTTTGAAATGTTATAAATACCACCGCCTGGAACCTTGGGCGGGGTTGCAGCTTTGCAAAACAATTCGACTATAACCTGTTGCCTAGCAATAAACAACAATGGACTCCTAACTCCTCCTTTCTGAGTTTTATTGGCGTAAACTCAGAAGATAAGCCATTTTTGGCTTGCAACACTTCGGCTTCTGTTCTCGTCATCTTCAAGGCACCTCCATCCAAACTGCAGCTCCCCAATTCCACCCTCCAGCCCCGCCAGGTGGCAACAATCATTCGCTTTCTCTCCCTCTCCCTCCACATAGAAACTACAACTCCCAGAATTCCTTGTTTTAACACACCACCGAACAGAAACCAGCCGCGGAGCGGATGCCTCCTCGTGGTCAGAATGCGCAACTGTCCGCGGACCGATCGAGTGCCTTTGCGCCTCTTGCACACTGAATATAGGGACTGGCAGGAGTGCCAGCTTGGCCTGCAACCGTGGGTACCCGGGCCGTGGGTGCCGTGCAGAGTGCAGGCCCCGGCACCGAAATATGTGGGTTCCTGGCCCCTTCAGGGGGAATTTTGTGGGTGCTCGGGCACCCCAGGAGTTGCCACCTACGGAATGAAATTGGGGAGTAGAAGTTTGCAGAAGACGAAGCTGCCACTGACGCATCCCCGCCCCGGGCAGCTTGCAGTCGGTGACACCTTTGGAGCTTCCCTCGCGGGCAAGCACATACACACGACCAGTGGCGTAGCGTGGGGGGTGCAGGGTGGGCCGGCCGCACCGGGCGCAACATCTGGGGGTTAGGATTAGGGGGCACAAATCCACAGGTTAGGGGGTGCAAATTACTTGCCTTGCCCCGGGTGCTGACAACCCACGCTACGCCACTGCACACGACTCGCCCCGGGTTAGCATCCAGACCCTCCAACTGTCAGGAGTTTGCGACATTTTGGGTTGGCCTCCCGAAGCGGGTTTCTCCGCGGTGCGCTTGGCTGCGAAGTTGGGGAAGGGAGAATCGAGGCCCAGCGGGGTGAGCACCTGCTTTGCAGGCGGCAGCTAGCAGGATCCGTCCCCTCCAGCATCTCCAAGGACCGTGGGATGAGGGGGGGGGAGTCATCGATCCGCCTCTGCCTCCTTGATTCCGCCTCTCCCGGCAAAGGGG
Organism: Podarcis bocagei; assembly: GCF_964188305.1. NCBI lineage: Eukaryota > Metazoa > Chordata > Lepidosauria > Squamata > Lacertidae > Podarcis > Podarcis bocagei. The sequence continues at coordinate 1,895,942 of NC_138129.1, read as the reverse complement.
CAGAGGGCTGCAGGACCCGGGCTTAGGACCCTCCCTGTGGCCGCCAGCCGAGAGCCCAGTCCAGGCCGAGCACCAAGAAGACTGCATTGCAGGGGGTTGCGCTAGATCAGTGTTTCCCAACCGGTGTTCCGCGGCACACTAGTGTGCCGCGGAACGTTGCCTTGTGTTCCGTGGGAGGGAGGCGGGCAAGGCGGGCGGCGAGAGGCGAGGCGGCGGCGGCGAGCACACGCGGGGCGGCGAGCGAGCTCCCTCCCACATCCCATCGCCGCTCGCTTCGGCCGGCCTACTGGAGGAAGGCGCGAAAACCTCGCGCATGCGCAGGCCTTCCGCCTGCGACAGCCCAGTAGGCCGGCCGAAGCGAGCGGCGATGGGATGTGGGAGGGAGCTCGCTCGCCGCCCCGCGTGTGCTCGCCGCCCGACTCGCCCGCCTCCCTCCCACAGCACACCAGCCTACCTCCGTGGGAGGGAGGCGGGCGAGTCGGGCGACGAGAGGCGGGGCGGCGACGGCGAGGAGAGGCCGCCCAGCGCGGGGCTCTCGCCGTCTGCCTGCCTGGCTGCCTGCGAGCTCGGCGGGCAGCGCTTCCGTCCGCAGCGCCCGCCTCGTGGCTCTCATTCCCTGCCCCTGCCAAAGCTCACCCAGCCAAGCCGCGCTCTCCTTCCTGCCTCGCTTTGCTGCCTCCTCCCCCCCACCCCCAAAGCTTGGAGGTTCCCCGGCAGGAAGGAGGGAACTTAATCCTCTCCAAGGGCAGCTCTTCAAGCGCCGCCGGCTTTCTTCGGGAATTACCGCCCGCCGAGCCCGGTAACGCTGACAGGCCGAGCCGCGGGGCTTGGCAGCGCAGCCGGCAGAGTGTGGGAAAGGGCGGCCGCCATGCGCCGGGCAAGGCGAGACTCGACGGGGAGGACACCGGCAGCAGCGCCCCCCCCCCCAGAAACCCGCTCCGGGCAGGTAATTCACAGAGAGTGGACAGAAGGAAGCCTTAAAGGGCTTCAGCCTCCCAGAGTGGCCGGGAATAATAATAATAATAATAATAATAATAATAATAATAATAATAATAATAATAATAATAATAATAATAATAATAAAATTGACAGGTGGTGTTTTTCTAGGTGAGGGGGTGGGGACTGTAATAACAAAAAAATCAGCTGTATATCAACCGCTGTTTTGCAATGAGGAATTGCAAATAAGGAAGATCAAAAGGAGAATGTTTTTTTGGGGGGGACTCTCTTCCTCTTCCTCCTCCTCCTCTCGTTCTTGCTCCTCTTCCTGGCAAAAGGGCTGCTGAGACCCCTTCTCTCTTGGGTGCCGGTGGGTGCTGTGACATTGACGCTGCTGTGGCAAGTGCCTTTACTTAGCAGAGTGCATTCCCCTTTACACAGGAGGGGAGGGGAAAAAATTGAAACTTACACTTTCGTGCGTCCCTCCCGGCGCGACGCTGCGCGCTGACGTCATGGGGCTGTAATGGTGGTGTGCCTCGAGATTTTTTTCATCAAACAAGTGTGCCTTTGCCCAAAAAAGGTTGGGAAACACTGCGCTAGATGACCTTTGGGTGACTTCCAACTCTACAGTTTAAGGATTCTATAGGATTCTCAAGGGGCACCTGGGAAGCAAAGGGAACCAAGACGCAGCTCCGTGGAGTTCCGCTTGCGCCTATCAGCCCCCGCCTCCCTGTTGCAGAGAAACTTCTTCTTGTTTAGTCCTATAGTCATGTCCACCTCTTTGTGACCCCATGGACCAGAGCACGCCAGGCACTCCTGTCTTCCACTGCCTCCCACAGTTTGGTCAAACTCATGCTGGTAGCTTCGAGAACACTGTCCCACCATCTCATCCTCTGTCGTCCCCTTCTCCTTCTGCCCTCTATCTTTCCCAACACCAGGGTCTTTTCCAGGGAGTCTTCTCTTCTCATGAGGTGGCCAAAGTCTTGGAGCCTCAGCTTCAGGATCTGTCCTTCCCGTGAGCACTCAGGGCTGATTTCCTTCAGAATGGATACATTTGATCTTCTTGCAGTCCATGGGACTCTCAAGAGTCTTCTCAGCACCAGAATTCAAAAGCATCCATTCTTTGGCGATCAGCCTTCTTTATGGTCCAGCTCTCACTTCCATACATCACTACTGGGAAAACCAGAGCTTTAACTATACAGACCTTTGACGGCAAGGTGATGTCTCTGCTTTTAAAGATGCTGTCTAGGTTTGTCATTGCTTTTCTCCCAAGAAACAGGCGTCTTTTAATTACATGACCATCTGCAGTGATCATGGAGCCCAAGAAAGTGCCTCCATTCACTGCCTCCATTCCTTCCCCTTCTATTTGCCAGGCGGTGATGGGACCAGTTGCCATGATCTTTGTTTTTTTGATGTTGCAGAGAAACTACAATTCCTCAAAGGGCTGTACAATCTGCAGTCACCAATGTACCCAGGAATTGGCACCAGCTTGGCCTCTAGCTCCCTCACAAAGAATTACAGCTCACCCGAAGAAGAGCATAGGAAGAGGCTGCAGGATCAGGCCAACTATGGCCCATTTCATGCTCTACTGACTGAGTTATCCCAGCAGTCCAGTCCAGCATCCTCTTCTCACGGTGGCCAAATGCCCCAAGCATCCCAGGAATCTAGGTAGACTGCCTCTGATAGTCCAGCATCCTAATCTCATCGGCGCAAACCAGATGCCTGTGGGGAACCCGCAAGCTGGACCTGGACACAAGAGCAGGCACTTCTCTCCTGAGGTTTCCAGAAACTGGCATTCAAAAACATAGCTGCCTACAGCTGTGGAGACTTAGCCATCCTAAATAGGAACCATGGAGAGTCCTCTCCTCCCATGAAATTGTCCAATTTTTTTTTTTTTTGAGACACCCAAATTGGTGGCCCTCAATGCCTCTTTTTTTTAGTTTTTTATTCAAAATTAAAACAAGACATATTATCCAAAAACATATCATCCTTGTCCCCCCCCCATTTTTCCTCCCTCCCACACAACCCCCACCCCACCCCACCCCCCAACTTCCCTCAGTTCCAGTCTTTGGTTTCTCCAATAATGCTGTTTTCTGCATGTTACAAAGTTGTATAGATCCTCAAACTATTTAGCAAATTATTATCAATAAAAAGTTTGTGAATGTTTATTCAAAACCTGCCAAGGAGTCCAGTTCACTTTGTTGCATCTTCAAATACTTTGTAAAGGGTTCCCATTCATCCTTAAAGTCACAGTTATCCTTGTCCCGTAGCTTATATGTCAGTTTTGCCAGTTCTGCATAGTCCGTCAATTTTTCTTGCCATGATTCTTTAGTTGGGGTTTCTTCAGTCTTCCATCCTTGTGCTACCAGAACTCTCGCCTCCGTTGTCGCATACATGAAGATGTTTTTCAGCTTTTTTGGCAGGTCTTTCCCTACAATCCCCAACAAAAATGCCTCAGGTTTTTTAACAAATGTAAAATGGAACAATGCGTCTTGTAGGAGCAAAGTTCCAGAGTTTAACTCAGCCCCATACGCTCCAGCTGAGCTCCTAATATTGCATTTAAGGCCTTTATCATAGAACCACTTGTGTGCTTCCTCTCTCTCCAGCTGCTTTTGCCATTTGCATATTGAACTGTGATGCTTTGGCCTCTCTGAATTCCTCTCTTGTGCCCTTGCACTAACGATGCCTCCTTCTCTGCCACCCCCGTTTAAATTTTATTTGGTTTTTATCATCTACATCCCGGGGGGAGATTTCTTCTAAACCAGAGCCTCCTCAGCTCTCACTCCACCAACAATTAAGCCTGCCCTGTAAACTTTTATATTTTAAGTGCCCACAGCCTGGTTCTATCCTGGTTCAGGTGGAGCTCTGCTTGCCCCAGAATTAGGGATGGATTTAGATGAAGAGAGGCCCTCGGCTACTCCACTTGTGAGGCCCCCTCCCAACCCCTCCCAGCCCCCCCCCCAGCCTCACGACTAGAAGAAAATGCAAGAGCGCTATAAACAAAACTGAATGAAGCCACGGATGAGGATGGGTATTTAAAATTCTGCAATTCACAATTTCTCCTCTAAAGGACATCAGAAAACTTCATCAAAATTTGTTTGTCTGTTAGTCACTTTCAATGTACAGAATGCTCAGTGCAGACAACCTCTCTTGAGACATCGTGGCCCTTAATGCATTTTTAATTCTTTTGGGTCTTGGAAAAACTCCTCTCTCCTGAGCAGTCAGTGACCATAAAGCTAAGAAATAGCTGCAAAACTGCTTCCACATTAGGAAAGGCCATCTGAATTTTTTCCTTGTTTATAATTTGATAAAGCTCTTTATGAGATGAAGAGTGTTCTTCTGTAAGCCTATGGCTTTGTCTCACATACAGGTGAAATTGCAAAGTTAAATAAGTTTCTGGTCCATATCTTCTGCGTATGCTTCCATCAACAGTTCAACACCTTGCTGAATTTCTTGCTTAGATGCTATCAGAATAGCAAGAATGGAAAAACAGTTGTGCAACATCACTGTACACAGTACTTTTTAAATTTGGTTCAGGTGCATCTAATATAGGAATAAGAGATTTTATCCTAAAATTATCTCTTGAAGAAAGTGCATCTGAGGCATCAGGCGCACTTCTGTCATTTCTTTGTCGTTCCCTCACTCTTTGTATCCTTGTTTTGTTGTTAACATTTGGCAAGGTGGCTTTTGCTTGTTTCTCAAGTTCATCAAAATCTTCTCTTTAAAAAATCCAGAAGTGAACTGTACAAACTTGCACAAGAACTCAGTAACAGGTCTGATTTCTTCAGGGCTTTGCTGACCTTGTGAAAATGACCTAGCACACAGATTTATATCTCTTAAGATTCTGCAGATTTCGGCTGTAAACTAGAGTCCCACAAAAAAATTTCAAGTTGGGCCTTAGAGTTTCAAATTGGGCCCCACTGGCTGGCCCTGAGTCTCATAGTTGCTGGTCCCTGGTTGCCCTGCCCTCGCATGAAGTCTTGGGTTTGCAATTTTAGGAGAGGGGAGACTGCCTGCTGGGGGGTGGGAGGGCTGGGGAGGCCCCTTGGCTTCAGCCTACTTAAAGGTAAAGGGACCCCTGACCATTAGGTCCAGTCGTGGCCGACTCTGGGGTTGTGGCGCTCATCTCGTTTTACTGGCCGAGGGAGCCAGCGTACAGCTTCCGGGTCATGTGGCCAGCATGACTAAGCCACTTCTGGTGAACCAGAGCAGCACACGTAAATGCCCTTTACCTTCCTGCCAGAGCGATACCTATTGATCTACTTGCACTTTGACGTGCTTTCGAACTGCTAGGTGGACAGGAGCAGGGACCGAGCAATGGGAGCTCACCCCATCGCAAGGATTCGGACTGCCGACCTTCTGATCTGCAAGTCCTAGGCTCTGTGGTTTGACCCACAGCGCCACCCACGTCCCTTAGACTTAGTCTACTTAGCCTATACATAAATCTGGCACTGCCCAGAATGTTCCCCAACCCCCTCTTCCTGAAACCACTGCCTCTTCCATGCATTGAGACCGCAAAGCTGTGTCTACCTTTGTGACCCTGCACACGGAACAGACAGCATTTCAGAGCAAGCTACCTCGGTGGTCCTGTCTCTCAGCATCCTACATTTGGCTTCCAGGACCTCACGTTTCCCTATATCATTGGTGCCAGCCTGCACCATGACCACTGACTCCTCCCCATCTCTATCTACCAGGTTACCAGTAGTGATGTATGGAAGTGAGAGCTGGACCATCAAGAAGGCTGATCGCCGAAGAATGGATGCTTTTGAATTCTGGTGCTGGAGGAGACTCTGGAGAGTCCCATGGACTGCAGGAAGATCAAACCTCTCCATTCTGAAGGAAATCAGCCCTGAGTGCTCACTGGAAGGACAGATCCTGAAGCTGAGGCTCCAAGACTTTGGCCGCCTCATGAGAAGAGAAGACTCCCTGGAAAAGACCCTGATGTTGGGAAAGAAGGAGGGCACAAGGAGAAGGGGACGACAGAGGACAAGATGGTGGGACAGTGTTCTCGAAGCTACGAACATGAGTTTGACCAAACTGCGGGAGGCAGTGGAAGACAGGAGTGCCTGGCGTGCTCTGGTCCAGGGGGTCACGAAGAGTCGGACACGACTAAACGACTAAACAGCAACAACACCTCAGTGATGGGAAACATCCACAGCCCTTTCACCAGGTGGGCAATTCACCCTGCGCTCTGCATGCCCATGGCACACCCAGCTATGCTCCTCATGACTGAATCACCCTCTGTGAGGATCCCTCCACCCAAAGCTGTCAACTTTCCCCCCTTTTTAAGGGAAATTCCCTCATTCCGAATAGGATTCCTCTCAAGAAAAGGGAAAAGTTGACAGCTATGCCTCCACCCCATGCAGGATACAGGAGGAAGAAGTTGCCCGACATTGCAGCTGCATTACTGGTTTTGTTGAGGTTGTGCAATACTGGGGGAGGGGGTGGGCATAAATTTGAGAAGCCTCTGTGACATCCACCCCCCCCCAGCCCAGACACAGCAGCAGTGTTGTATGTAAGCACCACTCATATTTTGCTGTTTTCATATTTACACCATCCACACTCCTGAAAAGGTAACTTTGCTACAGCTGCAGAGAGATGTTGCAACAATCCTAATTTTAGCACCTCTCTAGGGAAGGTCGAGTTGATTTGTTTGGTGGCAAATCCAGGTGGAGCTGACATTTGGCAAGGAAAGGTGTTCTGGGTCGTCTCCAGCCTCTTTCAGTTTGACACCCCCAGTGGAATAGTTATTTTCTACCTTCACCTTCCCACTCTGAAAATTCTGGCACTGGGAACCTTGTGGCAGTCTTGCCACCTGTTAAGTTTGTGGCTCCTGGAGAAAGAACAGTTTTGGTGCCCCGCCACTGCCCAAAAAGCGAAAAATTTTCACAAAAAAGGTGGGCATAGATTTGCATCAAATTTGCACTTGCTAATTTTATACATAGAGATGCAAATGTAGAAGTAATCCCATCTTTAGACAGGTGAGCTGTTCTGTCTGATGTCCAGGTGCTGGTGTGGGCAACTGTGATGGGCAACTTCCAGGCCCCCTAACCTACTGGATACTAACTTGGACATACATCCTATTAACCAACCATTCATTTCAATGGGGAGGAAGGTACTCTTAAGCAAATGCTAATTGAACACAACCCTTCCACATGTTATCCTTCCAAGGGCCTGAGGGTGGCAGGTTGCCCACATCCTTTGATCCTCACAGCAACCCTTTGAGGTAACAGGGATTGGCTTAAGGACATGGCTAAGAAAGGACTGAAGCTGCATGTGGGAAGATTCAAGACACACAAAAGGAATTGCTTCTTTTTGCAGCACGTGGTCAATCTTTGGAACTGAGGGCCACTTCTCCACACAATGCGCAGATAAACTATGGAACTCCCTGCCACAGGAGGCAGTGATGACCACCTACTTGGATGGCCTTAAAAGAGGATTGACAAATGCATGGAGGAAGAGAGGGCTATCAATGGCCTCTAACCAGGAGGGCTCTGCTCTGCCTCCGAAGTTTGAGGCAGCAGTGCTTCTGAATCCCACTTGCTGGAACCCACAGGAGAGGAAAGCTGGTCCTGCACTCGGAAGCTGCTTGCAGGTTTCCCAGAAGAGGCATCTGGTCATTGTGAGAGCAGGATGCTAAACAAGATTGACCATTGGCCTGATCCTGGAGTCAGGCTCCGCTGGTGTTTTTAGAATTGGAAAATGGGATCCCCTGGCCCTCATCCCTAGAACCAGAGTGGTTCGGAGTCTGAATGTCTTACAAGGACCTGGGAGAGACCAGAGTTTGATTCCCTGCTTGTCCATAAAGCTCCCTTTGGACCAGTCACTGCCTCTCAGCCTAACCGACCTCCCAGGGTTCTTGTGGGGATTAACTAAGCAAGGAGGCAGAAGCATCTTTGCTGCCTTGAGTTCCTTGTAGAGGAAAAGGTGGGATAGAAAAGGTGGGAACGAATAAATAAAATAGTCCAGCACTCTGCTACAAACACCAGATGTCCTGCCCGCTTGGTTTTACATCCTGTGACTATTATCCCCTTGTTACTATTTTGTTATGTTCCTGGTGATCTTGTATCTTGTGTCAAAGTGCATGATTAAATTGTTTGCTCAGGTGAAACTGGCAATAAAAACAGGATGATTGATGGGCTGCCAAGGTGACCATGTGCTTTTTATCTTTTAATCTCTCTCCCCCCCCCCTTTCCTTTTAGAGTGCACTCTCCTCCTCTGGAATTTGTTACATTTACTTTCCCCCTTTCACACTCTGCTTGTTCCTTAATCCCCGTCTTTGCAAAGGCACACCCTCGTGCATCGCACACACGGAGACACGCAGCCTTGTTGACACACTTAGGCACCATGTTTCAAGCACACACATGCGCTCAGCCCAGCCGCCTCCCCGGGGTCTCCCTGCCCGGGCGACCTCTCTGACCTTGGACAGGCCTGGAACACAATGTGTTATGTAACCTGGACACACAACAGTAGCAGCAACACAACACCATCAGCTCACAAAGACATGCCTTGGCAGGGAGGGCACTGGGCTTAGCTGCGCATGCAGCCTTGCAAAGGTGGGTCTTGCTGTTTGGAAGCAAAACGGGGCGCGGGGGTGCTTTCCACCTCCTCCTTTGTCTAGTGAGAATCAGTAAAGCCCAATGGTTAAAATGCCATCTTGCAAGCTGGCAGATCCAGGTTCAAATCCTGGAATGCCCAGGTGGCCCTTAGATGATGATGATGATGATAATAATATTTTTTTATTTATATTCTGCCTTCCCCAGACGAAGCTGGGCTCAGAGCAGCTAACAATAGTAAAAACAACACAGTTTACATAAAATCACAATCAATTCATTGAAATACATTCTAAAATCAGTTCATTCTAAAATCAATTCAGAGTCAAATTCATGGCAACCGTTGGGCTGGAGGATTACCAAAGGAGGGGGTCAGACTGTGCCCTGGCCAAAGGCCTGGTGGAACAGCTCTGTCTTGCAGGCCCTGCGGAAAGATGTCAAGTCCCGCAGTTCAATACCATTTACTGCCTGCAGCTTCCGGTTTATAAAAAATAATAATGGCAATTTTGTGGGTTTGGCTGCCTTATAGAACTGTAGGGACATCTGGTCCAATCACCTGCAAGGCAGAAATCACATTAAGGAGTCCCTGTCAGGTGGAGATGTGTTGTTTGTAAGCCAACTTTTCCAATAAAGCAAGCTTTCAAACCCCCCCCCCCAATTGCTTAGAAATCAGTGGCTGTGTTTTTCTCTCTCCCTCTTTAAATGAGTTTTAAATAAATGTAAAGCAAGAAAAGTGACTTAAAGAAAAAACATCATTGGGCTAACAGAAGCAGCAGCAAAACAAAGACCCACTTCGAGCTGGTGCAATAAAAATAGAAGGCTGAGTATGATTTTCAACATAGAATGGAATAAAACCCATTAGTACTGCCATGGATGGGGCAAATCTTAGAGGAACAACATCACATATTATTGAATCAACCAAATCCACTGATAAGCAGAGGGAGGGGGCAGACCATGTTCGTCCATACTGACATCTGTCATGAAATCACACCAGACCTCTGCAAAATCTACCCTTCTGACATTGTCCCCTGGAAATGCATCGTTTGTTGCTCAGTTTTTCCAATAAAGCAAGTTCCTGGCTGCGTTCTGGGTCCGAGGAACAAGGCAGGTGACGAGGTGGCTTTGCATCAATCGCATGGCTGCACCCGCTGGGCAGTCACTCAGGCAACCCATCAAGTCTCAGGCACGTCTGGGGCCGGCTGCCAGTGCCTCGGGCAAGGAGAACCAGCCTCAAATGGAGGGGGGGGGACCTTGACTAGTCAACGTAGGTCACCTTGAAGCGGCCCCTCCCACCCCCAATTCCACCCACACCCACACAGCATGCCAGAGGGTTTATATCTTGGCTCGGCTCCACTTGGCTCCATGACCCTTCCCGCTGGCAGCACCATGAAGCTGGTCCTCACCCTCTTCGTCCTCCTGCTGGGGCTCAGCCTAGAGCTCTTTGGGCCCAATTCTCCATCAGCTGCAGCATCTCCTCTCCCAAAAACCATTTCCCAAGGTGAGTGCAGGTCTGTCATTTCCTCTTGAAGGGCTACAGGCTCTGGGTCTCTTGGGTGCCTGTCAGAGAGGCTGGACGAGGGAGACGTGGACCTGAACGAAACCAAGGCAGAGTCCTCTGACACCTTATAGAATCGTAGAGTTGGAAGGGACCCCAAGGTTCATCTAGTCCACCCCCTGAGATGCAGGAATCTCAGCTAAAGCATCCAAGACAGATGGCCATCCAACTTCTGCTTTAAAACCTTCAAGGAAGGAGAGTCCTGAGGGAGACCGTTGCACTATGGAACAGCTCTTACCTTCAGAAAGTTCCTCCTGATGTTTAGTCAGAATCTCCTTTCTTTTAACTTGAAACCTCTGGTTCAGGACCTCTCCTCCAGAACAGGAGAAAAACAAGCTTGCTCCATCTTCCAAGTGATATTCAAAGACGGCTATCATATCACCTTTCAGTCTTCGTTCCTCCATCCTTTGAAACAAGTCCTTATCAGCCTGCCACATTTGAGCTGTTCCTAGTCATTGTTTTATTGGCTGGCTGCTTTAAAAAGGGTTTCAGGCTCTCAGCCACCCTAGAAGTTTGTTATTAAAAAAGGAAGCACGTTCTAAATGTAGACAGACAAATTAAGACGCAGCCCAGCAGGGAGTTGGACTTGATGACCCTTAGGGTCCCTCCCAGTGCCACAATTTTGTGATTCTCTGTGAGTTTGTAACTGGCAGCTTGTAACTTGTGACTTGGCTGGTGCTCAGCTAGCTGGCACCACCTGCCTCAGATCCCAGGTGAGTGTGCATTTCACCTGTGGGATGCTAGGGGGGAGGACCTGGCAGAGGCTGGGATGACCCTGAGGACTGAAGCAAACGTGAGGGGATTTTAAGATGGGGTTTGGAGGGAGGGGATGAGAGACGGAGGCAGAGAGAGGAGGAGAGAGAGAAGGAGAGCGTTTCTGGATTCCCAGAAAATCCATGGAGCCCCATATCCCTTGCTTTGCACTCTCTGACCCACACAGGCTCAGGAATGCTGTGGGACCAGAGCAGGGAGGTGGGCAGAGCTGGGGGGGGGGGTCTTGCAAACATTAACCACTGCAGAGGCAAAAGCAGGTTGACTCCTTCACTGCCAGAAGGAGGATTTCTGCCAGTTTAAAAGCAAACCTGGAGGCAACCTGCAGAACCCAAAGTTATGTCTGCGCCAAAATGTGTGCTGGGAGCCAGAGACTAGACCCGTTTCCAGCACATGTGTTAGTCTGCTGCAAGATTAGCTGCATGTGGAACACTAAAGGCTAGCACTTTTATTCTGGGAGAATCGTCTGTGGACAAGAGTACCCTTCCATTGATGCCCTGAGAGACACAGTGGTCCAGTGGCCAGAGCTTGTGGCTCGGGTCTAAGGGATCTTGATCAGCTCCTTACAGCACCGGAATTTTGATTGAGATTCTTTCATTGCAGAGGGTTGAATAGATGACCCTTGTGGGTCCCTTCCAACTCTTCAGTTCTATGATTCTATTAACTTGTTGCACAACCTTGAGCATGTGGCTTCCCCATCTGAAGATGGGGGTGACAGTGTCCTACCCTGCAGGGTTGTTGTGGAAGCTTTGTTAATTGGTGTATTCTCCTTACTTGTATTGTAATCTTCTCATTCTTTAAAGCTGAACTGGAGCAATCCAGATATTGATGTTGGCTGCAATTTAGCTTTAGAGAGCAGGTTTTTGAGCAAAAATAAAAGTGTTCTCAGACAAAGAGCTTTAAAGCAGAGACTGTGCCTGGAAACAGCAGAGTAAGTGTGGGTCACCCCTTGAAAGTCTACTATTCTGTGATTCTATCATGGCTAGAACTAGTCACCAACTCAAAGACAACTCCAGGGGCCATAGAAATTTGCCGTGAAATCCATGGGCTCCTTCTCCTCTCTTAGCTCTCTTACTTTGTTCATCTTGAGCTAGGTGGCTTCTCAGTTTCCTTGGGTGGCTCCAGGTTTCTTGACCTCTAAGAAAGAGCAGAGAAAACTCCCTCCCACCCCCAATCCTCCCGCTGCACCCCCGCCCCTACCCCCGCTCATCTTCTTGCCACCGGACCCCAACTGCTCACCTGGGAACCAGCAAGTTCCTCCCAAACTTGCTGCTCTGAGCCTAGAAAGCAAACAAGGGCAGGGCTTTCTGTGGCAAGGGAGCCTTTTGTCCTCCGGAGCAGGAATGCAGACGTCATGGCGAAAGTCAATCTTTGGATACATCGAGTCCACATCTAATCTCATTAATCTGGACAGAGTCCAGACCGGACAGAGACTTGGAGGAGGAGGTCTTCTGGGCCGGCCGACTGGCCAGCCAATCAGGTCCACCTGCCCTCCTGCCCACTCCCTTCCAGACCCTGGCCCCATCCTCAAGGTGAGAAGCGCAATGAATCATAGAACTGTGGAGCTGGAAGGCACCCCAAGGGCCATCTAGTCCACCCCCCGTGCAATGCAGGAATCTCTTTATTTTCTCCTATTTACATGCTGCATCTTTTCCAACATGATGACCAAAGTTCTCCCATCCAGGCACTGAGCAACCCCAGCCCTGCTCGGCTTCAGACTCATCCGGGCCCTGCTGCCCTGGGCCTTCTGCCTTTGGTCCTTGCAGCAGACTGCTAGAGGCGGTCAAGTACACAGTAAACTGTGACCTGTTAGGATAAGAAGGCCGTACTTCCAAGCCGTGAGTTTCCCGATGTCATGACTCCACAAGTTTTGTGCAACGTCTTTAAGAAGAAATCTTTTATGCATGCACCACACACCCAAATGCACAAATGCATGGCTGTGGCAGAGAAAGCGACCCAAGCATGCCAGGATGGGGACGGCATTGCCCTAAAGGCTGGGGCACAAAATGAGCAGCTGCTTGCAATTTGGCAGCAGTTAGAGAGGTTACTGAAAGGCAGAGCAGATCCTTAGGCTGAGCAAACACAAACACATCAGGCAGCAAACAAGTCCTAGAATGCAATGGCCACCCCCCTGCTCCCCCCCCCTTTGCCACTGTTGCTTTCGCCCTCCTAGTTATCATCTGCAAGGTAAGTACCAATTAATCCTTTATGTAACAGACGACAACTCAGGTTACAAACTGCTGACTGGCCCAAAGAAGCTGGCTAGAAATGTAGTTCTCTCTTTCTTTCTCTCTCTCTCTCTATCCTCTCTCTCTCTCTCTCTCTCCTAAACCCCTCCCTGAATTTGACCACCTTCCAAGTCCCTGCCGCCATGGCTGCGAGAAGTGTTCTGCCCAGGAGCTCATCTTTGGCACACAACATGCCCAAATGCTCTTCTCAAAATGCTCTTCTCAAAGGACACAGGCTGGATTGTTCTCAGGTGAAAATGGATCTGGTGTGGATTGTAGGGCAGTTTTGCACAAAACGTTGACCAAGGGAGGGAGGGATGCTTTTGCTTCGGCCTATATCATTTCTTCCAAGCAATAAAGCACCGTCCTAGACCCCTGCTCCCTACAGAACCATAGAACAATAGAGTGGAAGGGACACAAAGGGTCATCTGGCTCAGAGCCCTGCAATGCATGGTTCCTGCATGCTCTGACCATGTGGCAGCCAAGGATGACCAGGGAGGTCCCTGGCCCTGGAAAGGGGGGCAAATATCCCCATTGTAGCAGTTAAGGTGGTGGTGGGGGGAACAATAGAGCCCTGGTCTCCCATTATTTTATTTATCTTCATTTGTAGATCTCAAGGTCATTTCCCAGCATAAAAATCCAAGATGAAAACAAGAACTCAAACAAGGCAAACTAATAATGCCCTCTGCCCACAAACCCCTATGCAACACAAGAGTGTCTCAATTCTGGAAATGTTTCCCAAACTCTCAGGCTTAGTTCTGTCCTGTGAATTCTGGAGCACACAAGGCAAACAGAATTGCCAGCATTTCACATCAGACTCTGCAGCTCAGCCAGAATGACTGCCTGCTCTGCAAGAACATCAGCAGATGATTGTGCTGACCTCTGGCTCATCCACACGTACCCCACACTTGCTAGGTCCAAGTCCATACTTCAAAGCACTGTGTCTGAGCACCTTTTTCTTTTTGCCCCAGTGCTTTCCCCACAAAATCCACTCTTTAAAGCTCCATTGGAACAAACAGCAATTTGGGATTTCTGCCGATTGACGTTACGTTGATCCAGCAGTAAACAGCAGGTTTTCCTGGGGAAAGTGCCAGGGCCAAAATAAAAGTGCTTTAAAGCACAGACCTGTGCCTAGGAATATGGCACAGAAGGAAGCCTGGATGAGTCCCTCAGTGCTGTGCCAAGCACCAGGATGACCTGCTTCAAGGTGCTGCTAAGGGCATTCTGCCTGTTTCCCCTTCAGCTAGCCAGAGCTTATTAGGGAAGCAGGAAACAGATCTCGCTGTTCTCCTGAGCATGGCAAACTTTCAGAAGGAGCCAGGGCAATACACCAGAGTCAGCTGTGCCATGAAAACATGGTTCACTGAAGAGAAGGACAAAGAGAGCAGGTGGGGATGCCTCCCTGCCATTTGCAAACAGATCCTTTTCTAACCACATCTTCCTCCTTTGTCGGTTCTTTCTGCTTTGCTTCCTAAGCCAAAAGGTAAAGCTAGGAACAATTACACAGCTGATCGGTGCAAAGGGAGAGATTAGATAAGCCAGCAGGGACCAAAGCAAATGGCATAAGAAGAAAGAAAAGTCTGGGAGGGCTGAGGAACACCAGAAGCCAACAAGCCAGGCCATCGGTCCCTCTGAGCCAGTGGTTCCCAAACTTTTTGGGGGGCCCACCCCCTTGGTGTCATAAACTCAACTCTTGCGCTGCCTGCCCTACCTATAAAAAGCATCGTTCGGAATAGTGGTTTTCAGGACCCTGCAAGGAAAATAATAATGCAATAAACTCCAAAGCAAGAAGCAAGAAACAAGGATGCTGGACCAGGTGTTCCATCGGCCTGATCCAGCAGGTGCTTGCAAATATTTCTGGATAATGTGGGCAAATGTGGTTGTGGGCTGTTAATGTGTCCCAAAGATTAGGAATCCCTCAACACAAAAGGAGCTGTGCTCCTCTCCAGAGCTCGGTCACTCTCCTCTCCTCCTTACTTTGTGCTTCAATTAGGTAAAGGTAAAGGGACCCCTGACCATTAGGTCTAGTCGTGGCCGACTCTGGGGTTGCGGCGCTCATCTCGCTTTATTGGCCAAGGGAGCTGGCATACAGCTTCCGGGTCATGTGGCTAGCAGGACTAAGCCGCTTCTGGCGAATCAGAGCAGCGCACAGAAACGCCGTTTACCTTCCCGTCGGAGCGGTACCTATTTATCTACTTGCACTTTGACGTGCTTTCAAAGTGTTAGGTTGGCAGGAGCAGGGACCGAGCAACGGGAGCTCACCCCGTCGCAGGGATTCGAACCACCGACCTTCTGATTGGCATGTCCTTGGCTCTGTGGTTTAGACCACAGCGCCACCCACGTCCCGATTCGATTGTGCTTCGATTGCAGATTTGCAAATATGGAAAGAAGATCCAGATCTGCCCCTTGGCCTGCCAGTCACCCTTCCCTGTGTAAAGAAATCAGAGCTGCTGCTGCACCCAGGCTCCTTGGCTCCTCTCCACACACAGCTGCCAGGAGCCCACTCTGGACAGATTTGCTGCCTCCAAGGACCTGCCTGCCATTATCAGAGTGAGTGTGAAAAGAATGGATTCGGACCGTCAACATGAGAGAATCTTTTGAGGTTCTAAGAAGCATTCACGATTCCTGGGCTGCTATGAGAAGAGGATGCTGGACTAGATGGGCCCAGGGCCTGGTCCAAAAGGACCTCCTTATGTTCTTGTGAAGGAACGCTTCAGCCAGGAAGTGCTCACCTGCGATTATGATGCCCGGGCAGAAGCCAAACGCCCCTCCTTGTCAACCAGTCCCTTTTCCATCAGAGCTCATGGCACCTTGATAGCCCACCCTCTTGTGCTATTCTCTTAGGCTTGGGCCGCAATGGTCAGCAATAATCTTGCTTGCGCTGGAAGCTGGGAGAGTTAAACCCCCATTACGTAAGCGGACATCTGTGTCCCTCGATCAGGTGTGGTGCCTGCAACTGCAAACAAAGCATCTGCTCCAGCATTCCCAAAACCTTGCCTCATTGTTGACAGCGGGGATTTAACTGGCGTGAGAACACACACAAGGAGGGAGGCTGCCAGGTGCCCTGTGACCCCAACAGGGAGGGTGCAAAGGGACCTGGGTGGCCCCGCAGCCGGGCTAACATGGAACTTGAGACCTGGACAGCCAGCCTGGTACCTCAGATGACAGGCTTGCCTCTTCTCTCTCCTGCTCAAGGGCTGGTTGTGCAAAGCAGGGCATCACTCTGCTAGAGAAGGACTGAGAGAGCCAGTAGCTCTTGAGGACTCAAGCAAGTAAGTCAAACAACACCGAAGACTTCAGCCACTGTGAGAACGGGATGCTGTGCCAGGTGTGCCACTGAGCAGACCCAGCAGGCTCTTCTTATCATCAAACATTGCATCCTCCTTTACCATCGACCACAATTCAGGTGGCAAAGGAGGCACTACAAGAAGATCTGGGTACACCCTGAAAAAGGGCAGAGTAATTGCCCTGGTCTCTGCCACTCTGCTGCTTTCTCTGCCTCATGTGCTCCTGGACCTTTGCAGTGCCAGCAGCCAGCCTCTCTTCCTCCGAACCTTTCCCTGTGGCACCACATTCGATGGCAAGCTCCACCTGCCCTGGCAGATCTCCTGAGAGCCCCTTGCAGGCTCAGATGGGGAAATGAGATTTTGGTGGAGGGCTTTTGCTCGATGGCCCAATGCCCTTGGCCTTCAGGATGCTGGTCCAACTTGCACTTCTCCTCTGGGAAGAACAGGGGCTTGTTTGAGCATCTTCAGCACCTGCATGCTGCAAGGAGACCAGGAGTTGGTGGAGAGACAGAGGGGTCCCTAGCCAGCTGAGCAAAGACTCTCAGAATCTTCTCTTATGGCTCCCTCAGCCTGCCGCTTCCTGGTTCACACCAGGGCCAGCTGCGTTACTTGATCTGATCTGATTGTGCAATGGAAAGAGGAGGGAGCTGGGCTCCACTTGTTCTCTGTCCATCGCCCAGGAGCCTCTCTTCCCCCTCCCCACCTCCCTCCCCCTCCTCCAGCCACACCTGAGAGAGCTTAAAGCTTGGCCTGCAGCAGCCAGAGACCACAACATCTTCTCTGCGAGGAACAGCACCATGACGCCCAGGAATAGCAGCTGCCTCCAACTCTTTGTCCTCTTCTCCCTGGTGGGGCTTCTCACAGCCTCGATTCTGCGGATAGAGCTGCTCAAACAGAACATTACAGGTGGGTGTGAGATGAGAAGAAGAGAAAAGCCCTTGTCTCCAGCCTGGCCCAGCTGCATGAAGAGGCCCGGCCCGTCTGACTCTCCTTGGGCAAGGAAACTCTCTTACCTGCAGTGGGTGCCTGGGAGGGAGCCCTGGGCAGTTGCTCTCCACCCTCCCAGAAAAGGCTTTTGCTGCAATGCCCGCCATGGGCATTGATGCCAGCTTGCCACCCCAAGGGCAGGAGAACTCCCTGCGGCCACATCAAGTGCCCCCAAGAAGAGGCCAGGTGGCACCCCTCAAGGCAACACTGTCTTCTCTTTGCATTTTCTAGTTGCCGCAGTCAAAGGGGGCACATGCCCAGATACAGAGATGGAGAGTGCCAGCAGTAACTGCACGGAAGAGTGCCAGTCTGATGCCAGCTGCGAGGGCGTCGAGAAGTGCTGCCGGACGGGCTGCGGGGCCTCTTGCCATCTCCCAAATGGTAATGCTGGCCCTCCTGCGCCCCCACTGCAATCCTCCTGCCCCCCAGGAGCCAGTCTCAGCTAGGCAGCACAAGGTTGAACTGTGGAACTCACTGCCACAGTGGACCCTGATGGTCACCCACTTGGAAGGCTTTAAAAAGAGGGTTAGATAGCTCAGCAGAGGAGAGGGCTATCCGTGGCTACTAACCAGGATGCTTCCGCTCTCTCTCCACAGAGGGGAGAGGGCTCTGGTGCCCAGATCCTGCGTGCAAATTTCCCATGGGCCACTGTGAGAACTGGAGGCTGGACTCCATGAGCCAATGGCCTGATCCAGGAGGGGCCTCTTATAATCTTAGGCCTCAGCTTCAGCACCATGATGCCAGATGCTATGAGTGGAGGGGGGCTGCCTGTTATGGAAGCCCCTGCCCCATCTTTCCAGCAGTCAGTGGCACCATGCCCAGGCCCCTCTGAATGGATGCAGAATGGTCAGGTCATAAGTTGGGCAAACAAGGTATGCAGGTGAGGCCTGGGGTCTCCTGATGTGTGGAGCAGACTTGCAAAGAGCAGTGTTTGGGGTTTTGGCATAAAGGAGGGAGGTGGCATTTAAACAGGGGTTGGATGATTTAGCTGAGGTTCCTGCACTGCAGGGGGTTGGACTAGAGGACCTTCAGGGGTCCCGACTTTATGGTTCTGTGATTCTAAGCTTCTTGGTAGGAGGGTGAGAGAGCTGTGCAGGATCCAGCCTGAAGCCTCTCTGTGACAACCAGGATCCTGCACAAGCAGGAGACAAGCATCTTCTTTGTGGAATGATAGAATTGCAGAGCTGGGAGGACTGGAAGGGACCCCAGGGGTCATCGGTGTGGTAATTGTACACAGTTATGCGGAAATTGCCTGGGGTCATTTGGCCCTATTTAATAGTTCTCCTTTTCTCTCCTAGAAAAGGCTACCAAGACACTTTGTTTGAAAATAACACTTTACTTTTACTTGGTATTCTGAAACATATTTACATGAATTCATATATGAGACTGGCAAATATTTATAGACACACAGCAGCATCAGAATAACACCTGCTGCTCTCACAATTAAAAGGCACTCTCTGCCTTTGACCACTGACCCAACAGTGGTGTTAACATCATAGGATTCTGTGCTACAGCATTAACCCTTGCATAACAGTTTGGATGCACCATTCCCGCCATCTAGCCCAGCGCCCTGCAGGGCAGAAATGTCCTGCCACTCCAGTCTGCAAAGAGTAACCACGTTCCTTAAGTGACTGGAGCCCCATGCGCTAGTGGGGCAGGATGGGGTACAAAGGTGCCTGCTCACCCTCTGCCCTCCTCCGGTTAGGGAGGCCTTCATGGGAATTCCTGGTGGCTTTTTGGAAGTAAGGAAAAGGTAAAGGGACCCCTGACCATTAGGTCCAGTCATGGCCGACTCTGGGGTTGCGGCGCTCATCTCGCTTTATTGGCCGAGGGAGCCGGCGTACAGCTTCCGGGTCATGTGGCCAGCATGACTAAGCCACTTCTGGCGAACCAGAGCAGCGCATGGAAACGCCGTTTACCTTCCCGCCGGAGAGGTACCTATTTATCTACTTGCACTTTGACGTGCTTTCGAACTGCTAGGTTGGCAGGAGCAGGGACTGAGAAATGAGAGCTCACCCTGTCACAGGGATTTGAACCGCTGACCTTCTGATCGGCAAGTCCTAGGCTCTGGGACGGCCCATTTTGCTGCCTGAGGCAAAATGTTCAGGTTCCAAGCGCACCCCACCCCTTCTGAAGCCTGGCTTGCTGGGGTCGTATGATTGAGGCAGAGGCTTCTGGAGGCAGCCTCCACCACAGGAGAAGTGGCTGTGGATTTTTCTTGGTTCTCTGGTGGGGGGCAGGATGGGGTGGGCAGGAGGCACAAGCGGTGGCATTGGAGAAGTGAGAAACGGCAAGAAGGGCTCGTGCAGGGATCCCCTGGGTAGCCCCAAAACACTTCCAGGCTCCCCTTGGAAAGTTGCCCAAGTCTTCAGCTGAGCTTCTCCACAAAGCAGTGGGGATTCCTCTGTTTGGGCACTTTCAGTTCTGCGTTTTCATGATGCTGTTAAATGCCAGGCTAAGGCTGCCGACCCCGTGGGCTGGGCTGGCCTTCGGAGGTGAGATGGTGCCCCATCTAGGCTGATAGAGATGCGGAGAACTTTGCTTCTTAAGAGAATCTCCTTTTCGTCTCTGCAGGGCCGACGTTCCCCATTCAGAGAAGGTACTCCTGCCTCGTCGCCCAGGCATTTCTCTTTCGCAACCAGCTGCAGTTCCAGGAAATACTTAATATAGTGCTTAATATAGTGCTTCTTTCCCTGTTGAAATCCTTTAATGAGCGTCTCATACAGGCAAGAACTTAGTGTTGACTCAGGGCGTGTACAAACCGTACGATCAGGTGCACCCACTGATGGGTGCAGGTGCCGTTTTGGGGTCCTGTGCCTGCAACATCATCCCCATGTTGTCCTTAGAATCATAGAATTGTAATTTGGAAGGGACCCCAAGGGTCTGCACTATTTAACTCATTTTGTCCCAAGAAGGCCCTTCTCAAGAGCTCATGGCCTGCATGGAGCTTTCTGAGGTCACCTTCGACTGCAGCAGACTGACGAACTTTGCAGGGCTGTGCTTTCCGCTTCCCGTGTTTAACATGTCTATGAATGAAATGCTTTAGCTATGATCACGGGATTTGAGGGGGGGAGTCCCTTCCAACTGTATAAAATAGGCAGGATAGCAGGGCAGCAACCTTGCCATCTCTGTAGACTGATATCTATCTATCATCTTTATCTCTATCTATCATCTATCTATCTATCCATCCATCCATCCATCCATCCACCCATCCATCCATCCAGTGCTTCCCGCCCCCCCAAAAAATGTTTAGGAGTTGTAATGGATTTAGGGGTTGCTCGTGCGTAAGTTGCCACCACTGCTGGCGAGGTTACCTGGTTAAACCCTTTCTGACTGAACAGCCTCCAGCATCGTGACTGTCTCAGTCGCTGGCAGAATCTGTCAGTGGGCGTTTCTTGAACCTTTTCCAGCATAAAAGTTGTTTGACGCCAAGTCTCCTCCTACTCTCCCTGCGCGGAAGTCTTCTGCGCAGGGAGGGTGTCGGCAGTGGAGTACCCGTACTCTCTCTGCTGGTCTCCGGCGAGGAGTCTTGGAGCCTCCTCTCCGATTCCCCCATCTGCCCCCCTTCTCCACTGGTGTTACACTGATTTCCTTCCCCAGCAGATGGGCTGCCTCTCTCCCTACTGGGACCCTCTCCGGCATCCCTCTGGAGCCTTCCCTCCGCCTCTAGCTCCGATGGCAGTTCCCTGACAGGAGTACTCTCATTTTCTTACTTATATTGAAATACTTCCCCTCAATGAAGCCAAACTTAGATTCACAAAATGTTTAGGTGTATGCGATATTAGGATTCCTGCTCTGTGATTGCAGTCATGTGATTGTTGTCTATCACATGACGGTGTATGTTTTGACTCCAGAGTGGGAAGTGATGGAGACAGGATGTTTGTGTTACTGTGTTCCGTGAAGTAGGACTATTGTCCTTTGTTCTTTTTCTCTTTGCTGTCTGATGCTAGAGAGAGAGGGTGCCATGTTGCAGTGCTCCGTGTGTGTTTATATGTAAATAAAGTAGATTAGCCAAAATGCTGAGTTGCTGAGGTCTGTCACACAAGCTGCGAAGACTCTGTGGATCCCTAAGTGTGCCGATGTCTGTTGGCATCAGTCGCTGTGATGTTCGGGCTGTGATGTTCAGAAAGCTTTTGAAGCTCCTGAACGATCGACCAAGAGGGAAAGAACATGCCAGTTGGGCATGTGTCTCTGCCAGGGTCCTACTCAAGTGCAGCTCAAGCTCCTAACAATGGTTATGGGCCCAGGGATTGGGGCCACACACCCAATGCCAGCAGAGGACGAACCGGGGCTGTTTTTGTCCCGGTTGGAGTCTCCTGGAACTGGCAGCACGAGGCAAGCCTGTTCAGAAAGGCCAGCAGAAGAAGGCTTGATTTATAGCAGTCTGATAAGGACAGTAAAAGGGTGTTCCAGCTTAAACTAAGCTGCAGAATGGACCTCCTGACATGCATACCCTCGCGTCCCCCAGAAAAAGCTATCTATCTGTCTATCATCTATCTATCTATCTATCTATCTATCTATCTATCTATCTATCTATCTATCTCTATCTATCTATCTATCTATCTATCTATCTATCTATCTATCTATCTATCTATCTATCTATCTATCTCTATATCTATCTATCTCTATATCTATCTATCTCTATATCTATGTATCTGTCTGTCTGTCTATCTATCTATCTTTGCATCTACTGTGAGGCAATGTGAGGCAAGTACCAGTATCTCAGGCAGCATGATCCACGTGGCAGGAGATCTAGCCTCCGATGAATGCATCACCGCCGGTGCCTGCTCTTGATCCTGCAGTGATAGCAACAGCTGTGTTGCACTCCTGGTACACTTCTTGGAAGGAAGGCTGTCACCCTCCTCAGGTCCCCCCCCCCCCGGTTCTGCCTCTACAGTGGCCTTTGGGTGAATAGGTGGCACTGACACTCTCCCCCACCTCTAGGGAGGAAAGGGCGGGGGCTGCCTTCTGGCGCCTCCTGGGGTTTGCACCGCCCAGCATCTTTCAGTGGGCCTTCCCCCCCCTCCTTGCAGCAGCCTTTGATTCCCAGATTGAAGGTTGATTTGACCCCCACCAACCCCACACTCTTGTTTCCAACATAGATCTTCACTCAGCCTTTTTTCCCTGGCAGGGGGCACTGTTTGATGGTTCAACTCGTGTGCCCAAAGGTCTTGGGCTGGGCCCCAAGGGTTTGGGTATGTATATGTAAAACCCTTGGAACACCCACCATTAAAATAAAAATAGAAAAAAAGTTAACGGAAACAGTGATTGAGGGGAGGGGAACACAGAACACTGGTTCACACTAGTTTGTAAGGGTGCCCACCTGTGTGCACGGACAACACAGAGAGTAGCTAGGACTAGCAGTAGCTAGGACGTGCAGCCTAGGACCCACGTACCTACAGGACTGCCTCTCCTGTTATGCCCCGCAGAGGGCCTTAAGGTCCACAAATAACAACACTTTGGAGGTCCCGAGCCCCAAGGAGGTTAGATTGGTTTCAGCTAGGGCCAGGGCCTTTTCAGTACTGGCCCCAACTTGGTGGAACGCTCTGTCCCAAGAGACCAGGGCCCTGCGGTACTTGACATTTTCCGCAGGGCCTGCAAGACAGAGCTGTTCCGCCTGGACTTTGGTTTGGGCTCGGTCTGACCCTTATGTTTCCCTCCCCTTATGGTCTTGATTTATCAGCTATTTTAAAATGAGGCTGCATTTTAAATTGCATTTTAACCTGTATTTTAAATTGGGTGTCCCACCCTCTCTTTTTCCCCTATTATGTTTTTACTGTGATTTTATTGGTGTTAGCTGCCCTGAGCCCGGCTTTGGCCTGGGAGGGCAGGGTATAAATATTATTATTATTATTATTATAGCTGCTGCTTTAGACAATGTTATTGTGTGTCCAATTGCATACTTATTTGTACAAATGATCTATGATCTAGTTGAGAATCCTACAATATAGGGCAGCCTTTCTCAACCTGTGGGTCCCCAGATGTTGTTGAACTACAACTCCCATCTACAACTCCCTAGCTAGCAAGGCCAGAGCTCAGGGTTGATGGGAGTTGTAGTCCAACAACATCTGGGGACCCACAGGTTGAGAAACTCTGTTATAGGGGGTTGGACTGGATGACCCTTGGGGGTACCTTTCAACTCTACAACTCTATGAAAAGTACAGTGTGGAAAAGGAACTGGTGTGAGCTTCAAAGGCTTCCTGTGTCCAACCTCAGAGGTAAGTCTTGTCCAGTCCTAGAAAGTGTGCTTGGGGTGGCAGCCGTCCGTCTGCAGCAGAGGCCTCCCCTTTAAGGCAACTGCTGCTGCTTCCACTTCTTACTGGTTCCCCACAATAGGCACCTGGTTTTCCACTGGACTAGAAGGGTCACTGGCATGATCCAGCCGTCAGGCTCTTCTGGTGTTCTTTGTGACTCTGAAGCACCATCTCCTTCTTCCTCCCCTTCCTTCCACCCTTCCTTGGTCTTCTGCTTTGCAGGATCCTTCTGTGATTCCACTCCAAGCCTGCTCTCCCTCGCCTTCACCCGCCTGTCCATGAGCAGTGAAAAGCCTGGGCTGCCCTGGAGGAGAAGACCCACTGCCAGATGGGTGGCAGAGGCTGCCTCTGCGCTTGCCTTCCTTTATTCCCTGTGGCTCCAGACGTCTCTGCCTGCTCACTCTCTGCTCTTCTCCCCTTGCAGATAAGCCAGGCACTTGCCCCAGCCTTTCCATCGGGATCTCCATGCTGGGCGCCTGCCACAATGCGTGTGAAGTGGATTCGAACTGCCCAGGGGACAAGAAATGCTGCCAGAACGGCTGCGGCAAATTGGCCTGTTCCACTCCTGAATTCTGAGGTGACCCCATTGTGGGAATGTTCAGGGATGCAGGAGAGGATATATTGTCTGATTATATCCTTTTCCAACTTGTGTTAACAAGCTCACAATTTAGCAGAGTAACATTCCCCTTTTTAAACTCACGGCGGATGCGTTAGCTCAGGCTCGCTAAAGCCTCTATAACAACTGTTCTGGTATTTTCCCCTTATTCCCTCATAAAAGATAAGACACGACACAGTCTTCTATAAAAGTATAAAAAGGTTTACTCACACATCATTCTGTTCACAGTAGGATGCCAGAAGGCAGACTTAGCTTAGAAAAGTAACATATACCTAGAAACTATCTCATAAGGAGCCAGTCCCCCTGTCCTCTCTTGGCTGGAGGTCAAGAGGGCATCTTTGGCTAAGCAGATGTTGCTTCTTTGAGACATGTAGTCACACAGAGAGAGAAATGGCTGCCCTGCCCTGTGCTTTTCTCATTACCTGCACAGGTGAGGCCACGCCCACCTCTAGCCACATGTAGATGAGTCTGTCCCAGCCCAGAAGGAAACAGGAAGTTTACCTGCTGGCTGGACAAACTTTCCTCCCCATGTGTAAACATGTTCACTCTAGGAATGTTGTACTTGACTGCTCTTGTGTTTCACATCCCACAAATCCCATAACCTGCCATGAGCTCCCCACAGGGTTTACTTAGGCATCACAGTATCGACCCGCTAGCAGGATTTCTGTGGGACGTTTATGATGCTGGGGTGGTGAGTGTCGTGGGCTGGATTCTGCCAGCCTAGCTCTGGAGTGCCTGCAAAACACAGGCCTTGCAACAGCGCCTTTTCCCACCTTTATGTTGTGAACTGCCCTGACATCTTCAGATGGAGGGCAGAGTCTAAATTTAATAAATGGTAATAATTGCAAATGCACCCGCCTGCACCAAGGCTGGACTTACCCTCTCCCTCTCTCATCTTCCCTCTCCAGATGCAGCGTCCCGGACCTTGTGGAGCAGCAGCAGTGGGGGACCCTCCACAGACCCTGACCTGAGGGCAGTGACAACCACCGTCTCCCTGATGCTCTGCTCTCAGCACCTGGTCGCCTCCCCACCTCCGCCATGTTTGCTGGACCCCCTCACCCACTTTTGCAGTAAATCACTTTGCACAGCAGTCCCTGCTTCCTGTGGCTTTGTTGCTGCCGCTTGCTCTGCCCTTTAACCACCCGCCTCCCTTGCTCTGGGGGACACACCAGGAAGTGGGAGATGGAGCACCCCCCCCCCCACCCCAGGAGAGGCCCACCTCCCATTCCTCCCACCTGTCATTCCTCCCTCCTGGCTCACAGTGAAAGCCAAGCCAAGAAAAGAGCCACACAGATCGTGTGCCGAAATGCAGACTGCACAGTAACACATGCCCTGTGTTTCCTGTGTTGTAAACAAAAATCTGCCCCCTTTCCCTTATGGGGTATCCAAGAGCCCATACAGAGTCGTTATGTAGGTTCCCGATTGGTAGGAGAAAATAACAGAGGCCAACCAGAGAATATTGAGAAGCAAAGCAGCTTGTAAACCTGATCTTTGTTGATCTGTTGCAACAGGGTGCTCCCCTCACACACAGGAAAGGAGGAGGAACCCAGAACAATGGCGTGCAAGGCCTTATATAGACATTTTAAATTGCCACCCTGTAGCTCAAGACCACCACCCCAGATACATCATACCTACATCACAGAAGGGGCTGTCTACAAAAGAAATCTGAGTGCGTTGTTTATCTCCTGTCTAGCAGATTACCTGTTAATGCTCACTTGATTGGGTACCCTGGGGAGCCTGGCCAGTCTTTTGTAATGATAAATACTTAGTTCCTGAGTCAGGTCACAGGCTCACCCTATTCAAACACAGACATACCCTTAAGACAGGATTTGTGAAGGGAAAGACAATGGGGAGGCTTTTCCATTTTCCTTTGACCTTGCAGAGTTTGGGACAGTTTGGGAATCAAAAATGGTTCCAGGTCGGTCTTTCTGTGCTGTTCCATGTACGTGCTTGGTTGGTACACTTATGAACATTTAACATATATCTAAGACTTCAAAATTGACAACCATATGTCAGGTTTGACAACCATATGTCAGGAGTGCTCTGATGGTGTTTCCTGCTTGGCAGGGGATTGGACTCGATGGCCCTTGTGGTCTCTTCCAACTCTCTAACACCCCAGAGGACAGGATCACACTTCAAAACGACCTTGACAGATTAGAGAACTGGGCAAAAACAAACAAAATGAATTTTAACAGGGAGAAATGTAAAGTATTGCACTTGGGCAAAAAAAATGAGAGGCACAAATACAAGATGGGTGACACCTGGCTTGAGAGCAGTACATGTGAAAAGGATCTAGGAGTCTTGGTTGACCACAAACTTGACATGAGCCAACAGTGTGACGCGGCAGCTAAAAAAGCCAATGCAATTCTGGGCTGCATCAATAGGAGTATAGCATCTAGATCAAGGGAAGTAATAGTGCCACTGTATTCTGCTCTGGTCAGACCACACCTGGAGTACTGTGTCCAGTTCTGGGCACCACAATTCAAGAAGGACACTGACAAACTGGAACGTGTCCAGAGGAGGGCAACCAAAATGGTCAAAGGCCTGGAAACGATGCCTTATGAGGAACGGCTAAGGGAGCTGGGCATGTTTAGCCTGGAGAAGAGGAGGTTAAGGGGTGATATGATAGCCATGTTCAAATATATAAAAGGATGTCACATAGAGGAGGGAGAAAGGTTGTTTTCTGCTGCTCCAGAGAAGCGGACACGGAGCAATGGATCCAAACTACAAGAAAGAAGATTCCACCTAAACATTAGGAAGAACTTCCTGACAGTAAGAGCTGTTCGACAGTGGAATTTGCTGCCAAGGAGTGTGGTGGAGTCTCCTACTTTGGAGGTCTTTAAGCAGAGGCTTGACAACCATATGTCAGGAGTGCTCTGATGGTGTTTCCTGCTTGGCAGGGGGTTGGACTCGATGGCCCTTGTGGTCTCTTCCAACTCTATGATTCTATGATTCTATGATTCTATTATTCTATTATTCTATGATTCTATAATTCCCATCACACCTGCTAGTTATGGGATTAAGGAAATTATTCAAAGCAAGAGCTGCCGGGTTTAGCAAAGGTGTCGTGCAAAGTGCTTTTCTTTGGTTGCTCTCAAAGAATCATAGCATTGGGAGGGACCCTGAGGATCTCGTCCAATACGCAGCTGCCCCAGATGGGGACAACCTTGGCATCAGCACCACGCTCTAACCAAATAGCTCAGTTTTTGCAAAGCTTAAATTACTTGACAATTACTCACTTTGTTTGACAATGCAAGACTTAACCACAACCTGTGCCTGAATATTTACTTATTTTATTTATTAAACTTGCATACTTCCTTTCATCCGTAGATGTCAGGTTGGTTCACAGCATAAAGATACAAGATAAAAACATGGAAAACATAATAAAAGCAAAAGCAAAACAATAGCACCCCCTCCCACAAACACATTAAAAAATAAATAAATCAGGATAAGCAAACAGACCATGGCTTGTATTTCCAACGTCTGCTGCCTGGCTCTTCTTTCCTCCTGCCTTTATCTCCTGGCAAGAACCTGCTGCTAGATGGCCTGTCAAGCCACAAATCACAAACCATGGCTTCAGACGGTTGCTTGTTGGCAGGAAACAACCCATAGTTAAGCCCCTGGCCAGGTCTAAGCCTCATCTAATAAGTCACAGTTCACTTTATGTGCAAATGAGGCAACATGAAACAGAATTGGAGGGCCAAATTTCAAAGCAGAAAGGAAGACTTTAGGGCTGAGTGTCTCCTCCTGAAAATGCAGACCTGATTTCATTCTCTCGTGGGATGTTTCTCTGGGGCTGCTTCCAGTGTGCGCACAGGGACTCATCTGGAGCATGCAGGTGGTAGAATGAGCAGTTCCTTGCAAGTGTGCTGGGCTTCACTGGGTCACTGGCTGAAACCCAGCAATGAAGCACTAAGGGAGTGGATCCCAGTTAGAGAGAAGACTTTTGCTTGTGGCAACCAGCCATCACACAAACAGGGAAATGCTTGCAGGTAGGAAAATCACAAAGCCGTTTATTGCCGTACCTACATACTTGGATGATGGGACACAGGTGGCGATGTGGGTTAAACCACAGAGCCTAGGACTTGCCGATCAGAAGGTCGGCGGTTTGAATCCCCACAACGGGGTGAGCTCCCGTTGCTCGGTCCCTGCTCCTGCCAACCTAACACTTCGAAAGCACGTCAAAGTGCAAGTAGATAAATAGGTACTGCTCCGACGGGAAGTAAACGGCGTTTCCGTGCGCTGCTCTGATTTGTCAGAAGCGGCTTAGTCCTGCTGGCCACATGACCCGGAAGCTGTACGCTGGCTCCCTTGGCCAGTAAAGCAAGATGAGCGCTGCAACCCCAGAGTCGGCCACGACTGGACGTAATGGTCAGGGGTCCCTTTGTTGTTGTTTAGTCATTTAGTCGTGTCCGACTCTTTGTGACCCCCTGGACCAGAGCACGCCAGGCCCTCCTGTCTTCCACTGCCTCCCGCAGTTTGGTCAAACTCATGCTGGTCGCTTCGAGAACACTGTCCAACCATCTCCTCCTCTGTCATCCCCTTCACCTTGTGCTCTCCATCTTTCCCAACATCAGGGTCTTTTCCAGGGAGTCTTCTCTTCTCATGAGGTGGCCAAAGTCTTGGAGCCTCAGCTTCAGGATCTGTCCTTCCAGTGAGCACTCAGGGCTGATTTCCTTAAGAATGTATAGGTTTGTTCTTCTTGCAGTCCATGGGACTCTCAAGAGTCTCCTCCAGCACCAGAATTCAAAAGCATCAATTCTTCGGCGATCAGCCTTCTTGATGGTCCAGCTCTCACTTCCATACATCACTGCTGGGAAAACCATACCTTTCACTATACGGACCTTTGTTGGCAAGTTGATGTCTCTGCTTTTTAAGATGCTGCCTATAATAATAATAATAATAATTTATTATTTATACCCCGCCCATCTGGCTGGGCTTCCCCAGCCACTCTGGGCGGCTTCCAAAAAAAATATTTAAATACTCTAATACATCAAACATTAAAAGCTTCACTAAACAGGTTTAGGTTTAGGTTTAGGTTTAGGTCTAGGTTTGCCATCGCCTTTCTCCCAAGGAGCAGGCGTCCTTTAATTTCGTGACTGCTGTCACCATCTGCAGTGATCATGGAGCCCAAAAAAGTAAAATCTCTCACTGCCTCCATTTCTTCCCCTTCTATTTGCCAGGAGGTGATGGGCCCAGTGGCCATGATCTTGGTTTTTTTTTATGTTGAGCTTCAGACCATATTTTGCGCTCTCCTCTTTCACCCTCAATAAAAGGTTCTTTAATTCCTCCTCGCTTTCTGCCATCAAGGCTGTGTCATCTACATATCTGAGGTTGTTGATATTTCTTCCAGCGATCTTAATTCCGGCTAGGGATTCATCCACCCCAGCCTTTCGCATGATGAATTCTGCATATAAGTTAAATAAGCAGGGAGACAATATACAGCCTTGTCGTACTCCTTTCCCAATTTTGAACCAGTCAGTTGTTCCATATCCAGTTCTAACTGTAGCTTCTTGTCCCACATAGAGATTTCTCAGGAGACAGATGAGGTGATCAGGCACTCCCATTTCTTTAAGAACTTGCCATAGTTTGCTGTGGTTGACACAGTCAAAGGCTTTTGCATAGTCAATGAAGCAGAAGTAGATGTCTTTCTGGAAGTCTCTAGCTTTCTCCATAATCCAGCGCATGTTTGCAATTTGGTCTCTGGATCCCCTTCATGGATCACTGGCTTGCCATGGCGAAGGGGCTTGAAGAACTCAGAGAAGCTATGAACTATGCCGAGCAGGGCACCCAAGATGAACAGGTCTTAGTGGAGAGTTTTGACCAAACGTGATCCACCTGGAGGAGGAACCGGCAAGCCACTCCAGTATCCCTGCCAAGAAAACTCCATGGACAAAGACAACAGGGGTCCCTTTACCTTTACCTTTTTACATACTTGGATAGAAACGCTCCTGGTTCTAGACTAACTGACTAGCATGTGGTGTTATTTTATTCAATACGCTGGCTCCTCCTGTGATCTCCTGGAGGAACGTTCCAGCATGACCTCTCGAGGTCTGAGAGAGGAGCGTGAGAAGGCAGAGGAAGCCAAAAGCACAATGCAACCGGAGAGGTATCAGTCTAACCAAAAAAGAGACAATGAGAGAGGTCAGCATAGAAATAAAGGTAGAAGGGTAGTCTGGGAATCTGGAGGTCCATATCTGTCTCAGCACTCAAACTTCCAACAGGGTGCCAACCACCTGGGGGGCTTGCTGGACCTTTCTTCTTTGCCTGCCTTGCGCATGACTTTCTGCACATTTGTTCCCACTTGCACGGTCAGCCTGGTCACTCTCAGAGGGGAAGCTGCAGAGCAAGGAGAAGATGGTGCTCCACCAGAAGTAGGGTTGCCATACATCTGGGTGATCCCAGACATGTCCTCTTTTGGGGGTCCAACATGCCCATCTGGGGGGATTTTCACATTTTAAGGGAAATGTCCAGGTTTGGGGATTGATTGATTGATTGATTTAGTTAGTTAGTTAGTGGTTTCTTGGGCTTGGGCGGCTCAGGCTCAGACATGGGTGGCTTGGACTTGGGCTCCTCTACACACCACTGCCGCTGCCAACCTGAACCAGGGAAAAGGGCATGGCAGTGGCGGCCCCGCATGCCTCTTCCCCCAGCTTGGACTGGCAGCAGCTTGGTCTGTCCTCTTTTTTGCTCTTCAAGTTACGGCAAGCCCTTTAAAGCCCTAAATGGCCTTGGCCCAGTAGACCTGAAGGAGCGTCTCCACCCCCATCATTCTGCCCAGACACTGAGGTCCAGCGCCAAGGGCCTTCTGGCGGTTCCCTCAGTGCGAGAAGCCAAGTTACAGGGAACCAGGCAGAGGGCCTTCTCGGTAGTGGCGCCCTCCCTGTGGAACGCCCTCCCACCAGATGTCAACAACTACCAGACTTTTAGAAGACATCTAAAGGCAGCCCTGTTTAGGGAAGATTTTAATGTTTAACAGACTACTGTATTTTAATATTCTGTTGGAAGCCACCCAGAGTGGCTGGGGAAACCCAACCAGATGGGCGGGGTATAAATAATAATAATAATAATAATAATAATAATAATAATAATAATAATAATTATTATTATTATTATTATTATTATTATTATTATTATTATTATGGCAACCCTTCCCAACAGCAAGATCCACTTCCTACCCCCCATGCAAAGTGGGGCGTCACAGCCAGCACCCTCCTGGCCTCTCGTGGAGGAGGCCCAGCAGCGAGTCTTATTGCAAACCTTATCATGGAACAGGATTCACCTGCAGCCCAGGAAACTTTGCAAAGCCATTTTCACTTTGCTTCTGTCTTCCTTAGACCTGAAATTCCCAGTCCAATGCCAGTCAGGGCAAGTGCTTGCAGGACAGCAGACCCTGCCTTCCTCTGAAAGCTGAGCCACAGTTTCTGGCCAATATCACTTTGCTTGTCATTGCACTAACTGACACGCCTCCAGTCGCTCTTCTGCAAAACGGAAATAACCCAAGTGACTACCAGCTGTGCAGATGAAGTACATTTCAGGCAATGTCCGTTTCCTGCCACTAGGTGGCTGCACTGTGGAGGCTGACCATTTCCTAAAGGGGCAGAGCTGTTCCCTTGCTGCTCTTCTGGCACTAGGGAAATGAAGAAGTGAAACTTGCGTAAGTAAAAAGGGACCCAAGTTGGTGGTGTTTGAGGATTTATAATCCCCTCTGTTTAAAAACCTCCCAATAGGGAGAGTCCACCACCTTCCAAGGTCATCCATTCCACCGTTGAACAGCTCTTACCACCAGAAATTTCTTCCCAAGCTTTAATTGGAATCTCCTTTCTTCTAACTTGAAGCCATTGGTTTGTGTCCTGCCCTCCAGAGCAGAAGAAAACAAGCTTGCTGCCTCTCACATGTGAAAGCCCTTGAGATATTTGAAGAGGACCATCATATCTCCTCTCAGTTCCTACACCAGTGTGGTGTAGTGGTGAAGAGCGGTGGACTCGTAATCTGGGGAACCAGGTTCGCGTCTCCGCTCCTCCACATGCAGCTTTTGGGTGACCTTGGGCCAGTCACACTTCTCTGAAGTCTCTCAGCCTCACTCACCTCACAGAGTGTTTGTTGTGGGAGAGGAAGGGAAAGGAGATTGTGAGCCACTTTGAGACTCCTTCGGGTAGTGATAAAGCGGGATATCAAATCCAAACTTTTCTTCTTCTCTTATGCAGGCCAGACAAAGCCAACTCCTTCGACCATTCTTCATAAGGCTTGGTTTCCAGACCCTTGGTCATCCTGGCCGCCCTCCTCTGCTTACCTTGCAGCTTGTTAATATCCTCCTTAATTGTGGCGCCCAGAACTGGACGTAATATTCCAGATGTGGCCTGACCAAGGCAGATCAGAGCGGTACTATCACTTCCCTTGACCTGGACACTACTTTTGATCCAGAAATATAGTATCCAGATCAAGAGAAGGAGCAGTGCCACTGGTATATGCTAAGATATCCAGAGGAAGCAACAGACCAAATCTACATCAATATGGTAGGAATGCTGGAAGCTGCCTCGGACCGTCCATGTAGCACTATTTGTCACCAACACTGACTGGCAGCAGCAGTGGCTCACCTAAGCTTCAGAGGTGCTGCATAGGGGACTGTGCCCGGGGGCCGTCTGCAAATTAGCTGCAAACACAACCCAGCTACGTGACACTGAAGAGGCGAAACCTTCTCATAAAAAGGAAAGTGTGACTCACCTGTCTCAACAGGCCAGGGTCACACCTCTGGAGTTTTCCAAGTGGCCACAAAGTCTTCAACTGCAGGGAAGGTTTTGCTGTTCATGGAAATATAGATGCAAGGTTGGAAGGGGACCCTGGGGATCATATAGTCCAACCCCCTGCAAGCAAAAATATGCAGCTGTCTCTCATGGGGATTGAACCTGCAGCCTTGGTGTTATCAGCACCACATTCAAACCAACTGAGCTATCCTTGGTGGTCAATGTGTGGAGATGATACAGACCCAAAAGGGAGGAGTGCAGTAGGCATCCATAGCAGAGACACGTAGCTGGACCTCAGTGACCCAGGAAGGTCCATCTGGCTTCTCCAGGCCCTATAGGGCTTTCCACCTAAGAACCAATAGAGAGAAGCGATATGTTAGCCAACTTCAAGTCTCTGAAGCGCTGCCACATGGAAGATGGAGCAAGCTCGCTTTCTGCTGCTGCTCCAGAGGGGAAGATCCGAACCAACGGATTAAAATGGCAAGGAAGGAGATTCCGACTCCACATTAGGAAGGACTTTCTGACGGCTGTCTGGCCATGGTGGAATGGATGGTTTCAGAAGGTGATGGACTCTCCTTCATTGGAGATTTTCAGGCAGAGTTTGGGTGGCCACCTGTGAGGGACACCTGAGCTGTGATCCCTGTGCTGCAGGGGGTTGGACTGGATGACCCTTGAGGGTCCCTTCCAACTCTACGATTCTCTGATTCTATGAGGAAATGTGCCTTGCCCTTCCTAGGAGGCCACCTAGTTTGCTTCCCTGGAGTTCTGAGCTCCTTGCCCTGTTTGTGGACTCCTTCAACGTGGGCTGCTGCTCCCAGCCCTGATCGTCCTGCTCAATCTCTCCTTTACTCTTAAGTAAGAGCCTCCGTTCTCATGGTCTGGGCAGGGGGTGGGACAGCAGAGAGAGAGAGAGAGAGTGCTCTCTAACAACCGACACTAAGCAGGTCCAAAAGTCACTCAACAACCATTTCAAATAAGCTTGAATTTGGCACATTATTCTTCAGCCAATACTGGTGCCCACTCTGAAACTCTGCTTTTCCTCACCCCCAATAACTCAGTGGGGGGGGGGGAGGCTGCCTTGCAGCTTTACAGGGCTGAAGTTCTGGATATGTCCTGAAAGAGGGCAGAGGAATGTCTCTACTGGCACCTTAAAGACCACCCTTGTGGGGCATTTCCTCTTCCGTAGCACCAGCAGCCACCAAGTCTAGGCTCCCTCCTTCCTAAGAACATCAGGAGATCCTGCTGGATCAGGCCAATGGTCCACCTAGTCCAGCATCCTGTTCTCCCAGGGGCCGACCAGGTGTCTGAATGGGAAACCCACAAGCAGAACAAGAGGAACATTCTCCCCTCCTGTGTCACCTGACAGCTGGTATTGTTGTAAAAAAAACCTGCCCTTTTCCCTTATGGGGTACCCAAGAACCTATATAGAGTCCTTACATAGGTCCTCTATCGGTAGGAGAAAATGACAGAGGCCAACCAGAGAATATTGAGAAGCAAAGCAGCTCGTAAGCCTGATCTTTATTGATCTGTTGCAACAGGGTGTTCCCCTCACACGCAGGAAAGGAGGAGGAGGAACCCAGAACCAAGGTGTGTCCGCAGAAATCCTGAGTACTTTTTCAGGTTACCTGTTTAATGGTCACTTGATTGGACTGCCTGGGGAGCCTGGCCAGTCTTTTGTAATGATAAATACTTACTGGTAGTTCCTGAGCCAGGTCAGGCTCACACCCTATTCATATCAAAATAAAAAAATTCCTTCCAGTAGCACCTTAAAGACCAACTAAGTTAGTTCTTGGTATGAGCTTTCGTGTGCATGCACACTTCTTCAGATACAGTGTTTCAGTGCACACGAAAGCTCATACCAAGAACTAACTTAGTTGGTCTTTAAGGTGCTACTGGAAGGAATTTTTTTATTTTGACTATGGCAGACCAACACGGCTACCTATCTGTAACTGGAACCCTATTCATATCTTAAATGTGCCCTTAAGACAGGATTTGTGAAGGAAAAGACAATGGGGAGGCTTTTCCATTTTCCTTTGACCTTGCAGAGAAATCAGTTTGGAAATCAAAAATGGTTTCAGGTCAGTCTTCCTGTGCTGATCTATGTACCTGCTTGGTTGGTACACTTATGAACATTTAACATATATCTAAGACCTCAAAGGGATGCGGGTGGCACTGTGGGTTAAACCACAGAGCCTAGGACTCACCGATCAGAAGTTCGAATCCCCGCGATGGGGTGAGCTCCCATTGCTCAGTCCCTGCTGCTGTCAACCTAGCATGTCAAAGTGCAAGTAGATAAATAGGTACCGCTCCGGCGGGAAGGTAAACTGTGTTTCCGTGCGCTGCTCTGGTTCTCCAGAAGCAGCTTAGTCAT
This sequence comes from Podarcis bocagei, assembly GCF_964188305.1. NCBI lineage: Eukaryota > Metazoa > Chordata > Lepidosauria > Squamata > Lacertidae > Podarcis > Podarcis bocagei. The sequence goes on along the minus strand of NC_138129.1, from coordinate 1,860,640 downwards.
GCTGGCCACATGACCCGGAAGCTGTACGCCGGCTCCCTCGGCCAATAAACGAGATGAGCGCCGCAACCCCAGAGTCAGTCACGGGGTCCCTTTACCTTTATGACCTCAAAATTCCTATCTCAGTATTCAGAAGCACTGTTGTGGCTAGTAATTCTTTCCTGCTGCACCATTAGATATGTCCCACCCCAGAAGAAGCTGCATGGAAGTTGCAAGGCTCCTCAGGCTGCACCCCGAGAACCCCTCACAGCTCAGATGCAAGCACAGGATTTGTGGGGAGCCCTTAACTCCTGGCCAACACAGGTAAGAGCCATATTTTACTGTATTTTTGGTTTTTATGGAAGCTGCCCAGAGTGGCTGGGGAGGCCCAGCCAGATGGGCGGGGTATAAATAATAAATTATTATTATTATTATTATTATTATTATTATTATTATTATTATTCCTTGGGCTTCCAGGTTGCTGATGGCAAACCACCTGGCCTGGGCTGTGCTTCTCAGGAAAGATCAGCCCCCGCTCTCTGAGCCTCCAGCTTCCTGGTTCACACCAGAGCCAGGGGTGTTACCTGATCGGATTGTGCAATGGAAGGAGGAGGGAGCTGGGCTCACCTTGTTCTCCAGTCGTCGCCCAGGAGCCTCTCTCTGCCCTCCCCACCTCCCTGCCTCCCTCCCCCTCCCCCTCCACCAGCCACACCTGAGAGAGCTTAAAGCTTGGCTGGCAACAGCCAGAGACCACAACATCTTCTCTGCATGAAGCAACTGATAAGGATCAGCCAGACGCAGCAATGGAGAATAAGAAGGTGAAGTTTATTGCCAGGCAATAAGGACCCAGTTGGAATCTCTTCCAAAGAACTGGGACCCCGATTGACAGAAATACAGGGGTCTTTATACCTGAGCAAATCACAGCAAATCATAGATCATAAGACAATCATGAAGGACTCATAACTTGGTCAGCAAAATATCAGCCAATCAGCAAGCAGTTGTCACGCTCCTAGCTACTGGTATAGCACTGGTCCAGCACAGGGTTCAAGTTCCGCTTTCCAATGCTCCCAGTGACGCTCAGTCTAACCTTTCCCCTAATTATGACAGGACAGGGAGCTTGGACATTCTGTGGTTTTGCTCTTCCTGTTCTGAGGATTAATTTAGCCTGTTCCTGATGGGGAATTTGTACCAGAATCTCTGATTCATGTCTTGTCCGGGGTTCACAGATGTTTCTAGGGGAAAGGTCGGTTCCTACTTGCTGTTCCAAGCAGTTTGCATTTTTAGCTAAGGCACAGCTTCCCTTTTTGATTCAAGTGGATTTATAAAATACTGTAATCCTTGATTCGTGTAAGCATATATATTGAATATATTGATTATTGATAACTGGTTATATGAATAGTATAGGGGTAGCCCTTCCTTCCTTGCCTCATTCCCCCCTTTTCAAGCTCAGAGAGAAGATTCATCTGACTCCTGAGCTTGAACACCACTCAGGACATCAGAGTAAACCGTTGCTTCCTGCAATGGGGCTTGTTCCTGCACTGGGACCTGTTCCCCAGGCATTGGGACGCGTTCCCTATGCATTCGCTCGTAACCATCGTCTTCCTCTGGCTCATCTGGCACTGGGGGCAAAGCTCTGTATATTGCCATAATGTGAGGGTCAGTGAGATGCTTAACATTGCGGGCTATCATTCCCCTAAGCAAAGACAAACAACAAGGAATTACAGAAAGAAACAACAGAAAAACAATTCCTCCTATGGCTAGGACAGTCAGAATGCCATGCACCCACCCCTCTCCTGGTATCCACGACCATACCTTTTCCCAGGGATTCTGGGTGGGTGTGTTGTCAGCTACCAGAGACTGCAGTTTTTGCAATTGGTCCTCAATTGTTTTGTTGAGGTCGTGGAATTTAACCTGGCACCGACCTTTTGGGACAATTTTACAAAACCCGCCTGCTCGTGCAAGGAGGTAGTCCAAAACCATTCTATGGGTCATTGTCAGCTGGTTCAAATCCTCAACCTCTGACTGTAAGGAGCGCAAGACATGGGTGGTGGCATTGATAGTTTTCTCCAGCCTGCATGTAAGAGCAAACAGTGCCTTTCTATTTTGCTCAGCAACTATTCCTGGGTAAATCCCCATTGAGAGGAATCCTATAAATCCACCCCCAACGCTCCCTACAGAATTTGTCAGATAAATTTCATCTTCACAGTGGTCGCCCAGGGCCCCCCTTTTCCGTCTGCTTGCAAGGTGAGGTACCTTGTGATTGATCTCCACTGCAACCGGAAAGGTAAATGCCCCTACGCCAACACACTGGTATTTTCCTGGGTGGAAATTTGTTGCCAATCCATCATATAAAAACCAGAGGTTAGGATCTTTAATCATCCAACCAGAACAAATGGACCCTTGTCCAGTGAAATTAACCGAGTATTGAGGAAAGTATGGGTATAGATCTGAAGAGGTAGTATTGCCCTGGTAGGAGGCATTGTGGGATCCCCAAAGCCAAAATTTATCTGAGCATTGGGTATAATTTCCCAGCCATCCTTTGTCCATGTGGTACTTAACTTGGGGCCAATACTTCCATTTAGAATTCCATACTCCGGTGGCATGACAGCAAAAACATAGACCTTTTGTGGTTCTGGTATACCTGAGATATCTGTAGGGGATGTCATTCATTTCAATAGGTGGGGCTGCAAAGAGACCACTCTGATTGTAAAGTAGGCCTGCCAACACGACATCAGGATCCTTGATTAATCCTGGTATAAGGGACATATCTGCTACCTTCCTTGGGTGTTCATAATATAGGGTAGCATTTTCCCCATATATCTGGAACATGTGTTCAGCATGGTGTATAAAAACATTACCTACTACCATTGGGCCTCTCTGGAGCCACAAGCACATCAAACTCAACAGGAGCTTCATTTTCATTTTCATCTTCCCCACGTATACCTTCAAGGTTGAATCTTATTAGTTCTGGCTCTAGGTTGATGTTTATACGGTGGTCCTTCTTATATACACAATATACAATGATTAGGACCAGAAGGAGTGAAATTGCAACAATTATATAAGGTAGCAGGTACCAGAACATACCCTTTAGTGAGATATAGCCTCCCGCTCGGCCGCACCTAGTGGACTTATTGGTGGTCCCCAGGTTCTGGTCGAACTGGTGAGGTCAACTCACACCGTATACACTCTGCAACTGCTACCTTGAAGGGACCTGTGGGTGGTGGAGAAAAAACAACTACAGTGACCAGTATAGCACCGGGAAATGCTCCTTGGGGAGGTGGGTAGGAAAAGCAACGTATGGCCCTCCTAGGTTCCCCTGGCATGTACTTCCCTTGTATGTGAACTATTGTTGTGGACCTGCTTGTGCCCAATCTGGTATGTAGAATTCCCAAAGAAAGAAAGGAATGTAACAACCGTATGCAGTTACCCAATCCACCCACTTGTCAATAAGGACCCCCCTTTTGTTCACCCTTGTTATTGTTATTTTTACTAAGGGTTTATGAGCAAAGTCTGGCTGGAATCTGGGATTGACTGTAATTTTAACTGGTAGGGGTCCTCCCATACGCCGGCGCAGCTCCTCAATCTTCCGGTGTGCGTAGACTCACTGGCTTCCGGGGTGCAGTGAGAGCAGACCTGTAGTCCCGTTGCCCGTGCTCCTGCCCGCTTCCGGTGGGGCTAGGTGCAGGGGTTCCTGGTGAGCTTCAACTTCAGAGGGTTAGATGGGTTCAGCTCACAGTTCCAATGACCCTCAGACCGCTTCAGACGAGAATGATGAATCCACGGGGTTACTTCCGCAACTTTCACCGCAGTCGGTGTGGCTAGCAGAACCGTGTAGGGACCTTTCCACCGAGCCGTCAGCGGTTCGTCTTTCCAATCTCGAACCCAAACTCGGTCTCCTGGCCGAAATGGATGTACTGGCTCGGATAGGCAGATGGGAATGCGTTGGAGACACCACCTGTTTAAATCAAGAAAAATACGAGAAAGAGCCTGGATTTGATCTGCAGTTATTTGCCCCCCCACTTGAGTCAAGTCTGCTGTTTTCCCCCTTGCTATTGGAGGTGGTCTCCCATACAAAAGTTCAAACGGAGAAAGTTTCAGTCTCTTTGTTGGTGAACATCTGATTCTAAACAAGGCAATAGGCAACATGTCTACCCATTTACAATGAGTTTCCTGGCACAATTTTGCTAACTGCGCTTTAAGAGTCCGATTCATCCTTTCTGTTTTCCCTGAGCTTTGAGGTCTATAGGCCGCATGTAGTTTCCATTGTATTTGCAAGGCTTTGCATACACCATCCACTATTGATGCGATGAAAGCTGGACCATTGTCACTGCCTATACACCTTGGTAGACCAAACCTTGGAATGATTTCCGTTAAGAGGCGTTTTACAACCTCCTGTGCTTTTTCTGTTCTAGTAGGATATACTTCAGGCCAACCTGTAAGAGAACACGTGAAGACCAAGAGAGCCTTGTACCCCTTTGCCTTTGGCATTTCTGTAAAATCCACTATTAAATTTTCCATTGGCATTAAGCCTGTTTGCTGTATTCCTGGTGGAGGAACTGGGCCTTGCTTGGGGTTGTTTTTTGCGCACAGAAGGCATGCACGTGATACTGCTTCTGCCAGCTGGGAAATCCTTGTTATGTAGAATTGCCTATTTAGGCTTTCCCGCAATGCTGTGGCACCATAGTGAGTGGACTCATGATATTGTTTCACTATGTTCCTGCCTAAGGCTTCTGGAACAAACACTCGTTGGTCTGGAAGGATAAACCATCCATCCTGTGGTGGCATTCTGTATCCCCCTTCCTGCTGTGCCCATTCCTGTTCTGCCTCCGTGTAGATGGGCTTTATTTGCTCTAAATCAACTGCTGTAGGAAGAAGAGATGCTGTTATAGAGGCAGGTGGCGGTGGCAGTAAAGCTGCCCGTTTTGCAGCCAGATCCGCCAATTGATTTCCCTTTGCTGCTTTTGTGGTTCCCTTGCTGTGGCCTCGGCAATGTATGACTGCAACCTTCCTCGGAGCCCACACAGCTTCCAAAAGCGTTTCCAATTCTGGGCCATATTTCAGTGCTTTCCCTTCTGCCCCTATGAGCCCCCTCTCTTTCCACAAAGCTCCGTGGGCATGTAGAGTTAAAAAAGCAAACTTTGAGTCTGTGTAGATATTTACACTGCAGCCAGCCGCTAGCTGAAGGGCTCTGGTTAAAGCCACAAGTTCTGCTTTCTGCGCTGAGGACGAAATTGGTAGAGGCTGTGCTTCAATGACATCAGTCAGTGTAACCACAGAATATCCAGCCCTCCTTTGCCCCTCCTTCACAAAGCTGCTCCCGTCCGTAAAATATTCTATATCTGGGTTCTTTAACGGTTCATCCTGCAAATCTGGACGGCTAGAATAAATTGAGTCCATTACTTGAATGCAATCATGAGGTTCATGATCCACTGACTCAGGAAGGGGTAACAAGGAAGCGGGGTTCAAGGTGTTTACAACTTGCAAATGTACTTGTGGGTTACCACACAAAAGCCCTTGGTAATTTGCCATGCGCTCGTTGGAAAGCCAATAACTTCCTTTGTATTCCATTAATGTCAACACAGCATGAGGCACATTCACATAAATCTCCTGTCCAAAGGTGAATTTAAATGCCTTTTTGACCAATACTGCTGTTGCAGCTACCGATCGCATACAAGGTGGCCATCCTTTTGCCACTGCATCCAGCTGTTCTGACAAATAAGCTACAGGTCTTTTCCAACTCCCCAACACCTGAGTCAAGACCCCTGCTGCAATTCCAGATTTCTCATGAACAAAAAGAAAAAAAGCTTTTTCTGGGTTTGGCAAAGCCAAGGCTGGAGCCTGCATCAGTTTAGACTTTAATGTATTGAAAGCTTTCCTTTGCTCTGCCTGCCATTCAAAATGAGCATTTTCTCTGCCTTTTGTACTTTCATAGAGAGGCTTTGCTAGGGTGCTAAAATCAGGGATCCAAATTCGGCAAAAACTTGCAGCCCCCAAAAATCCCCGCAATTGCCTGCGGCTTGTGGGTTCCTTAATGACACAAATGGCTTCCTTCCTTTCGGATCCTAACGCCCTTTGCTGGTGAGAAATGTGAAAACCCAAATATTTCACTGTCTCTTGGCAAATTTGTGCCTTTTTCCGAGACACCTTGTATCCTGCCTCCCAAAGGAGATGAAGCAAATCCTCTGTGGCCTTTTTACAAGTCTCATAGGTATCACAACTAATCAATAAGTCGTCCAGAAATTGAAGAAGAATTGTTTTCCCTGGCACTGAAGGGAATTTAGACAAATCCTGGGCAAGGGCTGTTCCAAAAAGTGTTGGCGAATTCTTGTAGCCCTGGGGCAATCTTGTCCACGTTAATTGGGTTTTTGTCCCCTTGTAAGGATCCTCCCATTGAAATGCAAATATTGGCTGACTCTGGGAGGCAATCCGGCAACAGAAAAATGCATCTTTTAAGTCCAATACTGTAAACACAGTTGCCTCCGATGGAATTAATCCTAGGAGATTGTAAGGATTGGGCAAACATGGATGCACCGTTTGAATTAAATTGTTAATCCTTTTCAGATCCTGGACTGGGCGAAATTGATCTGAATTGGGCTTGCGCACAGGGAAAAGTGGAGAATTCCAGCTAGACTGGCACTTTACCAAAAGCCCATATTGCAAAAACTTGTCTATATGCTTCTGCATTCCCTCTGCTGCTTGTCTTGGAATAGGGTATTGCCTGGTTGCTATTGGCTTTGCCCCTGGCTTTAGGTTTATTATGAATGGGGCTATATTCTTTGCCATGCCTGGTGGGTTGTCCTCTGCCCATACTCCAGGTGGGGCTCTCAGATTTTTAGGAATCTGTGAAATGTCCTTTTGGGAGTCTGTTTTTGATAAAGCCCCCATCATTTTCCATGCCTGTTCCCTAGGCACCTCTACTGTGACAATCCCTGATGCAGCCTGGGGTAATTTCATTTCTGCCCCTTTTGGTGTGAAGGTGATCTGTGCTTGAACCTTTGACAGAAAGTCACGTCCCAGCAAGGGGATTGGGCATTCAGGCACATACAGAAATTGATGTGTGAGGGTTTTTCCCCCAATCTGGCATTCTTGAGGTTGCAAAAACGGTGTGAGGACCCTGTTGCCTGTGGCCCCCACAATTGTCACTGCTTGATTGCTTTTTGCTTTTAACGGCTTCGTGAGCACCGAAAATTGCGCTCCAGTGTCAATCATGAAATTTACTAAGCGGCTCCCCAGTTTAACCGAGACCATGGGCTCTTGGGAGCCTAAAGAAAGAGTTGAGCCCGGTCTGTCCTATGCATTCTCATTCTCATATTCCTCCAGTTGCGCTAATCCAACAAAGTCTCTGCTACTTCCTCTGTTCCTCACATATCTTCCAGCTTGCATCCTTCCTCTCTGCGATCTTCCTCTCTCCCTCTGTTCCCTGTATTCACCTTCTCCCTCTGTGTCCCTTGCTTCAAGGCACTCCTGTTTCCAGTGACCTTCCTTTCTGCAAATTGCACACTGATTCCTTCCCAATGGCAATCCCCTTCCTCTTCCTCTTCCTCGTGCCCTACTGGAACCTCTCCCTTGGGCACCCGTATCAAATGCTGAGCCCTGGCTGATGGCTGCAGCCAAAAACACTGCCTTTTGTTTCATTTCCCGAACTCTGTCCTTCTTAACCTCATTCTCTCTGTTCAAATAAACCTTTTGAGCGATTGCTAGGAGCTGATCCATCTGCAATGTTTCAAAAGCGTCTAACTTTTGCAATTTCCGCTTAATGTCCGTAGCACTTTGAGCCACAAATGCCGCATTCACCATTTGCTTGCTTTCTGGGGCTTCTGGATCAAAGGGGGTGTAAATTCTATAAGCCTCCATTAAGCGTTCCAAATAATTAGAAGGAGATTCATCTGGGAGTTGAAGAACCTCAGCTACCCTAGAGATGTTTGTGGGCTTTCTAGCAGCACCTTTTATAGCCTTTATAACTTCCTGTCGATAATTGTCCAAGGCGTCCTTATCCCTTTCTGGGTCCCACCCTGGATCTGTGAGTGGATATCTGGCACGGACCCAAGCATCTGGATTGTTTTCTGAGTTTGGCACCTGAGCTTTAAGATTGTTGTCTGCAGTTGTATCTATCCTTCTCCTTTCCTCAGAGGTGAAAAGAGTCATCAAAAGATGCCTGCAATCTTGCCATGTAGGCAGATGAGTTACCATAATGGAAGCAACCAAATCCAGCATGGCCTGAGGTTTTTCTGAAAAGGGTATTGTATGTGTTTTCCAATTCAATAAATCTGTGGTTGTAAAGGGCACATATTGAAGTGTAACTGCCCTGGAAGGCCAAGGACCCGTTGGTCTCCCATTTCCATCCACTGGCCGTGGCTCTTGGGGCCCCAAAACAGCCCTTAGGGGAAGCATTGGTGCTGGTGCCCCTTTGTTATTACGTAAGTAATAGCCTCCTTTTGCAAGCTTAGGCGAGGCTGGGCTTTGAGATGTACTGGGTAAATCACTTTCTCTCATTTTAAGGACCAACTTTTGTCCAGAATCTGTAATTGCATCCATCAATTTCCATAATTTTGAACTGTCATGGTTTTCTGGGGTTCTCAGTGAATTAATTTGTTCCCCCCATGCTCCAGACATTTGAAATGCGCTGGTTTCCCCTCCTGCTCCCTCCGTCTGTGTTTGCAAGGCTGACATGTCCTGGTTGTATTTTTCCTCGGGAGGGGAGGGTAACGTGCTTTGATCTAGAGCTGCTATTTGTTTTGGCTGGGAAGGCAATTCTGGAAGGCTAGGCACATCCAGTGATGCTTGAGAAGGTGGGGCTGCCTGCGAAGCGCCATTTGTGGCTTGCGGGGCTCTATTCAATTCTGGCTGAGATTGGCTGGGCATAGGGGTCCGTTGGGTTTGGGATTGTCCTGCCACTGCATTTTGATCTGGCAATGCTTGCCTTGAAGGCGGCTGTATTGCTTGATTACTGCTGCTATAATTGTATGGCGGGGGAGGGATTCCATCCTCCTCTGAAGGACCAACATAAATTTTCCTGTCAGCTGCAGAAACTGTTAAGGGTTTTCTGGCTTCCTGCCTTACAGCGAAAATCTCGCAGCTGTCACTTCCTCTTCTCATCCAATCTGGATTTTTTAAACAAATAGCAGTCCACCTTGAAATGTAATAGTACTGCTCCTTATATAAATCCGGATTTTTCATTATTGAGTCCATAACTGCCTGACATTTCTCAACCCTGAAGGAGCCAATTTGTGGCCAGGATTTGACCTGCTGGGGCCACAACCGTTGACAATATTTCTTTAAAACTTCCTTACTTGGTCTGACCCCCCCTGGTTCTTCTGGAAAAACCATTTTAAAATTTTCTAACATGCAGTCTAGGGGTGTACAGGCTTGAATTGGTTTTGAGCATTTTCCCCCCATAGTTCTGCAAAAACCTTCCCTCTTCGCCAGACAAACACTTTCAGCTAGGCAGTTTCAAAAATAGAGCAAGGGAAAACCACAGCACACTTCCTTTTTTCAACTCAGATCTTACACATTCACTTCGCGTCCCGGGACTTTCACACAGACAACACAGCCCTTTCTCCCCCCTTGCCTGCGGCAAACAACTTGGCAGAAAAGCACACTCTTTCATACAGCGTTTTTTTACCCTTTTTTTTTTCTCTCTCTCCCCCCACAGCTGTTTTTCCCCAACTTTTCCTGCAGAACCTCTTCCCTTCCCTTGGTTGACCCAGCTTCTCCTCCCTCACCCTTTTGGTGATCCTTTCCCTTTAACGGGAGGTTACTGGTGGGTCACCCTGAGTGTTGATCAGCACTCCTTTTATCTCAACTCACCGTGAGTTCCTGTCGTGGCGCGCCTTTCCTTTTGGCCCCCCTTCAGATTCTCCTGGTTCGGTCCTTGCCTCCGTCTCGCCGGGAGTCCGCGCCGAAGGCGATTGCCTTCCTCCTTCGGAAATGATGTCCGATTGGCGCCTGGAACGAAGCCAAAACCCTCGGGGCGCCCTCCCCTCGAGAACCGGAGGCCGGCTCTTTTTGGGTAAAAAAAAACCCCACTGGCCTGTGTGATCCGATCGCGGCACCAAATGAAGCAACTGATAAGGATCAGCCAGACGCAGCAATGGAGAATAAGAAGGTGAAGTTTATTGCCAGGCAATAAGGACCCAGTTGGAATCTCTTCCAAAGAACTGGGACCCCGATTGACAGAAATACAGGGGTCTTTATACCTGAGCAAATCACAGCAAATCATAGATCATAAGACAATCATGAAGGACTCATAACTTGGTCAGCAAAATATCAGCCAATCAGCAAGCAGTTGTCACGCTCCTAGCTACTGGTATAGCACTGGTCCAGCACAGGGTTCAAGTTCCGCTTTCCAATGCTCCCAGTGACGCTCAGTCTAACCTTTCCCCTAATTATGACAGGACAGGGAGCTTGGACATTCTGTGGTTTTGCTCTTCCTGTTCTGAGGATTAATTTAGCCTGTTCCTGATGGGGAATTTGTACCAGAATCTCTGATTCATGTCTTGTCCGGGGTTCACAGATGTTTCTAGGGGAAAGGTCGGTTCCTACTTGCTGTTCCAAGCAGTTTGCATTTTTAGCTAAGGCACAGCTTCCCTTTTTGATTCAAGTGGATTTATAAAATACTGTAATCCTTGATTCGTGTAAGCATATATATTGAATATATTGATTATTGATAACTGGTTATATGAATAGTATAGGGGTAGCCCTTCCTTCCTTGCCTCATGCAAGCAGCATCACCATGACGCCCAGGAATAGCAGCTGCTTCCACCACCTTCTCCTCGTCTCCCTGGTGGGGCTTCTCACAGCCTCAGCTCACCTGATAGACACACCCGGGCAGAACGTTACAGGTGGGTGTGAGCGGGTGGCAGTCCCTAGGAGAGAAGGAGAGAAAAGCAACCAAAATGGTCAAAGGCCTGGAAATGATGCCTTATGAGGAACGGCTAAGGGAGCTGGGCATGTTTAGCCTGGAGAAGAGGAGGTTAAGGGGTGATATGATAGCCATGTTCAAATATATAAAAGGATGTCATATGGAGGAGGGAGAAAGGTTGTTTGCTGCTCCAGAGAAGCGGGCACGGAGCAATGGATCCAAACTACAAGAAGATTCCACCTAAACATTAGGAAGAACTTCCTGACAGTAAGAGCTGTTTGACAGTGGAATTTGCTGCCAAGGAGTGTGGTGGAGTCTCCTTCTTTGGAGGTCTTTAAGCAGAGACTTGACAACCATATGTCAGGAGTGCTCTGATGGTGTTTCCTGCTTGGCAGGGGGTTGGACTCGATGGCCCTTGTGGTCTCTTCCAACTCTATGATTCCATGAAAGCCCTTGTCTCCAGCCTGGCCCAGTTGGACAAAGGAGCAGAAGGGCCAAAGCTCAGCGGGGGGAGTGTCTGCCTTGCCGACAGAAAGACCCATCTTCTCAATCCCTGGTTCATTTCCAGGTAGAACTGGAAGCTACCTCTACCTGGAATCTTGGAGGCCTGCTGCCAGTCCACCAACCAACAGCTCTCAGCCTCAGAAAGTTCTCCCTGATGTTTAGCCAGAAACCCCTTCCCTATAACTTGAAGAGGTTGGTTCAGATCTTACCCTCTGGAGCAGCAAAAACAAGCTTGTTCCATCTCCCATATCATTTAGATATTTGAAGGTGGCTATCATAGAACTGTAGAGTTGGAAGGGACCCCAGAATGTCATCTAGTCCAATCCCTTGCTATGCAGGAATCTCAGCCAAAGCACCCATGACAGATGGCCATCCAACCTCTGCTTCAAAACCTCCAAGGAAGGAAAATCTTGAGGGAGGCAGTTCCAGGGCCAAACAGCTTTTAAAGCCCGAAAGTTCTTCATAATGTCTACTTCTCTTTGCCTTTTCTAGTTGCTGCAGAGAAAGCTGGCACGTGCCCCAATGCAACGCTGGTGACGGCCCGTGGAAACTGCACAGAAGAGTGCCAGTCGGATGCCAGCTGTGCGGGGACAGAGAAGTGTTGCTGGACGGGCTGCGGGGCCTCTTGCCGTCTCCCAAATGGTAACACTTGCCCTCCTTTGCCCCCTGCAATTCTCCTGCCCCCAGGACCCAGTCTCAGGTGGGCCTCAATGCCACGTTCACAGAAATGTAGAGCTGGAAGGGGCCCAATCCTGCGCTGCAGGAGTCGCACTTTAAGGTGCTGGATGCAACATGGGGGGATAGCTGTGATGGGAGGCAAGTTGCCCATTGTGCCAGGGGCCCAGCAGTGGCACCGCCTCCAGGCAGGGGCCCCTCCGCGCAGGAGAGTGTCCAGGAAAAGCATGCCCAATGCTCAGATTGTGACTTGGGCTAACAGCATTTGCTGGTGAGCTGCCAGAGAGATGAGTGGGCTGCAGCAAGCAACTCCTGATGGGTGAAGCATTCCTGCAAGGAGCACAATCTGAATTCCACTCCTTCTGTAGGATGAGGGAGGGGAAGCTGTGCAGGAGCCGGCCTGAAACCCGTCTGGAATTCTGCCAAGACAGCATGGATGGATGTCCTGTCTCTCCAGGCAATGCCTGCAAACAGTAGCATTGGAAGGGACCCCACAGGGTCATCCAGTCCAACCCCCTGCAATGCAGGATTTTTTTAATTTTTTTTGCCCAACTTGGGTCTTGAACCCACAACCTTGAGATTAGGAGTCTGATGCTCTCCCTCTCTCCCCATGCAGATAAACCTGGGTTCTGCCCTCCGGATCCCCCTATCATCTCACTGCTGGGCATCTGCAGGGATCAGTGCAGAGAGGACTCCGATTGTCCCAGCAACAGGAAGTGCTGCATGAGCGGCTGCAAGAAATGGAACTGCGTCCCTCCCAGAGAGCAAGGTAAGTGAGTGGCAGAAGAGCAGCATTTGGGGGGGGGGGGTGAAGACATCATTTCTGTGTTGTGGGTCTTCAGATGAAGGTCTCCGTGAACCTGTCAGTATTGATTGCTGCTGGTTTCTCATTTAGCTGATCTCATGTTTCTCCTAATATGAACACCTTTGAATGTGATTTTGCCCGAGATGCACACTTTTGCAATCTGATGGAGGCTCCTTCGCAGCTAGCAGGTGAAGCAAAGACAGAGATTTCCCAGGACTCAGCTACACAGCTGCAAATAAAATGTTTTAAGTGTGTTACAAATCGCAATATACAAATGTGACACTAGATGGCGAAAGTGAGCTATGGCAAATTCAATGTATATATATTTTTTTAAAAAAACTTTTTTAAAAAAGCATTTTCACACCATTATTTTTACATGTGTGTAGATTCCACCCTAGTCCACTGAGTAGACCTTGCCCGACAAGCAAAGTAGAGAGCTTAAAAGCTATATTCATGCTGAATAAGGCTAGGGATGGTCGTGCGAGATCTCATAGAAAATCATATGGCACTTGCAAGAGCATTTCTGAGCTTCACAGATGCAGCATGCTGAGCAGATGTTGCCCCCGCCCCCCAGCAAAGCAGAGAGTTTTGCACCCAAGCAGACCTGGCAAGAAATGAGCTTCTCCGCTTTGCTTGGGTTTAACTTGTGCAGTTTCAACCATCCTACCTTCAACCGCATACAGTTAAAATTGCTCAAGTTAAACATGCATAAGATGCTATTGCACTGTATACATAACTGAAATCATCCCATGTCCTTCCCCTGTTCACTTGAATTTCTGTCCCCTTCCTGTCAGGTGTCTCTACCTTGTAAATGGCACAGCCTTTGGGACAGGCACATTACAAACACCATCTACAGAGATGGTGCTGTGTGTCTTGCCAAATGCAAGGCGGTTCTTTTAAAATGAGATTCAGAAGTGACACAAAACACGAGTGAAAAGATTGAAGATTTGGTTTTAAACAGCAAGCAATATATACATGCCAAGGAAGCGCCTCAGTCTGCCACTGGGAAGCCCTCAAGAAGTGGCGAAGGTAGCCTCAGTTTGCACAGCCCCACAGCTATCAGTCTGTGCATGAGCTTCTCAGAAACTATGCCCCAAACCATCCAGTTATAGCTAACTAGCCTGTTAGCCTGCATGGCTTGCTTGACTGGCTACGTGCAGATAATTCATTAGCCACCTCTCCCAGCGCCTCACTTTCTCCAAACAATGTCCGACCCATCAAAGAAGGTACCCAGTACTATCACTTCCTTCCAAAAGATTAAGACATTAAAGGCTGTTTCTCAGCCATCAAAGAGCTTAACAAGAGATAGGGAAGGGGAAAGGAACAGGGGGCAGGAAGGGTAACCATGACGGATCACTTGTTGTTGTTGTTGAGTCGTTTAGTCGTGTCTGCCTCTTTGTGACCCCCTGGACCAGAGCACGCCAGGCCCTCCTGTCTTCCACTGCCTCCCACAGTTTGGTCAGACTCATGCTGGTAGCTTCGAGAACACTGTCCCACCACCTCGTCCTCTGTCGTCCCCTTCTCCTTGTGCCCTCCATCTTTCCCAACATCAGGGTCTTTTCCAGGGAGTCTTCTCTTCTCATGAGGTGGCCAAAGTATTGGAGCCTCAGCTTCAGGACTGATTTCCTTAAGAATGGAGAGGTCTGATCTTCTTGCAGTCCATGGGACTATCAAGAGTCTCCTCCAGCACCAATATTCAAAAGAATCAATTCTTCGGCAATCAGCCTTCTTTATGGTCCAGCTCTCACTTCTACACATCACTACTGGGAAAACCATGGCTTTAACTATACGGACCTTTCTCGGCAAGGTGATGTCTCTGCTTTTTAAGATGCTGTTTAGCTTTGTCTAGGTTTGTCTAAGATGCTGTCTAGGTTTGACGGATCACTTAACTCATAGAATCATAGAATCATAGAGTTGGAAGAGACCACAAGGGCCATTGAGTCCAACCCCCTGCCAAGCAGGAAACACCATCAGAGCACTCCTGACATATGGTTGTCAAGCCTCTGCTTAAAGACCTCCAAAGAAGGAGACTCCACCACACTCCTTGGCAGCAGAATACAGTGGCACTATTACTTCCCTTGATCTAGATGCTATACTCCTATTGATGCAGCCCAGAATTGCATTGGCTTTTTTAGCTGCCGCGTCACACTGTTGGCTCATGTCAAGTTTGTGGTCAACCAAGACTCCTAGATCCTTTTCACATGTACTGCTCTCAAGCCAGGTGTCACCCATCTTGTATTTGTGCCTCTCATTTTTTTTGCCCAAGTGCAATACTTTACATTTCTCCCTGTTAAAATTCATCTTGTTTGTTTTGGCCCAGTTCTCTAATCTGTCAAGGTCGTTTTGAAGTGTGATCCTGTCCTCTGGGGTGTTAGCCACCCCTCCCAGTTTGGTGTCATCTGCAAATTTGATCAGGATGCCCTTGAGTCCATCATCCAAGTCGTTGATAAAGATGTTGAATAAGACCGGGCCCTCGAAACACAAATATCTTCTGGATAGACCGCGCATACAGTGTGTTGCACACCTCCAGCAAAGTTATGCTCTCTAATCCCTCTCTCATCTTCCCTCTGCAGATCCAGAAGCCGAGACCCCATAGAACACCTGAGGTGGGGGACCCTCCACAGACCCCGACCCCAGAGCCTCCTCTTCACCTTCGCCATGTTCGTTGGAGTCCCTCACCCACTTTCTCCCTTTGCACAGTAGCTCTCAATTCATATGGCTTAGTCACCACTGCTTGCTCCGTCCTCCAGACCACCTGCGCCCGTCGCTCTGTGCATGCACACAACACCTGACAGTATCAGGAAGCTGTAGGACCTCCCTTTTGGATTTGGGGTCCCACTTCCTGTCCCTCCCTCCTGGCTCAGAATGAAAGCCAAGCCAAGAAAGCAGCCATGTAGATCATATACCACAAGCAAACGCATTAAAGGTGCTTCTTATCATATACAATAGAATTAAGGGTTTGTTGTTCTGTTCTGCGCATGTGCCCCCTGTGCCCTGTGTTTCCTGCTAATTATGGAGTTGAAGAAATTCTTCAAAACATTTCATGTCATGTCCCTGCTCAGGGAAGTTTTTAATGTTTGAAGTTTTATTCTGTTTTTAATGTTCTGTTGAAAGCCATCCAGAGTGGCTGGGGAAACCCAGCCAGATGGCCGGGGTATAAATAATAAATGATTATGATCACCATCACCATCATCATCAATAATTATTTTTTATATATTTTTTTTTATTTTGACAACGTAATAATAAAAAATTGTTGTTGTTGTTGAGTCGTTTAGTCGTGTCCGCCTCTTCGTGATCCCCTGGACCAGAGCACGCCAGGCCCTCCTGTCTTCCACTGCCTCCTGCAGTTTGGTCAGACTCATGTTTGTAGCTTCGAGAACACTGTCCAACCATCTCGTCCTCTGTCGTCTCCTTCTCCTTCTCCTTCTCCTCAATCTTTCCCAACATCAGGGTCTTTTCCAGGGAGTCTTCTCTTCTCATGAGGTGGCCAAAGTCTTGGAGCCTCAGCTTCAGGATCTGTCCTTCCAGTGAGCACTCAGGGCTGGTTTCCTTCAGAATGGAGAGGTTTGATCTTCTTTCAGTCCATGGGACTCTCAAGAGTCTCCTCCAGTACCATAATTCAAAAGCATCCATTCTTTGGCGATCAGCCTTCATTATGGTCCAGCTTTCACTTCCATAATAAAAAAGAATAAAAATTAAATAAGAATAGAAATGTGTGCCCCACCCCCGAGACCATTCCATTGTAACTATCCAACCTCCCAAAATTTCAGCACCTCTTGCGGTGGTTTGACCCCTTTCCTGTTTTCACAGTACAAATTCTACAAACACCGTCACATAAATGGTTATAAGGAGCCATGCCTACATGAGGTGAAGAGGGCAAATTCCTGCATCTGAGAAAAACAAGCTTTATCTTATGAATTACGAGGTGTCATCAAGCGAGCCAAAAAAGTGGGCATCGGCATTTCTTTGGAGTTATTCATGGCCGTGGAAATGCATCAACAGGTTTTCTCTGGGCATTTCTTTGGAGTTATTCATGGCCGTGGAAATGCATCAACAGGTTTTCTCTGGTCGCCAGTTTCTCCAGGTGCTCCTCCTTCCAGTCTCTGGAGCCAGGAACACTGTTGTGGCAGCTCAATGTCACAAATGGGCCAAGGCACCAAGAAGGGCCCAGATTTTTGTATTATGAGTCCCGATGGAATGATGCCCTGATCCGTTAAAACGAGCCAGAGAATTTTTATTTGATAGATATGATGTTGTATAAATCCTTGGTTTTCTTTTCTTCTCTTTTCTTCTTGATCTTTTCAAACTTATTTGTTTTTTGTTTCTATACTTATCTCCGTTATATGTTTGCATTTTAAATCAATAAAGATATTAAAAATAAAATAAAATGAGCCAGAGAAAAGGCATATCCTGCTGATCTCTTCTTACTGATGGTTGCAATAAAAGGAAAAGTGCCTTTTTTTGAAGGAGGAGGAGGAGGGTTTTTAAAAATCCATGAGTAAATTAAAAAGATGAATAACTCCTGCTGCTTCTAGAGGAACAGTTCAATGCTGCAGATTAATCATATTACAAGGAACAGGCCCAGCCTGCAAGCTGACAATCTGAGGGTCAAACCAGACCCAGGGCATTGTATGGGCAAGGTTTTTTATTTATTTGAAAATGCACAAATGGTATCAGCTGGTGTGGGGTGCGGAGGGTACATGCCCAAAGGTGGATTCTTCTGAATACAAATAGCCCTTCCAGAGGAATCACAGAATCGTAGAATTGTAGAGTCAGGAGGGAGCCCTGAGGGTCATCTAGTCCAACCCTCTGCAAGGCAGGATTCACAACTAAGGAATTCCTGGCAGTTGGACATCCTACCTCTGTTTAAAAACCTCCAAGGAAGGAGCATCGACCACCACCTTCCTTTTTTATATAATTTTTTAATTATTTTTTTTGGGGGGAATGCATATAAAACAAAGCCATTTCAAACATCAAAATGCAGAGTTCTTTTGAACCCTTAGACCTCCTTCTCTCCCTCCATGGCTTCCATCTTTAAGATTAAATTTACTGCATTTTTTACCCTTATCTAGCTATTCTATAACCATAATTACCATTACAACAATTCCACATTACAAGCGTCTTTCCATCCCTGCCAAAGGTTTTAACTGTTTATGGTGGTCTTCTAAATTAATGACAATTTTACTCCAGTCTTTGGAAAATACTTGATCCGCCACCTTCCAGGGGAGTTGGTTCCTCTGCCCAACAGATCTCACTTTCATAAAGTTCTTCCTAATGTCCAGATGGAATCTCCTTCCTCGCGACCTCGAGGGTCCCTTCCAACTCTACAATTCTATGAGGTGTCAGAGGACTCTGCCATAGTTGCATCTGAGTCCATCTCCTCCTCGCCGGCCTCTCTGACTGGCACCCAAGAGACCCAGAGCCCTTCGTTAGGAAATGGCAGACCTGCAGAAGATGGAGCAAGCTTGTTTTCTGCTGCTCCGGAGCAGAAGACCCAAAGCAAAGGATTCCAACAACAAGAAAGGAGAATTAAGCTTCCAACTAGACCTTCTGACAGCAAGAACTGCTTGATAGTAGAGCTGATCACCTCAGAAGCGGCTGGACTCTCTTAACTGGAGGTTTTCCATCAGAGGTTGGTTGTCCAACTGCCAGGAAGCTTCTAGCTGTGCTTCCTGCATTGCAGAAGGGGGTTGGACTAGATGACCCTTGTGGGTCCCTTTCAACTCTTCAATTCTATGAAGAAGAAGAATTTATTATTTCGGTCACAGACCAGTTCCAGCCCACATACAATATCAAGGAAATCATAAAGCACAATAGGGATACATTTGAATTTGCAGTTAGGTATGACAGGGACACTACAGATATAGCAACAGTTAAAAAATATATAAATTAAAACTTAGTCACTAACATATAAACTAAAATTATTATTTAAGGCCTTAATCATCCAATTCTATGACTGTAGGAGCAGCAGCTGTGCAAACTTGGCAAGGTGCTTCTGTGGCCTCTGGCTGGAGGGGCAGAGCTGCCTTGTCCTGGAATTCAATGGACAAAGCAGGAAACCTCTGTTGCTTCTGGACTCCCCCAGTCCTTGGCAACGTGACCCGACTCTGATTCCCCTTGTCCTCCCCTCACTGACTGCAGAGAACAATGGACAGGCAACTGGTGACAAATGGACACAGCCAGGCAGCAACGCAGCAGAAAAATATCTCTTGCAATCACTCCCAGTCACTTCACCCTCCCAATCACTTCAATTTTAACGGCATCCCCTTACCACCAGTTCCTGCCAACAAAGACAGCTTAACTCCAATGAAACTGTTATAAGAATTTTAAGGTCTTATATATAATAAATGTTCATAAATGTACCAACCAAGCACTGACATAGATCAGCACAGGAAGACCAACCTGAAACCATTTTGACTCCCAAGCTGACCAAGTGTTTCTCTACAAAGATGGAGGGGGTGAGGGAACCTTCCCATTGTCTCAGGAACTGGGAAATCACCATCTCAAAGGAATGGGCAGACTACCAGGAAAGGCAATCAGGTAAGGCATTATCAGATAATCTGGCAGACAGCAAAAACAACAACATTCAAATTTCTGTTGTAGACCACCTTTTCTGTGATGTAGGTATGATGCTTGTGGGGGGTGGTCTTGGGTTACATCCCTTCTGTGATGCAGATATGATGTATGGAGGGGTGGTCTGGAGCTCCAGGGCAGGGAATTTAAAATGTCTATATAAGGGCAGACACACCTGGGGTCTTGGTCCTCCTCCTTTCCTGCGTGTGAGGGGAGCACCCTGTTGCAACAGATCAATAAAGATCAAGCTTACTAGCTGCTTTGCTTCTCAATATTCTCTGGTTGGCCTCTGTTATTTTCTCCTACCAATAGGGAACCCACGTAAGGACTCTATATGGGCTCTTGGATACCCCATAAGGGAAAAAGGGCAGATTTTGTTTACAACAAAACAGAACTACATTTTTGCCATATTTCTAGTATTACTGTGTAGAAACATACATAGGAAGCTGCCTTATACTGAATTGGAGGGTTGGTCCATCCACCTCGGTATTGTCTGCACTGGCTGACAGCAACATTTCAGGCTTAGGTAGGGGAGATTCCCAGTCCCACTGAGTCCAGCGTCCAGTTCTCCCAGTGGCCAACCAGATGCCCATTATGAGAAACCAGCAAGAAGAATCTGAGCACGAGAGCAACTCTCTTCCGTCCTGCGGTTTCCTGCAGCTGGAATTCAGAAGCACGGCAGAGTCATCTCCTCCAGCGCTTCTTGTGTTTCCACGGCTCAGTGCTCAGGCCTCCCTGGGTCTCTGTTCCGCTGCTCCAAGGCCTTGACCCAGCAGCTCTGCTCATGTCACGGTGACAGCTGCAGATGAGAAATCGAGGCTTGCCGGGAACCAGGATAACCAAACCCTGGAGAAGGAGGGCAGAGGCTGCTTTCATGCTGGCAGGGACCCACCACCGCCTCAGATGGGAAACTCCTGTGCAAGCGCCCCCTGTTCTCCTGGGAAGGCGGCGAGGGAGGGAGGGCCGCCAGGCCAATGTATATATATAGCCCAAGGCGGTCCAACTCTGGGCAGGCCAGCCGCTTCCATGCAGCGCCATGCAGCTCCCATCCCTCTGCCTTCTCGCGGGGCTGATCGTCTCAGTGGCCAAGCCAGGGCTGGGAGGTTAGTGGAGAAGGGTGTGCAAGCTGAGCCAAACAGAAACGCGCGTGTGTGTGTGTTTGTGTGTGTGTGTGTGTTTGGGTTTGCAAGAAAGAGATCTCTTTTTTCCCTAATTTTATTAAATTTGCTTAGTAACATAACATTATTATATATATTCTATAAAACAAAGAATACAAAACAACATTCATTCATGCTACAATGCATAACTACATAACATTAATATATATGGTTTCTGAAAAAAAAGGCTTACATAACAAAATCAATTCAAAATACCATCCGGTTTACCTTTTTCTCCCCCCCTCCCTCTCCCCTCCAACCCTCTCCCCCCCCCATCATATTTTTATCCATGTACACAGTCTGTTCATTCGAGCTTGTATGTTAGGGTTTCGCTTCCCCCCTTTCTATCCAGTTCCTGTAAAATGCCCATTTATTTGTGATTCTTTGGCATTTATTTTCCCATCTATCCTCTGCCACTATCTGTGTGAATATTTCTGATTGTACATGTTCAAAAACATAACCAATCCATTTTTCCATATTGCATTTGGCCTTTTCTTTCCATCCCAGAGCAATAAATGCCATTCCAGCTAGAATCATAATCTTGTACAAGTCGCAAGAAAGAGATGTGTTTCTTCTCCTGCAGAAGCAGGGAGTTCCTCTCCTCTCCTCTCCAGGAGCTGCTACGAAGGGATTTACAGCTCAGGGACTATTTATTTTTTATTTTACTAATTGCATTTATATCTCACCTTTTTCTCTCCCAGGAGCTCAAAGTGGCGTACGTGGTTCCCCCCCCCTTCCTCATTTAATCCCCACTCCTGTGAGGTAGGCTAGGCTAAGAGGCACCATCTGCCCCCTCCCAGTCACACCCAGTGAGCTTCATAGCCAGAGCTGGATTTGAACCCTGGCCTCTCCCAGGTCCTACTCTGACACCCTAACCGCTACACTGTACTGGCTCGCACTAGGAGGCTGTCTTCTCCTGAATCAGACTGTTGGTCCACCTAGTCCAGTGTTGCCTACAATGGCTGGAATCAATGGCTCTCCAGAGCTTCAGGCAGGACTCTATGCCAGCCCTACCTGCAGATGCCTTTGGGGATTGGGACCTTCCGCTTGCAAGGCAGCTGCTCTGGCACTGAGGGATCAGCAGCCCCCACTGGCAGCTTTTCTGGAAGACCTTCCTCTCCAGAGAAACACCCTCTCTCCTTCCTCTGGTGCAGAGGAATTCACAGGAAAGGCCGGCCAACCAAGAGGAAGCTGGGAGGCTGCGACTTTTCTCTGAGAGGCTCTGCTGCCCGAATGGTCTCTTCTTTTCCACAGCAGGCGCTGGAAAGGGAAGCCCACTGCCCTCAACTCCTGCCTCTGCCCTGGAGAAAGCTGGCCTGTGCCCACCAGGGAGGAATCCGGATGCCCAGCCCTCCAAGGTCTTCTGCCTCTCCGACGCTTCCTGTCCTGGCAGTGAGAAGTGCTGCAACGTGGGGACTCTGAGGATCTGTGCACATCCTGCAATGGGTAAGTGGGGCAGACAGAGGATGGGAGCAGTGATGGTGAGAACCACCTGCTTAGGGGAGGCCAAATGGTTTGACTTTCCACAAGCACAGAGTTAAACTATGGAACTCTCTCCCACAAAGGGCAGGTGGTGTCCACCATTCTGGATGCCCTGAAAAGAAAATTACCGTATTTTTCGCTCCATAAAGCGCACCTAGTTTTTAGAGGAGGAAACAAGAAAAGAAAAATTCTGAACGAAACAGTGGATGTATGATTTTTGTGGTTCATGCTGTGGCCACAAAGATGTGATCTGATGGTGAATTTGGGGTGACCCAATGCAAAAATCCATGTGGATCCATGCTTCGTTACCACCTTTTTGTAGCATTGCAGCCCCAGGAAACAGTGGAAGCATGATTTTTTTGGTGCAGGCTGTGGCCATGGACATGCTATGTGATCTGATGGTGAATTTGGGGTGACCCAGTGTGAAAATCCTGAGGATCCATGGGCTTTTACCTCCCCCCTCCCAGGCAGCTTCCGCTAGCGTCCCTTATCTCTCTTCCGATCCCACCGATCAGCTGTTTCCTTTCAACACTCCCTTCCCTCTTGTTTGCCTTAGTGTCTTTTCCTTAGCCAGAGCAGTTTTTTGCTCCTCCTTTTCTTCTAATTTCTCTCCTTATTGCTTTAGTCTTCCTGTCCCCCCCCCCCGCTTTGCAAGTTTGCTGTCTTTACCTCCCCCCTCCCAGGCAGCCTCCTTTATCTCTAGCGTCCCTTATCTCCCTCCCTGATCGGCAAACGATCAGAGGCTTTGTTTCGACACCCCCTTCCCTCTTTCAAAAAAAAGCACGACCTGCTTTTTGCCCCTGGGCAATTCGGCTCCAGGGACCAGGCATTCGCTCCATAAGACGCACAGACATTTCCCCTTACTTTTTAGGAAGGAAAAAGTGTGTCTTATGGAGCAAAAAATACCGTAGGCAAGTTCATGGGGGAGAGGACTCTCAATGGCTAGTAACCACGATGGCTCTGCTCTGCCTCCAGAGTCAGAGGCAGTGATGCTTCTGAGTACCAGCTGCTGGAAGATACAGGAGGAGAGAGTAGCCCTCAGCTCCTGCTTGCAGGTTTCCCATAGTGGGTGTCTGGTGAGCCACTGTGAGAAGAGGAAGCTGGAGGTTGTGGACTCTCCATCACTGGAGGTTTTTAATCAGAGGTTGGATGGCCACCCAGGGCCTGGCAGAGCCAGGCAGAGGCCCAGGCCAGGTAGATAATCTGTCCCCCCCTTTTTTTTACCCTGGGGATAACTGAGGTCTTATCTTATAAATAAGTAAGTATATAAATAATTTTCCCAAAAGTTATGCTGACAAATAATTTTATTTCAAGGCTTGAACAGTATCTGCATATAAAGACAAAATGGAAAATATAGATATACAATAGTGCTTTTTAAAAATACATAGGGGAAAGGATTATTTTAAGTATCTACATTTAAAAATGCTTTCCTAGCTTTCTTTTCTGCAAATTCTTGAATTACGCAGGAAAAATCAAGCAACTTCGCCTTATCGTGGTTTATGTTTATCATTGCTAAACCATTTAGGCGTTCTTGAGCCATTATTGATCGAAAGTCAGTCTGACATCAATACCAGGGAAGATTCTGGAGCAGATCATTAAGAAAACAGTCTGTGAGCACCTAGAAAGGAATGCTGTGATCACCAATAGTCAGCATGGATTTCTGAAAAATAAGTCATGTCAGACTAACCTGATCTCATTTTTTGACAGAATTACAAGCCTGGTAGATGAAGGGAACTCAGTGGATGTAGCCTACCTTGATTTCAGTAAGGCATTTGACAAGGTGCCCCATGATATTCTTGTAAAGAAGCTGGTAAAATGCGGTCTTGACTCTGCTACCACTCAGTGGATTTGTAACTGGCTGACTGACCGAACCCAAAGGGTGCTCATCAATGGTTCCTCTTCATCCTGGAGAAGAGTGACTAGTGGGGTGCCACAGGGTTCTGTCTTGGGCCCGGTCTTATTCAACATCTTTATCAACGACTTGGATGATGGACTCAAGGGCATCCTGATCAAATTTGCAGATGACACTAAACTGGGAGGGGTGGCTAACACCCCAGAGGACAGGATCACACTTCAAAACGACCTTGACAGATTAGAAAACTGGGCCAAAACAAACAAGATGAATTTTAACAGGGAGAAATGTAAAGTATTGCACTTGGGCAAAAAAAAATGAGAGGAACAAATACAAGATGGGTGACACCTGGCTTGAGAGCAGTACATGTGAAAAGGATCTAGGAGTCTTGGTTGACCACAAACTTGACATGAGCCAACAGTGTGACGCGGCAGCTAAAAAAGCCAATGCAATTCTAGGCCTCATCAATAGGAGTATAGCATCTAGATCAAGGGAAGTAATAGTGCCACTGTATTCTGCTCTGGTCAGACCTCACCTGGAGTACTGTGTCCAGTTCTGGGCACCACAGTTCAAGAAGGACACTGACAAACTGGAACGTGTCCAGAAGAGGGCAACCAAAATGGTCAAAGGCCTGGAAACGATGCCTTATGAGGAACAGTTAAGGGAGCTGGGCATGTTTAGCATGGAGAAGAGGAGGTTAAGGGGTGATATGATAGCCATGTTCAAATATATAAAAGGATGTCATATAGAGGAGGGAGAAAGGTTGTTTTCTGCTGCTCCAGAGAAGCGGACATGGAGCAATGGATCCAAACTACAAGAAAGAAGATTCCACCTAAACATTAGGAAGAACTTCCTGACAGTAAGAGCTGTTCGACAGTGGAATTTGCTGCCAAGGAGTGTGGTGGAGTCTCCTACTTTGGAGGTCTTTAAGCAGAGGCTTGACAACCATATGTCAGGAGTGCTCTGATGGTGTTTCCTGCTTGGCAGGGGGTTGGACTCGATGGCCCTTGTGGTCTCTTCCAACTCTATGATTCTATGATTCTATGATTCTATGATTCTATGAAAGAAAGACTTAATTCATTTTGTGAATATGCTGACTGAGGCCCCCTTTGGAATCTGAGGCCCAGGCCAAGTGGGCCATATGCCCCCCCCCTCTGTCTGGGCCTGTGGCCACCTTTCATGGATGCTTTAGCTGCATTGCAGGGGTTGGACTAGATGACCCTCGGCTCCCCTTCCAACTCGACAATTCTATGCTTCTATGCTTCTCTGACTAGATGGGCATTGCCCTGATTCACCCGGGCTCCTCTTATCTTCTCAAGCCTCCCCTCACCCCTGGCCATTGGCTCAGCCAACTTTCTGCCATTAATATTCAAAAACACTCTGAGTGTTTTTGAGGGGAAAGACTCTGTTCTGAAATGCTAACAAAAAGTGGCTCAGAGATAAAATGCTTATATTCCGTGAACAGGAAAGAGATATTGAAACATACCTCCTGATTCTGCCTTTCCAGCAGCAAACCTTCATAGAATCATAGATTTGTAGAGATGGGAGGGACTCTAAGGTTCATCTAATCCAACTCTCTTCAATGCAAAAATCACATACATTGAAGTCGGTAGATAGGCACCATTATTTCTGTTCTACATAAATTTTAGAGAAAAAATGTCAGTGGGAAGGGGGCCATGATTTTCATTTAGCTCGGTTTCTTGGCAAGATGACTGTCAAACCAGGGTGAAAGAATCAGCTCCAGGAATAACCTCAGCAAAGACCTGCAGTAGCAGCTGGATCAGGCCAAAGGGGCCCCATCCAGGCCAGCATCCTCTTCTCGCAAGGGTTGAGCAGATGCCTCTTGTGGAAGAATCGCCAGCAGGACCTTAGCACGAGAACCATCTCCCTTCCTTTGTTTTCCAGCAACTGAGATTCAGAAGCACTGCTGCCTCCATCTGTTGAGGCACAGCAGAGCCACCCTGCCATCCATGGTCCTGTCCTCCTCCATGAATCTGTCCAATTCTCTTTTAAAGTCATTTTGGACTCACAGCTGTCCATGGAGGCTCAGGTCAATTCTGTGTCCAGGGCAGCTGTCTCCCAGCTCCATCTGGCATGCAGGATGAGACCCTCCCTGCCCGCATACTGTCTGGCCAGAGTGGTGCATGCTCTAGTTATCTCCCGCTTGGACTACTGCAATGCGCTCTATGTGGGGCTGCCTTTGAAGGTGACCCGGAAACTGCGACTAATCCAGAATGTGGCAGCTGGACTGGTGACTGGGAGTGGCTGCCGAGACCACATAACACCGGTCCTGAAAGACCTACATTGGCTCCAAGTACGTTTCCAAGCACAATTCAAAGTGTTGGTGCTGACCTTTAAAGCCCTAAACGGCCTCAAAGGCCCAGTATACCCAAAGGAGCGTCTCCACCTCCATCGTTCTGCCCAGACACTGAGGTCCAGCTCCAAGGGCTTTCTGGCGGTTCCCTCCCTGCGAGAAGCCAAGTTACAGGGAACCAGGCAGAGGGTCTTCTTGGTGGTGGCACCTGCCCTGTGGAATGCCCTCCCACCAGATGTCAAAGAGAAGAACAACTTCCAGACTTTTAGAAGACATCTGAAAGCAGCCCTCTTTAGGGAAGCTTTTAAAGTTTAACAGACTACTGTATTTTAATACTTTGTTGGAAGCCACCCAGCCAGATAGTGGGGTATAAATAATATATTATTATTATTATTATTATTATTATTATTATTATTATTATTATTATTATTATTATTCCCTCTAATGGTGAGTGATGGTGGTCATCACTGCCTCCTGTGGCAGGGAGTTCCATAGTTTATCTATGCATTGTGTTCTTTCTTTGACCTCTATTGAGTCGTCCGATCTTCCTGAATCCAGTCCAGAACTTTGATGCCTCCTGCAGGTGAATCAACCACAACTTTTTATCTATCAAGCTGGAGTTGGGAGGAGAAGGTCAGGATGAATCTTCCCTCAGCGCTGAGTCACCAGCACAAGCCCTGAGGCCACTCTGAGGGACAGGCTCCCTGGCCAAAGGGGTTTCTGCTGTGGGAACACAGCATCCCTTCTGGTCTGTCTCCTCCTGGCTGGGACAGACCCACAAGACCTCCTCACTCTCTGCTAACTCAGTCCCTGACCTGCTCCCACCTGGCTTGGCCTCAAATCAAGAACATTCCTGGAAGAAACTCGCCTCTCGCTGAAGTCTTCGCCAATGGGGTGAAATTCCGTTCAGGTCACACTTCCAGACAAACCTGCCCGATTTGCTCCTTCCAAAAATGCAGGCATCCTCCAAATTTTGCACTTCTCCAGCACAGCACAGTTTCCCACATGAGAAATCTGATGAAAGAATAAGTTAATAAGTTAGAATATGCAGGAAATGTAAAAAAATATATAATAATTTAAGGAACCGCAGAAAGAGAAGGAAGGAAGTCGGTTTCTGAAATGTGAGAATGATTGTAAAATTATTGAAATGTATATAACTGAAAATCATAAATAAAAAATAATACTTTAAAAAATATGTATGAGAAATGTGTACAAGAGTGCAAATAACAGGGGAGTGTGTGCATAAAAATGCATGCATATGTGAAACTAATATGTTCAGCCAAACTGCATAGACAAGCATGTATATTTTCATGGAGAAGAGTCTGCCAATGGTGACAAGCCATGACGGTTATACTCTGCCTCCATGTCAGACACAGTAAATGTTTCCAGATACCAGTTTCTGGAAACCACAGGAGGGGAAAGTGACCTTGCACCCAGATCCTGCTTGTGGGTTTCCTGTTGAAGCATCTGGCTGTCCACTGGGAGAACTGGAGGCAGGACTAGATAGGCCACTTGTCTAATCCAGCAGAGCTCTTTCTATGTTCATATGGTGAATTTTCATGAAGAAAATCCATGGCAATATGGGGAACTGAACTTGAGTTTGGAAATGATTTTGGCCCCCATCCCTCTTCTTCCCCAGTGAGCCCAGGCTACTGTCCGAAGCTCTGCTCTGGACTGAAGGAGGCCTGTCAAGTGAACTGTCTGGATGACACCTGGTGTGGCCCCGGGGAGAAGTGCTGCCCTGACGATTGCCACATGCGCTGTGTGGCAGCTGCCCCAGGTAAGCGGGGGTCTTTGAGCTGGCAGATCTCAGCTTGGGAGATGGAAGCTCTCGCCTGTCTTCCTAACCAAAGAATCACAGAACTGTAGATTCAGAAAGAATCCCCAAGTCCAACCCACTACAAGGCGGGAATCAGAACTGAAGAAGCCCTGACAGGTGGCCTTCCAACCTCTCCAAGGAGAGACACACCCTTCGAGGGAAGTGCGTTCCACTGTCAAACAACTCTTACTGTCCAAATGTTCTTCCTGATGTTTAGTCATAATCTCCTTTCTTGTAACATGAATCCATTGGTTGAGTCCTTCCCTCCAGAGCAGGAGAGAACATGCTTCTTCTCTGTTCCATGTGACAGCCCTTGAGATATTTGAAGAAGACTATCATATCTCTGCTCAGACTCCTCTTTTCCAGGCTTTGTTGTTTAGTCATTCAGTTGTGCCCGACTCTTCGTGACCCCCTGGACCAGAGTGCGCCAGGCACTCCTGTCTTCCACTGCCTCCCTCATGTTGGTAGCTTCAAGAACACTGTCCAACCTTCTCATCCTCTGTCGTTCTCATTCTCTGTTGTCCAGAACTGGACCAAGGGTAGAATAGACCTTATGCCACATGCATAAGACGAAGCAAAAAAATGGGAGATTCAGACCAGTCACTAAAGGAAGGAATCCTTCACTCTGCATGCAGCTAAACTATGGAATTTGCTCCCACCTGGTACAGTGATGGCCATTCATTTAGATGGCTTTGAAAGAGGATCATGGAAGTGAGAGTTGAACCATAAAGAAGGCTGATCGCCGAACTGATGCTTTTGAATTCTGGTGCTGGAGGAGACTCTTGAGAGTCACAAAGAGGGCACAAGGAGAAGGGGAAGACAGAGGATGAGATGGTGGGACAGTGTTCTTGAAGTGACCAGCATGAGTTTGACCAAACTGCGGGAGGCAGTGGAACACAGGAGGGCCTGGCGTGCTCTGGTCCAGGGAGTCATGAAGAGTCGGACACGACTGAACGACTAAACAACAACAACAACAACAAAAGAGGATCAGACAAATTCATGAAGCAAATGAAGGCAATTGAGAGCTGGTCCTAGGAACACAAGCAGCTGCTGCCTCCTAGCTTAGCACTGCTTACACAAACTGGTAGCAGCTCTCCATGATTTCAAGCAGGCATTGTGAGGTTGCTTATACCCAGTTCTTTTTTTCAGGGGGCACTCAAGGGTATGTAGTCTGGCACCTCTTTTTGTTGTTGTTAAAAAGGGTGGCACTTAGTGCAACAACTTCATGGCCAGCACCTACTTTTCTGGGGGGGGGGGAGCACTGCTGATACCAGACATTATTTATTTGCACATGGCTTAACGCCCAGATGTGCTGAGTGAAGAAATCCTCCCTCTTCAAAGATCTGCCCTGGCTGCCAATTTGTTACCTGGCCAAATTCAAAGGTTTCCCTTTGAGTAGATAAAGCCCTCCACAACTTAGAGTCAGTTCGGTCCAAGAATCGCCTTCCCCCGCAATCTAAGTATCCCGCCAACCGCTTTGACCTCCGTAATGGGCACATAACGTTCCTTCTCCGCTTGCGAGGGGTTGAGCTTTCCAGGTGGCAACAATGACAACATTCTGGCACTCGCTGCCTGCGAAAACGGTAGGTGCCCTCCGTGTTGCCTCTTCTAAATCATGGTGTTCATGTTTAGGGAACAGACTGAAACAGGTCACTGGGACAGAAGATTAATGGCAGCGTTGATGGGCAGAGGCAGGAAGAGGCCTGGCGGTCCCGAGATCGGGGAGCAAAATAAACACTCCAAATCAATAAACTTGCATAACTAGCACCAGAGGACAGGAATGTCGCTTCTGAGGAGGGGGAGGTATGGGCACCCCTGGCCTCTGAGAAATCTGCATTCTGGGTCTAACCCAAAGTGTAGACACTGCAATATATGTCATACTGAAAGGCTCTTGGGCAGCAACCTTGGAGCAGGAGAACAAAGGCTTCGACTGAATGGCGTTGTGCTTCTTTCTGCCCCAGTTAGGCCTGGCATTTGCCCACGGAGGATGGCATGGCCGAATGGCACCCCCTGCCGGAACCAATGCGAAGATGACAGAGACTGCCCTGAGGACCAGAAGTGCTGCTTTGCTGGCTGTGGCCTTGAATGCCTGAAGCTCTCTGCAGGTACCAGAGCCGTCTCATGAGCATCTCTGGGGCACAAAGCATGGGGGTGGGGAGTTTTCGGGTGCTTCACTTTTCTGCGTCACAGGGGGTTGGACTAGATGACCCTCGCGTCCCTTCAAACTCTACAATTCTATCATTCTGTGATTCTAAACTCTCAGGTGCATCCAGCCAAAGGTTGCAAACGCAGACATGGCCATCCCGTCTGATTCTTCACCATGACACCAAACTTGCTAGCCAGCCGGCCTCTCACAGATCAAGCCAGGCCACCCAGACCTTAGCAGTCAGCTGCTTACAGTGCAAATTGTTGGAGGTGGCTCAAGGAAGCAAGCCCAGCCACATCGTACCAGAAGAGAAAAGAGGGAAACTCACAGACTCTCCAAACTGGGCACCTTTTCCTGGGCAGAAAAGTCCCGGACAAGCGATGTCCGTCCTGGTTTCTGGTCCCCACAGAAAGCAAGTTTGGAATGAAGCAGCCCTAGGGCAGGGCCGCAGATCAGTGGCAGTGCGCCTGGTTTGCATGCAAGCTTCAATCCCCACTGGCAGCATCTCCAGGTAGGGCTGGGAGAAATCCCTGCCTGGAATCCTGGAGAGCTGCTGCCAGTCCGTGCAGGCAATGCTAAACTAAATGGACCCACAGACACTTACAGTTATCTGTGTCACGTGACAAGGCAGGGATGAAGGAGGGGCAGCGATACCTGGAAAACAGTTGTAGGAGAGAGCAGAGGGAGGAGGGAGTTTTGTGCCAGTGACCCTCCTGCTAACCTTATTTGCTCAATGAAATGCACCAGCAGGTTTTGTTTGCCAAACTCGCTGCTGGATCTAAGAGAAGGTGGCCAGGAGCCAGTTTCCCAAGGCTCTGAGAAAATCCTCCGCAGCCAGTTCAGGCCTCTTCACACAACAAACCTCTGCCTTTCCCAACTGTCTCCCAGGAATAGGGCTGAGCTCAGAGAGGCTGTGGGCCAGGGAGCCTGGAGAATGGGAGAGGGTTGTTCCTGGACAGGGGTGTCTTTAAGCTTAGGGTTAAAATATGAAGGATTTGGAAGAAGTGCACCCAGGTCTTCCCGCATTGCCAGGAGGTGATGGGACCAGTGGCCATGATCTTGGTGTTTTTTTGTTGTTGTTGTTGTTGTTTTGATGTTGAGCTTCAGACCATGTTTTGCTCTTTCCTCTTTCACCCTCATAAAGAGGTTTTTTAATTCCTCCTCACTTTCTGCCATCATGTTTACTTAGGAAATATTTATCATAGAATCATAGAATCATAGAGTTGGAAGAGACCACAAGGGCCATCGAGTCCAACCCCCTGCCAAGCAGGAAACACCATCAGAGCACTCCTGACATATGGTTGTCAAGCCTCTGCTTAAAGACCTCCAAAGTAGGAGACTCCACCACACTCCTTGGCAGCAAATTCCACTGTCGAACAGCTCTTACTGTCAGGAAGTTCTCCCTAATGTTTATCCAGGGCAGTTCGCAATGACATAAAACACAGTGAAATAAAAGCAGCCGAAAAAACAACAACCCAAAGACATCATTGGAAAAGTTTTAAATACGTGGGCTTGTGTGACCTGAAAGAAAAGCAGTCCCTTGCAGGTCATCTGTGCACATGTGTCTCTTTAATCACACAGTAAATGTGGCACATGGGACAAATGACAAATCAAATGTATTTTTTGGTACAGTGATTTATTTGTGCAATTTAAAGGGTTGCCAGACCCTTTCTCTCAGGTTTTAATGCTTCTCTTCCTTTTGATTTAAAATGCTAAACCAACTCTTATTATTATTTATCGTGCAGTTTCCAAGCATAGAAACCCAGTATACAGTCATTAAAATATCAACATCCATAATTAAAATATGTTCCTCTACAACCAGGCCTTTGGCTGATTAATATTCTACAGCCTTTCAAATGTGTTTTTACAGTGCTTTTCTCTGGGGGGACACATACCCCAAACATTTTGTGAATCTTTGTACTTTTGTCCATTTACAGTGTTTTTCCCGATTTGAACTATAAAAAGGTGGTTTTCTTGAGTCAAACCCCTAAGCATTTTTTAAGGGGAAAAAGCACTCTGTTTTTAGCTGGGGGTACTATTGTTTCATTGTTTTTGTTTTAACTACTTATGTGTGTTTTTACCTTGTGTTTTTATGTTGTGAACTGCCCTGATACACAGATTAAAAAATAAAAAATAAAATAAATGAAGGACATTAAAACTTGTGGGCATCAAATGAAGCTGCGTTCTGGGCAGATAAAAGACAGTGTTCTCATCATGCGGCGCAGGGTTAAATTGTGGAACTCCCTCCTGCAGGAGGCAGTGAGCAAGATTGTGATTGTGAACAACCCTCTCCCCCCCCCCCAGAAACTCCCACTCCGTGTTCAGAGGCACCAGCCGAAACCACTCCAAAGAGCTGCATTGATTTCTGCAGGGATAACTTTGACTGCCCAGCAGGCGAGAAGTGCATCTCCACGGACTGCGGCTTCAAGTGTTCAGCGCTTCACCCAGGTACCTTGTCTTCCCCTAGTGGCACTCCTGAAAGGTCAACTTCTTTCTCAAGCCACCGCAGGAAGGCTGGAGTCTGTCAGGTGACACACACACACCCAGTATAAACCTCTGCATTGCAAGGGTTCGGCTGAATGTCTTTTGGGGTTCCTTGCAGGTCTGCAATTCAGTGATTCTATTGTTCTAACAAAATAAAACAAATTCCTTCCAGTAGCACCTTAGAGACCAACTAAGTTTGTTACTGGTATGAGCTTTCGTGTGCATGAACACTTCTTCAGATACCTGCATGCACACGACAGCTCATACCAATAACAAACTTGTTGTTTAGTTGTTTAGTCATGTCTGACTCTTCATGACCCCATGGACCAGAGCACGCCAGGCACTCCTGTCTTCCACTGCCTCTCGCAGTTTGGTCAAACTCATGTCCGTAGCTTCAAGAACACTGTCCCACCATCTCATCCTCTGCCGTCCCCTTTTCCTTGTGCCCTCCATCTTTCTCAACATCAGGGTCTTTTCCAGGGAGTCTTCTCTTCTCATGAGGTGGCCAAAGTCTTGGAGCTTCAGCTTCACGATCTGTCCTTCCAGTGAGCATTCAGGACTGATTTCCTTCAGAATGGATCAGTTTCATCTTCTTGCAGTCCATGGGATTCTCAAGAGTCTCCTCTAGCACCAGAATTCAAAAGCATTGATTCTTTGGTGATTGGCCTTCTTTATGGTCCAGCTCTCACTTCCATACATCACTACTGGGAGAACCATAGCTTTAACTATACGGACCTTCGTCATTTAGTGATGTGATGTCTCTGCTCTTTAAGATGCTGTCTAGCAGGAACTGGCAAGCCACTCCAGTATCCCTGCCAAGAAAACTCCATGGACAAAGACAACAGGCATATAACAAACTTAGTTGGTCTCTAAGGTGCTACTGGAAGGATTTTTTTTTATTTTATTTTTTTCGACTATGGCAGACCAACACTGCTACCTAACCTTAACTAGATCTATTGTTCTAGTTCAGGGATGTCCAACTCCCAAGAGACTGTGATCTACTCCCACTATGAAAACACTGGCAGTGATCTGCCCAATGGATTGACCCAAGCTGTTGAGCTTGTTGAGTTTTTTGGGGGGAGGAACCCCCACAGTTGTTCAGCTTCTTCTGGGGAGACTTCAGCAAAGTTGTTGAGCTCTTCTGGGGGGCGTCGGCGATCAATCAGGATCACGCAATCAAGCAGGAAGGCCCCGCGATCGACCGGTTGATTGCGATCGACCGGTTGGACATCCCTGTTCTAGTTGGTCTTAATGGGAAGCGCTTCTCTTGCTCTTGATTCTGCCCCATTCCCCCCCCCCCAGCTGCAACCAAAACAAACACAGCGGTGCCAAGACTCATGGGACCCACCTCAGCCAGCGTTTCTGCACCTGGCCAGCCGGGCAAGGGCCCCATCCTGACCCACCCACCTGCAGGTGAGTAACTCTGGAGGGAGTACTGGGGCTACAAGGGCACAGCCCTCCCCTGGAAACTCAAGAATCTTTCCCCTCCCCAAAAAACCCTCCTCAAAATCTCAGAGCCACACACCTTTCCTGTTCCCCACACCTTTTAGGTCCCTTGTAGGGGCTCATTCGCAATTCTCTTGTGCCTTGCCTAGCCTAGAAACCATGGCCATCCAGAGAAAATTCCTACTTGCTCCCGTTGAGCACTAGAGAGTGGTTTTCCCCAGGGGACAATGAGGTTTCTCCAGACTGCCATGCTCTCTGGGTGAGGCACCAGTGAAGTGCGGAGGAGCCCATAGAGGGGCATCTCTGCCAGTTTCCCCTTCTCCTCCTCCTCCTCCTCCTCCTTGGTCAGCTTATTGCACTGCTCAGCCAATCCTCACTCAGGCATGTAGCTATGGCAACAAGGTCCCTCCCTCTTTCTGAGCCCTTGGAGCGGGGAGGAAGGGGATGCGGAGTATTTTGTGCCAGTTGGGTCTTGAAATCTGTGCACCGTTTCATGGTTGAAAAACCCCAGAAACAACCCTCAAAGCGGTTCACAAAGAGAATGAAACAATAAAATGGTCATTGAAAGCCACTCTTGAAAACATTCAAAAAATAAGTTCTGCAATAAACTAAACACAGATTAAAGGTGCTCCAGCAGCACCCAATGCGTCTGTGCTGGCTGGTCTAAAGAAGAATGCTTTCTTTTCTCTTTTCTCTTCTTTTTTTATTACAAATTTGCAGCAAATTTTAAGATAATCAAGAATTCAAATTACATTTTACATTTCATAATTACACCCCCCCCCATGACTTCTCCCAACTTCCCTTCCTGGTTTATCACATATTTATTTCTTATGTTTATGATATACACCTTATTTTCTAAGATTAAAGTTATACATTATTGATCCATTTTCTATTTTCAACATTTTATCCACATAATTACCATATTTTTCACCCCATAGGGCGCACTGGCCCATAGGACGCACCTAGCACCAGAACAGGCTGCTATCCCCTAGCCGTGGGAGAGCGACTTCACGCAGCTCTCCCACGGCTAGCAGAGAGCTGCGCGAAGCCAGAAGCTTGGGGCGTGCTGAGCTCAGCGCGCCCCAAGCTTCTGGGTGCAGGCAGGCTCTCCCCAAGCTGTGGGAGAGCTGCGTGAAGTCACGCAGTTCTCCCACGGCTTGCAGATAGCTTCCTGAAGCCTGGAGAGCGAGAGGGGTCGGTGCGCACCAACCCCTCTCACTCTCCAGGCTTCAGCAAAAGCCTGCATTTGCTCCATAGGACGCACACACATTTCCCCTTCATTTTTGGAGGGGGAAAAGTGCGTCTTATAGGGCGAAAAATACGGTACATTTTTTCTATTTGTTAATTGTAAGTGCCTTAGTCAAATCCTGCAAGTGAGTCCATTTCAGTACATTGTTTCTGTATATACATCATAAAAGCTTCCCAGTCTTTACTGAAGTCATCACTGTCCTTGTCTTTAAGTCTTTCAGGCAATTTTGCCATTTCAGCGTATTCCACCAACTTTTCTTGCCATTATTCTTTCGTTGGCATTTCATCACTTTTCCATCTTTGAGCTAATAAAATTCTGGCTGCTGTTGTCGTGTACATGAATAGATTCTTCTTATCTTTTGGCAAATCTTGTCCTAAAATTCCTAATTAGAATTTGCTTGCTTATTAAACAAGAGTGCTTTCAGACGGCGCAGGTAAAGGCGGCCGCTTGATATCAAGAGGCAGGCAGTTCCAAAGTGCGGGTGCTGGAACATCAATGTCTTAGAAATGCAGAAGGGGTTTTGTGCAGCACCACTAACAGTGCCTGTTCTGGTGTTCAAAGCGGTCAAACACAGAGAAAGGCAAAGTGGGCATTTATGGGGTAACCAATGAACAAGTTTTAATCGTGGAAACAAATGGAATTCCTAAACTCTCCCCCTCTGCTTCCCTCTCCTATCAGAGGCAGAGCGGCCTGGAGCCTGTCCTGTCATGCCCCCAAATACCCCACGGTGGTGCTGGCAGGGGTGTAGGGCTGACAGCGAGTGCCCCGGAGCAAGGAAGTGTTGCTGGAATGGCTGTGCCCGCGTCTGTTTGGTGCCTCTCCTGGGTAAGTTGCCTCTTGGAGGGGGTTACGGGTCAGGTATAATAATAATAATAATAATAATAATAATAATAATAATAATAATAATAATATAATAATAATAATAATAATAATAATAATAATAATAATAATAATAATAATTTACTATTTGTACCCCGCCCATCTGGCTGCGTTTCCCCAGCCACTCTGGGCAGCTCCCAACAGAATAGTAAAAACACAATAAAACATCAAACATTAAAAACCTCCTGATACAGGGCTGCCTTCAGATGTTTTCTAAATGTCAGGTAGTTGTTTATCTCTTTGACATCTGGTGGGAGGGCGTTCCACAGGGCGGGCGCCACCACTGAGGAGGCCCTCTGCCTGGTTCCCTGTAACTTGGCTTCTTGCAGCAAGGGAACCACCAGAAGGCCCTTGGAGCTGGACCTCAGTGTCCGGGCAAAACGATGGGGGCGGAGACGCTCCTTCAGGTATTAGGGATGCTGCAGAAACATGCTTCATTCTGCATCATGCACATGAGGAGTGTGGCTTTCAGAGGACACACAAGAAGAGAGGCGGCTGTGGTGCACTAATGTGGTTTTGAGCAGGCTTTGAGAGAAGATCAGATGAATACATGGAGGAGGAGGAGGCTGCCAATGATTACTCCATGAATGGAGTAATTCATTGGTATCTGAAGAAGTGTGCATGCACACGAAAGCTCATACCAAGAACTAACTTAGTTGGTCTTTAAGGTGCTACTGGAAGGATTTTTTTTATTTTGTCCATGAATGGAGGCAGCCATGCGTCTGAATCCCAGTTGCTGGAAACTGCAGGAGGGGGAAAGGGCTATAATAATAATATTTTATTTATATCCCAACCTCCCCAGCTGAAGCCGTGCTCAGAACGGCTAACAACAATAAAAGTAACACAGCATTCTAAAATCAATTCATTCTAAAATCAATTCAGAAACAAATTAATGGCAACCATTGGGCTATGAGGATTACCAAAGGAGAGAGGTGGTCAGGCTGTGCCTTGGCCAAAGGCCAAGCAGAACAGCTCTGTCTCGCAGGCCCTGCAGAAAGATATCAAGTCTCACAGGGCCCTGGTCTCTTGTGACAGAGCGTTCCACCAGATCAGGGCCACAGCTAAAAAAGCCCTGGCTCTGGTTGAGGCCAGCCTAACCGCCCTGTGGCCCGGGACCTCCAATATGTTTTTGTTCTAAGACCATAATGTCCTCTGTGGGGAATACCAGGAGAGGCGTTTCCGTAGGTACATGGGTCCTAGGCCTGTAGGGCTTTAAAGGTTAAAACCAGCACCTTAAACCTGATCCTGTACTCCACCGGGAGCCAGTGCAGCTGGTATAATACCGGATGAATGTGCTCTCGCAGCGAAGACCTCGTAAGGAGTCTCGCTGCAGCATTCTGCACCCACTGGAGTTTCTGGGTCAGTCTCAAGGGCAGCCCCACGCAGAGCGACTTACAATAATCAAGTCTGGAGGCTATGTGCCGAACAACTGCTTGTGAGGTTTCCATTGGGGCGTCTGATTAGCCACTGTGAGAACAGGATGGTGGACTTGATGGGCCATTGGCCCCACCCAGCAGATGTTCTTCTGATGTTCTTAATGGTATTTTGCATAGAAACATGGGAAGTTGCCTTATCCAATGTCAGACCATTGGTCCATTAGTTCAGGATCTTCCACAGTAGCCTGGTTCACACGTAACACGAAACCATGGTTTGCTAAGCTATGGTTCAGTAAGCTGTGGCTTACTGCTGTGTGTGAACGCAGCTCAGGAGCTTACTTGAGGTTTATTAAGTGTGGCTAGAGGCTTGTAGTTGGTTTACAAACCATCGTTAACATTAACCGTAGCTTAGTGTGGCATGCAAACCCCAACCTCCTCTTTATTTAAGGAGTAGTCCTTGCCCAAAAACTATCCACAAAATTCTCTAGTTGTTTTTCCTGCATTGCAAGGAGGTTGACTAGTATCAGTCCCCACCAGGATCTTCAGGTAGGTCTGGGAGAGACTCCGTGCCTTAACCCCAGAGAGTTGTGGCCGGTCAGTGTGGACATTACTCAGGGTCGTCTTGAGCATATGCACCGCTGGGGTGTAAAGATGTGTCCAGCGCCCCCAAATTCAGTTTAGCCCCCAAATTAACATTTATTATGCTTATGTCAGACACCACGCTTATGCCTTATCTCTTGTTTATGAAAGAAGGGAGGAAAAAGAAACAAACTTTTTTATTTGCCCATTTATTTACAATACACTTATACTTAATACAATACAATACACTTATACAGTGGTACCTCGGGTTGCATACGCTTCAGGTTACATACGCTTCAGGTTGCAGACTCCGCTAACCCAGAAATAGTGCTTCAGGTTAAGAACTTTGCTTCAGGATGAGAACAGAAATTGTGCTCCGGTGGCACGGCGGCAGCAGGAGGCCCCATTAGCTAAAGTGGTGCTTCAGGTTAAGAACAGTTTCAGGTTAAGAACAGACCTCTGGAACAAATTAAGTACTTAACCCGAGGTACCACTGTACTTAAGTATACAACACCACACTTAAACTTATAAGTATTGTTGGGCACCTACTTAGGAGAAACATCAGTTGTGTCCAAGGTTCCATTGACCCCGCTGCCACATAGCAGCTCATTACAATACATAACTTAATATTTTGATGCAAGAGTTAATTTCGTTGAGAATGACAAGTGCCGCTGCTGGCGCGGCACATCTTTGGTAAATGAGCACACAAAGTCAAAAGTTCTTTAGTGAAACAGTAGGTATACATTTTCCTAATACCTTTCCTATATATGTATTTTGTTTTTCTAGCTTCATCAAAATTATTTATTATTTCATAATAGGTAGATAGTTAAGAGCTTAGGGGCTTCAGCAGCACGCACCTGGCGCCTCCCAGAATTCAGCGCCCGGGTGCCCCACACCCCTTGTGGGTGAAGACGGCCCTGACATTACTGAGCGAGATGAGCTAATGGTAGCTTCCTAGGTTATCTCCTGGTCACCATCTCCCAGCTCCTTCTCTCTGCGAAATGCACTGTCCAGCCAGATGGACGCTGGAAAGCTTTCCTGCTTCATTCGTCCCCTGACCCTTCTCCAGCCTGCTCTGGTGGGATCCTCACCACCATTGCCTTTGTGCCTCAGAGGTCCATGGGTTTTGTGTGTTGCAGTGAAGCCTGGAGCGTGTCCTTTGCAGCTCAGGGGCTCCATGGGGCCTTGCCCAGAACCATCCCTGAAGAACTGCAGCCATGACTTTGACTGCGAGGGCACCAAGAAATGCTGCTCCATCAGCTGCACCAATGTCTGCAAGGAGGCCGAAGAAGGTAAGGCTGCCCTGCTTCTCCCCAGGCTCTGGGGGCCACACAAACCCATCCTGTCTCTTCCCCTCCCTTCCAGTTCCTGGGCCTGGCTAGGAGGGCTCTTGGGGGCCACAGATGAGTCTGCACAGAAACACACACTGGGCGGCCAGCAAGTTTGGAGACGGAAGTTAATGGGGAGCTGAGCGGAAAGAGACTGGGCGATCCACAGGGCTGCGTCCTGCTCAAGGCTTAAACAAACTCTGCCACATTTAACCCTGGGATCTGCTCTAGTCTATATATTCTTCCTCTCCTGACTCTTTATGGTCGTTTCCATAAAGTACTGCATTCAGATTGCTATACGATTACTGTGTCACCAAGTATGATTACATTTTCACCAAAGGTTACATCCGCTGAGTCTATTACTCTGCTTTAAAAAAGATATTTTCCTTGCGTGCACAGAGGACGGGGTCAAGATGACAAAGGGCCTGGAGAGAGAGCGAGAGGAGATATGAGAGCAATCTTCAGATAGCGTTGCCATATTTCAATAAGTGAACATCTGGAGCTTTTTTGGACAAAGTTGTGGAGCTTTTTTTGCAAAATCTCAAAAAACAAAACAAAAATGCACCACCATATTTTTTAAGAGGGAATGTTCAGAAATTCTGCCATGACACTATTTCTGATGGACGATTGGCAGTCCTATCTTCAAATATCTGAAGGGCTGTCACATGGCAGATGGAACAAGCTTGTTTTCTCCTCCTCCTGAAGCTAGGAGCTGAACCAATGGCTCCAAATTGCAAGAAACGAGATTCTGCCTAAACATTAGGAGGAACTTCCAAAGGGTAAAATCTGATTGACAACGGAACTGACTCCTTTGGAGGATCGTGGAATCTTCTTCCGTGGAGGTTTTCAAACATAGGTTGGATGGCCATCTGTCAGGGAATCTTCAACTGTGATTCCTGCATTTGGGGGGGGGGGGGTTGGACTAGATGACCCCCAGGTTCCCGTCCAACTTTGCAATTCTACTACTCTCACCTACAAGTAAGAGCCTCCGCCATTGTGTTTTGGGAGCCCGGACAGTTGGATGCATTGCTATAGGCCCTAAAGAGATTCGTTTTGCAGTCCTATGGCCCAAATTTGCACAAAACTTGCATATGCTAATTTATATGTATAGATTCAAATTCTGGCCACGTTTTGGAAGTAAATCCACCGTTCATGCCAAGAAAAGAGAGTCCTGTGGCTGTCCACTGTAGCCACCCCCTCTGGCCCCAGTTTCTCCCTCCTCCCCTCTGATTCCCCCCCCCCCTTAGTGCGCCCTGGGACCTGCCCCCTCCAAGCTGCAAAGAGCCAGGAGCCGGACTGCTCCACCTTGACCTTCTGCGTCAGAGACAATGACTGCTCCGGGCCCAACGAGAAGTGCTGCTGGCTGAGTTGCGGGTGGGTCTGCCTGGCTGTCACAGGTGAGGCTGAGGATTGGCTGGGGAGGGCAGAGGATACTTGGGGGGGTGGCACATGAACTGGGCACATCCTGGAGTCAGGGCTGAAGACTGGAGGTTCCTTTGCCCATTTGGGGGTGGCACCTCCACTAATTATTCCCCTTACGGTTTTGATTTATGGGCTACTTTTAAAATGAGGCTGCTTTTTAAATTGCATTTTAACCTGTATTTTAAATTGGGGTCCCCCCCCCATTATGTTTCCATTGTAATTTTACTGGTGTTAGCTGCCCCAAGCCTGGCTTTGGCCAGGGAGGGCGAGGTATAAATAAAAATTATTATTATTATTATTATTATTATTATTATTATTATTATTATTAAACGCCAGGGGTTTCTCTATAACAAGAACTTTGGCTGATTAATCAATCTATGGCTTTTTAAATGGTATGTCGAGGGGTTCTTGTTTTTGTTTGCTATTATGGTATGTATTTTTGTTTTTTATATATATTATGAACCACCCTGTGAACTGCTGGTGAAGGGTGGTATAGGGAATGAATGAATGAATGAATGAATGAATGAATGAATGAATGAATGAATGAGGTTAAGTCCAGGAACACCCCTAGACTGTAATCTGGACCGCTGAATGGGAGTCATACCCATCCAAAACAGGCTGGATTCATGTTATGATGGATGTTTAATGCTGTATTGTTTTTAACACTCGATTGGAAGCCGCCCAGAGTGGCTGGGGAAACTCAGCCAGATGGGTGGGGTTTAAGTAATAAATGATGATGATGATGATGATGATGATGATGGGCACCTTTGTCTGGTCTGGATT
This sequence comes from Podarcis bocagei, assembly GCF_964188305.1. Lineage (NCBI taxonomy): Eukaryota > Metazoa > Chordata > Lepidosauria > Squamata > Lacertidae > Podarcis > Podarcis bocagei. The sequence continues at coordinate 1,818,930 of NC_138129.1, read as the reverse complement.
AAGCTGCCATTTGTTCGCTTTCCTGTGGCCCATTGCTGCCTCCAGGCAACATTAATGCCAAGCTGTTGATAATGCTCTTCTCTTAGATAGTCCAGCTATGGAACTGCCGACATTCAGCGCTGAAGCCCAGACGGAACTTGGAGCCACAGGTTGGTAGAGAGAAGGAACAGAAGGAAGAGGGGAGGGGGCTGGTCCTTTTTTCTCCCCCTGTGGACTTATAAAAGGACCCCTATGTGCCCAGGATATCAAGGGTCCCATTTTATTCTCACCTTTATATCCCACCTTTTCCTCCAAGGACCTCAAGGTAACGTACATCCTTCCCTGCTTCCTCAAGGAAACCCCACCACAACCTTGGGAGGGTAGGCAAGGCTGAGAGACGGTCACCCAGGGAGCTTCATGGCTGAGGGGGAGATTTGAACCCTGGTCTCTCCCAGGTCCTAGTTTGACTCTCTGACCATTACACCATGCCAGCTTTTATCCCTTCCCACTGAAAACCTTCCCTCTTCTGTCAGAAACTCTGCCATTGGAGACTCTTTAAAGAGAGGCAGTCTTTTTCCCCAAAAATTTTTATTTTATTTTCCAGATTTTTCACACATGACAAAAACATGACAAAACACACAACAAAGAAAATAAACACAAAAGAAAATTATTACTTCAAATACCTAAATCTCTTAACATTGGTAACTGCCTTCCTCGAATCCCCTCTACCTGAATTTCATTATATCACCTGTGTAACAGTTCTCCAATTTCATATTTCTAATCATATTAACTCCTTTCATTGACTAACCTCTTCTCCTTTATTATTATTCTAATCATTAATGTTTACTACCACATATTCTTATTCTACCCCTAAGCCTATTTGTTACTTCCAAGAATTTTCTATTTAATCTTATATTACAAATATTCTTTAAATATTCTTTACATTTCTTCCAATCCTCTTGTGTCTCCTTTCTGGTCGCGGATTCTTCCAGTCAAGTCAGCCAGCTCCAAAAAAACCAACATCTTCATCTGCCAATCTTCTATTGTTGGTATTTCTTGCTAGAGAGAGGCAGTCCGGTACACCCAGAAAATTGCCCAAATTCCAAGAACCAATTAAATATCAAGGCTTAAGGTGTCCATCTACAGCTTCTTGTTTCTTTCATGGTGCTTTTCCCCAGGGGCTCCAACTCTGACGCCTCTTCTGAGGAAAACAGAGAAGCCAACAGAGTCACCGATATCAGCAGGTAAGGAGGACGAGAGGAGAGGAGAGCCTTCGCCAACGTGGCACCTGCTAGACATGATGGACTGCAACCTTTTCTGTCTGACCAATAAGGGGCCATAGCTGGTTGCTCAGGTAGCTCTCGTCTCTGGGGGGGGGGGGTTAGAAAGGCACAACCTTGCTGAAGGACCTTCACCTGCTGCCCCCCCCAAAAGTCAATAGTGAAACTTCATGCATTCTTCATATAAAGATCAGTGAAATATAAAACCATCCACTTGCAGAAAACCATTAAGCAATAGACCAACAAGGTCTCCCTACACCAGATAATCCTGGCAACAAATGATTTGTAGGTCCAGTTTTTGGAAAATCAGGTTTTGAGGAGTGCCCCGCTCTTCAAAAATGCAGATTTTTGAGTTCCTTAAAACATCAGAAGTGAGAGTGCTTCTTCCACCTATAAAGTCATTTAACTGGCGGATGGGATTGTTTTTCTTCCCTGTATTTCTCAATTTTTGATCTCCTAATACTCATTCTAGTCCCTGCATGCTAGTTGTTTCAGTTCATGTTGATGATGAAGGATCCCTTGCCTGTTATCTATGCTGCTCTAAAATGTGATTTATTTATTTATTTTAAAAAACTGTACTTGTTGTATTGGACTTCTGTCTATAATATTTTTTAGGATGTTGTAAACGCTTAGGAGATTTTCCTTGAAATACGTAGCAGTTCATTCATTAGAACGATGCTTTGCAGGGTTAAAGAAAGAGAAAAATGGTGCGAAAAGTATAAAGATAGAGGTAATCTACATTAGACACAACAACTTAGAAAGAGTAAAAATTTCGAGGTCTTAGAAGAAAGGAAGGAAGTCAACATGTGTATATGTAGGTAATGACTAGATTAGAATGATGATATGGTTTTATTTGTAGATGTGTGTTTTTGCTTTATGTTTTTTGGGGTTTTTTCTTTTTTTCTTTTGTGTTTTTTTTTTCTTTTTGCTTGTTAGTACTGTTTTATTTTGGATTCAATGTTGGTAATTTTTGTTGTAATTTTGCATTGAAATTATTTTTTTTAAAAAAAATGCCGCTTGGATCTCCTTGGAGAAACAGGTAGGATAAAAATACAAAACATTGAGCACGAACAATGAAAAGAAAGAAAGAAAGAAAGAAAGAAAGAAAGAAAGAAAGAAAGACGTAGCGGTTCATAAATGACCTGAATATAAGTACAGTGGTGCCTCGCAAGATGAAAAGAATCCGTTCTGTGATTCTCTTCGTCTAGCGGTTTTTTCGTCTTGCGAAGCAAGCCCATTGAAGGATTAGCGGATTAGCGCTATTAGCGGCTTATCTGCTGATCGGATCAGCTGATTAGCGGCTTAGCGGCTTAGAGAAAGGGGGGGGAGGGAAAAAACCCAGCAGGAACTCACAAGACATTGTCGTCTTGCGAAGCAAGCCCATAGGAAATTTGTTTTGCGAAGCACCTCCAAAACGGAAAACTCTTTCGTCTAGCGAGTTTTCCATCTTGCGAGGCATTCGTCTTGCGGGGCACCACTGTATATACAACTCCCAGCAGCCCCAGCCCAATCAACTGTGCTGAGGAAGGCATTGGGGGAGAACATTGGGTGTGTGTGTGGGGGGGGGTGTAATTTCTGCTTCTCCCATGCCAGAGGCTCCCATCCCAGCATCTGAGGCAATGTGAAGTCAGCCTGAGCCCAGAGCTTTTGGCCAGGGGACTCAAGCCTTTCCATTCTCGGGTGTCTTTCTGTTTGCACAGCAAAACCAGGCCATTGCAGGGAGTCTGCATACAAGTGTGGGAAGACAATGCTCACCCATGAATGCAAGAGCGACAGCAGCTGCAGTGGGACCATGAAGTGCTGCCTGAGTGGCTGTTCCTGGAAGTGTGTGGAGCCAGGTAAGGGCAGTCAGACCCCCCACCCCACCCCCCACCTTCTGCCTGGCAAGAGGAGGTCACTCAGCTTTATCCCTTTGCAACAGGAGCCTTTGCTCAACACCCACAATTCCAGCTGCTCTGGACAAAATGCTCTTAACCATGATGAGTTGCAAAGCACCAAAGAGATTGTGGAGGCCAGAATTCATAGAATCATAGAACTGCAGAAATGGAAGGGGTCCCCGGGGGGTCATCTAGTCCAACCCCCTGCAGTGCTGGCATCACAGCATCAAAATCCCCAACAAATGGCTATTTGATATCATGCATGAAACAACTGCAATCTATGAAACGCTATTAACGCAGCAGCAACTAAAAAAAATAAGCCAAACATCACAATTACAGCAAAAGGCGTATCACACGATTAGCAATTGATATGGCATTAATAATAATAATAATAATAATAATAATAATAATAATAATAATAATAATAATAATAATAATAATACTTTATTTATACCCCGCCCATCTGGCTGAGTTTCCCCAGCCACTCTATAATCTATAAAAGAGCATTAACAAAACAGCAACTAAAAAAATAAGCTGAGCATTGTTAAGTTCATATGCACTCTCTCCTTGCCCTCCGTGATTCATAATCTTTCTGTTCAGTTCACTACACATAAAATACTCATAATGCCCGTTGTTAAGACAGCTCACCCAAATGCAACACGGGCTGGGGTCCTCTGGTCCTCCAGGATCATGAAACGAGTGACCCAGTTAAATCATGGGTGTTTTTTTCCATTATGTTTTATTACATTAGAAGAAGAAGAAGAGTTTGGATTTGATATCCTGCCTTTCACTCCCTTTAAGGAGTCTCAAAGCGGCTCACATTCTCCTTTCCCTTCCTCCCCCACAACAAACACTCTGTGAGCTGAGTGGGGCTGAGAGACTTCAGAGAAGTGTGACTGGCCCAAGGTCACCCAGCAGCTGCATGTGGAGGAGCGGAGACGCGAACCCGGTTCCCCAGATTACGAGTCCACCGCTCTTAACCACTACACTACACTGGCTCTGATTATTGTTATTTAATGTTTGTAAGCTGCTTTAAGATTCATTTCAATGAAAAGCAGCAAGGAAACACAATAAATCAAATCAAACGGGGGGCGGGGGGCTATTTAACCTCTGTTTAAAAACCATCATTGAAGGAGAGTCCACCACCTTCCAAGGTGGTCTTTCCCATCGTCAAGCAACTCTTGCCATCAAAAGGTTCTTCCTAATTTTGAGTCAGAATCTCCTTTCTTATCATTCAAATCCATGGGTTTGAGTCCTCTCCTCTGGAGCATCAGAAAGCAAGCTTGCTTCCTCATCCAGGTGACTTCAGATATTTGAAGATGGCTATCCTATCGCTTCTCAGTCTCCTCTTCTTCTGGCTAAACATTCCCAACTCCCTCAACTGTTCCTCCTAAGGCTTGGTTTCCAGACCCTTGATTGTCTTGGCTGCCCTCCTCTGTACCCCATCCAGCTTGTCCATATCCTTTTTTTTTATACATGAGAAGGTCTAGGAAACTTCCAAGCTGCTTAAACCCAGTGAGCTGCATTTCCTGCAGTATTGGTCCTGTATGAATCTAGAAAAGTCTCTGCAAGGGGGTGGAGTCTAGAATAGGGGGTCAGGAGATAGAGGTTTCAAAAACATCAATCTGCGCTCATCATTTTTGGGATCAAGTGGCTCGCTTGGAGCTATCCATGGTCCTGAAGCACCAACTTCACCTGTGGGCTCCTGCATCAGTCTTGAACCCGAGGTCAGCAGTCTGGGGTCTTCCCATGGTGAATTGTGGCAAGACCATATTTAGCACAATCTGCTCAGCCAGCTGACAATACTGTCCTTTTCTGATTACCCACACACTCCAAAAAAAGTTACAGGTAGGTGGCCGTGTTGGTCTGCTGTAGTCGAAACAAAATAAACAAAATAAAAAATAAAAAATTCCTTCCAGTACCACCTTAGAGACCAACTAAGTTTGTTATTGGTATGAGCTTTCATGTGCACACACACTTCTTCAGAGACACTTTGCATGCACACTTCTTCAGATAGTGCATGCACACGAAAGCTCATACCAATAACAAACTTAGTTGGTCTCTAAGGTGCTACTGGAAGGATTTTTTTAATTTTGTTTCGACTCTAAAAAAAGCATTTGATGAATCAGAAGATTCTGCAGTCTTGTAGAGCCATTTCTAAATATGTGTAACCAGGACAAAATAGGTGGTCATAATTTTCAAGCCAAATTCTACTTACACAGTTATGAACTCCGTGTTAAGAAAGAGTTTGCAGTAAAGTGAAGCAGCGTTGAAAAGAATGTTTTACCCATTTAAATGAGAATAATGAAATGCCATAATGGGAAGAGGGCCAAGCTCTTGGCTCACAAGCTGTTTCACAGGTGTTGCAAGGGGTTGGACTAGATGACCCTTTGTGCCCCTTCCAGTTCTGCAAAAATTGGGGATGAGATTATCAAACTAAGGAGGCATTGGCCCAGAAATCCCAGCCTTAATGTGTCTGAGGCTATGATTCACTAAAAATTTCCTATTCACCTGTCACTTGTGTGCATTATCTTTTACAGGTGTGATGACCAAGAAGGCCTCTGTCTACAGAGTTCATAAATAACCAGTAGAACCCATAGGCTGCTTAAAATGAAGTAAATATTTCACCTGGAACTTAACACTCTTATTTTAACTGTTGACACTGTTATGCTGAAACTGAAGGGAACAAATAAAGTTCAGTATTTAATATCGTGTGTGGTTGTTGTTCTTTTAACGCAATAAAGAACAGCAAAACCTGGAAATGTAGAATTAACTGGAGTCAGAGCTAGGATTAAGCACACCAGCTATTTGGAAAATAGCCCAGTATATATAAGACCAAACTGGACTGGTGCCGCGGGTAACCCAGGCCTCATTTTGCCTGCGTGAAACTTGACTGTCTTGATTCATGCTGCAGTCTGACGGTGAGGCTGGCTTGAGTGCGATTCTCAGCTCTTCTTCCCTTCGGAATAAACGAGGCCAGAATCTTATCATGGAAATGTTCTTTATTGTATAAATTAACTTCTGCAAGGGGGAACAGAGGAGCAGAAACTCCGGTTGTGCAATGTCTTTGGGTCCAACTGCTCCAGGATCCTGGAGAGGGCTTGGAAGATGCATGTTTGTTGTTGTTTAGTCATTTAGTCATGTCCGCCTCTTCGTGACCCCATGGACCAGAGCACACCAGGCACTTCTGTCCTCCACTGCCTCCCGCAGTTTGTTCAAACTCATGCTGGTAGCTTCGAGAACACTGTCCAACCATCTCGTCCTCTGTCATCCCCTTCTCCTTGTGCCCTCCATCTTTCCCAACATCAGGGTCTTTTCCAGGGAGTCTTCTCTTCTCATGAGGTGGCCAAAGTCTTAGAGCCTCAGCTTCACAATCTTTCCTTCCAGTGAGCATTCAGGGCTGATTTCCTTCAGAATGGAGAGGTTTGATCTTCTTGCACTCCATGGGACTCTCAAGAGTCTCCTCCAGCACCATAATTCAAAAGCATCCATTCTTCGGTGATTAGCCTTCTTTATGGTCCAGCTCTCACTTCCATACACTACCGGGAAAACCATAGCTTTAATTATACAGAACTTTGTTGGCAAGGTGATGTCTCTGCATTTTAAGATGCTGTCTAGGTTTGCCATTGCTTTACTCCCAAGAAGCAGAAGATGCATAGCATCAGGCAAATGTCCATGTGTGGCCCAAGGAAGGTCCAGCTTGGGATGTGCTGCTGTCGGCCCATCTGAGACTGAGCCACCTCCAGGTGGTGGCTGAAAAGATGCTTCTCAAGGGGTGAGGCCACCTTCATGGGGCCCTGCAGACCAGAGTCTGCCAGGCTGGCCGGGTGGCTGCTAAGGGTGGCGAGGTGAAAGACCCAAGCAGGCAGTTTTTGCAAAGCTCACAACATTTGCCTTCCTGCCAGAGTCACGCTGACCTGCCCCAAGCAGATTTGCTGGGCCACTAGATAAGGCTGTTGACACACCCTGGCAGAGTGACCCGCACACAGGATTCTGGGAATTGTCACCAGCTGACCAAGAGGTGGGCAGGTAGCTGTGTGTGTCACAAGCAGAACAGTCAGGTCCAGCCTGGGGGGTTTATATTCCAGCCTCGCCCACCCTGGCAGAGGCACTGCCAGCTCCAGCCACAGCCATGAGAGCCCACCTTGCCGTTCTCCTCCTTCTGGGGCTCTTGGCCTTCCAAGTGGAGCCCAGTTCTGCCAAAATGATGAAGCACAGGGCACAGGGTGAGTGCTGATTCTGCTGTTCGGGTGGGTGGGGCGAACAAGGTTGGTGCTTGCAGAAATTCTGCTTCCCCGCATTTCCATTCCAGAATCATTCCAGGCAGAAACGGAATCATTCTTGCTTAGGGAATCCTCGTTGTTCAAAGAAAGAGTGCAAAAGAGGATATTTGCACAATATCCTTCTGTTCCCCCCAATAAGATACTGCCAATGCTTCTGAAAAGCAATTGCTGGAAACCCCAGCACTGATTTGCCAAGGGAAACACAGGAGAAGGCGCTGAGGGGCTTCTGGGTTTGATATGACAGGCAGCGGCAAAGGAGAAAGGTTTTCTCCCTCTCTCCTGACACCAGAACTCGCAGACATCCTGAAGCTGAATGTTGGAAGGTTCAGGACGCATGAAAGGAAACCCTTCTTCATGAAACACATAGTTAAACTGTGGGACTCCCTGCCTCTGGAGGCAGTGATGGCCCACAGCCTTTGAGGCGATGGTCATTGTTAGTTGCTCTTGATCTAAGAAACTCCTTGGGGTGGCTTTATAAGAGAGAGACTCTGGGAGAAATTTAGCAGTCATGTAGTAAGAGGAGAGAGGTCCCCCGATGGATCAGAACTCGGCCACATGGCAAGAACCAGCGAGTGGGAATGAATGGGGAGTTTTCCGGATGGTCCCTTGAGCAGCAACTTTGAAATTTTTCCTTTTAAACTTGTTCATAAATGGTTCGGAGTGAGCAGTCAGCGGCGAAGTAGCCAAATTTGCTGCTGAGAGAGAGAAATGTTCGGCCTGGCTAAAACAAAAATGCAGTTCAGCATAAGCAAGTGTAAAATGATGCATATTGGGGGCGGAAATTCTAACTTTACATGGGGAGTAACGGGGTCTGAAGTGGCAGTGACTGCCCAGGAAATGGGCATTAAAAATAAGAACCTAAGAATAGCCCGCTGGATGAGGCCAGTGGCCCATCTGGTCCAGAATCCTCACCATGGCCAACTAGATGCCCCAGTGGAGAAGCCCCCAAGCAGGATCTGTTGGTGTTCTGCAACTTTGACCTGTTGCAGGACCTTAGCAGAGCATGCGCAGAGTTCACAAACACATTCCAGTCAGTAGGTCATAAATCATTATGCCTGTGTGAGACCTTGACCAACGGTAGAGCTGTTTCCAGGCTCCAGTGGCGTAGCGTGGGGGGTGCAGGGGGGGGGCGGCCGCACCGGGCACAACATCTGGGGGTTAGGGGGCGCAAATCCACGGGTTAGGGACGCAAATTACTTGCCTTGCCCCGGGTGCTGACAACCCACGCTACGCCACTGCCAGGCTCCTATCTCTCCAGGCAGAAATTCTCCTTTCTGCTCAGTCATCCTTGGCTGTTGGCCAACTCTTAATTGACTCTGTGTGCAGCTGCACAGAATTGCACGTTGTCAAATTCCCAACAGGATCTGAGCCCAAGAGTGGCCCTCTCCTCTCCTGTAGCTTTCAGAAACTAGGATTCAGAAGCCCCACCTTCCAGCCCTAGGAGGCTTCCCAAGGGAGCTGTTTCCAGAGGAAGAACTGTGAGGGGAGAGAGACTTTGTGCTGCTCATCAGGCAATGGCTGTTTCCAGCTGCCTTGCCCCACCATCCAGCCCTAGGAGCCTTTCCCAAACCACGACCTTAATAGTAGTAGTAGTAGTAGTAGTAGTAGTAGTAGTAGTAGTAGTAATACCCTTATTGCCAATGTGCAACCTGTGTACAATGAAATTAACCGAGCCTCCCTCCCCACCACACAAACACTCAATCTCATTGCACTCTGTGCGCTTGTCACACAACACACCAACCCCGAAAGTCAGTTGCGCTATATTATTTTGCGTCCAGCAGCCTAACAGTCCACGGATAGAAACTGTTTTTTAGCCTGCTGGTATGACTGATTATGGAACTCGAGTGGTGCTGTGGCTTAAACCACAGAGCCTAGGACTTGCCGTTCAGAAGGTCAGCAGTTCGAATCCCCGCAAAGGGGTGAGCTCCTGTTGCTCAGTCCCTGCTCCTGCCAACCTAGCAGTTCGAAAGCACGTCAAAGTGCAAGTAGATAAATAGGTACCACTCCAGCGGGAAGGGAAACGGCCTTTCCATGCGCTGCTCTGGTTCGCCAGAAGCGGCTTAGTCATGCTGGCCACATGACCCGGAAGCTGTACGCCAGCTCCTTCGGCCAGTAAAGCGAGATGAGCGCCACAACCCCAGAGTCGGCCACGACTGGACCTAAGGGTCAGGGGTTCCTTTACCTTTACCTATGACTGATTCTACTTCTATATCTCCTGCCCGAGGGTAGAAGATTAAAGAGGTGCTGGCCAGGGTGAGAATCGTCCCTGAGAATTTTTCTTGCTCTCCTAAGGCCACAATCCCTTGTGATGTCATCTAGTGGGCTCAGGGGACAGCCCATGATATCATGTGCTGTGTTCACCACCCTCTGTAGAGACTTTCTGTCTGTGGCTGTCAAGCCAATGTACCACACTGTGATACAATATGAAAGGACACTTTCTAGTGTGGACCAGTAAAAGGAGGTCATCAATTGTTGTTTAAGATTGTTCTTTCGCAAGACCCTGAGGAAATGGAGTCTCTACCACCTGAGCTATACTGTTTTTCAGAGTGAGGTCTTCACTAAGGTAAACTCCCAGGAATTTAAAGGAAGAGACTCTCCCCACACAACCCCCCATATAATGGGGCTAGTTCCCCTCTCTTCCTCTGAAAGTCCAACCTTTGTCTTGCTAATATTTAGGTGCAAGTTATTCTCTAAGCACCATGTAGATACTTTTTGAACCTCCCCCCTGTACACTGATTCATTTCCACCTGTAATTAGTCCCATTATGGTAGTATCATCTGCAAACTTAATAATTGCAGTGGATGGATCAGATGAAATACAGTCATGTGTATACAACGAGGACAGGTAGGGACTCAGCACACATCCCTGTGGGGCACCAGTGCTGAGCTTCAGGGAGGTAGATGTTACAGGCTCAATCCTCACTGTTTGTGTCCGATCCCTCAGAAAGTCTTTAATCCAGTCACAGATGGTAGAAGAAAGGTCTAGTTCCATCCAAGTAATTTCGTTGTCCGCGATGGGGGCAATGACAAGAAAGATATTATTATTATTATTATTATTATTATTATTATTATTATTATTATTATTATTATTATTGATAAGAATGTCCAGAAGAACGGTATTAAAAGCCGAGCTATAATCAGTAAACAACATTGTTAAGAACAGCAGAAGCTGCTGGGAAGAGAGAAAAGGGGATTTTTTAAAGAAACAAATTTATAAGTTCTGGGCCTTTGTTTCTCAGTTTGATCCTACTGTGGGATCAACTCTGCTCTACATGGAGAAGTACTTTGATTTATCTGTCCTGAATCTTCCAACAAACGCTGTTGAGTTTAAGCAAGTGTAAAGTGATGTGCATTGAGGCATAGAAGTGACGACTGTTCACATGTACACACATCACAGAGTCTGAACTGGTGTGGACTGACCAGGAAGGAGATTTTGGGGTTGTGGAAGGTGGCTCAATGACAGTTTCAGCCCAGTGTTTAGGGAATTTTTTAATGTCTGATGTTCTATCGTGTTTTTAATATTCTGTTGGGAGCTGCCCAGAGTGGCTGGGGAAACCCGGCCAGATGGGTGGGGTACAAATAAATAATAATAATAATAATAATAATAATAATAATAATAATTATTATTATTATTATTATTATTATTATTATTATTAACTGTCATTATTATTATTATTATTATTATTATTATTATTATTATTATTATTATTAAGAGCTGTATGGAGGGTTAATTCCGTGCTGAGCTGCTGATGGTGAAAAGCCCACAGGCTCTGCTGAGCACCTAATCAATTATTTTTATTTCCTCCTTGTAGGTGCGTATCATCACGAGACAGGAGAAATTCACATGGATGAGGAGACCTTCCAGACTCCAGCGCTCTCAACAAATGGTGAGAAACTATTTGCAAAGTTCAGCAGGAGTCTAGCAAGCTTTTGGGACATCAGCGTTTCTCAAGCTGTGGACCAAAGACGCCACAGGTGGCCATCGGTCCACGTTCAGGTGAAACTCAGTGCAGCATCCTTTTCTCATGGCGGCCAGCCAAGTCCCATTATGGGAGGCCCATAAGTAGAATCTGAGCATAAGAGAAACTCTCCCCCTCCTGCAGTTTCCAGCAGCTGGTACTCAGATGGCCGTGGAGATCGTATCTACGGGACCGCCTCTCCTGGTCTGCCCCGCAGAGGACCTTAAGGTCCATGAACAACCATAGAGGTCCCGGGCCCTAAGGAAGTCAGATTATCCTCCACCAGGGCCAGGGCCTTCTCAGTGATGGCTCCGGCCTGGTGGACTGCTCTGTCCCAGGAGACCTTCAGAATTTAACCTCCTTCCGTTGGGCCCATAAGACAGAGCTATTCCGCCTGGCCTTTAATCTGAATTCAGCCTGATCTTTTCTTCCCCTTCCCTCCCTTTTTATGAAGATTACCTGCTCTGAGACCCCACAGCTCATTCTCCCCTGGTCTCCACACTGGCCCAAGTAGGACCAATTCAGCCAGCTAGCCCTGGGGATTATCTAATGCTTATTTCCCCTAAGTTGATTTTTGAATTTTATTGTTATTTATGTTTTTATACTGTATTTTATGCTGCTTTTATAATGAAGTGTTTTAAATTTGTTGTTAGCTGCCCTGAGCCCGGCTTTTGAACCGGGAAGGGCGGGGTATAAATAATAATAATAATAGTCATCATCATCATCATCATCATCATCATCATCATCATCATTGCCATCGTGTCTAGCAGTCAATGATAGCCCTCTCCTCCGTGGAAGCGTCTCGTCTTCTTTTACAGCCACCCAGGTTGGTGGGCATCACTGCCTTTGTGCTTTGGTGAATGGTGCCCTCTCGTCTCCTTTCCTGCCCAGGGTCCCCGACACCCGGCAAGTGCCCTGCTACTATCACCCATCACCACCTGGGAGCTGCCTACTGCAGCGAGAGGAAGCCCTGCCCAGGAGACCAGAAGTGCTGCCGTGTGGGGAATATTTTGAAGTGTGTCCTTCCAGAAGGAGGTATGTATGCTGCCCCTGCTGCCCATATCCCAGTGCCATGCGTGGTGGAAAGGGACACGGGTCTTCTAGAAATCAGCAGCTACTTCCCTGGCTGGGATGGAGCAATGCTCAAGATCCTTAAGGAGCCCTCTGAAACTGCCTGCTGTTTGTCAGAGTGCCCTTGAGAAAGGATTCTGCCTACACTGCCCTTTGCGCACAACCATGAATTCTAGAGTTGAGTTTCTTGCATCTGGAGGAGTCACAGGGTGCAATGGCCGAGCCTCACCCTAAGAAAACCCCCTTCCTCATCTTCTCTGCCACTGGTAAGTGGCCTTACAGTGGCCTGAGTGGATGAGGAGGTAAAGCACTTTGCACTGGCAGGAGTGAGACCTCTTCAGCATGTAACTCCTGTGCTCAGAGATCTGCCCTCTGCAAATGGGCCAACTATATACAGTAAAATGCTTAACTTGGGACCAGTTTACCTACGAGATCAGCTTACCTCACATGTTCCCACTCCACCACTTCAATCAGTGGAATGGGCACTACTGCAGGTGCCACAAAATTCCCGTTCTGCATCTGTGGGAACCTTAGTCTTAATTTTGCCGATTCAGCAAAAATCCGCCCAGACGCTGTTTGGCAGCCCGATTCCGAGATGTATGGCAGCCCTATTTTAACTTTTCAAAATCCTTACATGGCTGTTGTTGATTAGTGTTTTATTTTATTCTTTCGGTGGCGTTTACATTTTTTGAAATAAATACAATGGATGCTTGGGTCGCAAATGTTATCCGTGCGGGATGCACGTTCGCAACCCGCAACGTCCACAACCCACAGTGGCACGTCTGCGCATGTGCGGGTTGCAATTAAGTGCTTCTGCGCATACGCGACTGCCAAAACCCAGAAGTAACCCGTTCTAGTACTTCTGGGTTTTGGTGGTCCACAACCCAAAAAACGCAACCTGAAGCATCTGTAACCAGAGGTATGACTGTAAATAACTTGCAATGCTCCGGCCTTCATTTATGGCCACCTCCAGCAGCAGCAAACCCAGCAGCTCCCAGAAGAATGCTCGCCTGTGGCGCAAGAGACCCACTGACTGCCCTCTTCCCTTGCAGTGCATCGCGGCTACTGTCCCCACTCAGAAGATCAAGCTGCTTCTTCTGCCTCCTCCTCCTCCAGCCCCTGTTCTGATGACTCCCAGTGCACCTCAGAGGAGAAGTGTTGCTTGAGGGGTGGTCTCAGGAGATGCACCAAGGCTCAGCCAGGTACCGGCCGTGACAAACACCTGAGGCCCCAGCACCCCCACCCCACACTGCAGGGGCCTCCAGAAGGGCCAAAGCAAGCACTGGGAGGCAGAAGAGTTGATCCTTTCTCCCAGCACCTGCTCCCAGCCCTGATTCATATTTGTTGTTGTTTAGTCGTTTAGTCGTGTCCACCTCTTCATGACCCCCTAGACCAGAGCATGCCAGGCCCTCCTGTCTTCCACTGCCTCCCGCAGTTTGGTCAAACTCAGGCTGGTAGCTTCGAGAACACTGTCCCACCATCTCGTCCTCTGTCATCCCCTTCTCCTTGTGCCCTTCATCTTTCCCAACATCAGGGTCTTTTCCAGGGAGTCTTCTCTTCTCATGAGGTGACCAAAGTCTTGGAGCCTCAGCTTCAGGATCTGTCCTTCCAGTGAGCACTCAGGGCTGATTTCCTTCAGAATGGATACGTTTGATCTTCTTGCAGTCCATGGGAGTCTCAAGAGTCTCCTCCAGCACCAGAATTCAAAAGCATCCATTCTTCGGCAATCAGCCTTCTTTATGGTCCAGCTCTCACTTTCATACATCACTACTGGGAAAACAAGAGCTTTAACTATACAGACCTTTGTTGGCAAGGTGATGTCTCTGCTTTTTAAGATGCTGTCTAGGTTTGTCATCACCTTTCTCCCAAGGAGCAGGCGTCTTTTAATTTTGTGACTGCTGTCACCATCTGCAGTGAACATGGAGCCCAAGAAAGTAAAATATCTCACTGCCTCCATTTCTTCCCCTTCTATTTGCCAGGAGGTGATGGGCCCAGTGGCCATGATCTTCATTTTTTTGATGTTGAGCTTCAGACCTATATATATATATGTATATGCTTTCGTAGATTTTCACGGGTACAGGAATGCAGGTTTTGGTGTCTTCGGGTGTCTTCCCGTGTAAGAGTTGGGGTGTCTAGGCGACGTTTCGACGAGGTCTCACTCGTCATCTTACACGGGAAGACACCCGAAGACACCAAAACCTGCATATATGTATATGTCTATACACCCTGCCCATCAGTTGGACCTCCCCAGCCACTCTGGGCGGCTTCCAACAAAATATTAAAATACAATATTGCATCAAACATTAAAAGCCTCCCTAAACAGGGCTGCCTTCAGATGTCTTCTAAAAGTCAATTAATTGTTTATTTCCTTGACATCTGATGGGAGGGCGTTCCACAGGGCGGGAGCCACCACCAAGAAGGCCCTCTGCCTGGTTCCCTGTAACCTCGCTTCTCGCAGGGAGGGAACCACCAGAAGGCCCCCAGAGATGGACCCCAGTGTCCGGGCTGAATGATGGGGGAGGAGATGCTCCTTCAGGGATACAGGACTGAGGCCATTTAGGGCTTTAAAGGTCAGGACCAAGACTTTGAATTGTGCTTGGAAATGTCCTGGGAGCCAATGTAGGTCTTTCAGGACCAGTGTTTCACTCCCAGTCACCAGTCTAGCTGCTGCATTCTGGATTAGTTACAGTTTCCAGGTCACCTTTAAGTGTCCAGGCTGAATGATGGGGGTGGAGATGCTCCTTCAGACTTTGAACCCAAGAGCCCCTCAGTCCTGCCCACCAACCTTTGTTGTCCTTGGCAAGGAAAAGCCCCCTGGGCAGCTGGCCAGCCATGATGCAGCCACAGGAGAAGGTTTGGTGCCAAAGGTGCTAAGGGTGTGTCAGGATGACCCTGCCTTATCAGCAGACCTGAGAGCAGGGAGGGTTGTGTGTCACGGACATGGCTCAAGCCAAGAGTCCATTGGCATCCCCTGCCTGGTCTGCTCCTCCCCTTCCAGAAGATGACTTGGCATAGCCAGGGTGGCTGGGCTAAATGGGCCACTGGCCTGATCCTGCAGCCTCCTCTTAGGGCTCTGCTTTTTGCCAATTCATTTTCATTGATCTTCCAAATTTTTAATAGATTAACAGCAAATTAATTCAAATTTAACACAAATTTAAATGTCGACTTCATTTTTACTCACCTATTATCTATGCTTAATTAAGTATTCTATATATATGTTTAAATCTACGTTTGGTTCTTGCTCCTATTTATTTAATAATTATTTGCTTAGATTCACACTGTTATGCTATTTATTTGGATGTTTTGCTTATACTGGTCTATGACCGTAATAAAGTACTTGACTTGAAAGTTGACTTTTAACCCCCCATTCAAAACGTTTCTCTTCCCTCCCTCCTTTGCTGCTCACAATAAAATACTTCCTAATTTCTATTACTTTCCCATCCATTCTCTGTTGCCATTGACTGCTCATGTTCAATTCCTGCTGAGACTTTTCTTTAACTATTTCCCCAGTTAATCAAGTAGATTTCATCTTCCTTTGTCAATCCATATACATGAATCACTGGTCATGATTTTGAATCGAAATTTCCTCCAATGCAACTTCTTCCTATCGCTCGACTTATGTCCTTAAGTTCTTACGGCAACAGACTCAGTATGCCTTTCCCCTGCTTCACTCTTCCCTTCCTCTCCAGAGAAAAGGGGCCTTTGCCCCAAGAGCCGCCTTTTGCCCACGTTCCGCCTGTGCGACAGCGAGTGCAAGGACGACCGAAGTTGCAGCCTTGGGCAGAAGTGCTGCTTTAAAGACTGCGGCTTGAAGTGTGTCGACCCCGAGATTCACCATCAGGGCAGCGGGCAGCGCGAAAGGCAGCTCTGGGAAAGGGAGAAGGCTGAGCCCAGCGGGCATGGCGGGCAGGAGGAAGGTGAGTTGTGGAACCACAGACTCAGAGGACTGTAGAGTTGGCAGGGACCCAAGGGCCTTGCAATGCTCTAGGGCAGGGGTCGGCAGCCTAAGGCCCATGGGCCACAAGTGGCTCACGAGGGTTGTTTAACCGGTGAGTCCCTGTGCGCTGCACTAAACTGCGCTAAACATGGAAGTGAGGCTCCAGAAGCAGCAGCAGCGAACAGGGACAGAAGTGGGGTGGTGGGTCTTCCACAGTTGGGCAGGTGTCCCAAAGGAAGTGTGTTCTTAGGAGATTGATTTTCAATCAATCAATCTTTATTACGGTCCAGAGACCTAACAAATCATTACAAAACAATGCACAATTCAGACAGCCTACCTCCAGGTTAAACAAGCATTTTGTTCAGACTTAAAGACAGGGATCATTTGTTCTTGCAACCACCGATAAAGACTTCCCCACTGCTAATGTTCTAGCATTTGTCCGGTCTTCCAATAGGAACCTGACATAGTGAGCCTCTGATTTTCCCGGGAAAGGTACCAGCAAGAATAATATCAATTCTGCCCTGGCTTGCTCATATTTCGCCCAGTGCAGCAAAATATGTTTTATAGAATCAATGTCTTGAGCACATGAGCAAAGTCTGTCCTGGTAGGGAATTCCTCTCAACCTGCCATCCAATACTGCAGAAGGAAAGACTTTTGGCTTTGGTGAATAACCTTCGATAATTTGGTACTGTCGGGTTTTTAATGTAAGGTGTTAACTTAAAGTCATGCCCACATTGTACTTGTTAGAAGATTTTGTTCATGGCTTCAGTCTGAGGTTCCATAAAAAGGGGGTGAAAGGAACCAAGAGCCTTGGAGAGCTGCTACTTCCAAGTCTAGAGTTCTGCATAGCCATTGACTGTCTTTAGGAAGTGAAAATCCCCCCACCCATTTCTCAGTGGTCCAAGGCAAACAGGGAGAGGCTCCTGCAGATGCTGGTTGCACCCAGAGGTATAGCAAGGTCAGGTGGTACCCGGTGCAGAAAATTTTTTGTCACCCCCCCCACACACACATTGCAATTTTGGGGAACGTTGCCAGGGGTGCGAGCCCCGGCCTCCGGGGGTGCCAGCGCTGCCAATTGGGAGTGCGAGCACTGCCCATTGGGGGTGCCAGCACCGCCCGCCAATCGTGAAAATCCAACCGCTGATCTCATAAAACCTCCTGCCTGGGCTGCGAGTGCCACCCATCAGGGGTGGGAACACCACCCACCAGGGGGTGAGAGGCTGATCGCCAGGCACATTTGTGCAATCAGCGGGCATATTTTCACGACGGCGATTGTGCCAATCGCAAAAATCTGCCCGCCGGAGGTGCGAGCTGTGGGAATGTTCAGGGATGCAGGAGAGGATATATTGTTTGATTTTAGCCTTTCCAACTTGTGTTAACAAGTTCACAATTCAGCAGAATAACATTCCCCTTTTTAAAAACTCAGCGGATGCATTTGCTCAGGCTCACTAAAGCCTCTATAATAACTGTTCTGGTATTTTCCCCTTTTTCCCTCATAAAAGATAAGACACAACACAGTCTTCTATAAAAAGTAACATATACCTGGAAACTATCTCATAAGGAGACAGTCCCTTTGTCCTCTCTTGGCTGGAGGCCAAGAGGGCATCTTTGGCTAAGCAGATGTTGCTTCTTCGATGCATGTAGTCACAGAGAGAGAGATGGCTGCCCTGCCCTGTGCTTTTGTGGTTACCTGCACAGGTGAGGCCACGCCCACCTCTAGTCACATGCAGAGGAAGTCTGTCCCAGCCCAGAAGGAAACAGGAAGTTGACCTGCTGGCTGGACAAATATTCCTCCCCATGTGAAAACATGTTCACTCTAGGAATGTTGTACATGACTGCTCTTGTGTTTCACATCCCACACAAGCGCCACCATGCCGATCCGCCCAGGGGGGATTTTGTCACACCCCCCAAGCATGACACCTGGGACAGACTGCACCCCCCTTGTGATGCCTCTGATTGCACCCCACCTCTGTAGAGCATCCCAGTGTGAGAGTCCACTTTCTCTCTTTCAGTGCGCCCCGGACAGTGCCCTGTGCCCCATGGATCCGGGACGTGCGCAGAGCTCTGTCACAGTGATGCCCCTTGCCCGCTTGGGCAGAAGTGCTGCAGCAACGGCTGTGGCCACGAATGCATGAAAGTCACTGGAGGTAAGAGAAGTCTGTGGGTGCCCAAGCCATCGCTCTGAGCACCTTCATTTGCACATCTATGCAACCTTAGCCTATGATGGAGGCGCTCGCAGCGTCAGCACTCCAGCACATCTCGCTTCTCCATGAGTCACTTCTTTGGATCTGGAACTGAGCAAGCTGTGGGGTAGCTGTGGGGCGGTGGGTCTTCTACACCTGGGTGAATTGGACAGAACTTTGTTTTATACACACACACACACAAACACACACACACATATATATATATGTGTTTCAAAAAAAGGAATTACATAAAAATAAAAAATACAAGAATAAAATACAAGAGTAAAAAACAAAAACAAAAATACAAGAAAAATACAGAATAAGTACACAGATAAAAAGAAAGAAAAATAAAAGATCAACCTTTCCATATCTTACATTCATATCCTTGTTTCCCTGACCTCCTCATACCTCCCTTTTTTGTATTCCAATTCAATTAATTAATTCAGCAATTTCTTTCCCTCCTTATTATCCTAGTATTTGATCTTAATATATTATAACATTAAATTTTTACCTATTTAAAAATCCAATTTTCCATATTCTTTTATATCATTACCAGCTAGAAACCACTTAACTTCATTCAAACATCATTCTAACATTCATTAATTTTGCAATACTTCTGTAAATAGTCTTTAAATTTCTTTCAATCTTCTTCCACCGACTCTTCTCCCTGGTCTCGGATTCTACCAGTCATTTCCGCCAATTCCATGTAGTCCATCAACTTCATCTGCCATTCTTCCCTGGTGGGTAAATCTTGTGTCTTCCAATACTTTGCAATAAGTATTCTTGCTGCCGTTGTAGCATACATAAAAAAGTTCTGTCCTTCTTTAACACCGATTGGCCGACTATCCCCAGGAGAAAGGCCTCTGGTTTCTTCAAGAACGTATATTTAAATACCTTTTTCAATTCATTATATATCATCTCCCAGAAAGCCTTAATCCTTGGGCACGTCCACCAAAGGTGAAAGAATGTACCTTCAGTTTCTTTACATTTCCAACATTTATTATCTGGCAAATGGTAGATTTTTGCAAGCTTGACTGGGGTTATGTACCACCTGTATATCATTTTCATAATATTCTCTCTTAGGGAATTACATGCCGTAAATTTCATACCTGTGGTCCACAACTGTTCCCAGTCAGCAAACATAATGTTATGTCCAACATCTTGTGCCCATTTAATCATAGCAGATTTCACCGTTTCATCCTGAGTATTCCATTTCAACAGCAAGTTATACATCTTTGACAAAGTCTTAGTTTTAGGTTCTAACAGTTCTGTTTCTAATTTTGATTTTTCCACCTGGAAGCCAATTTTCTTGTCCAATTTATATGCCTCCATTATCAGATAATAATGAAACCAATCACACACTTTGTTTTTTAGTTTTTCAAAACTCTGCAATTTCAATCTATCACCATCTTGTTCCAATATTTCCCATTATTTCGGCCATTTGACCTCCATATTGAACTTTTTCACGGCTTTCGCTTCAATCGGTGACAGCCACCTTGGGGTTTTATTTTCCAGTAAGTCCTTATATCTTATCCAAACATTAAACAATGCTTTCCTAACAATATGGTTTTTAAATGCTTTATGCGCTTTGACCTTATCATACCACAAATATGCATGCCATCCAAATACGTTGTTAAAGCCTTCTAAATCCAAAATGTCAGCGTTTTCAAGAAGCAGCCATTCTTTCAACCAGCAAAAAGCTGCTGATTCATAGTAAAGTTTCAAGTCTGGCAGGGCAAATCCACCTCTTTCCTTTGCATCTGTTAGTATTTTGAATTTTATTCTGGGCTTCTTGCCCTGCCAGACAAATCTAGAAATATCTCTCTGCCACTTCTTAAAACAGTCCATTTTGTCCATAATTTGCAATGTTTGAAACAAAAACAACATTCTAGGCAATACATTCATTTTTATCACAGCAATACGGCCTAGCAGTGAAAGCTTCAAATTTGACCAAATTTCTAAATCTTTTTTCACTTCAACCCAGCATTTTTCATAGTTGTCTTTAAATAAATTCCCATTTTTTGCTGTCATGTTAATCCCCAAGTATTTGACTTTCTTAACCACTGTTAAGCCTGTCTCATTCTGAAACCTCTCTCTCTCAATTGGTGTTAAATTTTTCTCTAAAACCTTGGTTTTTGACTTGTTCAGTTTAAACCCTGTAACCTGACCAAATTCTTGAATCAATTCCAAAACTCTTTTGGTACTAGATTCTGGCTCCTGTAACGTCAATACTAAGTCATCTGCAAATGCTCTCAATTTGTACTGTTTGGCTCCGACCTGTATACCTTTAATCAACTGGTCCCTTCTTATCATATTCAGCAAAACCTCCAGGACCGATATAAAAAGCAATGGGGAAATTGGGCAACCTTGTCGTGTCCCTTTTTCAATCTTAACTTCCTCCGTCACCACATTATTTACAATCAGTTTTGCCTTTTGTTCAGAATATATTGCACTTATACCATTTCAAAACCTTGGCCTACCCCCATACTCTGTAGATTTTTTTTCATAAAAATCCAAGAAATGTTGTCAAAGGCTTTCTCCGCGTCCACAAATTTCAAAACTGCCTTAGTGTTTATGTTCACTTGTAATTTTTCTAAAATATTAATTATATTCCTCACATTGTCAGATAGATGTCTTCCTGGGAGAAAGCCTGCTTGGTCCTTATGTATCTCTTCCACTAGCACTCTTTTTAGTCTTTTAGCCAAAATGTCTGCAAAGATTTTGTAATCCACATTAAGCAATGATATGGGGCGGTAGTTTTTGAGCTGCGTCTTTTCAGTCTCTGTTTTCAGTACAAGTGTGATATACGCTTCTTTCCACGACTCTGGTGCCCTTTTCCCCTCCATTATTTCATTACAAACCTCTTTCAAAGGTTGTTCTAGCCATTCTTTTAAAGATCTGTAATATCTAGAAGTCAGTCCATCCGGTCCTGGAGATTTTCCCAATTGCATATTCTGAATGGCACCTTCTATCTCTTGTTCAGTTATTTTGTAGTTCAACATTAATTTATTTTCTTGAGAGATTTTTTGTAATCCATTTGTTTTCAAAAATCGATCTACATCAGTCTCTTTCTGTGGCCCTTGTGCATATAGTTGTTTAAAATACCTATGGAAACAATTTCTAATCTCAACTGGGTTCTGTATATTCCTTCCTTCCACTTCTAAATTTGTAACTGTATTTAATTTTTGTCTTTTTTTCATTTGCCAAGCCAACAATTTCCCACATTTATTAGCCGACTCAAATGTCTTTTGTCTCATTTGTTTAATTTTCCATTCTATCTCCTGATTCATCATTTTCATATATTGCACTTGATGTAACTTTATTTCTCTCAAAATCTCTTGAGACTTTGGTTTTGCTCTCAATTTTTTTTCACCTTCCTTTATTTTCTCCAAAATTTTATCCTTCTTCTCATTTTGAATTCTCTTCTTTAATGCATTCTGTTGTATCAAGAACCCTCTCATAACCGCTTTACTTGCGTCCCAGATTATTCTTTTTTCCACGTTAGTGCTCATATTTATCTCAAAATAGTCTCTCAAAGTTTTTTGGGCCTTCTTAAGCACATCTTCATCTCTAAATAAGGTGTCATTCATCCTCCATCTAAAGGAGCCAGCTGGTATTAATTTCATTTCCATCTTAACAGCATTATGGTCAGAACAGGTCTTTGGGCAGATTTCCACTTTTCTTGTCTTTGGTGCCATTCCTCTAGTTACCCATATTTGGTCAATTCTTGTCCATGTCATATTGGCTTCAGAAAAGAAGGTTCCTTCTTTAGCCATGGGGTTCTTTGTTCTCCAAATATCAATTAAGTCCAAGTTGTCTGTCATCTCAAAAAAAGTTTTCGGTAGTCTACCATCCTTAGTGACTACCTGTCTTTGTGCCTTGTCCATATTTGTAGATACCACTCCATTCATGTCTCCCATCAAAATCATGTTATAATCCAGATAGTCCAACAGGGTCTCATGCAACTTTTTAAAGAAATCAGATTTCCCCTCATTTGGTGCATAAATTCCTACTATCAAAAATTTTTCTCCTTGTGTTTGAATTTCGATTGCCACAAATCTTCCTTGGTCATCTTTAAATATAAATTTCGGTAATAATCTGTCTTTTGCATAAATCACAACCCCTCTTTTTTTAACCTTGTCCGATGAAATAAACTCCTGACCAAGTCTTTTATTAATTAGTAGTTTCCTATGTAACCTTGTTATATGTGTTTCTTGTAAACAAATCAAGTCCAATTGTTCCTTTTTTAATAAATGAAACACAGGTCTCCTTTTCTGAGGGGAATTCAAACCATTACAATTCCAACTTAATAGTTGCAGAGCCATGATGTAGTTACTTTACTTCTCCTCCAACTGCACCCAGTGCCTGTTCCTGTTCTGTCGGTGGTATCACCTTCTTCAAACAATCTTTTAGTTCTTCTTCAAACGATCTTTTAGTTCCGGAGGCAAATCTGGTATGTCTAGAGTTTCACTTACAATTGCTCTTAACTCCCCTGTAACTTTCTTCTGCAGGTCTTCTCCGTGGTCTCTCCAAAATTTATCTTTGTCGTCTTCTGATCTTATTTTTATCTTCTTCCCTTTATAACTGAAAGATAGGCCTTGGGGAAATTCCCACCTAAAAAAGATTCCGTTGCTTCTCAACAGGTCGACCAGATCTCTGTAATTGGACCTAAGGTCCAAAAGATGTTTCGGAATATCCTTGAATATTTCCACTCTCGACTGATGTATTTCCAAAGCCTT